>NC_139567.1:27097135-27697135 GCF_965112155.1 Podarcis liolepis | reverse complement strand
TGTGGCTCCTTGTATTGAAGTGTATTTAAACCTCATGTCTGGAAAGAACGCAAACAAAAGGGCTCCTGTCCTGCGGTTCTCAGTCAAGTATGAGCTGTCAGAGCGAGAGAGGCTGGCCAGTAAGATGTCAACTGAGCATGTCAATGTGCTGGTTGCAAAGGAGAGAGTGACCACTGGTTAGCTGCAATAGTTATCTCCTAAAATAACACTAGGTGCTGGGACTTAAGAATTGAACTATTTCATGGGAAGAGTTTAGTCCTTAAAGGAAGTGGGGGGAAATCATTCACTGAGTTTGTAGGTATCCTATCCATTTCTTCCAATGATGTCATGAAAGGAGCACATGAGGCTGCCATGTTTGTCCATCTAGTCCAGCATTGCCTTCACTGTTAGCGACTCTTTAGGGTTGTGGGTCACTATGCCTTTTCTTCAAAGCATTGTAACAGCCCAAAGGCATAGTTTCAGCACTTCTTATTTAATGTTGTGCCTAATTTTTTCCTGGCTATTTCGTGTATTTTGCTGTTATGTATCGATTCACTACTTGTGGTTTCAATTGTAATTTGTGTAACCACTTAGTATTTTTTAATACTAAACAAAACAAAAACAAATGAGCGAAATGAAACAAATCGAACAACAATGACTTCTGCCTTAATTAGACTGAGAATCGTCGTAGATGCAAACTCCTACATGTGAAGAACTTTGATGGACTCCAAATTCAACCAGCATGGCCAATGGTCAGGGATGTTCTGAGTTTAAGCCCAGCAACAACTGAAGAGTCACAGGTTCTCTGCCCTGTTTTAAAGTCACAACCACTTCGGTACATCAAGAGCTTTGACCAATCAGCTTTTATGATCCATCTTCATTTAAGGTAGATGTAACAAGAATTAATCACTACCACTACTTTTGATTTAGCCATGAAAAGCTTAGTTACATGAAGCAATGCTGCAAATAAACCAGCCAAGTGTAGTTTGAGCCAATCTGTAGTATAAAGTACGCTGACATTTTTCTTTAGATCTTATGCAGAATTAGCCATAAATTTCAGTGTACTCAACCCATGGGAATGTCTGTTCTAGAACCATTCAGAGGTTGAATAACCTTTCAGTAATGCATTAGCTCTCACTTTACTTCAGTGTACTGGAAATTCCAGCAGTTTCTTTGGAGCACTGATGAAATTCACTCTCTTCAGCAAGGACAAAGAATTTGTTCCTAGGAAATTGATCCTTAGAGATTGTATGTGTTCAGGAGCTAGCCTCAAGTATTCCCTTCCGCACCAACTCCCCAGCACTTGAAAAAACACTGGGAGGCAGAAAGAACACACAAGACTACAAACCTTTCCTGGCTGTAGACTTTAATCTCTGAGGTCACAGTCATACATTCACTGGATATTGATATTATTATTATTATTATTATTATTATTATTTACACAAATACAGTAGATCAAGTTCACACATGCTTCAGGTTCATATATGGTTCACCTGTGATGTGCATGCCTTTTAGGATGGGACTAAGGAGGTAGATGTAGAAGGTTTTTAATCCATCAGTCTTCTGAAATTATTGTTGGCGTGGAAAGAATTTTGCATTGTGCTTCAAACTGTTTTTTCCTAGTTGCTCTTCCTGCCTTTATTCAGCAGCTAGATGACTGGAGCTCAGGAAGACTAATTAATGCCTAACATAGCAAGCCATAGATCTAAAGATGAGCAACTCTTTTAAGCTTTAGTATTTTTTATTTTTTTAAAAGCTAGTATATGCAACAACACACTCAGGCAAGAGGGGAATAATTATTGTTTGTAGTCAGATCTGGTGCACCTAGATAATACCAGCCACTGTCTTGACTCTGAATTTAAATAGTGCATAACAGCATACTTCTCTGGTTTCCTGGAATTCGTTTCACCCGATTTCTATAGGAAGCCCTAGTGCACAGATCCACTCTATGGCCAACATCAAGGTTCAAGGGAATATGCTACCATCACCCAATCTTAATGCCTTTTAGGAGGCAGCACAGTCATGTGTAAGAAACTCAGCTGTACTCCATTTTATTTTGTAGTCTTAGACAGAAAAATACCTTGGAAGAATGCATCAGCCTTTCGGATTTTTACATTTCAGAAGTGGATGTTGGGAACGTTATGGCTGCATTTTTCTTCAATATAGTCTATCAATATGGAAATCTACTAGTACTTCTAATTATAATTGTTACAATAAAGTTGCTGTGGATATATACTGCACTGTTAAAATATGTTTTGCTTCCTCAGCATGGACACCATACATAATTAGGGCATATTGAATTTTTCAAATTTCAAATTCCCAAAATGAGGGGTGCTAAAAAGTTGCAACCTTACTTGGGAATTCAAAAGATATTGTGTTTACATTAATATAGTTTAGTTTTACTTGGCAAATAACTACATATTTACTTTTGAATGTTTTTGTGACATTTCCAATAATTTTAAACTTGACTTGACTTAAACTTGACTAAAAAAAACCTGATGAAACTTGTTTATATTTCTTATTAACTGATGTAATTACTTCCTAATGTTGTTTTATGATTACAAGGTAATGTTGTATACTTATCAGGACATGTTTTATGCAGAAAAACTAATTTTTTAAGAACATTACCTGACATTTTTAGAAGGTAAAGTAAAAATTCTTTGGTTTTTCTATACAGTTTATGCGCTTTTAAATCAAACATAGATTTACCAAGCTAAATGTTGTCCAACCACAAAAGTAATAGCAGTTTTGAATTCCTCACATCCAAAAACATATTTTGAAGACCTGTCACTGAATAAATTTGCAAAAATTAAGTTCAACCCATAAAATGACATTCTAATCATGTATATCATTGACATGTTTATATTTTGTTTCTCTTGCCTGTGTGCATGAGTGTAAATTGTGTGCACCAAAACATCTGATGAGGTGGGCTCTTGTTCACAACAACTTATGCCACCATAAAACAGTAATTTGTAGGTATGCAAAAACAGTCTGGTACATTACTTAAATGTAAGCAAAAAGATATTTTTCTTTGAATTCCTCAATCTTCTTGGATATCCAAGGAATATGACAGTACCAGGACATCAGATACAAGATTTGTCCCAACACGAATAATCAAATAAATTAACTGTCAAGCCATGGTATTTTTTATGTAGTATCAAAGTTAGTGATACTCCTTTAAATGTGCATGTTGCTACTGGAGTTTATTTTCTTTTTGCATGCATTTAGATGACTCCTGTTTGACTGAAGCAATGTCAAATCTTGATACATATGTGCATTAGATAAACAGATCAGTTTTACTGGTAGAATTTAGTGCAAAGCCAAAGGACTCATTCAAGGTCATGGTAATTACTCTGACTGGATTAGTACCTATCCCTCCTCCTCCCACTAACCTCTGTAATTAGTCTTATAGGATGATAAATTACCGCTTTCCCACAGGAATTATGAAAGTTTAATCCACAAAGAAAGCTAAAGAAGTTGCCTTTGTTTTAGAGTTATGCACTTTTTGGAAGGAGTCTGCTCCCTGCTCCCCCCTGCAATGTAATAAAACATTTAACAATCGTTCAGCATCCCCAGAAACGTTTTTTTACAAGGAGTTCATAACTTACTTTAAAAAGGTGAGTACCAGGAACAGTCTTTAGACTCCTGGGTATTCCTTGCTTCTGACCTAGATTATTTCAACTGTGGGCATCCTGCTTCAAAACTAGGACTTCTCTTTTGCAATGAGAACTTTTAAAAGAACGTGACTAAGATATGCTGCAGTTCTGCTTGATCTATGTAGATAATATGAGTCTGTCTGTTGCTGACACAGCAGGCACTGCAAATCTAACCATACAAATTAATAATAATAATAACAACAACCATTATTGTTATTGTTACTATTACTATTACTACAGTGGTACCTCGGATTAAGAACTTAATTCGTTCCGGAGGTCCGTTCTTAATCTGAAACTGTTCTTAACCTGAAGCACCACTTTAGCTAATGAGGCCTCCTGCTGCCACCACGCTGCCAGAGCACGATTTCTGTTCTCATCCTGAAGCAAACCTCTTAACCTGAGGTACTATTTCTGGGTTAGCAGAGTCTGTAACCTGAAGCGTCTGTAACCCGAGGTACCACTGTATGTACCACTACTACCATCACATTACGCAACAACAACAACAAAACAACAACAACAATTATTGTTATTATTATTACTATTACTACTACAATCACATTATGCACACAAACATTCATCAATTGGGAAAGATCTTGGGATTATCTTTCTCCCAACAGCCAGGGCCAAACCATGATTTTCAACATCTTTGCCCTCACCAAGTACTCAGAAATATTTGTTCATCCATTGGTTCTCTCATTCTCACACACCTGTCATCCTACCAGTGACTATGCCCCCTCAACTCAACCCAACCCAACTTCTAAAAGGAAAACTCTACTCTGGAATACTTTAGGGTTCCCCGTCCGCACTTACCTCTGAACCTCAGAAACTTGGAGGAATAGTGCAATGAAATATAAAGGCAGCAGAAAAATACACATAATGCTGCACCATCATAGAAACAATAGAATGCCAGCATCTAGAACATGGGTAGGCAAACTAATGCCTGTGGGCCGGATCCGGCCCAATCGCCTTCTAAATCCTGCCCGCATATGATCCAGGAATCAATGTGTTTTTACGTGAGTAGAATGTGTCCTTTTATGTAAAATGCATCTCTGGGTTACAGTGGTGCCTCGCAAGGTGAAAAGAATCCGTTCTGTGATTCTCTTCGTCTAGCGGTTTTTTCGTCTTGCGAAGCAAGCCCATTGAAGGATTAGCGGATTAGCGGCTTTTAGCGGCTTATCTGCTGATCGGATCAGCTGATAAGCGGCTTAGCGGCTTAGAAAAGGGGGGGGCCAGCAGGAACTCGCAAGACATTGTCGTCTTGCGAAGCAAGCCCATAGGAAATTCGTTTTCCGAAGCACCTCCAAAACGGAAAACTCTTTCATCTAGCGAGTTTTCCGTCTTGTGAGGCATTCATCTTGCGGGGCACCACTGTATTTGTGAGGCATAGGAATTTGTTCATCCCCCCCCCAAAAAAAAATATAGTCCAGCCCCCCACAAGGTCTGAGGGACAGCGGACTGGCCCCCTACTGAAAATGTTTGCTCCCACCCCCCCACCCCCACCCCGGTTTTAGAAGCTTGCTTTAAAGGCTAGGGAAAAGCAAGCAGGACAAGGCAGTCTCCCTCAGGAAGCAATTCCAAAAACACAATGCTACAACTGAAAAGAACCTGTCTCACGTCCCCCCAGTTCACTTCTAAAGGTGGGAGAATAAATAAAAGACAACCTTTTTTAATTAAAATGCCCAGCACCCCAGGATTTCAGCAAACTCTTAGCCTTAACAGGAAGCTAAAGGCAAACACTATAACTGGGCAGCCACATCACCTCCAAACTAACAAATTCAGTGGTCACAAAGTGGTGAGATCAAGCTATGATGGAAGAGTAAAAAAGCTATCCAGCACTTATAAACACACACACACACACCCCGCTCAAAACCAATGAAAAACTATGGGTAGCCAACTCTATTCAACAATTATACATATTCAGTGCTGGAATTAACATCTCTGAATATTTACATGTTTAGTTACTGATTAGAGGTCATATCCTCTATGAAACTATGTCCAGGTACATGAGGCAGTTAATGTGGAAACACAAAATGAGATATCGGATCTGCAAAATGGTGCTGAATTCGCATTTCAGTCTTTCAAAGATAATTGTAACTGGCACAGGCCTATAGAAACTCATCACCCAGTATACCATAGCAAGGGATTCTCTTTTATTATGGTAAGCATTGTTTGCATTTCAGAGATAACACATTAAAACCATGAGCTAGAGAACCATGAGCTTTTTTTCCCTAGCCAAATGTGTGTTTGCCAACCACTGCTCCAGACTATAGATGTCTCTTTTTTACTACATGAAAAAGTACTAGAAACAGTAACTCAAAGTCATGGAGCAGATATTGTTTAGGACTGTATAGCATGGACTGATAAACCCTAGACTGAATGGCATACTTGCCATTGCATCAACAAGGTGATTCTTTGTTCATTTCACTTTGATAATGCTTTTGATAGCTTGGCAACTTCAATTGAAATGTTTTTTGTTACAAAATGAGACTTAGAGTCAATATATTCATATGTTTGCTGGCATCACCACCTACATTACACAGGAACAAGTTACCTTGGTATCATTTAAGGCTTAACTCTTGCTTTGAATGGATTAATAGAATGATGAGCCTGTGACTCAGTATTTACTTGCTAGCACAAAGCACTGTCCCTACGTTCAGTGAAAATGCAATGAAGGTGAGGGAAACAGCTACTCATTTATACTTAAACTGAGGAAGGGGGGGGCAGGAACACCTTATGAAGTGTGCTATGCTTATTTTGCCTTGAGTGCAGGGGTCATGAATCAACAGCTGCTTGCTGACCCATGCATTCCTGGCAAAATGAAGGCAACACATTTCACAAATGAAAAGGAACTTATTATTTCCTATACAGCAACTCCATGGACAACATTTATAAAGTATGAAGCAGCCCATACAGCTGATTTTAGTGTACACCCTCCAGGTGCCACAGTTTTCGGAATAGATCCACAGAGGCAAATCAGTGTGCTTTCACACATACAAAATCTGGAAAACCCTTGTGCATGTGTTACACTGGGAGTATCTGCTCTGTTCTTCTGAGGAATATATTTCATTTTTAAAAAACAGGGCTTCCCAAACTTGGGTCTTCAGCTGTTTTTTGAATTGCAGTTCCCATCATCCCTGACCACTGGTCCTGAAAGTTAGGGGTGATGGGAGTTGTAGTCCAAAAACAGCTGGAAACCCAAGTTTGGGAAACACCATTTTGAAATCTTGCCCACAATGTCAGAGGAAGAAGTTGTGAAAAGGGGAAGCTCTAAAGAGCAGTGATTCAATACAGTACTTCCCAATTCCTGGGGAACCACTTTCTGGTTCTTCCCCACAACCCTCACTATGAAATTTCTCTCAGCAATTATAAAGGGCTTCTAGATAAAAAAAAATATTTAAATTTAACACAGATTATATGAAAGTTATGGATGAAACTTTAAATATCATGCTAACAACCACAAAGACAAGAGGAACAAATACAGCCCTGATTGCAACTTTGTATTTAAAGAAATAATGCAAGTATGTAGAGGAGAAAAGGAAGACAGTGACAGGTTTACTTCCACAAAGAGAACATCTCGGAAAGAACAGCAACTTTATTAAAATATATCAGATTTGCAGTTACAGTGGTGCCTTGTAAGACGAAATTAATTCGTTCCGCGAGTTTTGTCGTCTTGCGATTTTTTTCGTCTTGCGAAGCACGGTGTCGGGAAAGTTTTGGAAAAGCTTCAAAAATCACCAAAGTCTTTAAAAACCTCAAAAAAGGCTACCACACCGCGTTCTATGAGTTGCTCCTCGAAGTCAAGTCGCAACTGTATTAACGGTGTTAAGAAAAAGGAAACAAACTTGCAAGACGTTTCCATCTTGCGAAGCAAGCCCATAGGGAAAATCGTCTTGCGAAGCAGCTCAAAAAACAAAAAACCCTTTCGTCTAGCAAGTTTTTTGTCTTGCGAGGCATTCGTCTTGCGAGGTACCACTGTATTTGAATAGCTTGGCTGTAAAATTGCATTGCCACCTAAACAGGAAGACTGCAGTCAAGAGAGCCTTCAATTAGTGGTTTTATAGGCTCCAAGGTCAAGATACGACCTTAATATCAATTGAAATGCAGAGTCCTATAACCTCTGCATCTCCTTCCATCACTAATAAATCTGCTGATAACAAGAATTAACCTCTCATTTACACCTGTATGACCAAAGTAAAAAGTGAGGAGGATTTGTTTCTTCCCCCAGACCCACTTCTGTTGATGTTCAGGGGAAGTAGCTGAGCGAAAGAGAAGTCTCAATAGCTTGATGGTATTAACATCATCACTAAGCAAGCCAATCCTTTAACAGGTTTCTGAATCACATATTGGTATCCATACTTAGCTATGAAAAGTGTGTACTAGGGCAACAATGTAACAAAACTTAAAAGATGATTCAGCCAAAGGGCAACACAAATCTATGCTTAGAAAAAAGCTTAACGGCAATATAAAATTAAGAAGTAAATTACAGTGCTTGGCAAAGAGAATCTGCCAGTTTAACTGGTTTTGTTTGATCCTGAAAAACAGTCTATACATCTTCAGCAGGCACTCTTGTAATCATTACAAGAAACTGCCAAGTGAATGTGCTGTGAGCAAATTTGTTAAACTTTTAAAATCTAGATGTGCATGCCTTCTTTGATGTCTCTTAATTCTTTCCACCATGGCAGATTATGGTTTGTTGTTAAAGAAACTCTAAAATGTGAGGTTTACATTCTGCAAGAAGAGTTCAAGAATGCTGTACACTCTGCCCTACTGCTTCCTGGTTCAAGTGGAAAAACATGACATTTTCTTTGGAGAATTTTGCCTCTGGATTGCTGTTCTATCCTGACTGCAGTAGGCCTACTGCAGTCTGTATGGTTAACCACAGAAGCTGTTAGCTCCCTTACAAATTGTTAGATTTAAGTCACTAAATTAAGAGACTGGTTATTTACATGGCAGAAGTCAGACTAGGGGTCAAGTTCACCAGAAAGAGGCAAAAGCAGGACAATGGCTTTCCAAGATCACCCCACCCGTCCAACTAGCCACTGCTGTGCCTACATGTGGACATGAACTTATTTCCAGCTGAACATGCAGGAAGTGATGGATGCCATGGGAGGAAAGAATACTGTGCATGCTAGCCCTCAGTCCCTAAATAATCAGGTATTTCTAAATTAGCAATTAGAAAACAAAAACTGCTACAAGCTTACAAGCAGACTTTCCTGGACATCTTGCCAAAAATACACAGAATTAATTGTAGACCGATTTTTTAAAAATGAAAAAGCATACCACCAGTCTTAGCTTCCTTCCACAATGAAAGAGACTCAGACATCAGCCAGTGTGCTGTCACCATGCATTTTTATCCCATCAATGATGAGCTGGTCTGAAGGGCAAATTGATTATAGCACTGATGATCTTGAGGCCTTGTAGCCCATGGCTAGGAAAATGATGAATAATTTTAAAGATTTCCCCCCTGAGCAAAAGCATGAAGACACTGTACTAAACTGGACTGTTTTCCAGTTTAAGATCAGGGATGGGGGATATTCATGTCAGATTTGATTAGTTTAGACATGGACCACTGAGGAACTCAAATGTATACATGCCAACCACAAAAATAAACTATCTCCAATGAATTAGACATGAATTATGCCCAATAGTTACACTTGCCAGTTATCAAATGTAGAAAATTAATTTCAACACAAAAATACATAAAGCTTGATTACAGTTGCCCAAAAGACTGCACATACTGCCACTGCATTCCCAGTGTCCACAAATTTAACAGACCATAGCCTTGTTGACAACTGAAGATACTAAATGCTAACGGATTATAGTTTTGGATAACAAAACTAAGACATGGGGGTGGGGTGGGAGCTTTGCAAATGAAAAGTAAAATTGCTAAATATAGATCCTGGTGGCCATGTGTCAACCTCTGCTATCAAATCCAACATACTGCCTCCAATAATACCATAATTGATCAAAATAAATCAAATGTGTAAATACCAAGAACAGGGACATGGACAATACTGGATTAAATATGTACCTTTTCAAAGGAGAAACATAAAATATTTGGTAGCTAAGTATTACCTGTAAACTGATAGTCTTTTGAAGCACATCTAAAATTGATGTTCAGTGCATTCTGTCTGTGATTGTACTTAATTGGGAACCAGATCTCCAATTGCAATTTCTAGTACCTTTTTGTCTGCCAGGCATTTAGGGGTTTGTGTTATATAAACCATACAGTGATTTGCAATACCCTGGACTATATCTTGAAGCAGGGTTAAGAAAAATTAACACACTTCCATTGCCACATAGAAAAAACATCTTATAGCATTTTACATAACAGTTTGGGGAAAAACAGGTGATTGTGTCTAAATAGATTTTACACTCATTTTTATTGTGTTTTGCTGTTCGCAAGCTATGCTGTATCAATATAAGAACAGACAAGGTGTACTTTGCTGTAGACTAAAGATAACAGCAAGCAGCATAAAATGTAAAAAATCAGTGAAACAATGCCAACAGACCAAAAACAAAATCATCATCCAGAAAATATACAACCTGAACAGGATAAAACAGCATAAATCATCCATACCAGGTTACAGAAGCAAGCACCCAGCCTGGAGGCTACAGTTCTGTCTCCACTAGAGGTAGGTATGTGACTTTTGGCTTTTTTAAAAAAAAATCAGAGCTTTACCAGTCTACCAAACATAGATCTCAACTTCCCATTTCCCCTCTACAGGCCACATTTTAGAAGATAGCAGGGTTATTCTTTCACCACTTGACCTCCACAGACAGTATCTTAAGCTGTCATCACCCATGCCAAAACCACAGCTGTTAGCAAGCATTACATGCTGGCCTACAATTTGCACTACTGCAATCATGGTGGAAAATGTGGTGGACCTACTACTGATAACCCATCACCATATGTCAAGTCTGACTTCAGCTTTTAGCTTGCAACTCTGGTCAGCAATTACAGTGGTTTTCCAAAAAAAAAACTGCAATTCGGTGAAGGGTTGTGGGCAGCACCTAAAAAATGTTCTAAAGCAGCATGTCAGTAAGCTCTGCTACAATAAGAGTCATTAAGAACAGCTAGCTACTAGATCTGCTTGCTATTCTGCGTACAATCCATTTCACAGGCACATACACAGTTTTAAACAGATGACTTTAATCCAGCCAACCAGCCAAAGTTAGCAATGACTATACATGCTAGAATATAACTCAGTCATACAACAAACATGGGCTAGACTGTGCCCATAGTCTTCACCTGTGCATTTAAGCAAATAGAGAAGATCCATTAGTTTTGCCTTCTAATTCCTACAGAGAAAAATAAATCAAGACATAATTTCAACCTCATCAATGAGCATTCTTGTATCTGCTAAGATTTAAACAGTTACAGATAGGAGTGATAAGGACTGTAGCTTTTGCAGACCTGCAGTACTAGTAATAAGAGTTTTGCCATAATGCTGCACCAAAGCAGAATGAAGTATATGAGAAGAGGTAAGCAAGCAAAAACATTTAGAGCAGATCGCCTGTTCAAGACCTCTTCTGTTTCATGACCTGAGAAAGCTGTGCAGAGAACAAAAGATGTGAAAGGGAATATTTTAAGAACAGGGGCTAAAGTTAATGCAATTTGAAAATGGAACTAATGAAGCAGTACATAGAAGCTATATATGCTGCTTATAAGACTTCAAGGGTAAAGTTACTAGCTCAAAACGTATTGAGCAATTGAGCACAATGAGCTGTGTACTATAAAAAGGTTGAATGCATAGAGTGTATAGCTGAAGGCTATAAACAAATTGCAAGTTCTGATTTAGAAGACACTATTAAAGCTGGAAGTTACCATTTCCAGAGGATACCATAGTTCCTCAAAACTAGATTTTTGTGTGACATCCATCTTCTGTCCTTATATGTACAATACCTTTCAGAAGGCAACTCATCCATAACAACAAAAATTCCAACTGTAAGAATTTTATTGGAATGAGTAACAACTAGAAATGTAAATGTGCAAAAGCAATTCCAAAATGAAACACCAACAGGGTCAGAATATTAATTCAAATTACTCCAACTACTACTCAGAGTTCTATTTCTTTCATGTAACTTGATCTGCAGTGAAGTCAAGCAATGGACAAAGTTGTATTATAATCTTTAATTTTGTTTAAAGTTTATTGTTATGACTTGTTTTAAAAACCAATTTTTTAAAGTTATGTGCCTGCTGCAGCAAAGAATGTCAAGGTAAGCTATATGAAGCATAGCTTCTATGTTCTCTCTCTCTCTCTCTATATATATATATATATTTGATTCATGAGCTGCTATATGCAATTTGGAACCTGACATAATTTTGTTCTTTAATGTGTAGGTGAATTTACAGATCAGAAACCATGTGCTAAATTAAATGAAACAGATAGTTTCAAAAAGCGTGTATACAGAATGCATTCACAGACAGAGCCGCAGCTCATAGTCAACAATCTTAATTTGACCCCTTCAAAGGCACACTAATAGAGTGATTTGTTTCAGTGCAGCCAGTTTCCATTTCAGGACAGCTCTAAATATATTAGTAGTCCAGCAGGTAAACATCCAGTTTGAGTTCATTTCATCTCTTCCTGCTTGCCAGTGTGCAAAAATACCATTTCGTGCTAATAAGATCATTTAAAAGAGGAAAACAGATTGTCTCTTGCCATATGAAAGTTGGTGGTTCCTGACCTTGAGTCCAGGTGATTTGAAGAACCATTTTCTCCCTTAAGCACCTGCCCACCCACTCTGTTCAAAGACCTTGCTCCACACCTGTTTACCTTCAGAGGTTGAGCTAACTAGGACATGGACAGGGCCTTCATCATAGTGGCACCAAGACAGTCCAACTGTCTACCTCAGGAAGCATGCCTAGTTTTCTCTCTTTTGACCCTTAGATAAATTGTCAAGAAGTTTATTCCACCAAGCCCTTAGAAAATTTTCCTCCTTGCTATAGATATTTTTTATAGATTGAATCTCTGATAATGGCTTTTTTTATTCATTGTAAACTACCTTAGGAACCTTTGTGGCCAAAATGTAGGGCAGAAGTGTCTTAGTAAGTAGAACCCAGCAAATCAACCCTATCTGGGAAGAGGCAATTAAGAAGTAGTGGTTAATTTTCTTTTGCCATTCCATTTAACAACCTATGAAGAATGCCTTACTCAACACTGAGCTTCACATACATGCACTTCCAAACATGAGGCACAAACTGAAAACAGACATGTCGTAGATGTTAAACAGATTAATGGGTGTCCTGGGGACAGGGACTGGTTATCTGAGATAATTGAGTGAAAGAAAATCCACCTGACAGATGCCAAATCTACTGTTGCGTTGTTTTTTCTGTGATAGAACTAAACTTCATTAAGCACTATTAAGGCCACCTTTAACCTCTTATGGAAGTCAAATGGGCATAAACCATCTTTCTAGTCAATACGTTTTCAGACCCAAAGTACCCCAATTTCTCTCTTTATTCTCATGATTAAAATAGCAATACGGAAGTCCAGAACTTAGACGGCATAGTCCATTGCTAACCTACCACACAAAGCTGTAAGCTTAGATGGCAGCCTTCTGTCTAGCTACAGCCTCCACTTCAATGGCTGCTACATAATCAATACATAGTTGGGATTTTGCTTTGCATATATAGTTCTATACTGGAAGGAAATAGGGCAGGCCTTTGCCACTAATTCCTGCACATGATACAGCTTCCAGACAGGATACAAACAAGCAGCTGAAGTTGTCTCGGATATGAGAGAGGAAGTGCCACACAGTTGGAAGAGATTTTAACAGGTGTAGGGGATTAATTCCATAATCAGGAAGCCCCCCTCCATGCCAAGTAATCCGAGAGGGGCTTTAGTTGGAATCCCACATCCCAGCCTCATTGAGTCTTGTTATCAACCTGGCAGAAAAACTCCAGGCAGGTTTTTCAAGATCAGTTATTGTCACTGAACTGCCATCACATTGCAAACAATTGTTGAGGAATCTGAAGAATTTTCATATAAGCAAAACTTGAGAAGACAATGAATTTGGGTAGCCTCATAGTGAATTCTGAAGGGCAAAATATATGAGTCAACCTTTTTTGCTCAAGATCATATTCTGTAGAATTTAGCAATGTGAAGAAGGCAATTCCCATGCAAACAGTATGATCTTATAAAAATAATCCTTGTATTACATGAAAAATTATCCCTACAGGGCTGCTTTGAAGGCTGAGTTAATGTCTGAAATATGTTTTTGAACACTTTTGAATAACTATATTATTGATGGGTATATACATCTCTATTTGTGTAAGGTAGACTTAGTTCTATTGAACTACCTGTGCTATATCCTGCTTCTCTAGCTAACTTCTGCCAAAAACCATCCTACAGTGCGGAAATTTCTGTATTATGTTTTAATGTGGACCTTGAGAATTAAAATAATGTTGATGGGAAGGCAGGTCTTCCATGTCATCTAAGAAGAGCAAGTATTTAAATGTTTCATAAATACCCATTATCCTCTGATAAAGCTTTAATCTGAAAGACAATGAAATAGGCAGTTGAAACCAGAAGATTTAGCAAGGATCTATTGAGCGGATAACACAAAACAAATGATTTCCCCCCCTACAAAGTTGTCCTCTAAGCTTCTAGACCAATCTGACACTCACATTTCTTGTTACTGTGCCAAGAATGCAGAGGTCAGTTCTCATGCATTTGCAAGCACACATCCAGGGTAAAACAAAGACTCAGAAGATAGGTTTCAGACTCAATCTTAAGATAGCAATCCAAATTCTTAGCATACCACTGCAGCATCCCTTCTTGAACTCCTACAGAAAACCATTTGTTTTTATCCCAGAAAGGTTTGGCAAAAACACATATTCATTTAAGCCCCCAATGCCAACCCTTTACCAGATAAGTAGAAAGAAGCCTTACATATCAAGAGCCCTGAAATGCTTTCACAAACACAGGCAAAATCCTGTTATGAAATGGCACCAGAAGAGGTAAGAGCTTGCTAGATTTAGAATATAAAATACGGGCAACATCATAAATTACTTTTGCAGCACTGCTTTCTACCAAGTCGTTATCTTTGGATAAGAATACTTAAAATGCTGGAGGAAACTGGGCACACTGATCAGCTTCATATCCAACAGAGCAAGACTGTCAAAGCAAGCAGGTAAGGAACACCTCAGCTTGCAGAACAACAGACTGGAGATCACTAGGCTTCAAGGAAAGTGGAAAACTACAGTATCCAAGGAGGCTCAGGAAGGGGCTGAGTATGACACACCCTCTAGCACAGCAGTGTTTCCCCCCAGGTTGAGAAAGAACTGAGAACACCACAAATACTGCAGAAGCAAGGTACTTTCCACACACAAAATATACAATGCAAATCCGAAACCAATGCTGGAAATGGTTAAGTGAGACATTTTGACATCACACTGCAGAAATCTCAGCAAGGGTTCTTTCTAGGCCTTTCCCTCCTTATCTCATCATGAGAGCCAGGTATGCCAGGAGAAGGGATAGATTAAGGACAGGGGAAAATGAGGCACAATCTTCTCCCCCTGCAGCTCTTTTCTCTTCCTTTGGGAGGGGTGGGGAAGAGAGAAAAAAACCTCCAGAACACTAAAATCTCTGATTGAAGGGGGTGTTGCTTAAGGCAGATTGTACAGAAAGAGACAGGATTGCTCAGTGTGGGAGTGTTGAAGTGGCGGGGTGGGGGAAGAGAGAAAGGAAATGGCTGTAAGCAAATGGAGGACACAGAGGTGGAAGTAGGAAAGCAGGGCGGGCAAGAGAAATTCCTGGAAGACTGGGGGGGGGGGAGAGAGAAAGCCATAGGCACTGGAGGACAAGGTAAGTTACAGAATCTGAAGGAGGAAGAAGCAGTCACAGAATTGTAGAGTTGGGAGGGACCCTGAGGGTCATCAAGTCCAACTCCCTGAAAGGGAGGGGGAAGCAGGGGGATATTATTATTATTATTGAAATGTTTAGTTCAAGCATCCTAACTGGAAACAACGCAGTCCTTTGAAGTATTCAGATTTAAAGGGCATGAATGCTACACTGGAGGAACTGTCCGAATGAAGCCTTTATGAACCTGTACACAGCAGCACCAACAGGCACCGCTGCCTTGTTATTACCCGTCAACATATTATACAAGGTGAAATCCCGTATTAAAGACAAGCCCTGTTGGATCAAAGTGGAGCAGCGCCCTACTTTGCAAGGGTGTTGTAAGGCGAGTCCTGGAGAGCTCTGGCGACACACAGAAGCACTCCATATACACTGAATACTATGTTGTAGCACCGATCCCCTATTTACCCTGGCTTCTAACGCTGGAGGTGTGTATCTTTCGGACTCACCTAACTGTTGGGGGCTGTAAGTCGTTTTAAGCCATTACTAATACCTGTTTCAATGTTGCAACCCTGGGACCTTATAGTGAAGGGCAGATAAATAATAATTACAACGACAATGATAATCACTCGCTCTCATGACTACTGTGAGGAACATCACTGATGATGATGATGATAAAACAGCAATTATGCTACGATACTGGGGGGGGGGCAGTGGTCAACGGCTTAGACTCGGAAAAAAACAGGGGGTCCAAATCCCCGAACCCATGAAGCTCACTGGATGCGACCTTTGCTGCTGGTGGTGATGTGTGTGTGGAGGAGGAGAGCCAGTCACTGCCCCTCTCAGCCTGACCTACCTCGCAGGGTTGTTGTTGAGGGCATAGAAGCAACAAGAAAAAGGTGCAATAAATAAAATAAAAGCCAATAAACCTAGTTTAATCACTCATCCTAGGATCACACAATGAATCAATAGATAATAAGGAGGATTTCTGGAAGGTGGGGGAATTAAGGCTAAAAATAAAAGAGATCTGAGGGGAGGGGAGGACGAGGCTGGCCGGCGAAGGACCCTCCCTGGTCCCCCGGCTGAGGCGAGCGTGGTCGGTGCGGAGGAGGCGCGTGGTGAGGGGAGCCATGGAAGCGCTCTCGGCTCCCTTCTCCTCCTCCTCTTCCTTACCTCGATGTAGCCGGCCAGCGTCGCCGCGGGGCCGGTGAGCCCCAAGAGCAGCAGCAGGGACCATCCCAGCCGTTCGGTGGTGCCCGTCGCGGTGCCCGTCCTGCCCCCCGCCGTCACCGTCGCCATCCTCTACTTCTGAGGCGACCCTTCTCCGCCGCCGCTTGGAAGCAACTGCCGCCGCGCCAGCCTCAGCGCCGCCTTCGTCACCCGCGTGGGAGGAGCAACAGCCCCTGCGTGGGCGGGGCTTGGAGAAGGGAAAGAGCTTCTTCAATCCCCGCCCACCTCTGGCGTAGCTTGCCAAGCAATTCCCCCTCCCCCCGCCCCGCTTTGAATAGACTGATCTCTTAGCCAATAAGAGGGATCAAGGCGCTCGCGTTTTTTGTTTGTTTTTTTCATTTTCCTCCGCTCCAGTTCCGCCCCGTCAGTGTCGGCCAATCGAGGGCAAGAGCCAGCACAATGCGGTGTTCGGAGGAGGCGGGGCTGGCGCAACCTGGCGCCGCCCTCCCGGGCGGCTCGTTAAACTACGATTCCCAGCAGCCTAAGTGGGCGTTGGGCCGCTCTCGAAGGCTGATGGGAGTTGTAGTTCCAACTGTACCTGGAGGGTGTCTTGGCGTTGAGAAAAATGAGAGGCATAAATTCATCGCCGTCAGGGCGGGTGGGTGTATGCGGGGGGGGGGTTTGCTAAGCGTCAGAACACGGCAAATGCTGCTTTTCATGCTGTCTCAGTTGAAATCTCTATTCGAAATAGAAAAAAAATGGCAATTAACACGCTAGAACTCATGGACATCCAATGAAGCTGAATGTTGGGAGATTCAGGACGAGATACAGTACGTGAAAGTCCTTCACACAGCGCATTGTTAAACTATGGAACTCTCTCCCACAGGAGGCAGTGATGGCCACCAACTTTGAAAAAGGTTTGGATAAATTAATGAAGGAGAAGGCTATTATGGCTACTAGCTCTGTCTCCACAGGTGGAGGCAGCAATCTTTCTGAATACAGTGGTATCTCGGGTTAAGAACTTAATTCGTTCTGGAGGTCCGTTCTTAACCTGAAACTGTTCTTACGCTGAGGTACCACTTTAGCTAATGGGGCATCCCGCTGCCACCGCGTGATTTCTGTTCTCATCCTGAAGCAAAGTTCTTAACCCAGGGTACTATTTCTGGGTTAGCAGAGTCTGTAACCTGAAGCGTCTGTAACCTGAGGTACCACTGCACCAGTTTCTGCAAACCACGTATTAAGAGAGGTCTCTTGTGCTCTGGTCCTACTTGCAGGCTCCAGAGGTATTGTTCAGCCACTGTTAAGAGCACGATGCTGGACTGGATGGGCCGCTGACCAGCAGGCGCTTTTTATGTTGTTATGTTTTTGTGACAACCTAGCTCATAGGGTTCTCAGGAGGATGGCTTAGCTAAGACCTGCATCTCTTTGGGGTTGCAACTGCCATTAGCCCTGGCCAGGGCACCTACCCCATTAAAGAGCAGCAACACAGCTGTGTGATTCCTGATCTGAGGATGAATGGAGACCCTGGCTTAGGGCTGCTGCACAACACTAAACACGCTTACTAAAGGAGCAGGCCTCACTGTGGCACTCCTGAACAAAAAAGGGCAATGGGGCCACTAAAGAATCACCTTTCTAATCCAGACATAGGAACATAAGAAGCTGCCTTATACAGTGGTACCTCGGGTTAAGTACTTAATTCGTTCCAGGGATCCATTCTTAACCTGAAACTGTTCTTAACCTGAGGTACCTCTTTAGCTAACGGGGCCTCCCGCTGCCGCTGTGCTGCCGGAGCACAATTTCTGTTCTCATCCTGAAGCAAAGTTCTTAACCTGAGGTACTATTTCTGGGTTAGCGGAGTCTGTAACCTGAAGCGTATGTAACCTGAAGTGTATGTAACCCGAGGTACCACTGTATAGTGTCAGCTTATTGGTTTATTTGAGCTCAGTATTGTTCCACACTGACTGGCAGCAGCTCTTCAAGTCCTCAGATAGGGGTTTTTCCCCAGCCCCCACCTCAGAGATGCTGCAAGGGATTGAATCATAGAATCATACAATTGTAGACTTGGAAGGGGCTACAGGAATATTTTGCCCAATGTGGGCCCCAATTCCATGACCCCAAGACAAAGAGTTTCATGTTCTAGCAACAGAGCTGTCCCAGCACCAGGGACCTTCTGCATGGGAAGGAGATGCTCTACCACTCCGCTATGCTTCTTCCCCATTGCTATCGTCCTTCTAGGCTAGAGGAATTGTGTGTGGTCTAGGACACGCTTTCTAACTGTAAAAGCGGTTTGGTAATAATAAAAAAGCTGCCAAAGGAGGCCGGAGGATCTTTTTCATTGGAGATTTCCAGGGCTTCTGCTTTCGGAACAAACTATTTTGCTACAACCAGCAGTTGGGAGTAAATGGACCATTGTGTCTCTTCCAGCTCTGCAGCTCTATTATACGAGCCACTGGCACCCTAATCCTCAGCGTTTATGCCAGCGTGCGAGCCTGCAGCACCACTAGAATGTCGCTCAGATGCCAAGCTCTCGTCATGCTTTGCAACACTGCCCTGGCACAGCCCTTGGTACACCCAAAACTAGACATTAATTTCTTGGTGCCGCTAGTCCTAAGAAACAAGGTTTGAAAGGTGCAGGTTTGCATCTGAGCAGCACACTGGCCTGCAAATGCACCTGTAACAGCAACTTGATTTGCAAACATTAGCAAGCAAAAGCACTTGCCTTCCTGCAATGACTAGGCAATGCCTGCAGATTCAGCTGTTATGAAAAGCACAGGAGCAAGGTTTGCTAAAAAGTTGGCCACCCTCTTTCCGCCTCAGTCAGTCACTTGTTGCAACAGCCTTATGCTTCTGGAGGGATGTCGCTTTTAGCTGTAAACCTATTAAGGCGTATCTAGAATTTTACAGCAGGTACGATAAGCTGGTGCTTAATAGTATTTACATGCTTTATATATAGCACATTTGAAATTTAAAAGCATTTGAGACTCATTATGCCAGTAATCATCACAGCATTTGTGGTTTGAGGTAGGCCTGCAGTTATTATCCACACTGGCTGCATACCCAATTTGTGGTTGTTGTGAGATGTAATGCAGGAAGTTTGCAGGTGAAAAAGTCACATTGCTAAGGCTGCAGTCCTGGGCACCTTTACTTGGGGGTAAGAGCCTATGATCTTAAGTGGAACTTATTTCTAAATAAGCATGCATAGGATCAGGCTTCATGCGTCCTTGTGAAGGAGATTATACAGTCATACCTTGGCTGTCGAACGCCTTGGTACTCGGATCTTTTCGCTCCCAAATGCCACAAACCCGGAAGTGAGTGTTCCGGTTTGCGACCGTTTTTCGGAAGCCGAACGTCCAAAGCGGCTTCCGCAGCTTCCAGTTGTGTGCAGGAAGCTTCTGCAATCAATCGGAAGCCACGCCTAGGTTTTTGAACCATTTTGGGAGTCGAACAGATTCACAGAACAGATTAAGTTAGACAACCAAGGTACCACTGTATAAAGAAATTATATATAAAGTGCAGACCCTCCAATGTCCCTATTTTCCAGGGAGAGTCCCAGATTTACAGAAGCCATCCTGGTTTCTGATTTGATCCTGGAATGTCCCACTTTTTCTTAGGACATCCCTATTTTCATCAGAAAAAAAAGTTGGAGGGTATGGATAGGATGTCCCTATTTCTGTTGGAGAAATGTTGGGAGGGCATGAAAGTGTCAAGTGCTTAAGGTTGCAATCCTACACACACTTGGGGTAAACCCCCTTGAACCAAGTGGGACTTATTTGTGAGCAAACATGCTATATAGTACTATAGAGCTGTAGTGTAAAAACGCTGTTTGGAATTCACAGAAGACCAGGGCCCATTATGAAAGTAAAGGAAAAATGCAGCTGTTGCTTAAGAACATTGATCCAAAGTGAGGAAGACATTTTGGCTTTCCCAAGCAACTTGTAATATAATTATCCATGGATTTTTCTCCAGATGCAGTTTTCAAGATGATCTTTGCCGAGTTAATCAATAACTAACTGATGGTGCTGGTTACTTAAAACTCAGAATGGCTCCCTTTATGATCATGGCAGCCAAAGTTCAAGGAGGAGCCCTTGGTATGATGCAGACAGGAAACATCTATGGCCACAATTGTTTGCATTTCAGAGTCAAGACTGCAAAGGTGGAGCTGGAACTGGGAAGCTAGGGGTGTTTCCAAAGGGTGTGGTGTGTAAGTAGCTCAGGCGTGACTTGTTTGAGAGCCCACATCTGACAGCGACTCAAGTTTTTGCTAATAAGGCAACATGGGGTCGTTGTGCTGGGTAGCATCTCTTCCCAACATCTTCCGAAGCAGGAGTGCTGATCTTTAAAGCCATAGGGCAGGGCTAGTTGCTGAACTACAACTCCCACCATCCTTGACCATAGGCTATGCTGGCTGGGGCTGGTGGGAGTTGGAGTCCAGCAACATCTGGAGGTCCACAAGTTCCCTGCTTCTGCCTTAAACTGGGTAGGACCAGATTCTCTGAAGGAATACCAGAACCCATGTGCATCTCCCTGAGTGTTAAGATCTGCCTCAGAGTTCCTAATCTTTGGCCCACCATTGGTGAAGATGACCAGGGATGGAGTCTTCTCGGTGGTGGCTCCTCAGTTGTGAATTTTTCTTCCTAGTCAGCGCCAGCAATGCTTCTGAATACCGGTTGCTGGAAACCACAAACTATCAATCCTACTTGCTAGTTTCCCACAGGCAGTTGTTCAGACCAGGATGCTGGACCACTCACCTGATCCAGCAAGCTCTTCTTATGTTCTTTTCAGACTCAGGCTGCTGCTTGTAGGGAGGCCTGTGAGTGTGAAATTAAAAAAATAAAATAAAATCCCTCCATTCTCTTTTTAAGCACTTCAGTTGAAAGGATGTAATCAGGTCAGCCTTCAGTACATTTTTTTTAAAAGTAGGAGCACTTTAATTAGGCCCCTGATTGAATATTGAAACGGAAGGTGAGATCATTTGTAATAATCCGTGCAGGCGAGACAGTTCAGAGATGGAGCCAAAATTGACTCCAGGAGTTTGAAAGCAACCTGGGGGGGGGGGCGGGGGGAAACGCAGGAGTAACGGGAGGCTTATCTGCGAAGCTTGAGAACAAAGTTGACTTTGCTGACAATGGGAGGATATGACCTAAGCAGGGAGATGGTTGCTGAATCTTCCATTTGGATATAGACAAAAAAACAAAAAGAAGTCTGTATGCAGAATGGCTTTGCTTGCCACGACTGATATGTAAATCTGAAGTTTTCCTTCCTACCATACTCTTTTCTTTCCATACTCAACTGCAATATATTTACCAAACACCAACATCTTATGATGCAGCCATGAAGAATTGCCATGTTATATCATTGGTCACTTCCAATGAGAAGTGAGAACCAACTCTTGGGAAAGGTGCCCCCTTGGAGCAGATATTTGGACAGGATCCTGACTACCTGAATTACCCTTGAAAGCTTAATTTCAGCTCTGGTTCCGGGGGATAATTTGAAGATAAGGACACTTGGTTCATAGGAGACAGGCCGCTGACTGCGAGGTCAGAGGGATAATTCTAATTAAAAGTGATGATTCAATGGCAAGGCAAGATAATAAAAGGAATCCAACTATATGCAAGGTTGTAATAAAAGTGTAAGGCATTGAGCGGAAAGTTTCCACACAAGAACTGTCCCTCACAGCAGTCATGAAGCCCGGTTTCATCAGAGGGAGAGGTGAAGCAGCGGAACCTTTCCATCACAGAATCGTAGAGTTGGATGGGTCACCAGTGGTCATCTAGTCCAACCCCCTGCAATGCAGGAAACACAGCGGAAGGAGTCCTGGCAGATGGACACCCAACCTCTGCTGAAAATCCTCCAATGTAGGAGAATCCACCACCTTCTAAGGGAATCTGTTCCACTTGTGGGGGGGGTGGGAGCTATTTTTGGAAGCTGCCTTTCTCTGAGTCCATCTTGGTCCATCTTGCTTAGAATTATCTAAGACGTTGTGGCTCTCCTGGATTTCAGACGGGGGTCTTTCCCAACCCTACCTACAGATGCCATGCTCATCTCACTCTGTAGGCCGAGGGAGCCGGCATTTGTCTGCAGACAGCTTCTGGGTCATGTGGCCAGCACGACTGAACCCGAGACCTTCTGCATGTGGAGAAGATGCTCTGCCATTGAGCTATGGCCAGCCAGCTCCCCTCCACCCAGGCTGGCCTCAGTCCAACTGGGAACCAAAATCTAAGAAAATTCAGACCAGAGCCCTCTCCAATCCAGCAGCCATCTTCCTATGGTAGCCAAGCAGATGCCCCTAGGAAGTCTGCAAGCAGGATGTCAGGGCAGCGAGAGACCCTCTCCCGCTGCGACTGAAATTTAGGCGCATGATATCTTTGGATCTGGCAGGTTAACCCACGGCCATTGCAGCAAGCAGACTTTGCTTTCTAAGTAATTCTGCTTGCTGGAGAACAAGCCCAATGCAGCCCAGCAGGGCAGTTCTAAGTGGGGTGCTTTGAGGAAAGTAAGCCTCGCCATAGGAAATGTGTGTGGACCCCTACCCATATTTGATGATGAGATATTTGTAAAGGGGGAACTGATGGAGGAATCCAGGGACGGGGGGGGGGGACCTGTGGCCCCCTGTATTATTTATCTATTGCTTGCATTTATATCCCACCTTTCCTCCAGGATGCACAAGGTGGCAGACTTGGTTCCGTTCCTCCCCATTTTATCCTCACAACAACCCTGTGAGGTAGGTTCGGTGAAGCGCCCAAAGCTTCGAGGCTGAGTGCAAGAGGTTTGAACCCTGTTCTCCAAGTCCAGGACTCTAACCACTGTACCACACCACCTCTCATCTCTTCCAGATGTTGCTGGACTTTGTGATAGGAATTTTGAGGTCTTAAAAGGGTAAAGGGACCCCTGACCATTAGGTCCAGTCGTGACCAACTCTGGGGTTTCGCGCTCATCTCACTCTGTAGGCCGAGGGAGCCGGCATTTGTCTGCAGACAGCTTCTGGGTCATGTGGCCAGCATGACTAAGCCGCTTCTGGCAAACCAGAGGAGCACACAGAAACGCCGTTTACCTTCCCGCCGGAGCTGTACCTATTTATCTACTTGCACTTTGATGTGCTTTCGAACTGCTAGGTTGGCAGGAGCAGGGACCGAGCAACGGGAGCTCACCCCATCACGGGGATTCGAACCGCCGACCTTCTGATCGGCAAGTCCTAGGCTCTGTGGTTTAACCTACAGTGCCACCCGCGTCCCTTTTGAGGTCTTAGATATATGTTAAATGTTCATAAGTGTACCAACAAGCACGTACATAGATCAGCACAGGAAGACCAACCTGGAACCATTTTGATTCCTAAACTCAGCAAATGTTTTCTCTGCAAGGTCAAAGTGGGAAACCTCCCCATTGTCTCTTTCCTCACAATTAAGGGCACGTTTAAGATATGAATAGGGTATGAGCCTGTGACCTGGCCCAGGAACTAAGTATTTATCATTACAAAAGAATGGCCAGGCTCCCCAGGCAATCCAATCAAGTAACCTGCCAGACAGGAGATAAACAATGACAGGAGAAAAACAGCATTCAAATTTCTGTTTTAGACCGCCTTTTCTGTGATGTAGGTATGATGTATCTGAGGGGTGGTCTTGATCTACAGGGTGGCAATTTCAAAAGTCTTTATAAGGCCTTGCGCACCATAGTTCTGGGTTCCTCCTCCTTTCCTGCGGGTGAGGGGAGCACCCTGTTGCAACAGATCAATAAATATCAAGCTTACTAGCTGCTTTGCTTCTCAATATTCTCTGGTTGGCCTCTGTTATTTTCTCCTACCAATAGGGAACCTATGTAAGGACTCTATATGGGCTCTTGGATACCGCATAAGGGAAAAGGGCAATTTTTGTTTACAACAACTTCCAAGTCCCATCATCCCTGACCCACTGGCCATGCTGCCTGGGACCTGGCCACATCTGGAGAGCTGCAGTACATAACAGACTCCCTGCCTGCCATCCGCTGTGGGGGGCACAGTTTCAAAACAGCCCATTTGCAGAAGATGATTGGCAGGGGGAGGGGCCCTTAACACCTCCCTCTCCCCCCTGCCTGTTGATTATCCCTTAAAAGAGTATGACCTGCCTACAATGTCCTCAGGATTACAGGATCCAGCCTGAGATGGGTTGGTGGGTAAAGGTAAAGGGACCCCTGACCATTAGGTCCAGTCGTGACCGACTCTGGGGTTGCAGCGCTCATCTCGCTTTATTGGCCGAGGAAGCCGGCGTACAGCTTCCGGGTCATGTAGCCAGCATGACTAAGCCGCTTCTGGCGAACCAGAGCAGTGCACGGAAACGCTGTTTACCTTCCCACTGGAGTGGTACCTATTTATCTACTTGCACTTTGACGTCCTTTCGAACTGCTAGGTTGGCAGGAGCAGGGACTGAGCGACGGGAGCTCACCCCATCGCGGGGATTCGAACCTTCTGATCAGTAAGTCCTAGGCTCTGTGGTTTAACTCACAGCGCCACCCGCATCCAATGTCCTCAGGATTACAGAATCCAGCCTGAGATGGATGGGTGGGAGGCAGCTTTAAAGCAGCCCCAGGGATATTTACAGAGGACCACAAGTTGGTGAGGAAGAGTCAAGCCCTGCCCAGTTCCCAATTTTCCTCTGTCAAACCTCCTCGTGTGTTTTCCTTAGGAGGGACATGCTGCACTGGGAACCCTGGGTATATATATATTTTCCTGGGTGCAGTTAAATTTTGAAGAGCAGGCTCTCACCATGACAACCCACACTGCCGCGTCCCCAGGGAGAGTCAGAAATGCAGGCGGTCATGTTGAGCCATTATTATTTTTTACATGCACACATCAAATAGCACCACACAGTGTAATAGCAGATTTCTGAGGATGAGGGTGACTGTGATCCAGGGCGTAACTTCCTGGGGCTATGCTCCATAGAACTCAGCGGAGCTGACATCTGGCTGCACAGGACCCGGGTTCGAATCTCAGCATCTTCAGGTAGGACTAGGAAGGATCCCCGAGTGCCACGGCCGGTCAGTGTGGACAAGACTAAGCTGGGTGGCCCAGTGGTCTGACTCTGCACGAGGCAGCTTCCTTTGTCCATGTTGTAATAAAGCCTAAGGACCTTTAACGAAAGTTCTTCAGCCAGCTTTAATGCAATCTTGAGTATTTAGTTAGACATGTAAGGCATCTTGCACAGAAGTGTTACCATTTAAGCTGCTTGGAACCCCATCAAAGTATTCAGCCTCTCTTGGATTCTTTCCCCCATTCTCTGACTTCCTGTATGCTAATCTGTCGCAAATTATAGTAAAACTTGAAAGACTCGTTATCGCCTCATTCACTTGCCAGAGTAAGGAACGACCATCAATTCCCCTGGTGCTACAGCAGATGATAGCATTTGCTTTTGCTCTGGAAAATAGCTGTTCCTTCCTTCATTCCCCCTCCACGTCACCACTGTTTCATTTTATAGGCAATGTGGCATAGTAGGTAGAGCAGTCTATATCTCAACCTTAGCCCCCCCCCCATGTTCTTAAACTACAACTCTCATCATCCCTGACCACTGCCCATGCTGGCTAGGAATGATGGGAGTTGTAGCCCAACAGTGTCAGACTAGAACCCAGAAGGCCAGAGTTCAAATCCCCACTCAGCCATGAAGCTCACTGGGTGACCTTGGGCCATTAGCTTCCTCTCACCTTCACCTACCTCGCAGGGTTGTTGTGGGGATTAAATGAGCAGGGGAAGAACGGTGTACAACACCTTGGGCTCCTTGGATAAAAAGGCGGGATTTAAATGCAGACAATAAATCCATTCTCCATGTAGCACTGCCCTAGGCAGTGGTGTCTTGCGCCCGTTGCAACTGGTAGGATGGAAGGCAGGGAGCCCAACTGCAGGGGGCGCCAGAGTCAACTGAGTCTAGTTTTGTCCCTGTTCTCTGGCCTGATGGGTTTTGCAAAAGCATCACTGAGACCGAAGAGGAAGCTTGCAGGCAGGAGTGACACCCCCTGGCCAAGGTTGCAAATAAGAAGGCAGGTGTCCCTGGAATTTGGGGGTTGGTGGGGCAGCTCTCCATTTGCCCTGTAGGGCAGGTCTGTAAGTGGGGAACAGGGCGCGGTGCCGAGACATATGAAGACCTCTTTCCTTCTGTTTTGCATTCTCACTCTAAAGTGCACCATTAATCTGGCTTTCAAGCTGGCAACGCCAGGCAGGTATTTTAATTAAAATATTTTTAAAAAGGCTAATAGTGGCTTATGTTATCTATTATTCTGATGGATTACGATGATCCTGTCGCGGGGAGCAGGCTCCTTAAAGCCGACGAGGGCTGCCTCCTTATTTTCTACGTATCACTTCCCGAGCGGAATCTGTGATACTTTTGCAGAAGCACAAAGAGCTCACCGACGACGACGGACGCACGAGGGGGAGAAGGGAAATTGAGTCTGGGCCAGCTCCCTAGCAGAAGCGACCGTGGTCTGGCCTTCAAAGTGGGCCGTAATGTATGCCACATGAAAAATAGCACTTAGCCAGCAAAATCATGACTCGCTTCTTAATGAGACGGGGAGGAATTCTCTTTGTTCGGCCTGGTTTTCTCCGTGAGGCCGCTCTTCTCACTGCCTGGCAGTTCAGCAGCCCTGCTCACGAGGAATACAATGCATGGAAGTAACCAAAGAAGTAATAGTACAGTGGTACCTCTGGTTACATACTTAATTCGTTCAGGAAGTCCATTCTTAACCTGAAACTGTTCTTAACCTGAAGCACCACTTTAGCTAATGGGGCCTCCCGCTGCTGCCACGCGATTTTTGTTCTCACCCTGAAGCAAAGTTCTTATCCCGATGTATTATTTCTGGGTTAGCGGAGTCTGTAACCTGAAGTATATGTAACCTGAGGTACCAGTGTATGTGGAACAGCGACGGAGCAAGAGCGTGTGAGCACACCTGTGGAAAGCGCTCACCCTCGCAGCCTTTCCCCACCCTTCCCTCTATCCTCTTATATCTTCCCTACCCTGCTGACACACACACACATCAGAACATAATATCCGCTGGATCAGGCCAATGGCCCCTCTGGTCCAGCAACCTGTTCTCACACTGTCCAACAAGATCCCTGTGGGAAACCCGCAAGCAGGATTCGAGCACAAGAGCCCTCTCCCCTCCCATGGAAGCAGGGCGTAGCCATTGTGGCTAGTTGCCCTCAATAGCCTTCTCCTGATGGATTTTGTCCAGTCCCCTTTTAAAGTCATCACTGCCTCCTGTAGGAGGGAGTTCCATAGTTCAACTAGGAGCTGCACAAAGAAGTCCTTGCGTTTATCTGCCCCCAGTCTTACAACATTCAGCTTCATTGGACGTCCACGAGTGTTCCGAGACAGGGAGAAAAAACATTCCTCTGTCAACTTTCTGCACGTCGTGCATAATTTTGCCTTCCTGCATTGTCCACACATTTTTAATTGTAAGCTCTTGGGGGGCAAAGCCTTGCCTTCCTGTTTGTGTCATCCTGCAGAGAACAATGTGAATTGGCCGCTCTATCCAAATCAAGTGGGAGGCTTTGTTCAGGGGGTGGGGCTGGGCAGGGCCCTACTATTGGGCAGAGTGAGCTGGCTGCCTCAGGTGGCAGAGTCTAGGAAGCAGCTGTGAGGGGTTGGAGACCAGAGGTGTCTGTGCCACACAAGGACTGAACCTTCGCCTCCTGCACTAGATTGCTGCTCTCAGGTGCAATGGGAGATTTATTTATTTATTTATCCAGTTTATGTGCCTGCCTCCCTCCCAAAGGAGTCCAGGGTAGCAGGATGATGCCCTGTCACCGCCTCCAGCAGTGATTCAACAGCTAGTCTAGTCAGCTTCTGAACATGGGAAGGTGAGGGACGCCATCTTTGTTTTTGCAGCCCTCTGAAAGAGGGCACAGATTCATATAACATTTCCCTGTGCTGCTTTATATGCATAGATGCATGTTTAGAAAGCTTGGGTAAAATTCAATATGACATCATGGAATCATTCATTCCATCAATTTCTGCTTACCAAACAGAATGCTCTCCCCTTCGTGCTGTTCTGGGGGTTCTCCTGGCACTCCAGAGCAGTTTTGGGGGGTTGTGCATGAGGGGAAACAAACAAATAAATAGGGTTCTTTTTGTTGAAACAGGATGTGGGACCAGGCAGCCCTACAAACAGAGGTCCTCTGCAAAGTAGAACAGATGGCCACCCTACCTCAAGCGGCACAATACATTAGGGCAGTCCTCTCCCCTAAGGAACGCGGTAAGCACTGCAAACTTCTCAAGATCAGGGTGAGGGGCAGAGAGCTCAATGGAGCTACGCAAGATGTCTGGGGTGTCTGCCGGTGTGGTTTAAGCTGTGAGCCTCCACCCACGCTCAGCCCGTAAACTTGTAAATAAATGCAAATATTGCCAGAGCAGTGAGTGCATTCTGCAAGAAACTGAACCCTGGTAATACAGCACTGGAATCCCTGGGCCATTGCTTGCTGGGGTCTTGAGCCATGCTTGGTGATAGATGAATAAAACCCAAGGTTTCTGCTCACAGAAAGTTACCCCATAGGCCACAGAACTTGGAGGCGCAGTTGTACAAGCCCAGGTTTTTTGGGGGGGGATTTGTTTTGTTCTCTTTCTACCCGCTTTCCGGAAAACCAAGTCCTTTGGGGCCTGATTCACCGGCTGTTCATCCAGACACTATGAAATGAACCTGTGCCGACAGGCCTTTTTCTTAAGGCATCCTGAAGTCACCTTTTTATTGTTCCTCATCGCTTGTTTGTTGTGGTTACTCATTTCATGAGCGGCAAGGCTGTGATAACTGAGAATGTATGACGCACAAACGTTGTCTCCTGAAGAAACCTAATCGTTGCCACCCATCCAGTAGGCAGCGTTTGTAAGGCAGTTTTTATCGTAGATACAAGGGATTCATCTCTTTATGTAGGCCATATCATCAAAAGCATTTTTTCCTCCTTGCTTTCCCTGATCTTCCTCTGCTACTGTTCCCCAAACCGTTCCATTTATAAGTATTTTTAAAACCACTTAATATTTTAATACCTCCAAGTCACCATTAATAGCCCTATTTGCAGTTGACCCATTGAAATTAATAGACATGGTTAGCTTACATCCATTAATTTCAGTGGGATGCAACATATTATTATTGTTGTTGTTGTTGTTTGTTTGTTTGTTTTGATTTCTAACATAAAGTCCTGGGGCAATTTAAGAACATAGTATTAAAAAACAGTTTAAAACAAATTACTGTTACAAGAAGAGGCAGAGGGCCATAAAAACAGGGATGCAGACAAAGAAACCAGCAAAACGTTATTATAAACACAGAGATTCGGTAGTAGCGAGGTCTGATCTTATGGGTCATGGAGCCTGCACAAAAAGGGATGTCTTTACAAGACCTCTGAAACAACTGATGGATGATGTTTCACAGAAGGCAGAGGAACGGCATCCTAGAATGCCACCCAGGCAACGGCAGAAAACATCCATTTTCAGGGCACCACCCTGATATTTATGAAAATATCTGTATACTGTTGCATCATTAAAAATATATCAAACTGGTTTACAGCAATGAAAACTTAAAACCGTACAATACAAATTCATATTATAAGGCTAAAAACAGACATCAGTTAACCACTCTGGATGATGTGTTCTTAATTGCCTGGCAGAACAGTAAAGTTTTCAGCCGGTGTTTAAATGCGGGTGCTTGCTGAATCTCTAGTGGCAGAGAGTTCCACAGGGCTGGGCCAATGACATCAAAGGCTTGGTTCCTTTTCGTTGTCAAATGAGCCTTGCTAACTCAGAGGACGCCCAGCAGATTATCTCAGTGCTCGAGCTACGATAGAAGGGTTCAAGTGATCCGTGAGGTACTGTGGAACCACGTTGTTCAGGGCTTTGTGAATTAATTCAAGAACCTTGAACCTGGCTCAGCAGCAAGTGGGCTTTGTAAGGTATAGAGTGCTGGAAGTAAAAACTTCCCCCAGAGATGATCTAAGTCCATCAGGGAACAGCAGTGTCACATCAGGGCCAACCCATTCCAGGGACAGATGCCGAGAAGAATGACTACCTGAGGATTTTGTGGCCAGACGCCAGCCCCCTCTGTAGTTCAGGCCACAAATCCATCAGTTATATAGACCCCATTCCTGTGGTTTTTTTGGGTCCTCAAGAATCTGCCTTATCCTGAGTCACAGGTTGGTTGATTTGACTCAGGGTTGCCTACAGGAACTGCAGCACCTCTCCAGGGGTTCAGGCAAGGGACAACCCTAGCCCTACCTGGAGATGTTGCCGGTGATTGAACCTAGGACCTTATGCGTGTGCAGAAGATGCCCTGCCACTGAGCTATACAGAAAGAGAGACTGAGGATCTTGCAAGGAGGACATTCTGCATGTCTCCAAGCTGAAGGTTGTCGGTGGCAGGGTGGAACTCCTGTGTAATAAATGTAAATCTGCCCTTATTCCCTTATGGGGGACACAAGAGCCCTTATAGAGTCCTTTGCAGGTTCTCCGTTGGTCGGAGAAAATAGCAGAGGCCAGCCAGAGTATATTGAGAAGCAAAGCAGCTAGTAAGCCTAATCTTTATTGAACTGTTGCAACACGCAGGAGAAGGAGGAGGACCCACAACAAAGGTGTGTCTGCCCTTATATAGATATTTTTAATTGCCCGCCTTGGAGTCCAAGACCACCCCCAGAAACATCATACCTACATCACAGAAGGGGTGTAGCTCAAGACCACCCCCCCAGATACATCATACCTACATCACAGAAAGGGCGGTCTACAACAGAAATCTGAGTGCATTGTTTACCTCCTGTCTGGCAGGTTACCTGTTCATGCTTACTTGGATACCCTGGGGAGCCTGGCCAGTCTTTTATAATGACAAATACTTAGTTTCTGAGCCAGGTCACTGGATCACCCTATTCATACACAGACATACCCTTAAGACAGGATTTGTGAACAAAAAGACAATGGGGAGGCTCCCCGACCTCCTGCCTCCTTGCAGAGGAAACATTTGAAAATGGTTTCAGGGTGGACCTCCTGTGCTGCTCCAGACATGTGGTCCACACATCTATGTATGTGCTTGGTTGGTACATTTATAAACATTATATATATATATATATAAAACACCTTAATTTTTTTATTTCACCTTCCACAAAGGAGCTTTTCTCCAAGGGAAAACAAGGCCCTATTATTATTATTATTATTATTATTATTATTATTATTATTATTATTATTATTCCTGTTCTCCAGCAATGCAAAGGTCCTCAAAAGACAGCACCTGAGCTCTGCCAGAGTGCACAACGCCTTCTCTAGCATCCGCTCCCCGCTGCTGCAACATCTGCTTTGAAACCGCTTGCGTTAAAAAATATAAGCCGTGTGTGTGTGTGTTGTGTGCAGGCTGAGTGCTTTGCAGCTCAGCGCTTCCAATTATGAAAGAAGCTTCTGCCTCGGGGTCTTCAGGAACAATTCACTACTAGATATCTGGGCTCCAAGTCAAGAACACCAGTCAGAGCAGCAGCAACAGCAGCAGGGGCTATAGCAGGACACAGAAACAAACCAGGAAGGAGAAGCCACAGCTCAAAGAGGCCCATGTGGTGTCAGTGAGATGACTCTCTTTTTAAGGAATGAATGGCAAGGCAGCTGATTCTAAATTTCACAGGCTTGTCACAGTCATTTGTCAGCACCCCAAAGGTTTACAAGCAGAGATGGAGATAGCTGCTGGGTATATATAGAGGCCTGTGGAGATGTTCAAGTTTCCTTTAGAATGCAAATTGCTGGTAGTTAATTCTTCATTGGTGTTTGAAGGGAGGAGAGAGTTCTGCAAAATAATAAACCATGTGCAGGGACAAAACACTGACTTTTGATTCAGAAAGCATCAAGGTACTTTACCAGTGACTAGCACACCATAGTCCTGGCTGCAACTAACTATTATTATTATTATTATTATTATTATTATTATTATTATTATTATTATTATTATTATCATGATCATCTTCATCATCATCACCATCATTATCTGTATCCCTCCCTTTCTCCCAAAGGAGCCCAGAGTTGCAAACTGATGCACATTTTGAAAACAAAGCAAAAACATTCTAGAGCAGTTAAAATATTCTGGGCAAAGTGAAACCAGTTACAGTGTTCTAAACATATTAATTATGAATGGGGCGGCAGCAGCTCCACCTATTGATTCACCACCATGCAAGATTAGAGACAGTGGAAAGTTCGGCTGTGGTGTGGTGGATGATGTCTGGGCTGAAGACTGGAGAGGTCTAAATCCCTTCTCAGCCACATCGTTTCCTGGGTGATCTTGGGCCGCTTATTTGTCTCTCAGCATTGAGCTACCTTACAGGGTTATTGGGAAGATAAGGGGAAAGACTTTGCTGAACACACCAACCTACTGCTCTCTAGGTCTTTTGGGAAAATACAGTTCCCACAAGCCCCAGCTAGCATGGTTCGGGATGAGGGCACATTGATTGCACATTATCCTGAGCAATGCTCCAATCTTGACAGAAGCACATCTTTACTTGGCAAGAAGACCTACAATTTTCTGTGCATACAACTCGGGTGGACAGGGGGGGAGTGTTAAGTTGTGGGTGAACATATCAGATGACACAGCGATTCTTCAAACAGCTCTTGTTTATTCACAGGCCAGAACAGAACTGAACTGAAGGGTTCAGTCAGCCTGCTTATATAGAGCTCCACTAGAATGCAATAGTAACCATTTTCTGTAACTATCCAATCACTGAACGTCACTTTCAATCCCTTATTTGCATATGTGGACCTGAGTGAAAACTATCTACAGTATCCCCCTGCTGGCCCAGGGTGAGAACTTCAGTACATGACAGTGAGTCCTACTGAGCACAGCAGGATTTCCTTCAAAGTAAACATGCGCTGCACTGCACATCGGTTAGATCAGTACTGAGTGACGTTTTTCAGCCTGAGGGTTGGATTCGTTCATGGGTGGCCTTTGTAAGGGAGGGGGGTGTCATGCCAATGGTGGGAGGGGCCAGAGGCAAATGTGGGTGGAGCAAGGGGCACAGCTCTTCCCCTCTGTACAGCAGCTTTCACACGGAATCAGAGGTTTCTGCAGTGGCGGACCTTGGACTCTCAAATTTCAGCAGCGGCCTGTGCAACACTAAATTTGCACACCCACCGCCTCTCTCACTTTTCTACAGCATGCTTTTGCAGTCCCCTGTAACTATGCCACCCTAAAACCGCCTCTGGTTTCTACACACACACACACACACACACACACACACACACACACACTGTTATGTACTGAAGTTCTCACCCTGGGCCAGCAGGGGGATACTGTAGAGAGATCAGGTCCACATATGCAAATAAGGGATCGAAAGTGACATTCAATGATTGGATAGTTACAGAAAGTTGTTATAGTTACGTTGTACTGGAACTCTATATAAGCAGGCTGGCTGAACCCTTCAGTTCAGTTCTGTCATGGCCTGTGAATAAACAAGAGCTGTTTGGAGAATTGCTGTGTCGTCTGATATGTTCACCCACAACTTAACACACACCCTCCTGCCAGGCTTGCAAGAGGCATTTGATGCAGCTCAACGGCATATTCCAGCCAGGCAAAAGTACTTGAGGTGAGGACAGGGGCAAGGCCAATCAGTGATGTGGCTGGGGGTGGCCTGGGGAGAGTCCCAAGCGCCAGATGGCAATGCCTGGAGGGCCACATATGCCCCCTGTCTGGCCTCAAGTTCCTCACCCCCTGAGTCACATCAGTTGATTAAAAACCTATGCAATTTATTTAAGGAAACCTCACAGGGTTGTTGTGAGGATAAAATTGGGACGAAGAGGACCATGAACACCACATCAAGCTCCTTGGAGGAAGGAAGGTGGGCTGGAAATGCAATAAGGTCCCCATAGGATACTCAAGTATTCTGTGGGCTAGATGGGAAGATTAAAAACAATTTTGGAACACAAATGCAAGGCCTCCAATGGCCTGAAGAACCCACTTACACTTCTGCTGTGGTCTCTCTCGCACACTTTATTAACGTGACGACATTCAAACATGGCACAGTCACTTCTAGAAAGGCCCAGGGGTGCTTTTTGGCCTAAGGTGTTCATCCACCATTTTTTTTTTAAAAAAAAACCCCTATTATAAACGGATGAAAAATTCATATTGTTCTCACATGGGGAGAGTTTGAAAAATTGCTGGACGGCAAGGAAAAGGAAATTGTTTTGTCTGCTTTTATTGCCGCGCCGAACTGTCTCCTCAGAACCCAAACGGGCTCTCCCACTGGAGACAGAGAGTTCCTGGAGGCAAAGAGGCAAAGGCAAGTCACTTGCAACGTGATCCCTGGAGAGATGGAGAGGGCAGGGATTTTAACCGCTTTCGCAGCTTCTCTGTAGCTTCAATTGGTCAAAAGACCCCACAAACGCTGTCAGGTCAAGACATCTTTGTTGTGGAGGGAAAGAAAAGAACAAACGGGATTTCAGCTTGCTAATTCTCACAGAACCGTATCTACTCTTCTTTCAAGAAGGGTGTGTGCAGAATTTTTTCCACCTGCAGTTACTGAAAGGAAGATCTAACACCACAGTGGTACCTCAGGTTACATACGCTTCAGTCTACATACACTTCAGGTTACAGACTCCGCTAACCCAGAAATAGTGCTTCAGGTTAAGAACTTTGCTTCAGGATGAGAACAGAGATTGTGCTCCGGCGGCGCGGCAGCAGCAGGAGGCCCCATTAGTTAAAGTGGTGCTTCAGGTTAAGAACAGTTTCAGGTTAACTACAGACCTCCGGAACCAATTAAGTACTGTAATTGAAACTAAGCAGGAAGGAAGTACCGGTAAAGGCTGAGAGAAAAACAGCCTACAGGTTTTTCCTAAAAATGAATCAGTGAGAGAATAGGCTGCCTTTCTCTCTGTCGCCCCCACTGGTACAGGTAACTTATTACAAGCATTGTTACTTTACTTCCAGTGCTATGAAGGGTGCCTTACCCCAAACATTTGAGCTCTCATTTTGCCCAAACACTGGAATTCCCTCCCTGAGAAGATTTGCCTGGAGCCATTATTGCCATCTTAGATCCACTGAGCTAAGTCTGTCCTGTTCTCCTGACCTTTTAATAGCAACTGAAGAAAAGGAGAAGATGGTAACTGTTTGTGTCCTGAACTGCCAAGTCGCTGGTTCGGCTTAGGCAGCCAAGAGGCTACTGGCTCTTCCCGGCTCTGGGTCGCTCTCGTCGCCAGGCTTGCGTTTCATAACAAACCCATTAAAAAGCTTTTTTTAAAAAAAGAAGTAATGAATTCCACACCTGCTGTGCAAGTGAATGATTCACCCAGGCCCTTTTAGCTGGCGAATGTCAGATACTTCGTGACTATTTACGGTGTGTTCTTTGGGCGTCATTTATGGAAAGATTATTTCTATCTGACAGATGAGACAAAAGATATGAAGAGGGCATCAGGCACCACAACCCCAGATGAACCCGTGGTTCTTGTTGAGAGACACACAGAAAAAGTCGAGGGCTGTATGTAAAGCTCTGGAACACAAACACACAAAATCCTGGGAATTGTAGTTTATCCCTCCAGAACTATTATTCCCCACGGCACTTAGCAAAGTACAGTCCCCAGGGTTATTGGTGTGTGTGTGTGTGTGTGCGATTTAAATATGTGGTGTGAACCATCAAGACGGATTCATGGTTAAACCACTTTGGAAGGAGAATAGGTGCCTCGTGAAAACTCTCAGCACCCTTAAAAAAATAACCACAGCTCCCAGAATTCTTTGGGGGAAGCAATGACTGTTTAAAGCAGTATCATAGCACTTTACTTTCATGGTGTGAATGTGGCCCTCGTCTTGCTTCAGTCTGATCTATACCACGCCTGAACTTTGCTTTGGACCCAACTTGAGTGTTGCATCACCTCACACCAGATCCTGACAGGAGAATTCTGGACCAAGTTGCAGGTGGCGGTTATATTTTGCTCCCACCAGACTCCAGGGGTGCTGCATTACAACATCAGTATTTAGTCTGGGAAATGATATGCAAGGAAATAACTGCCCATGATAACAGAGGAGGGGGAGGAATGTGTTTCAAATGAATTTATACATAGGATTTGGCAGCTCTGAACCTGTTGGAGCTTTCTTTGCACTGGTCTGCCTTTTCTTGCAAGGAATCACTTGCGTTCAAGACTCTCATGCGTTCTTGCTGATAAAAAAAATCTTGACTAATTGCTTGCACTTCATATTACACCCCAGCATCGCTTTTACGCATCGCTGATAGCTCTTCTCCATCTTCCCCTTGCTCTGCTCATCAGACATGTGCTAGGAAAACACAGTTGCTCTGAAGTTGGTTATCAGAGATACCTGCCCAGCTGCAGTGTGTGATCCTGCCTTAATGCCCATGTGCTGGATGTTGCCATAGTGCTCCTGCGCCTGCACTGATAATGGAGACAAAGTGTTGGCTCCAATGCTTGTCCTGCTCCCTAGGAGACCTATTGAAATTAATGGGCACTTCAGTGAGTTGACTGTATTTATTGCATTATTTCTTCATGTGTCTCATCCATGAGAGGTCTGGAGGTGGCAACATTCAAACAGGCCTTTTCTGCAGTGGCTCCCCATTTCTGGACTGCTCTCCCCAGGGAGGTTCGACTGGTGCCTTCATTGTACACCTTTAGGCTCCAGGCAAAAACATTCCTCTTTGACCAGGGCTTTGGCTGATTGACATCTGATGCCCTTTTAAATGTGTTTGTGCGAGGTGGTTATTGGTTTGTTGTTATTCTTACTTCTATTATGTATTATGGTTTTTATGTTGTGATTTTACGATGTGAACCATCCTGAGATCTATGGGTATAGGGCAGTTTACTTACTTACTTACTTACTTACTTACTTCATCCATCCCACTCTTTTCCTCTAAGGAGCTCAAGGGGACATCCATGGTTCTCCCCCTCCTCATTTAATCCCCACAGCAACTCTGTGAGGGAGGCTCGGCTGAGAGGCAGTGAGCAGCCCCCAATGACACCCAGTGAAGTTCATGGCTGAGTGAGCATTTGAATCCTGGTCTCCTAGCTCCTAATCTGACACGCTAACCTCTACAAACTTGTTGTTTAGTGACATATACTCAGAGTCGCAAAGTGATTTCATGCTCTTTATTCAGCTCATAGTGGTGAGGAGGAATGAATGAAAGTCCCCTCAAAGTATCTGCTTTATATACATTATTTACACAATGGGCTGCACATGATTGGTTAATTCTGGAATTCTACTGTAAGCCAATCAGGTTGTGGATTCACTTATATCTGGAGCATGATTGGGTGGTTCCTGCCAACCAATCATACTGCTGCATTGTTCTTGGACCAATCAGACTGCTGCATTCTGAATCCTATTGTTCTAGGACGAATCAGACTGCTGCAATTTAGATCCTATTGTTCTAGGACCAATCAGACTGCTGCAGTTTGGATCCAGACCATGGCAGGCACTACTGTCTTCCACTGCCTCCTGCAATTTGGTCAAACTCATGTTTCAAGAGCACTGTCCAACCATCTCGTCCTCTGTTGTCCCCTTTTCCTTGTGCCCTCCATCTTTCCCAACATCAGGGTCTTTTCCCACCTCTTCTCATGAGGTGGCCAAAGTATTGGAGCCTCAGCTTCAGGATCTGTCCTTCCAGTGAGCACTCAGGGCTGATTTCCTTCAGAATGGATAGGTTTGATCTTCTTGCAGTCCATGAGACTCTCAAGAGTCTCCTCCAGCACCATAATTCAAAAGCATCTACAAACTTAAGGAAAATCAACTTTATGAAACAATCCCTGAAGCAAAACACAGCCAATTTTGCAGTACAATACTCCAGCCAAGTAGTGTGTACTAGCATCAAGTGTGGGTGGGTCTACTTGGAATCAAACTTAGTTGCATGCCACCCCATGCATTTAAAGCACTTTTATATACCACTATTAACAGTCAGGGACATGGGTGGCACTGTGGGTTAAACCACAGAGCCTAGGACTTGCCGATCAGAAGGTCAGCGGTTCAAATCCCCACGACGGGGTGAGCTCCCGTTGCTCAGTCCCTGCTCCTGCCAACCTAGCAGTTCGAAAGCACGTCAAAGTGCAAGTAGATAAGTAGGTACCGCTCTGGCGGGAAGGTAAACGGCGTTTCCGTGCGCTGCTCTGGTTCGCCAGAAGCGGCTTAAGTCATGCTGGCCACATGACCCAGAAGCTGTACGCCGGCTCCCTCGGTCAAGAAAGCAAGATGAGCGCCGCAACCCCAGAGTTGGTCACGATTGGACCTAATGGTCAGGGGTCCCTTTACCTTATTAACAGTCATGGCTGTCCAGTCCCAAAACCCTGGGAACTGTACTTTGTTAAGCGAGTCCCCATGTCTATTAAAGTGGTATAAAGGTGCTTTGCGTGTATGGTGTCAATGAGACCTAAGAGTCTGCGTACATCTGCATGTCCCGACAGCAGCCTTCTAAAGACCATAACTAACTGACTTAACAAAGAAGAGAAGTAATCTGAATATAATAGAAAATGAAAACCTTCTAGTGAGAGCTAAAGCTGGGATTTTTTAAAGCACCTAAGCCACTCAGAAGCACAAATCCCATTTACTTTGCTCGGCACGTACATGTCAAACAGGGAAGGCCTGAATGTGCAAGTGTACATTTTGTTTGCTTCAGTCAGTCTGAGTGCAGCCCTCTTCCAACCAAATGCAACTGTATTTATAAATAGGGTTGTTGTCTGATCTCAAAAATCTGTGTTGCTTGAGTTTTAATTGATTATATCTGCATACATTTGCATATTAATAGAACAAACAGGCCTGCTTGCCACAAAACGCTGCAGTGTGCCCTTTTCAAGTTACTTCCTTTCATCCTATTCCAGTTTTCCTGTTCTGCTCTAGTAGGGCGTGTCAAAAATTTTCCAAATTCCAAAAATGAGAGGTGCTAAAAAGTTGTAACATGACTTGAGAATTCAGAAAGGTATTTGGGTTAAATAATCATAATTTAGTTTTGCTTGGTAAGTAAAATGTGTTTAAAGTTATATCTACTATACAGCATCAATTCAGTGAGTCAGTCAAGACATCATCTTAGAAGAAGCATCCCTTTCGGTGTGAAAAGCAGGAATGCAGACACTCCTAGCGTCCCTATTTTCCAGGGACAGTCCCAGATTTACACAAGCCATTCCGGTTTCTGATTTGTTCCTGGAATGTCCCACTTTTCCTTAGGACTTCCCTATTTTCACCAGACAAATGTTGGAGGGTATGGAGTTATGCAACGGCTGAAGAAGAAGAAGAAGAAGAGTTTGGATTTGATATCCCGCCTTTCACTCCCCTTCAGGAGTCTCAAAGCGGCTAACATTCTCCTTTCCCTTCCTCCCCCACAACAAACACTCTGTGAGGTGAGTGGGGCTGAGAGACTTCAAAGAAGTGTGACTGGCCCAAGGTCACCCCGCAGCTGCATGTGGAGGAGCAGAGACGCGAACCCGGTTACCCAGATTACGTGACTACCGCTCTTAACCACTACACCACACTGGCTGAGCCATCTGAAAGCAGCCCTGTATAGAGAAGTGGGTTTTTAAAAAAATGTTTAATGTTTTATTATGTTTTTATATATGTTGGAAGCTGCCCAAAGTGGCCGGGGCAACCCAGTCATATGAGTGGGGTATAAATGTTGTTCTTCTTGTTGTTGTTATGGGGTAAAGGTAAAGGTAAAGGTACCCCTGCCCGAACGGGCCAGTCTTGACAGACTCTGGGGTTTGTGCGCCCATCTCACATCTATAGGCCGGGGGCCAGCGCTGTCCGGAGACACTTCCGGGTCACGTGGCCAGCGTGACAAAGCTGCATCTGGCGAGCCAGCGCAGCACACGGAACGCCGTTTACCTTCCCGCTGGTAAGCGGTACCTATTTATCTACTTGCACCCGGGGGTGCTTTCGAACTGTTATGGGGTAGGACGTCCCTATTCTCGTTGGAGAAATGTTGGAAGGTATGGGAATGGCTCTCCTAAGATGGCTCCTGCCTGCCGTGTTTGTTGTGAGTGCTCATATTGAAAATACGGTTACAAAAGCCCGTTGCCTGCCCCCTCTCTCTGCCAAGCAGTGGCAAGAGTGCATGGGGTCTCAGGCGCCTACACAGGGTCTGTGTCCCTTTGGAGAATAGAAGGAGCAGTGGAGACAGTCGTAGTTTTAAGAAATAGGGTTTATTCACCTATTTACACCCTCAGTCTGCATGGAGGGAGTCCAGATCTTAACAGCATGGTCCAAAGCATTGCAGGCAGCCCTTCCTGCTGCCTTGCCAAGAGAAATCTCCCCCCTTTCTTCTTCCCAGTGTTATAAGAAAAAACTGCTCCCTTTCCCTTCTGGAGACCGTATAGAAGCTTTGACGGTTCCCTATTGGTTGGAGGAAATAACAAGGGCCAACCAGTGTCTATTTGGGAAGCAAAGTGGCTAGTAAGCCTGATCTTTATTAAAGGAAAATAAACTGTTGCAACAGGGTCCCCGCTCACCACACGCAGGAGGGAGGAGCACCCTGAATAATGGTGCGCAAGCCCATATATAGACTCTTGAAATTGCCCACCCTGTAGCCGAAGACCCCCCCCCCCCAAAAAAAAATCATACATACATCAGGAGGCAGTCTACAGCAGAAATCCTTTCTGTCAGGATACCTGATAATGGTCACTGATTGCATTACCTGGGCAGCCTGACCATTCTTTTGTGATGGTTAATATGTTAGTTCCTGAATCCAGGTCACAGGCTCACCCTATTCATACACAAATAGGCCCTTAAAAGAGGATTTGCAAGCAAAAAGACAATGGGAAAGCTTTCTCCATTTACCTCCCTTACTGCAGAGGAATATTTGAGGTCATTGGGAGGGTCAAAATGGCTTCAGGATTGCCCTCCCATACTATTTCAGACACATGGTTCATATATTTAGATATGTGTACATTTATGAATATTTATTCTGTATTTGAGTCCTTAACATTCTTATAACACCAGAAGACCCTTGCCCTCTCCCAGAGCAGTTAGCCTGGCAGCCTTCCAAATATCCAGTCTCTGGTCACATCTGGGCAAGAAGTTACCGCTGTCTTGTTGACTACCCTGAATGGTTTTCTACTGTAATGCTAACAGGTCCGCTCTTCCCTAAGCCAGTCAGGCTGGTTTGCATAATGCAGCCCAGAAATTCCCTGCCTGGCACAGCCCTGCAGTTCATGTTTTAATCCATTCCTCAATGAATCAAAACCCTGGGATTGGTTCATTTCAAGGGTTTGCCCCGAATCTCTAACAATACTTTAAAAAAGAAAGAAAGAAAAAAAGAAACCTGAGTTGAGAGCATCTTTTAAAATTGATTAATAGGGTTTTAACTGATTAATGGAACCAATTCATCAGCTAAACGTTGCTGCCTTGTTCACGAGCTATGAGTGGAATTCAGTGTAGCACTAAAGAGATTGTTTCATCAGCACAAGAATTGGTGCTTGCAACTGAACAACCTTCCTTCTCTGTGTCCCCTCCAGAGCAGATTTTTGGGGGCCTGTGTGGGGAGGAGAGGCAGGAAAGCCCCACTGGGCTGGTGGGAGTCCTTGCGCTGTAGCTGAATCTGACCCTGTGCATCCAGAATCTGACCCCTACGTGTAGTTATGTAGCAAGTGACAAGCCTTATTTGGGGCAGTAGTCTGATGTGGGCGACTTTTTTATGGCTCCCACCTCTGCACATAATTTTGTCAGCTTTTAAAAACAAAGTTCATTATAAATAAATGTTGCGCCATCTGAGGGTTTATGGCAAAGAAAAATGAACTGATCGGAACGCAGTTATTTCCCCAAACTGACTTTTCGTATGTAAACCTAGAGGGACTTTTGTTTAAGCAAGGTAAAGAGTTTTGAGGGAATTAGCTGGGGACTATTAAACTGCACATTCAGCCGTAACTCCTTTAATGATGTTTTCTGATTGATAACACTAATATAATTAATATTCCTTGCCAAGAGGAAAGATAAGTACTTTAGAGAAAATTTGAGAACCGATCTAGGAGAAAGGCTTCATTTGTTTTTATAGTCTTTTGTCATAATGTTCTTTTTATTTGAAAAATATGATGAACCTCTCTCTCCAGCTGAAGTTCCTGGCACTGCAACAAAGAGAGTGGGGAGGTGCAAGCAAGCCTTTCGCTGCAACAGCTTGTTTCCAATTCATTCCTCTAATATCTTGATAATATTTATCATTTATAAAGCTGAGATATACTCGAGAGTCGAGAGTTGATTTCATGCTCTTTATTCAGCTCATAGTGGTGAGGAGGAATGGAAGTTCCCCCAGAATGTCTGCTTTATATACATTATTTACACAATGGGCCCCAAGTGATTGGCTAATTCCGGGATTCACCTGAAGGCCAATCAGGTTGCGGATTCACTTCCACCTGGAGCTGGATTGGGTGGCTCCTGTGGACCAATCAGACTGCTGCATTCTGGACCCTATTGTTCTAGGACCAATCAGACTGGTGCATTCTGAATCCTATTGTTCTAGGACCAATCAGAGCACCTGCTTTGCATGCAGGATGTCCCAGGTTCAGTCCCTAATGGCATCTCCATCTTCTAGTAGCAAAATGGATCTTCACCTCCCTCTCCCTTCCAACTCAACAATTCTATGATTTCTCTGCACACCCCCTACATCTATTCTGGGGTTTCCCCAGCCCTCATAGGAATTTTTCTTTATTAGATATTTTAGAATGTGACCCCCAACATGCTCCCACAGGGATCCTGCTACCCTCCTTGAAGATACAAACCTGGAGCTAATTGGAGTCTCCAAACCTTCTGAACTAAGCAGTGATGGGTCGGACAAGCTCAAATGATTTTAAAGATTTGTTAAGCTAAAACTGTAATGGAATATAAAGTACAATTCAAAGGTTCTTGCATGTCTGAGGCCAAATCCTTCTTGCTTACTTAGTTCCTCCATTTCAGATATTACTTGCATCTATCTGACCATAAAGGTAAAGGGACCCCTGACCATTAGGTCCAGTCGTGACCAACTCTGGGGTTGCGCCACTCATCTCGCTTTATTGGCTGAGGGAGCTGGTGTACAGCTTCCGGGTCATGTAGCCAGCATGACTAAGCCACTTCTGGCGAACCAGAGCAGCACACGGAAACGCCGTTTACCTTCCCGCTGGAGCGGTACCTATTTATCTACTTGCACTTTGACGTGCTTTTGAACTTCTAGGTGGGCAGGAGCTGGGACCGAGCAACGGGAGCTCACCCCTTCGCAGGGATTCGAACTGCCGACCTTCTGATCAGCAAGTCCTAAGCTCTGTGGTTTAACCCACAACACCACCTGCGTCCCCTTATCTGACCATAGCCTTGCCCTATTTCCATCCAATTCAGGGTGTCTCTTTCTGATTGGTTCCCAAACCTGCCATTCGTCTCCTCAACACAGATCATTGCTTATTACAGTCCTGGGCAAGAACATGACTTCATCCTGTCTTGCAGTACACATGATCTGGCCTCGTTCCACTATTCTCTCTGAGATAGTCATCATGCTAGAACACCTTAGCTAAGCAGTTTATTGCTGAAATCTGTAATGTAAGCATATTAGCTATTGAAATCCTGCGTTCATCAGTTTATACAACTGGAATGTTAGAAAAATGTTTTGCATGTTCCTTGGTATACTTCTGCTTTTGTCCTAAATTCCTATTTGCTTTTAGCTGAAACTTGATGCTAATTTCACGATTCCCTGTCCCCATAATCTTGAACCCTCTTGATTTCCCCTTAATCATAAAATTGTCTATCACCTATATCAGTGTTTCCCAAACTTGAGTCTCCAGCTGCCTTTAGGCTACAATTCTCATCATCCCTGACCACTGGTCTTGCTAACTAGGAATTATGGGAGTTGTAGTCCAAAAGCAGCTGGAGAATCAAGTTTGAGAAACACTGACCTAGATTAATATGCACATTATTTTTCTCTTACACCGGCTATGGGGCGGGTGTGTGGGGAGACGAGAAGGAAAGAAAGTTCCATTGTGCAAGCCCTTGTGCTAATGGAGCTGCTTGGCTGGATATTGCGCCATGTTTCCTGGTATAAGGCACCCTCTTGTGTCGCTGTCTAAACTCTAAATTATAACCTGGTGCAGTGATGACTACAGCTGAGATGGCATGAAGGAGATGAAGCTATTACAGTTTAATTATTAAGGGAGGAAAGGCTACAACACTGGTGTTTTTTTTAATTTAGAAAAAAGGCAAAACAAGGGGGGGCATGACAGAGGAGTATCAAATTATGCATGGTTCAGAGAAAGTGGATAGATCTCATACTATCTATCCCTTTTCCTCAATTTTCTCTTTTTGGACTTGAACTCGACAGCTCCTGGCTCTTCGCCAACCCCTGGGCTCATCCATTACAGAGGAGGCAAGCCACACGTCTTGCGAGTCTGAGATTTGGCTCAGACTTGTTTTCTCTACATGTTTTACCCTACAAATGTAACTGTAACCACGAGATGAAGCCTGCCTTCAGATTACTGCTGTGAACTGAGTAAGAGGGGAAATAAAGGGGAAATCGCCAGGAAGAATCCCAGTCTGCACAAAGGCATCCTGGATTGCTTAATTAAAAGAATGAAACCATCAACAGCTTCCTACAAGCTGCAAGGGAATGTGCTCTGCTGTTTGCTCACGAGCTGAGTGAGGAGGGATCATATTTAATCAATATATCCTCTCCTACCTTCCAAAACATTCCCACATTATTAAAAAAAATGTGGAGGGGGTATTGTATATTTGGGGCAGGGTAGATTTAAATTGTTCTTAAGTGTTATGCTAATTTGAATTTTGAATTTGTATTTCAATTTTTGTCTTGTTTTGTACGGCTGATTTAATATTCTACAGCCTTTTAAATAGGTTTGGGGGGGTATTGTTTTGTTGTTTTGAACTATTTACTGGTGTTTCAACCTTGTATTTTCAACTTGTGAAACACCCTGAGATCTTGTGATGAAGGGCCATACATAAATCTAAATAAAAATAAATAAAATACTAGAAGCTGGGGGTGACCCAAGACAGACAAAAGGAAACACTTTTTTCCCACGCAGTACAGAGCTACACTACAGAATTTGCTACCACAAGTTTTAGTGTTGGCCAACAATTGAGTTGGCTTTCAAAGGGGATTTATACAAATTCATGGAGGGATAGGGCTATTGGTGGCTACTGGTCATGATGGCTGTGCACCAGCTCCAGCATCAAAGGTGGCATGTCTCCAAACATTGGTTGCTGTGGAACACAAGTGAAACATGTTCCGATTGCTTGCTGCCCATAGGCAGCTGGTTGGGAACTGTAGGAACAGCATTCTGGTTGAATGGGCCGTTGGCCAGATACAGGTCTGATCAAAACTCATGGTCTTAATGGAAACAAGTTTTGGAGTCAGTATGCCAGGGAACAGGGGATGCGGGTGGCGCTGTGGGTTAAACCACAGAGCCTAGGGCTTGCCAATCAGAAGGTCATCGGTTCGAATCCCCGCGACGGGGTGAGCTCCCGTTGCTCAGTCCCAGCTCCCGCCAACCTAGCAGTTCGAAAGCATGCCAGTGCAAGTAGATAAATAGGTACCGCTGCGGCGGGAAGGTAAACGGCGTTTCCGTGCGCTGCTCTGGTTTGCCAGAAGTGGCTTAGTCATGCTGGCCACATGACCCGGAAGCTGTACGCCAGCTCCCTCGGCCAGTAAAGCGAGATGAGCGCCGCAACCCCAGAGTCGGTCACGACTGGACCTAATGGTCAGGGGTCCCTTTACCTTATGCCAGTGAGCATCAGTCACTTGGCGGCAACAGCAGGAAAAGGCAACTGTCTTAAGTCAGGCTTCCTCAAAACATCTAGTCAGTCACTGTAGGAAACAGAATACTGGGCTAGATGGAAGTTGGGTCTGATTAATTTGTTCCCTGTTGTCTATAAGATGATCAAATAGAAAGTCGTTTGCTTACGACACCAGAAAGCCTTGGCTAGTCAAGGGTAGACAATATTGGGCTAAACACACAAGCGTTTCAACTGGTGTGCATCATGTGACCTTAGAGTGCCCCATCTCCACTTTGGTTGTAACAGTGATGCAGTGTGCTTAACTGAACCCAGAGGGTAAGTGCAGCAAGCAAGATGGCTCTGGCAGAGTTAAATATGTTTTTTGTTTCAAATGTTAAGAAACAAGACTGAACGTCACCGAAGGAAAATGACAAACCGATGATGGATTATACAATTTTAATGCTCAAACTCCAGAACTTCCTTCATACAAATAGCCATTACGTACATGAATAGTCCCAGTAAAGTTAAATTTTTCATTGTGCAATTATTCATTTAAGGACCAGGATCAGACATACCATTTCTTTCAGGAAATATTTACCCCACCCACCCACTCCACTTACAAATTCAAGGCCAGGATTCTGCTAGAACTCATGCTGGGGTTTCATTATATACAATTCCCAGTACAGAAAAAGAAGCGGTTTTTAATATCAAATCCGTATCCTTGCCAAGGTGTTTGTTTTCTGCTTAGTGCTCTCTAATTGATAAAAGCATGTGAGCAGATGGTAGACCCAAGAAATCACTGACACACATATCATCTGATACCAAGACAGAAATACGTTATTAAATGCTGGTAAATTCAGCTTACATTTTGCAAGCATAGATGGGTGTTCCTGGCTGTTTTCAGAAATACAACGGTTCCCAGTGCAAACAGGAGAGGGATAATGGAACTCCCAACAGCCCAAATTCCACTCCATATGTGACTTCATTTATTCTGCATTGGAGCACCGACTTCTGTTAGCACGAAGCTGACTGAGTGGATGTGGGGAATGGTTTATGCTTCTTTGGGGGAGAAATATGTGGTACAGGTTGTCATGGATGAGGCGATGCAGCCGCTTCTTAAGAAGCCCTTCCCAGATCCAGAGTGTGACAGCTACCACCCGTTTCACAAATATTCCTTTCAGGTGCAATGATCTTGAGAGGGGGGTGGTTGTCCAACTTGAGATGTGCATGGAGGAAACATTAGCTTGACCCATCTCAACTGGGCTTCAGCAGAAATGCCGAACCTGGTTGATTTTTAGCAGGATCAACAGAGACTGAATGCTGACAAGATGGAAGGGTGGGTGTGTCTTCTGTTTGGGAACTGGGAATGAGCCACCTCTTTGTGATAGGGTTGTAATGGCCTTGAAGCAGGAGGTGCATAGCGTGGTGGTAATCCTGAATCCAGTGTTGTCATTAGAAGTTCAAGTGGCTAGGAGTACTTACCTCCAGCTCTAGCTGAGAAGAAGAAGAGTAGTTTGGTTTTGATATCCCGCCTTTCACTCCCCTTCAGGAGTCTCAAAGCAGCTAACATTCTCCTTTCCCTTCCTCCCCCACAACAAACCCCCTGTGAGGTGAGTGAGGCTGAGAGTGTGACTGGCCCAAGGTCACCCAGCAGCTGCATGTGGAGGAGCGGAGACGCGAACCCGGTTCCCCAGATTACGAAACTACTGCTCTTAACCACTACACCACACTGGCTCTCTGAATCCAGTGTTGTCATTAGAAGTTCAAGTGGCTAGGAGTACTTACCTCCAGCTCTAGATGGTTCACTAGCTACTCCTGGACCAGGATAGCCCAGCCACAGTAATCCATGCCCTGTCAACCTCCCAGTTTACTGTAATGCACATTATATGGAGCTACCCTTGAAGATAGTCCGGACCAAGGGGAAGCAGTTATGCCAGATTGATTAACGCAACCCTCAAGTTTTTCTGCATGATAGCAGCAACATCTGTGACAGCCTACGTAACTCATAGCTGTGTTTGCTAAACCAGAGATAACTGTTCACACAAATGCGGTGGCCTGGGGTGTTGCTTTTCTGAATCCTGATGATACCGTTTGCAGCAGAGGATGGGCAAAGGAGCAGCCTCAGCTTTCAGTTCTGAGCAAAACCAGAGATGTGCAAAGTGCTGTTTTAGCACACGCGCATGCACACAGCACTATTCCCCTCACAACTAGAGTCCCAGGATTCACAGCAACATTTAAAGGCCCGCTCTTCAATTGTTACTTGCAAAGGAAGAATTTTCCTTTTCCTTTTTTAAAGCAATAGTTGCAGGTTCTCTTTGGGATTGCCAGTGTGGCACCCTTCAGATATAATGCCTGACAACTGGACATGCTGGCTGGGGCTGGTGGGAATTGCAGTCCTAGGCTATGTGCCTCTGACAAGCGTACTGAGTATGTGAGCTCATTCAGTTACCTAAACATTAGTCAGTGTGCAGGACTAGTGCGCTGCCGACAGGTATAGGTGCTCCTAAATATCACATGGGGAGGGGGATGAGACTACGTCTCGTTATTAGGGTGGCCACTTACGCATTGCCAAAAAAGGCACAACCGAAAGAGGAAACTGATCTACATGAGCTAAAACATGCAAATTTAGAAATGTTGTAATTTAAATAGGACTACATCTCTGTGTGGAACAAGACTCTGAACAAGTGACTTGCATATCTGCTCAGTCTGCTGCCCATGTGCTATTTATTGATGTGCACCTTCAGAGCCCCTGCTGCTCTCCCTTCTTAAGGTTTTATAGGTTTGGACAGGACTTAGGTGTGGGAGCCTTGCTCCCAAATAGAAGACGTAAGGCCATAGCAACAGCCTGCTGGATCAGGCCTATGGCCCACCTAGACCAGCATCTTGTTTTCACAGTGGCCAACGAGATGCCTCTGTAAAACCCTGCCATCATGGCTAGTAGCCGCCGATAGCCCTGTCCTCCCTTAATGCGCCTAATCCTCTTTTAATGTCATCTAGGTTAGATCCCAGTGGGAATCATCATTCAGGAAGCAATGAGGGTTTTCTTATTCCTCTCCAGCAGGTGTCGCTTCCCACCCCCTGCATGCAGCCATAACCCTCTTTTCGCCACCCCACCTGCAGGGGGCGCTGCTAAACGCGCTCCCGTCGCTCCCTTTTTCCTCCAGGGGGCGCTGGCCCGTGTCACGTTTACCGCCCTGCTAGAAACGCTCGAATTAAGACGACGTTCGCGATTGGTGGGCGGCCCCCTTGCAACGATGCGGCAGGATGAGAGCTTTGCTGTGATTGGCAGACCGAGGTCCCCGAGTTCTGCTGGCCCAAAGGCATATAGAGTGTGTGGGGTCTCTCTCCCCACAGATTTGAAGCCCCCCTCCCTGAATTTTCCGTTTTATTATGTAGCCTGCGTAGTCATCCCGGAGCTGTTTTCGGCGTCATCCCTTAAAATAAGCGTGGCGGCGTACCAATCAGCTCGCGGCCCCGGCTGCGGTTGCTAGGCAGATTATGGTAATAAGTCTGGGCAACCTCTCCCCCCCTCCCGCTCTGCAGCTACCATTGTGAGGTGAGGACAGGTGGGCGGGTTTGGTTTGCGGCGGGCCCTGGGAGACGGTCCGGACACGACACCGCCACTGAACCCCCTCAGGTAATGCGATGGGACGGCCCGAGTAGGGAGCGCGTGCCGGGGCTCCCGCAAGGCTCCGGCAAGGGTTTTGGGGGTTGTTGTTTTAGTCGCACCCAAGATGGCGCCGGGACCGGGACAAACCGTTCGCTCCCGCGGGTGGGGGATAAGGGTTAGGGCGCTGCCATTCCCCCCTCCCTGCCGGAGAGGTACAGTCCGCTCCCCCCCTCCCCGCCCTGATCGGGATACCCCATCCGCCCCGGACGGGGGGAGAAAGGGCTGCCCCCGTCTGCGCCTCTCCCCCCCTCCCCGCTTGGTATAGTCCGGGCCCCAGCACCTCACTGGAGCAGGGGGGGTGTCGAAGCCATTTTAATGCCCCCTTCCCTCCCCAACACTTCCACCCACCCCACCCGAGGCAGCTCTTTCCCCCTCCCCCGTGGTTGGATCATTCTTCTCGGCGGCTTGTGCAACTCGTCCCCCACTTAAACACCTCCGCACGGTGCAGGCTCAATCTCCTCTCTATCTCTCTCCCCTCCTATCGCCCAGAGTGGTTGGGACGGCCGCGGGTGGCCGTTGGGCGCGAGCGGATGGGCCTTACTGACGCCCTCGCGCTAGGGGCAGGCGAGGGGGGTAGCCGGAGGCGCCCGAGGCGCGGAACTGATTCTTCTCTTTGATTGGCTGCAGACTTTTGCGCGCCTCTCGCGCCTTAGGCTGCGCGGGGCAAGGGGGGGGGGATGGGCCTGCACGAGGGGCAAAAAGGCCTCTCGCTCAGTGTCCTCTTCCCGCTTTTTTGCCACTAGTTGACTTGATGTGTGGTAAAAAAAATGCCCCTCACGTTTAACACTGGTCGAATAACAACGTCCATTTCGTCTCTATATGACAGCAGGGGTGGTGTTGGTGTTAAAAAGTGGCCAGCTATATGGCACCCATTTTACCACAGTTCTAAGCAATTGTTGGAGGCTGGGTTGTGGTAAAAAGTTTCCCTACCAGCCACCTGTGTGGTTGGTAAATCTGCCCATTAAAACCTTTTCTTGCTATCTGATAGGGTTGAAAGTGATGGCTATTTTACCACACATCTCTTCACACACATTGGCCACGGTCATACCATCTGACAGAATTGATACAAATCCCATTTTAGTGTTCCATTGGTTTCACACTTTAGTAGTTGGCACGTGGTAAAAACTTCCCTTTCCATTGTGAATTTGAATGAGACAACCATTTTACCACACATTTCCACTGCACGTGAGCAGTTGGTGTGTGGCAACAAATTTTCTTCCCATTTGTTAAGGATGAATTGGACATCTGACTTGCTCCCATTCTTTTATTTGTTTACACAATACAAGTTTCTGAGGGTTGCTCACACAAGTGATTAGGAATATGCCATGCTTGTTCTACAACAACTCCTTTGGCTTTCATCTGATGTGGCAGTTGGTATGTGTTTAAAAAGGAATGGTGCAGATGACCAAACCTTTGAATTGCATAAAGGCATTTTATTTGGATAGTTGGGGAAAATTTCCTTACCATTCATTTAGGGTTAATGCAGGTGGGCAAACTTTCCTCAGTATTTTACTACACTTTACCCCACATTACCTATTATCATATGAGTTTCCTACTGCTTGACCTGCTTGTTTCCATCTCTCATTGCCAATGGTTCTCTTAGTGTTTCTGCAGAATACCTGCTTCCCATGGTGCTATGCGATAAATGCTGTAAAATCTGAATGGGGGCCGCATGTCTGTAAATACATTAAGTCATACATGTTCCTATAGAATACTTAAATTCTGCCCTATAGCTCCAAGATGCACTTAAAAGAACACAAAAGCCTGCTGGTTCAATTCAAATGCCTGTCTAGTTCAGCATCTTGTTCTCATGGGCCATACACAGATGCCTATGGGAAACCCACAAGCAGAACCTGAGCGAAACAAGTGCTCTTGAACCCACAACTCCAGCAACTAATGGAGCTGTACTTCCTCCAACTGTGGAGGTTTAAAAAAAGTAAGGTGGGAAGGGCGGTGCAGCAATAAGCCTAAGCCTTTAAAAGCATTTTAAAAAATGGAGTTAAAAACCATAAAACTTAACTAAAAGCTAGTGGTCGCCATCTTGTCTTCTGACTGTGTTGGTAGAACATAGCCATCATGGTTAGCCACTGATAGCCTCCATGAATTTGTCTAATCTTTTAAAACCACCCAGTTTGATAGCCATCACTACTCGTGGGAGCAAATTCTGTAGTTTTAGTTGTGTGCTATGTGAAGAAACTGCTCAAAGCAGCACCCAAAACTTTCCCAAAATCTCACTCAAATCTAGGACAGGAACAGAATTGACACGGTGTCCATATAGAACCAGGATAATTCACTCAGCATTTATTGTTTTCATCCTTGTTCATGCCAGGAAGCAGCTCCCACCAAAACTGAGTGGGACTGAGTACTGTACGTATCTGGATCTCACTCCACCTGTGCTGAAAGCCATCTTACCTTGATGGTAGTTGGCAGGCAACATAGTAATCCTCTCTTTGACACAGGAAGCAGGGAGTATAAAACGAAACATTGGCATGCAGAGCTTAGTCACTCACTGTGTATAAATATAACCTGTTGATAATGAACAGGTTGATTTTTTGACCAGATGATGTCAGCTTCTGTGATGTATGGTTGCTACAGCAACTGTGCTACCCCATGGCAACCACCTGACAACTTCCACAGCAGAAATGGGGGCATTCAAGTCAATGGCAGTATGGAATTGCTAAGATGAGCTATTTTGTTCAAATATTCCAATACCGTAATTCAATATCGGCTCATTAGTACTTGCACATTTTACTGCAGTCCCTGTAGTATTGACATAAACTGGGTGTGGCACCACCCACAAAGGGATACAAGGCATCTTGGGAAGTGGGGGAGCAGGTGGTCCTTAGAAGCTGCAGCAGGGTGGCATGAGTCGTGGCACTTCCACGCAAGCGTGTGATTCAGTTGTACAATGCAATTTGGGGAGTCGGGGAAGAGCTTATGATAAAAAGGCAGAGCTAAGATGGCAGATACAACAGGCCAGTTTTTTTAAACATAAACCATGTTTGCAGTGCAAGATGCAGTTTTACCCAAGGGGTCCATTCTGAATGTCATTGTGATTGACACTGAATTTGTTTTCTACTTTGATTCCAATACTAGCTGTATATGGCTGGTGCCAAAGAACTGTACAGTGGTGAGTTATAGCTTCATCCATAGATCATCATAGACAATGATTGCTTTCTGTTCAGTACCTGAAGCCCAGGTTATGCGTCACTGGCATGGTGTTGGTCACATGATTTACCAGTTTGTGTTGGGCTGTAGCCATACTTGGTATGTTTTTACCATAAGTTCCTCCACCACCCCCGATTTGTTCATGTCCTACCCCTGCCATTGCCCCAGTGGGCTTATCTTTCTTATTCCCAAAAAATTTAAAAAATTCCTTCCAGTAACACTTCAGAGACCAACTAAGTTTGTTATTGGTATGAGCTTTCATGTGCATGCACGCTTCTTCATACCAATAACAAACTTAATAGGTCTCTAAGGTGCTACGGAAAGGATTTTTTAAATTTTGTTTCGACTACAGCAGACCAGCATGGCTACCTACATGTAACTTTCTCATTCTAGTTTCCTTTATTTTAAAGTGATATGATGCTTTCTAAACACCTGGCTATTAAAGAATTTTATAAGTGCATTCAGAAAGTGAGTGATAGCCTATGCCATCTATCCATGTTAAGTACCCCATTATGTTCTTAGTTCCAAGTCTCTTTAATGGAAAGAGAAATTACATTGATTTCAGCATCTCAGTTTCAATCACTAGCTGCCACCATGTATTAACCTGCACATAGTGGATATACTCAGAATTGTTCTGTGTCATTTTACTTTTTGGATATTTTTGTTCATTTGGGGAAAATAAAACCATTATTGGATCTGCTGTCTTTTGGGATAGGTTGAATGCTTTTCATAGAATTATCTTGAGAGGGGGAAAGTGAACCATAAATTGCCACAATTGAAACATATAGATAGGACATTTCTCCCCGGGTGCTGAATGTGGAAGATGCATCACGATTAATGCTGTGCAAAAAAGTACATGTTCACTACAGTCGGTTTCTTTTAGTTACAAAAAACCAGTATCTGTTTGCTACAAATGGCAGTGATCAAGGTTCTTGCTCATTCTAATCCCCTCTTATGTAGGATTACATGAATTTGTACCAATACACGGCAAGAAGCAAGACTCTGTGTACTAAATTATGCATCAATGTAACAGAAATTGAGTCAGGCAAACCCATGTGTCACATCTATGGTCCCTGGGGACCCCCAGGATATTCCAAGGGGGCCAAAGGTGAAAATCACGTGAATGGGAGGCCACAGCACAAGGCTAGGGGGCCACAGAGGGAAGTGACGGGGAGAGGGGAATCATTTTTTAAATTAAAAGATATCCTGACTGCCTGGCTATCCGCTTGGCCAATCACAAGTGGGTAAAGGGGTGGCCCACCAGGGCCTAGCACTCCATTTTGCCACGTGCATTTTATTTGAGCTCCTGGTTTGTTTCCAGAGGGAGGGAGCGATTGCTGAGACTCCCATTTTGACCGGTAGAGCCCACGATCCAGAACCCCTAAGTCAAGTAAGTGTGGTGGTGGTGTGGCAAGGGGTAGGGCTGGTTGAGCCAGAGCTGCTTGTTGCTGCCACGAGAGCTGGGCCTGGTGGCAGCCTGGACTTGACTCACTAGGCACTGCAATCCACCCCAGTGCCCAGTGGATCAGGCCCCTTGGATGTTGCCAGGGGGCACAGGGCCCGTCAGTAGCGTCAGCTCGGCTCTGCAAGGCGCGGGGTGAAATCCACCCCAGCGTCTTGCCAAGTGGGGTTGTCGGGTGCTGCTGACTTGCATCTAGTAACTAACCAGAAGAAAGTCGCACTGAGTTCTGTGGATCTTACTCCTAGGTAAAGGTGCATGGGACTATAGTGTTTTATCTAGGCAGCCAGGGCTCCTCTGAATGACAAGATCTTTTAGTACCAGGTCAGTGAGGACAACTTGCTTTTTAAAATTCTCCCATATATGCATAACTCCTTGTGAGCCTTTTGGACTGTATCTGTAGGTCCCCCCCCGTGTGAAATAAATGGGGTCAGTTAAGTGGTGTTTACTTTTTATAATACATGGAAGATAGATCTCCCTTGGGAGGTTCTGGACTCTCCTTCCTTGGAGGTTTCTAAGCAGAGGTTGGATGGCCATCTGTCATGGATGCTTTAGCTGAGTTTCCTACATTGCAGGGGGGTGCACTAGAAAGATGACCCTTGCAGCTCTATGATTCTATGGTTTTCTGCTTCGACAATATTTCATTATGTTCCTATCATTTTATGTAATTGTATTTTGTATAAATGATAAAAATTATGACTAAAACACGTTCCGTTTACAAACAAAACATTTAAATAGTTTCCTTTCTACTGGTATGACGGAGTGGGGGGCCACAGGAAGGAAACAAGGTCAGAAGGGGGCCAGGGTCGGAAAAAGGTTGGGAAACACTTATCTAAAGTATATTGTTATGAGTGGGGGTGGGGTGGAAGATAGGACAAAGCTGGAGTTTAGAGCTGAGTTGCAGTGATGTGACGTAGAAGGAAAGTAGCAAGCTAGAGAGAGTCAGTGCAACATTTGAGAGCAATGTTTGATTTCGGTTTTAATCCAAGACTGCAGCTGTGGGAGAAACAAGACCCTTTTGGGGTGTTAACCCTTCCATCACAGGCACAGGTTGTATATATTTGTAAATAAACCATGTCATAAAGACACCCCACAGTCTCTGCTGTGCCTCATTCCTAAAGTAAAAACAAATACCTGTTAAGCACCTGGAACCCCTGGAATCTCACACTGTGCAGAGATTATGGTGGTGTGCAACAATATTATACAAATTAAGCAAAGAAGCAAATAGCTACGAATACTACATAATTTATTTTGCTATCAAGATTCTAGATTTTTCAAGAATTTGGAATAGTGATTAGTACTATAGGAAGTACAATGGGGGAATGCAATAGGAGAGCTGTAGGAACAGAAGTCAGTGTAAAAAGGTAAAGGTAACCCTGACCGTTAGGTCCAATCGCTGACGACTCTGGAGAAACAGCTATACAGTATTTGAGGCACTGAGTACAGTATCTGTTTTCAGGAGCGATTTGGCACCTCTGGCTGAAAGACTTCAGCAGAACAGGGAGAGACGTCTACCTAAGACCCTAAAGAACTACACCCAGTCTAGTACCACATAGATCTTTGGTCTAATTGGAAATAAGGCAGCTGATGCTTTTTCTTTTTGCCTTTATGGGCTGTGTTCAGGCTATATGTACTCAGTGAGCACACACAGTTTTTAAAAAAGTTATATATAAGCAAACAGAACAGTACTTATGTCAAGACAGTGGCAATAACATAGCAGAGACTTGGGCCCCAAAATTTTAGCTTAACCTGAGGCCTTCCTTTCCTTCAATAATTTATCTCTGGATAGAATCTAAGAATGGGTAGGTATAGATGAAGGGCAATGATCTGTTCAAGACACCGAGGAACTAATTTCTCACCACTGGAATTCCCCCTTAGCCCTTTGAGTTTCTTGGATTTTACTAGTCACTTGCTGCTTGATTTGGATTTCTGCAGCCATAATGTGTTGAAGTGTACTAAAAAGAAAAGGACAGCAAACATAACTGTCCACATGCCATATACTGTGATGCAGTTATACATATGAATGGAATTTACAAAAACCTGGATAAAAAGGGGTGCTTAGCAAGTGTATAGGAGAAAGCCATTGAATGGCCAACACTTATAAATGAAATTTGAAAATCTTTTGGTCAGGGTCTTTTATGTTGCTGGTATTACACACACACACACAATATTTTTGCTATTGTGCTGTTGCTATGTAGTTTTACCCTGAGTTGGGCTGCAGTCCTATACACACATGCTTCAAAACTCATACCTGGTTACAAACATACTGAACTCAGTGGGGATAACCTCTGAATTGACACCTATAGATTGCACTGTTAAGCACTGATTTGCTGTTGTAGCACATTTGAAAACAGAATGACTAGGGCAAAAATATGTCATTTACATAACACAGGTGGGTGGTGACATGTCTGTATTTCCCCAGGTATATGCTTTATATTAAATTGTGTAAACCTGCTGGCTGTTGTTTGGATCCATGCAAAATAAACCCATTATGATTGCCTTCACATTAACTTACCCGGTAGTAGTCAAGCACATTTCTAATGTGTTTCTGGCCACCTGCAGTCATTGCCAGCTGTGCAAACCAAATTGTAACAAACTTGCAAAGGCAGCTGCAGTGCAAGGCACTTTTAAGACCAGGGGTTTATTTATTTTTATCTGTGGAGAATGTTAATAGGTCTGCTTACCAATTTTGTGTGCTGAATAAGTAATAAAAGAAGAAAGAAATTGTTGGAGAGTAAATTAAAAATGTAGCTTTCTGTACTAAATAGTTACCTTTCTTCTTTGGCAAATCCTGTGCAAATGAGATAGTTTAGCAGATGTAATTATTTTGGAATCATTGAGTGTGTCTGCTTCTTGAAGGGAAATTGTTCCCATCATTGCCTGTTCTAGATGTTCAAATGACATGAGCTGAATCTCTTGCAATCATGAAATTGTGTGAAAGTAATGAGGGGATTGGAGAGGTGGGAAGAAGTGACTAGCAATTTGCTTTTCAATGGAACTGAGCAGAGCAGGAGTATGAATGTCCTAATCATGCATTGCATTATTGGATTTGAAGGCTTTTATTGTATAATATATTGTTATATAACTCTAGCAGCAGTCCTAAAGTTTGGTCGGATAGAAAAATGGACTTCCCTCTTTCTTCATTGATTTTAAGGGAAGCTCAACAGAAGTTGGTACCTTTTCCTTGTCATCTTGAAGTGAATTAGAGAAAACAAGTGAGACCTACAACAATAAAAGAAATTTGTGGTACAGTCTGTACAGTGCTTGGAAAATCTTAGTCATTTAGTCCATCTTATGTAATGATAACACCAGTGTAGTGTTAGCCAGCCTATCATTCCTTCTTTCAAAATACTTCATTCCATCTCACCAAAGATACTCAACATTTTGTAGCCACTGAGCATGCTCAGTCATGTCTGTACTATTTGGGGATGATTTCCACCCCCACTTAGATTTTCATTCTTAAATATTTTCTTCTTCTGCAAACTTTGGCTTTCCTCTGGGCACACTGATACATTCCTCTTTTTATTCCTTCAGGAGCCCCATTTTGATTTCATAGAAGTCATAGCACCTGAGTTTGCTATTAGTGTAGATGCTTCTCTCCCCTCCTGTAGAATAATAATTTAGGCACTTTTATAATACTGATATGAGCAATATGCTTCAACATCATAGTATTGCTCTGCATCTATAATTGCCAGGTCCCTAGCATTCCATCCCAACAAAATGCAAGTGGGACTATGCAGATCTGATCTGATTGGTATGGAATATCTTTTAGGACAGGAGGGTGGTGCTGTGGGTTAAACCACAGAGCCTAGGACTTGCCAATCAGAAGGTCGGCGGTTCGAATCCCCGCAACAGGGTGAGCTCCCGTTGCTCGGTCCCTGCTCCTGCCAACCTAGCAGTTCAAAAGCACGTCAAAGTGCGAGTAGATAAATAGGTACTGCTCTGGTGGGAAGGTAAACGGTGTTTCCATGCGCTGCTCTGGTTCGCCAGAAGCGGCTTAGTCATGCTGGCCACATGACCCAGAAGCTGTACGCCGGTTCCCTCAGCCAATAAAGCGAGATGAGTGCCGCAACCCCAGAGTCAGTCACGCATGGACCTAATGGTCAGGGGCCCCTTTACCTTTTATCTTTTAGGACAGCGGACCATCCCCTGACGATTCAAATGCACACTTTATTTATGACATATAAATTAATAGCTGCCAATTGTTCTTACGCAGAAAAGCAAAGTGCTGCATTGGACAATAGCAATGGGTCTGAAACCTGCCCACCACACCTGATACTGAATGGCCTGAACACTTAAGCAGGGAAGTTGCCTGGGAAGTTTCAGTGCAAATTGGTACGCAGTTCACATATTGCTCCTTCAAATACATACACTATACACTATAAATACATGCACCATATATTGCTCTCTGCAAGTATGTACACTATGAACACCCATCCTGTTGCAGCACCAGAAAAAAAATTTGGGAGGCACAGAAGGGGCAAAGTACATTTCTAGGTGCAGAAGTTGTGTCCCACATGTTAAGATCTCGGAAATAAAAGAATATATCAGTAATGAGTCCAGCAATGGGTTGGTAGGGTGTGTGTGAGCTCCTTGTTTGGGGAAGTGTTTGCCCCCCTCTGGGGCCACCAACGACTCTTATCTGTACCTTACCTGGCATAATTTTGCTAGTAACTGTTAGTATTTGAGGTGTGGGATGGAAAAAGAATTTTGCTAATGGTTAATAGTTCAAAAATAATCTCTGCATGACAAAGGAGGGTTTTGTCCCACTAATCTGCTAAACATATGGATAACAATTGGCTTAACTACCGTACCTGAAGCCATTTCCTGCTACAGCCAGCCTTCCGTTTCAATCTTGTGTCCAAATTCTCTTTCTGCCCCACTAATGATATATAATTTCTGTGGTCGTGAATGCCTGATTTCAGCTATCCAGCCAAAAACCACCACCGCTAGTTTCTTGAAATAATAGGTGTGCTTGATGAATGACAATGCAGAAAGGAGACAGCAGTCATGACCCAGTAGTCAATGAGGCTATAAACCTATAGCACTTTGCTGCCATATCCTTGTCAAAGGCTCTCAGGAAGTACACTGACTTCCCCTCCTGTACATACTGTGATAATTAAGCTAAGTGTGGGATGTAGCTTTTTGCAGGCGTTCGTGGTGCTGCTTCTAAGCACAATGAACCACTTTGATCTGAAAGTCTGCACAACGACCTGGAGCATAATTCTATACGAAACTTGCCTCTCGCGGTAATCTTGCAGCCTTTGCATATGGCTTGTGGTGAAAGAGCATTCAGGGCTTGGCAGCAGCGACATAAAACGAATAGCAATTGCTGAAGTTGCTTCAGGGAGCTCCAACCTGGGTGCCTGTTTCTCTGTATCCCGGGGCTAAATCAAGTAAATCCTTCACTGTGCGGATATTGTGAACAGGCTTTGACATAAAACAGTGGCTTTATGACATTGGGCAGAAGACTGATGATCTGCATTGTAAAGTGTTTTTTCCAAATGTATCTGCATGTACCAGATGTACCAACATGATTTTCATATATGGCGATGTGCAGAGGTGCACATTGCTTTCCCTCATACAGATAGCCCATGCCTTTAATATTCCATATGCTTTCTTGTTAGTGTTCTTTACTGAGACTCTCTGTGTCATGGGAATACCAATTTAGGGACAGTTTTAGGCCACGTGGTTACATGTCTTGTCTTTTCTATGATTAGTGCAAAGGAAATTATATTTTCTTAGGGAATTGCCTAGGAGAATATTCCAAAAACATTTCTAGACAAATTGTGAAGCAGGTCTTCATGTACTACACCCAGCTACAAAAAGTGGTTTTGCCAAGGGCTACCCACTGTGGGATTGGAACAAGGCCTAGACTAGAGGCAGAAGCCTCCACCTCGTGGCCAACTTGGAAGGCATGATATGGGATCAGTGCCCAGATTCCTATGATGGTTATGGAATCTTCATGGCCCTTATTGACTGAGAGCCCCTAATAGCATTCTCTCTTTGAGTAGAACTAGCTAGCACGCTGGAAAATAAATCCTGCGACAATTTGATTGCCCTCTCTAGCCCTAATCCTCCCTTGTTTATTCCTCACCATACCACTGGACTGCCTCATCATCATTGTGTGGATCCCACTGAGACCACCCCAACTGCTGAATCTTTGGGGAGTTCTTGGTTGTTGGCCCAGCTTCTGAAAGGTTCCTTCTTTGATACTTGTATGGCATCAGAACAAAGTCACCAACAACCCTATAAAAGTAATTTCCAGGTAGGGAAATTAAGTGGACATATGTATACTGGGGAGTCCATTGGCTGTGGCCCCATGAACATGCCCACTGCATGTACTAGCATGCAATAGCATACCATACTGCTGCATACAGAATTGTGAATTATCCCTAAGTTGTAATAGAAGACACAGGTTTCTATTAAGGATAGCGGGAATTTTTATTTATGTTTTACTGCATCATCTTTACCCCTGTGCAAAGCATTATATCCTTTCAATTACAGATTTATTTATTTTTTAAAAGCAGAATTATCCACTCAAGAATATTTTAACATGAATCAAATAGACTCACCACAGTACTGGTTTTCTAGTTCCCACTGAGATTAGGTTTAGAGATCTAAGCTCACAGTGAAGGTTTCTTTATTTATCACTTGTGAGCTGTGACTCTCTGAAAGAGAAATGGTGTTTCTGTATAATTGCTATTTGGTGTGGCAAAAGGTTCATTTTTCATTCTCCAATTCAGACTCTCATCAGTTCAATATATGTCTGAGCAGATTTATTTTCCAACAAAATTTCACAAAAATAGAAGATTGGTTAAGCCTGCACCTGAATCACTATAAAAGCAGTTTATTGCCTAGTAGGTGCTTTTGAAAAGGAGCTGCCTAATGCATTTATCTGTTCACCAGTATCTGCACTGGAGAGAGAAGTCTTTTCTTTCACTGGTCCTAGTTTATCACTGAAACAGATAGTACACTTCAGTTTTTGAAGACATAGATGGATCTTTGTTTACTACATCAAAAGAGAACTGTAGGACTTCATTGTCACCCACTGCGATGTAGCAAAGCTTCTGCTGTTCCTTAATTTCAGTGTTCTGTAACAGACCAACTTCAAAAGCCAACCTGTCTTGCCATTCACAATGTAAGTTGACACTGAAAGAAGTCATCTTGAAAAGGGAGGGGCAACATCTTTTGCCTCCCAATAGTACCAGGAAAAGTGCCAATGCCAGGAAAAGTGGTTAAACCTAAGGAAGGGAGATATTGCTGCTTTTACCATCCTCACACTACTATTAACTTTTTTCCTACCACCCTAACACAGCTTTCCACCCCCCATATGTATAATCAATTTTTATTAAAAGTTTTCCACATAAGATACAATAAAAATCACACTAATCTAAAAAAGAAAAATAGAAAAAAGACAAAGAAAGGAAGACAATAAAGAAAGAAAGAGGAAAACGAAATTGCAAAGTCTTGTATCAAAATGAAGTCTTAGCACTTATTCCACACTCTTTCAGTCCCAGCATCCACATCCCATTTGTTGGGTAGGTTTCCAATGATAATTAAAGCTTTGGATTAGCACGACACAAAACAGACAACTGCTGGTAATTTTACAGTACAAGGCCTAGAACTCTACAGATATTTTCTGCCAGAGCTAGACTAGGGCTGTGGGTGGCTGTGTCTTACTCTAGGGTCCTAAGCTTACACCTGCAGTGCAATAGGCAGAAGCTGTTCCACAAGGCAAAGGCAAAGACAAACTCCTATTACTCTATCAAACCTGGCCAAATCAAGATGACACACATCTTCTGTTCCTGAAGAAGGGCCCGAGGGCAGAGCACACACAGTCTGAGATGGCTCACAAAGCTAGGCCCAAGCCCCAGATCAGTTCAAGCACTGCCTCACCGGTACTTCTCAACTTTGAGATGCTCTTTTGGGAAAGACGAGGAGAAAATTCTATTTACTTTTTGTGTCTTTGGATGCAACCAGTTTTGTGCAGTATATTATGTTGAGATGTTTGTACCTAGTGCTAGAGTTTGTCTGGAAGGGTGGTTTTGGATGCTTCTATTGAGTGTAGAATATGGCCATATCACATATGTCCAATATCTTGTACATGTGTCATTTCCAGAATAGAAACTGTGTCTCACAATGTAAACTGAGATACATGTGTCATTTTGCAGTGGGAAGCCCTGACTGGTGGAGGTCTCCTATGGTGTGAAGCTGTGATGAAACACTTATGTGTGTTGGTGGATCAGGACATATGTTGTTTCCATTATGGAAATTAATGCTCGTGTTGGAATTTTGTTATATGTGAGGTGGCCTAGAGATAGCAGTGTAAACTATGTAGGATCATTGGCAATGAACATGGAGATGCCCCTGTTGTTTCTGGAAACGGGTAGCTGTATCTCCACTGTGCTTGACTTCTTGGTCCGTTTTGGCATTGTGATACTGTAATACGGGGGCAGAAAACTTTTTTCAGCCTGAGGGCCACATTTCCTTCTGAGCAACTATCTGAAGGCAGAGTGGTAGTTGTAGTAGGTTCTGTATTTTGCACTTCAATTTTTCAAGTTTGGAATCTTGGTATTATTACGCATGCTTCTTCCTTTTAACCGAATTTGAAGAATTTAGTAACATGGTTTTTCCTTAAGCAAGCCCTTGGAGCTGGTAATATGGGATCTGGTTAAAAGTAGAATCACAGCACAGACAGTGTGTGAGAAAATAGAAGATGGGGAAACATCAAAAGAGAAAAGATGACCTTCTCGCATAATTTGGAAGGAGAAGGGAGGACAGATTAAAGAGAGCTTTATAGGGGAGAACATTCTGCCAACATTAAAAAAAAAAGTGGGTGGGAGGTTAGAGTGTGAGAATAATAATTATTTTAATCCTTAGGTTGGTTTAAGAAAGAAGCATAGTTTGTTCTATATTCTGACACAACAGAGAGCCAGTGATTACATGTTCTCATATCACAACATCACGTACAGTATTGAATGTTGATGATGATATCTGTTTCAAAGGGGTTTCCCCCTCGTAAGTGCTCCAAAATATTTCATATATATATTACCTTAGTAGCTATTAACAATACAGCCCTGTAAAGCAGACCAGTATTCAGACTTGGGGCTCTCTAAGATGACCTAAGGGACTCGTAAGGAACGCGGGTGGCACTGTGGGTAAAACCTCAGTGCCTAGGACTTGCCGATCGTATGGTCGGCGGTTCGAATCCCCGCAGCGGGGTGAGCTCCCGCCGTTCGGTCCCAGCTCCTGCCCACCTAGCAGTTCGAAAGCACTCTTAAGTGCAAGTAGATAAATAGGTACCGCTTTATAGCGGGAAGGTAAACGGCGTTTCTGTGTGCTGCGCTGGTGCTGGCTCGCCAGAGCAGCTTCGTCACGCTGGCCACGTGACCCGGAAGTGTCTCCGGACAGCGCTGGCCCCCGGCCTCTTAAGCGAGATGGGCGCGCGACCCCAGAGTCGGACACGACTGGCCCGTACGGGCAGGGGTACCTTTACCTTTACCTTTTAAGATGACCTAGTGAGTTAATGACTGAGGTGAGATTTGAAGTGTTCCTGCTCTTAACCCCTACATCACACCATATTTCATTTAGTGAAGCTTACTCTTGTGGTGAGAGATCATTAGGCTTAAAGCCAAGGGCAAGAATATTGAGCCGTAACATAATAATGTGAATACTGTACTGTGCTTGCATATTATGTTACACACAATATAGTCAATGACAAGAGTTTTAGATTTGGATGGGGAAAACACATATTTAGTCCCCCCCTTTCTTCTCTTTCCCTTGGCCATGAAGCTCATTCTGTGGGTTTGGGAAAGTCACTACCTACATCGCACTGTGAGGCCAAAAATACTACTCTGAATTCTTTGGAAGAAGGGCCGGATACAAATGTCATTAATCACTGAAAGGGATGTTAGGGAACGCTCCCGATATGGCATTGCGTTGAATTTAAAACAAATATTTTTCTTGACGCAAGGGAACTGTGTGGGCTTCCTCTGGTGCCCTGATGTACTGTTTGCACTGCCTTCTGTCAGCGTTGCATTGCTTTCCCACTCCAGGATGATGACACAATGCATTTATATCCTCCTGCCACTCGCCTGGCTTTCTTTGCAGCTGCTCTTAGTGGCATAGCCTCCTTTCATGCCGGCATAGCTGCTTGCTCTCCTCACACCCACACTGCTACCTTGCTGTAAGATGCTAGCCTGGGGGATGCTGCAGACATGCAAGGGATTGGCTCATGTCCTTGCATCAGCCTCGCAATGCAGCAGACTGCATTCACTCCCTCCACCCCTCCAACACAGGCTGCCACAGACATGCTGTTGGCATTCCTTGTTTTGCAGTGGTAGCTGTCAAGTGTCTGTATGCTATGTGAAAATAATAAGCAAAAGAAACACAAATGTTCTACACAGGGGCAGTGTGGTGATGGGGAGGGGGGAATTCATCCACTGTGCCCGCTGTGGGGAGGAAGAGACAAATTCTAACGATTTTAGAAACCCAAGGAAATGATTTTTTTTTTTGCATCATAATAATAATAATAATAATAATAGTAAGGTGTTTCGGCTTATGAAGAAATAATGTAATTGTTAATTTCTTCTAATAATTGTTGTTTGCGTGGACTTCCCTTCAACTCTATGGGGTCATGTCACAGAATGAAAACAAGGCTGAGATCAATGTCCTTCCTTAACACTATCACTCTGTGAAATAAATTTTGTTTCTGTGTGCTGTCATCTCCCTGGAAACCTACAATGGGTAGGTGGCAGTGGGGGGGGGGGGAGCCACACTCTGGTAGCTACGTATGAGATGAGTAGAACTGGCACACCAGTCATTTAAAAAAGAAAAAACAAGAACACCAGAATCGTGTGCACAAAAATTACCCATATTCTAGAGGCTGTATTGTATCCTGTGCTAAACTTACACAAAGTAGGTCCATTGAAATAGATGGACACGACTAACTTAAGTTCATTTATTTAGATGGGTACAATCTGAATAGAACTTAGTTGGATACAACCCTGGATGTTTCAACTTGAACAGAGTATGCACATTTAGTTAGTGCTTATAAGTTTATGCCACTTGTCCATTATGAAAATACAGAAAGTGGCTAACAATAGAATTTGCAATTGAAAATAACCAATCCATATAAGATAATAAGGAATAATATAATAAAACTTTATAAAAATCACTTGAGAACACACACACACACACACACACACACACATTCTTTTGGCTTGTTTGGCATAATTAATTCTGGTTCTGTGCCAGAGCTCCATGTGGTGTCCAGTGCTGTGTGTTCTGCACAGCCTTTTTTTTTTTTTTTGGAAATCATTTGCAGTCTTTATCAATATATTTCTAAGCTTATTGGTTCAGTGTTGCAGTAGAAGAGCTTGCATTATGAAGATGTTTCTCTCATAGCTTTGCTCCGATGCAGTCAGAGGTGGAGACCCAGGGGCAAGGAGGTGGTTCAGCAGGCAGCTCCGTCTGCACCAGCCTGACAGGTTGTTCAGATGGAAGAGCCAGATCAGACATGGAAGCTTTATAGGATCCAAGAGGGCACTCTATTGGCTCTGTGTGTCATCTGATCCTTCTTGGGCTAGTAGTGGCAGGGCTAGCCTCCAGCCGCGTGAAGTGGTGCTGCAGCACCAGCAGAGATCAGGTGAGCTGCTTCCTCCATACTACCTGCAAGCTGCTAAAGTGACAGAGGAAATAACATGCCTGGAACAGGTTTGAGAAATCTGGGGACATCTTGTTGCTGAACTCCAACTCCCATTTTCCATGACCATTGGCCAGGTTGGCTGGAGCTGATGGGAGCTGAAGTCCAACAACATCTGGAGGGACACAGGTTCCCCATCCACAGCTGAAACTCTTGGACATGTCCTCTGTTTAGGACCCCAGCACCTCAAAGATGCCCCTGAAATAACAGTCCTAACATAATTGCTGCACTGAGCAGAGCTCAGCTCAGATACTGAACAAAATAGTAGCTGCTGTTATTACTATTGCTTGTTATGTACTCAACATAGTTTTTCGTCGTTTTCTCCTCTCAGTGTTTGGTTGTTTATTTGACTGTTGGACTGTTTTCTGGATGTATAAATGGAATACTATAACCCCCCAAAGACTCAATTGGGAAGACAACATTTCCCGACTGAGCCTTTGATCTTCTTCCCTATAGAATCATAGACTTGTAGAATTGGAAGGGACCATGAGCGCCATCTAGTCCAACCCCCCGGAACTGCAGGAATCTTTTGCCCAATACGGGGCTTGAACCCGTGACCCTGCAATTAAGAGCCTCATGCTCTACTGACTGAGCTATTCCTTCTTTTTTCACACACACACACCCCTTACTTGGACAAGCCACATGCCTTAGAAACAATTCTATCCTGAGGGATCTTAAAACTATCCTCTTAGCCTCTTCATTCCCCCTCACACAATTGCATGGCAGGGTTGCGCCTGATATTTCCGACATTGCACACCTGTCAGGTGGCCATGTGCAGGAAGCGGGATGCATAGAGGGCACCTGCTCTACGCAGGTAAACTCTGCAACATGCTGCTGGAGCCTACGTACAGAGAACAGGCTTGCAGACTTGTCTATTGCATTTCTATCCCACCGCTTTCTCCAAGGAGCTCAAGGGGGCAGACAGGGTTCTTCCCCGTCCTCATTTAACCCCCACAACAACCCTGTGAGGTAGGTTAGGCTGAGAAGCATTGACCGTCCCAAGGCCACCCACCCAGGGAGTTTTCATGGCTGAATAGGGATTTGAAGCCTGGTCTCTCAGCTCCTAGGTAGACACTAACCATTACATCAGATTGGCTGTAGATGGCTGGGTGGAGCTGGCAGTGGTGTGGGGTGGGACCCTATCCTCACCTTCATGCTATTTTTTGCCATGGGGTGGGGGTGGGGAATGACTGAATTGGGTTCTTGGCATACATTGCTCAGTTGAAATCCCAACTGCGTTACTGAGGAAGGCAGGAGTCGAAACATTTAACTTGCTAAAGAGTGTTAAATCTATCTCTGTTTCATCATTCACTTATCAATATATGCCCATGGAGACTGTTTCTCAGCTGCTGTATAAAAAACATTGGTTTGGAAACTCAAGAGCATTTCTCATGTAGTCTGAGATACAACACAGGGGGCTTTTGGTCGGAGGATTAAAGTAAACATTCTCGAGGGTATGTGGAGTTCCTTAGGCACACGTAAAGTAGTTCTTTGGATCCTAGCCATAGGAACACTTGCGGATGTTTCCTCCTCGCCATGTAATAATAATATATTGGCATATTAAGATCGGTTATCCAGGGGTTTGCTTCTGATGCATGTAAACTTGCCAGATGTTCCTTGTTTCAAGGGGGTGTTCCAACTGCAATAATGGATGTTTCTTATTTACCACTGCTGCAGCTCTCCTGAACTTCATAGCACAGAGTGCCCTATTTTTGCCGTGTCTCTTTATTGTCATGGTGTGGTGGTAGGGGCGAGAGAGAGATTTGGCAGGCTGGGATCTTGCGCTAAGCCTGAGAGGGAGGCACTGTTTGGCATCTAGAGCCTTATACGCAGTCCGATAAATGTAGAGAAGGCAGTGTCGTGTTGCGTTCAGATGCTGAGACCGTGTTGGTTTTTCTACTGTTCCTCTGAGGGACATTATTGTTCGCCTTTCCTGTATTATTGATTTGAGTCTTCTGTAATAAGTCATGCATGGGGGGGGGGGGGAAATATATCGACTCAGAGCCTGCAAGAGTTCTAAAATGCTAGCAAGCAAGATGAATGGAAGGGGTGGTATTTGCCTCTCCCCGTCCCCATGCTCCATTTACAAGCCAAATGCCATTATATGGGCATAAATTATGTCTAAAAATGATTTGCATTTAAAATTGAAATGGGTGGAGCAGTCACTGAGGAGCCTTTTGCTTTCTTTCTTGTGCATTGGCAAGGGTTGCTAACTATTAGATCAGCTCAGCCAGTCAGTATAAAATAAAGTTAATTGGACTTGCCGAAAATCAAATGGCCTCAGCCTTGCACTAATTCCTAAGTCTGTGATTTAATAATGACACTGGAGACCAAGGACTGGAAAGGTGCTGAATGACTGTCTAAACCAATCAGCAGAGCTGTAAACTACACTTCTGAGATTCCCAGTGGCAGATTGGGACGCGTGGTTGAAATCACAAGGGGTGGATAAAGCCGTACATGGAAGCAATTTGTCAAGATTCCCGAGCTTACGTAAATTGGAATTTAAGCTTCATTTTTAATTCTCTCTCTTTCTCAGCATTTCAGCTGCCAAGAGGGACCGTACATTTGGGATCAGGAGGAGGAGCAGCCCCTGAGCGGAGGGGCTGGTTAAATGCTGAACTAGAAAAATAAAAACAAGTCAATTAGGGACTGAAGGGTGTGTTTTTTCCAAAAAACAACAACGACAACAAACAACAACAGGCCAGTTTCAATGTAACATTTCATGCTTACATGATGACTCTTCAACATCATCTAATGAGCACATACGAGAGGTAGTTATTTTGGAACGGTAATCTGCATAACTTCCAAATGTCATTCATGAATGTGAAATGTTGCATCGAATGAGCTCATTTGAAACAGGATAACGCTGGTTATAATCAGATAATTTGCTCAGTGAAATATCACCGAGTGTGCGAACAAGTCCACTGGTTGTTTCCTCCCTGCAAACAAGCTGCAAACTTTGTTGCTATGGAGCACCCCCTCCTGGATAGCATGAAAGCAAGTACAGTACTGCGTCTTGACTTTCCATGCAAATCTGGCTTTCTGCTGGAAATTCGCTTTGATTTGGGGAACGCAAATTGGTAGGAACAACTTGTTTGTAAACTCTATTGCCTCCCTGTTAGGGGAGTGCAGCATTGATCAGGGCAAATAATTGAATCGGGTGTCTGTCTCTGCCAGGCCTAACATCACTGTTCAATACAACAGTTTGTGCTCCTCTTAAATGTATGCTGCATTCTAAATGCTTCAGGACTGAATAACGGAGTATACTTTCACAAGTGACACCAAAGGTGTATTTTTGTTTCTGTTCTTGGGACTAGCCAGCGTTGGATGCTTGCTGTCAATTGCCAATCATCATAACTGGCCACAGTAAAACAGCACTGTGGCCTTCACATACCGGAAGGTGGTTGATATTTCCAGACCCTTCAAGTGTTTCCAGGGACATCCCTGATTTAGACAAGCTGTCCCGGTTTCTGATTTGATCCTTGAATGTCCCTCTTTTCCTTAGGATGCCCCTGTTTTCATTGGAGAAATGTTGGAGGGTATGGAGTTATCCAACCCCCGAGCCGTCTGAAGGCAATCCTGTACAGTATAGGGAAGGTTTTTAATGTTTTATTATGGTTTTATATATGCTGGAAGCCGCCCAGAGTGGTTGGGGCAATCCAGTAAGATGTGTGGGGGTACAAATAGTAAAATTATCATTATGTGACGGGAGGTCCCTATTTCCATCAGAGAAATGTTGGAGGGTATGTATTTCTAAGAACACAAAAACATGAACATTAGAACATGTTCAGCTTGGGTTTCCGTGACACCATATTCGAAATCTAGGACAGGGGTGGGCAGACTTCAGGCTTGAAGGATCTGCTTTAGTTTTCTCTCATTCATTACACACGAACACACACACTCGGAGTCCATTACCTAGTGCCAGGTGCAAAATACATACAGTGGTACCTCGGGTTAAGTACTTAATTCATTCCGGAGGTCCGTTCTTAACCTCAAACTGTTTTTAACCTGAAGCACCACTTTAGCTAATGGGGCCTCCCGCTGCTGCCGGAGCATGATTTCTGTTCTCATCCTGAAGCAAAGTTCTTAACCCGAGGTGCTATATCTGGGTTAGTGGAGTCTGTAACCTGAAGCGTATGTAACCTGAAGCGTATGTAACCCAAGGTACCACTGTACACTACACTGAAAATTAAAGAATCCTAAACCCAGGCTTTTGTTCTGAGTACCAGAACTGAATGGAGCTCACAGTCCTTACATGCAAAAACCCACTCCCAAGTTACCCCAGGATTTCTTTCTTTCAGCAATATTTGGTGGTGTCAAGTTATTTTGTTGCTGTTATTATTGAATGTTTGAAAGTCAAAACCCTTGCTGATCAAATCACTCAGAGATGTACTATAGAACTATCCTGATCCCTGCCCACTACTGATATAGGAAACTGACACTGGTATGAGCATCTCTTGGGAAAGGTGCCAAAGCTCTGATTATATTTACATAAATAAGGATTTGTATTGTTATGGTAGAAGCAAGATGCCCATCACTGTGCCTGCCAAAGTTTGTGTGTGTGGAAAAGTGTCTGTATATTTCAGAAATTCTCAGGGTGAACTTGGAGACACTACTGCAGTGGCAGCTAAACCTGCCCAGCTGCTCATGGTGACTGATTGCAGCATCTAGTTTTGCGCTCCCTCTCTCTGTCTGCTGTGACCCAGATTGCATGCTCATTTTGTCCCATAGAAATAAATGGGAACCATGGACAACTGAGCTATTCCCTTTCTGTATAGCTCCACGCTAGAGCCCAATGAAGCCTAGGGAGCTGGATTTTTTATGGGTGGTCAAGTTTCATGGTTCCCTTTGTATTACTGTAAAGTATGCAGTTCTTTGATATATATATATATATTCTCTTCCCCTCTCTTTCTGTATAGCTATGGTACAGAAGGTTACCTTGTCTCGAGACAAAACAGCCAGATGAATCTTTTCAGCCAAGCTCAGTTTCGATAATTAGTTATCACACTATGGAGCCCGACAGCAGGGACGACATCGACTTGAAAGAGGAAACCGCACAGGTGTGGTCTGAATCAGCTGAGCAGGAACAGAATACTGCTCAGGTGACTAGTGCTTATTGCATTTTCTAACCGCTGATGTTCACGCAGTCTGTGTATATGAATAGGGCATCCTTGCAGTAGCTCAACCTGCTTCTTAAATTGATTTGTGTGTGTAGATTGTTATTGGATATATGTGAAGCTGTCTTGAGGGTTCGATTTTTGCATGATACAGAAATTTCCCTGGCTATAGATTTTATTCTATGAAGTTCTCCTAAGGTTTCAGATACACCAAATAAAATATGTTGGGGTTTTTTAAAAAAAGTTTGTTTTTTTAAGTGGCTATAACACAAGAAAGAAAAGTGACATTATCATTTGTGTTCCAGCTTATTAGAAATATCACATTTCCCATAAATCGTATCAGCCTACATTACTTTTAAAAAGTTACGTTGTATTTCTTATACATATATAATGTAATACTGTACATACTTAGATAAGAGAGGAAACGGAGGGTTTGAGGATAGCACATTCTGTCCTTTATAACTTAATAGCTGTACTTCACAAAATAGTTGTTGATGACTGTTTTGTATTGGTAGGGCCATTGAAGATTAACAATTAGGCTCAAATTTCATTTGGTCCAGGTACCCTTAGGGTTGTCCCCTTTTCCCTTGATACAGGATTTGTACTTTTAACAGCTGCATAACAGGTAGAAATCCAACAGGCCTAGTTTCTTTCCCTTCACCTACATGCCTGCAAGTATTATATGTATTGGATTTTTATGTACTATGAAGCTGATAGAGATGCACAACTTTTTAGGAAACAAAACAGCTGTAATTGACCTCAATGGTACTAAACTGATTTCGTTCAAACTATCCCAGTTGAACTGGGTCTTGGATTGAACTGTTAGTGATTTCAGTACCAAATTTTCAACAAAAGTGGCATTTTAGGTTAGGCTTTCTTATTCACCTAGTTTTGGTTTCTTCTGAGCTGATTCTGTATGAGTTGCCCATGTAGTCTGGAATATTACTAGGGATACACAGGCAACTCCCCACTTATGTGCATGCAGTTGACACGGAACCACGCAAGCGTGCATTGTGCTGAACCAAGAAGTGAATATAAAAGTGCAAAAACAGCACTAGAAGAGCCCAGAAGGGGCAAAAAGGGCGCACAAACAGTGCCTAGCAAAACCAGGAGCCCTTGCACTGAGTGTTGAGGCCTCTGGAGAGTGTGCTGTTTGAACAGGGAGGTTTGGAAGGAGTGATTGTGGAGTTTGACCAGTCTGGTAAGTGCTACTGGTTTTTAAGGTTGTTTTTTTCAGGGGTTTTCAGAGGTTTAGTGTGTGTTTGCAGGCTTTTTCAATGGTGTTTCAGATATACATGATTGCACTGACACACACAGTGCCTTGAAATGTAACCCCCACATGAACTGGGAGTAGCCTGTACATATGTGTTGCCGTACATTCTTATGCACAGCTTTGTGTCTGGACAGTTCCTGACATTTCTTCTCTGCCCCTGTTCCCCTTCCCTTTCTCCAGGTCCACTTTGTCCCTGAAGGTGGAACTGTGGCTCAGATTGTGTACAGCGATGATCAGGACCGTCCTTCACAGCAGGTGGTCTACACTGCCGACGGCACATCTTACACCTCTGTGGACACCTCGGAGCATACACTGGTGTACATCCACCCCGTGGAAGCCACTCAGGCATGTGACATCTCACATCCCCTGTCTCTTGTCTACTCGTGGCTGCAAAGAGCAATAATTTCATTCAGAACTTGGGCCAGCTGCCTGCAAAGCTGTGTGAATGCCTAATAGTCCTCAGCTGTGCATAATCATCTAGCCATTGGTGAAGGGGGAGTTTGGACCTTTCATGCTAAATGAGAGTGCAGATGTTGTAATCAAAAAATGCTGGGAGGCTATTGAGTATGAAGCCCTGTCCATTTCGCTTCTCTGAAACTGGAATAATTTAGCCTTTTTTCCTCTTCAAAAGATGACATGAGTAATCAGTGCAACAATATCAGCCATCACAGTGTTCTGTAAAACAAGGGGGTTCCTAATCCATTCTTTTCAGATTTCTTATTTGCATAGCCAACTTTAGGTAACTACTAATAATTCGGGCATTGGAACTTGTATTTTTCTAACCATTGTACTAGTCTGTAGACTTGAACTGGACAAATCTATTGATAGGTTTTCAAACTTTGTGCCTTTAGGAAATATTTGAAACAATGATTTGTTTGCATGCTCTATGCATTACTTCTGCATTGCGGAGGACCTTGGACCCTGTTCTATGGTGTGCATTTATGGGGGGGACGACACAGGGAGCTAGCTGCCTTGACAACAAGTCAGACCACTGGTTAGCTAATTCAGTACTGCCTGCACTGACTGGCAGCAGCTCTGCAGGGTTTCAGATGGCGGTCTTGCCTAGAGATGCCACCAATTGAACCTTGGACCTTTTGCATGCAAAGCATTACAGTGCTGCTGAGCAACAGCCCTTTGCATCTTTACTGATCAGACTTGTTTGGATTCTCCAGTGGTTCATGTGAGCGAGAAACCGCAGACAACTTGGTACACTTTGGAATTTGTGTTAGTACTTTCTAGATGGAAATGCAACATCACACTCAACACTTCTGTGTTTCCACATTGCTGAGGAAGATCAGTAGTGGTTGGAAAGCTGTCTTTCAGGAGAGCGTATCTATTGTTACTGATCTTCTCATTGGGAGATCTCTAAAAAGCTGTTAACGAACCCCAGGAACATGGTTTGAGAACCGCTGTTCTAATTTAAACAAACCATATAGCTGCTGGTAACAGGAGCCTACTAAATTCCCAAATCCCAGTCCATCCTCTATTTCCTTACGCTGCCGTTCCTTTTTCAGCCCCCCCCCCCAGTGTTAATTGCACTCCATTTGGGTGCTTTACTGTTCCTGTTTTAATCAGGTCCTTCTACTTCTTTACCCCTTGGCTTAAATTGTCAAGCAGGATTTTGCTTTTAAGCTTTAATGTGAGCGCTCTTGAGTTGACGCAGAGAGAGAGAAAGCACGTACAAACAACCTGCTACAATTTGGAATTCATGTTAAGTGCTTTCAAGATGGAAGCTGTTCTGTCAATGTACCACCACCACCTCACACTTTATAGGTGGACTGTTGGCATTAAGAGTGCATTTCATAAATACACTGTAGTGGCCAAGGTAACTGGCCTTATGGAAATTGAATGAAATCAGCTGTTTGTCCAATGCCACTTTCCTTTCAGCAAGTTTGTTCTGTCACTGTGAGCTTCGCATAACCAAGCGTTACCGAGACCCTCTTAATCATTCTTTATTATTTTGTTCAGACTTTGTTTACAGACCCATCCCAAGTGGCATACGTCCAGCAGGATGCAGCGACACAGCAGGTAAGGTTCAGGCTTTTCGGTTGCACTTTACATGTGTCTGTTGATGGGCTATGCATTTATTTTGTCCTGTTCTTGTATCTGCAAAACCTGTTCAATGAGTGATTATAGTGGGATTGGCGTGAATGTACATTCACCTTTCTGAAGGGATTCATTTGTTTCCTACTGTAGTCATGCAGTTCTAGCACGGTGGCAATCACAGAGAAACCTAAATTTTCAGTTTAGAAAAATGGTAAGTGAGTGGATAGCTCTGGTGGTTAGAGCATGGTGCTGATAATGCCAAGGTTGCAGGTTTGATCCCCGTATGGGACAGCTGCATATTCCTGCACTGCAGGGGGGATGATCCTCAGGGTCCCTTCCAACTCAGTTCTATGATAGCTCTGTATAGAAGGTGTGGAGAAATCTAGTGGAGCTGAATGTTGGAAAATTCAGAACAGACAAAATAAAAGTACAGTGGTACCTTGGGTTAGGGACGCGGGTGGCGCTGTGGGTTAAACCACAGAGCCTAGGGCAGGGGTCTGCAACCTTTAAGACAAAAAGAGCCACTTGGACCCGTTTCCGAAGGGAAAAAAAACTGGGAGCCACAATCGGGCGGGAAGGTGACATCGGGACAGTGCGTGACTAACGCACACACTGCCCCCATGTGACGTCACAGCCAGTACAGAGCCCACCAACGTGCGGAGTGTCGGGGCGCACAATGCGCCTCCTCCCCTCGCTAGTATCCACCCCAGAGCTGCGGCAAAGGTGTAAAAGAGCCACATGCGGCTCTGGAACCACGGGTTGCCGACCCCTGGCCTAGGGCTTGCCAATCAGAAGGTCGGCGGTTCTAATCCCCGTGATGGGGTGAGCTCCCGTTGCTCGGTCTCCTGTCAACCTAGCAGTTCAAAAGCACGTCAAAGTGCAAGTAGATAAACAGGTACTGCTCCGGCGGAAAGGTAAACGGCGTTTCTGTGCGCTGCTCTGGTTCGCCAGAAACGGCTTAGTCATGCTGGCCACATGACCCGGAAGCTGTACGCCGGCTCCCTTGGCCAATAAAGCGAGATGAGCGCCTCAACCTCAGAGTCAGTCATGACTGGACCTAATGGTCAGGGGTCCCTTTACCTTTATCTTTACCTTGGGTTACAAACTTAATTTGTTCTGGAGGTTCATTCTTAACCCGAAACTGTTCTTAGCCTGAGATGCGCTTTCACTAATGGGGCCTCCCACTGCTGCTGTGCCGCCAGCGCGCAATTTCTATTCTCATCCTGGGGCAAAGTTTGCAACCTGAGGAACTATTTCTGGGTTAGCAGAGTTTGTAACCCGAAGCGTTTGCAATCCGAGGTACCACTGTACTTCTTCACATAGGGCACAGCTAAACTACAAATTTCTCTCCCTCCCGCAAGATTAGAGATGACCACCAACGTGGATGGCTTTAAAAAGTTGGACCAATTCATAGAGGATAAGGCTATCAACAGCTGTCACTGGCAGTATGCCTCTGAATGCCAGTTACTGGCAATCCTAAATGGGAAGTGTTGCTGCTGCACTCAGGTCCTGCTCAGGGACTTCCCACAGGCCTAGGGTTGGCTACTGTGAGAACAGGATGCTGGGTTAGTAGGTGGGCGTTTGGCTTAATTCAGCAGGTGTCTTCTTAAATTGTTAAGGTGCTCTTCCTTGGACCAGCTAACATGATGAAAGGTCACCTAGTGTCTAAAGCAGGGGTAGTCATCCTTTTTATACCTACCGCCCGCTAATGCATCTTTCTTGATGGTAAAATTTCCTTACCGCCCACCAGTGCTCGATGGAAGGAGGATTCAGCTTGTGCCCTAGAACCCCCTACCGCCCACCTAGAATCCTGAAACACCCACTAGTGGGTGGTAGGGACCAGGTTTGACAACCCCTGGTCTAAAGGATGTCCTGCAAGGTCAGTTTTAAGAATGTTAAGAGGACTGCTTAACTAAGATTTCCTGTTCCGAAAACATTCTACTATATCTTTCATTTAAGTTATCAAAAAACAAACAAACCCCCAACCTGTTTTATTGTTTTGTTTGTACACCCACATAATTGGGAGATAACAGCATTTCTCGTTTATACAGGCAGAAGCTTTTTCGAGTTTTTATTTGGGATATAACTGTAAAAGCTAAAAATTCCAATTACTTGCTGCTGTGTCTGATGTATATAGTCCTAGTTTGTGCTTGATGTGCTCACTAGTGTGAAATTGACTAGGAGTAGCATGAAATTGAGGACTGGAGATGTGAGGATTCGAGGATGCAAAAGGGAGGGGGGGACCCTGTATTTGAAAAGGACTAGCTTCTCATTTAATCTGCCATGGCACAGGAAACGGGATGGTTAAGGTCCAAGGCTTGAGATCCTTTCAGTCCTAAACCACTATGTACAACACAGGTTTGTGGAAGTAGTACTTGAAATGATTTGATAGCTGTGTTAGCGACTTATCAAGTGAGACGATACATTTCAGTTAATATTCTAGAAACCTCTTGTACTATAGGTGTGAACCCACCACTGATTAGAAGACACTAGGGTTTTTTTTGGATGGGATTTCCCCAAATAAATGGTTTGATGCTTTAATGCTTGGCCTCATGCTACCCTCACCAAGCAAAAAGCAGCCGGATTTTGGTGGCTCTGAATTTTCCAGCCTCCCTCCTGACAGTTAAGGGAGGGTTTTTAGCTTCTACGTATTCATACTGAGAGAGAAAGAGAGGTAGCTACCTGGTGGGCTTTTGTGGTTCTTTCTCATCTCTCTCATCTAATCTCCCCTGCTCCCCAACCAGCTGGGGTGATTAGCTGAATGAGATAACTAGAATGTCTCTTTCCTTTTTAGTATGACTTCAAGTGAGGTGCCTTCAGCTTTCCTTGACTGCCAGCTGTTGGGAGGAAGCCTTCAGAGCTCTCTATAGCCTGGCAGTTTTCTATTTGGTGAGTGTAATGTGTAGCCAGGCTGTTGGTCCTAAGACAAAAATATGAGAAGCACAGGCATTTTTTATTTTTAATGGAATATTGTATCTGTACCTCATATCCAGTAAAGCCCAGAGCTCACTTGTGGGCAGTGAACAAGACCTTTGGTGAACTGAATGGACCCAGTCTCTGTTTCAGATCAGGTTCATTGTCATGGGCCCTGCAGGGAGTGGCCTGGCCAAGTCAGGGTGGAGGAAGGGAGTGGTTAGCCAATGATTCTGGGAGAGATCTAGTGGGCTGGGAAGGTCCTTGCCTGGGTTAGGAAGGTCCAGGATTAGGATCCCAGAGAGGGTTTGTGTGTGTGTGTTCTTTCCTGTCATCCTGTCCCATCTCCCTGCTGGTCCCAGGTGGCTCTTTTGATTTCCAAAGTAGTTTCTAGCAAAAGCTTCAAGTATACCCTAAAAAGCATCTTAAGTGCTACTGGTGCTGTGGGGCTTCTGCCAGAGCCCATCAGCAAGCAGATCTCAAGTACTGTACAGGATTGCATCCTAAGAAACATATAATGCAAGGTTAGCTACAAAAACAATAGGAAAATGCCAGCAGTGAAGAAGAGAGGATGTACATTAGCAAACTGTTTAGAAGCATAGTAAAACAAACAAACAAAAAATACAGGTTTATTTTGGAAAAAGAACAACAAAGAAAAACACGCTTAACAGATGCGTGTTCATTGAGCAGAAATAAGAAAGACAAATTTAGAGAATTGTAGCATGACAGGGTTTATTAAGGCAAGTGTCATGAAGAATCATTTTGAATTTGAATCCTTTTTGCTTCAAACACTAAAAAGGCAAATGGAAGCAGTGGAAGGACTGAACAATAAGCTGAAAACTATGAATGATGTTTTAAAGGAAGAAAAGATGGTGGGAAGGATTACATGTGAATTACTGGCAACATACACCTGCTGTATCAATGTTTGATAAAGCTTGCATTTCTTAAAAATGTTAATGTAAGTTTTGAATGTTTTTTTGGTCAAAAATAGAAGAATTGATTTATGGAAAAAGAGAAAGGGGGCAAGAAATAAACACCTGGCCTGGACATGGAAAGGATTGACAAATTGATAGCTCGCTCTTCTGTTAACCAGAAGGTTGGTGGTTCGAGCTCATGCAGGGATGGCTGTGAGCAGGATTCCTGCACTGCTAGATGGCCCTTGAGAAAATAAATTATTATTATTATTATTATTATTATTATTATTATTATTATTATCCCCTCCAACTCTTTGCTTCTATGAAGTTTTTTTGTAAAAAAATAATAATGCATAAAATGTTCACTATAAACAAGAATAAAAAACAATATTCAGGATCAAAAGAATGTTGCATTTAATTTGAAGTAAATAGTGATGGGAGCGGATTCAACACAAATGGTAGGGACGGAATATACAAACAGGCTCATTGTTCCACATTTTTCCTAAACCTATTATTATTAGTATCATCATTGTATATGGTGCTTTACAGAGCAGTATAACCAAAAGAACTTGGAACAATACAATAACTCTGAATTTCACTGTGGAAAGCGAGATGCATAATGAGTAGGCCAAAGGAATGAAGATCTCTCAAACCTTTCAAAGTTGAGACACAGGAGTCCACAGACGACAGAGTCCAATGCCACATATTTGACATTAACCAGCATGACGTGAAGGCTGCAACATGCTACATTCCTGTTCTGTGGTAAAAACAAGATGGCATCCAAGTCTTCCCCTCAGTCCCTTTTCTTCAGGCCAGAAGAAACAAATTGCACCCTGCCTCTTTCTGTGCGCGTGTGTTATTTCAGCAGGCTTGCAGCGGTCAAGAGTAGCAACAGCCTAAACACACACACCCCCTCGTATGCGATGCAGGTCATGTATATTTAACAATGGTGCATGCATTCCTTACGCTGACTGATGATAATAGGAAAAGCATGCAAGTGTCACGAGTGCGTTATCGCTGTATCCTCAGTCCTCTTGCTAAAGGCCCGGTGCAGCCTAGACAGCAGTACTCTTGGCAAACCAAATGTTCCCATGGAGAGATTTCCAGTTTGTTTGTGAGTGGTTATCATTTTATTAGAGCAGCTGCTAGCCCTGCAAGTGTTGCGTGTACCCTCTCCCTGTGAGAATTCCCTGAACTACTTTAGCTGCTAAAATAATAATCGAGGTCCCTGCTGTTTTTTGGGAAAGACCTGTTGAAATCTTAGCGCTTCAAAAGCCTTTGTGTATTCGTCTCTTGATTTCTCCCAACATATGTAACCGGAATGAAACAAGAGTTCGCTAAGGGTGTTTTTGCTTGTAAGCTGTTTTGATACCCTGCAGTGGCAGGTTTTGTGCTGACTCCTCCCTGCCAGCACGCCTGGAAGTGTGCTAATGATGCCTTGTGGGTGTGTGCCTGGCAACAGGGAAAGATCACTCTGTTCAGTCAGCCCCTTTCTACTTTGCTCCCCCCCCCCATTTGTGGTCACTTTATTCCATAAAGCCCTTTGCAGCCATGATTTCCAGCTATGCTGGAGATAAAGCTGAAAAGGCTATGGGAGAACAGCTATTCAACGCTTTAAGGGTTGGCATGTTGGAAAGATTAAATATATATCTTGCAATAACAATTTTCCAGTCCTGGTACCATCTTCTGGAATGGGGTTCAACAGCAGCACAAGCTTTTTGGTCGAAATCAGGCTCTTTTTTTGGGGGGGGGGGGTTGCCACCCCCTTCCCCAGTTATCAACCCAGAGGGAAAGGAGGATTTGTGGAATATGAGATTTGGCAACATGCCATTGTGCACGCCTCGGGCAACTCCCTCGCCCTTCTCAAGCTGGCATCTCCTACAAAGCATTCCACCCTGGGCTGCTTTTCTGACCTGTACTGGATCATTTGGAAAGGCCCACATTAACTTGGGGAAGGGCTATAGCTCAGTGGTAGAGCATCTGCTCTGCATACAGAAGGTCGCAGGTTCGATCCCTGGTATTTCCAGGTAGTGATGGAGAGCCACTGTCAGTGCCAACAGTGCTGAGCTAGATGGACCAGAGGACTGACTTAGGATAAGGCCACTTCCTCTGGTTCCTAACTTACAACAGTTACACAGGCAGCTCCACTGTATTTTTATAGCAGAAAGGAATCTCACATAGGGATGGGGGGGGGGATGTTATATCTGCATTGCCTCTCGAAGTTTTAAATAATTACTGACACCTACCTCTACCCATTCAGACACCTTTCGGATACTGTATTTTGCAACCTAAAAGACCTGGCTTTCAGGACTTGCTGTAGCCAGACAAATCTGAATGATGGAGATGCCACAGGACTAAAACGAGTGCCTGTGATTTTAGGTAACTGTGCTCTTGCCTGCTACTCCTCCTCCTCCTCCTCCTGATGCTGCTGCTGCTGCTCAGAGCATGAATCCCACCCACCTCTCTGTGCTTGCCGACCCCTCAGCGGCTCTGGAGCAGGACCCTCAAGCAGACAGAGTAAGTTGCCAGGTGCCCCATTGCTTTTACATTTGAACTCTCCATTTCATGTCCCCATTAAAAGAAACCAGGACCCAACAAAACCAATAGAAATTTGAGCGTCGGCTTTTGTTGTGTTCATTCGGAAGCCACCTGGAGCCAGGTGTAAAATAGCAGGAGGAAGGGTGTTAGCCCAGAGGTAAAATAATGGCTGCAAAGGCAGCACCAGTTACACACTGCATCGCATCAGCAGTGAACCATATATTAGGATAACCCACAACACCCTACCGGAGTGTTACTATCTGTCTCAATGGCTCTGCTCTCTCACCTACTACTGGTAAAGATTAGATTAGCAGGGATTAGAACGTGGCTTCCTCTGTGGTGGCTCCAGCATTGCAAAATCCCTTTCCCAGTGCCCTGCCAGCCCCCTTTTTATCAGCTTTTGGATGTGACTTGATAACTTTTATTTCCCAAGGTCCTTGTGGTTTGGTTTTAATTTGACTCTCCTTTTAAAAAAACTGTCTGCTGCATATTTCATGTGCTGTATTACTGTTTTATTTCCTTCCTTTTTTGTAGTTAGCCCCCTCGGGGGAACTTGTAAAGGTGGATATAATTTAAAAACAACCAAACTTGTATAATTTATAGGACTAGATAAAATAAGCTGCATATACAGTAAAAAATCTACCTCTGAGTGGCTACGGATTAGGGAATTTAGCAGAAACTCTAAAACTGCTCAGCAGAGTTACACTAAGATCAGGTCAAAAGCAACCAAGTAATATTAATATTTTACAATTAAAGAATAATGAGGCTAAGAGATAATTGATTCATTCATGGCTAGTCATGGTAGATTATTATTATTTAAAAAAAAACACATACAACTGATAATTTAACCAGAAATTCTCACCAGGTAAATTATGCTCAACTGTCTTTTGAACATTTACCTGTGTCAGTACAGAAAGGATTGACAGTGGTAGGCAAGCTGGATTACAGATTGCCTATCTGCCATTGAGGAATTCCTATAAGCGTTCTCAGAACATGGTTTGGAAAATGCTGATGTGCATTCTATACTTTTGCAGTCATGCCACACTCTCAGGGAGTTCTGCTATTTAGTGCAAAATTCAGCATTCCAATAAGCTGTTATAAAAAGCAATAACAGCAAACCCCTGCAGGTTTCTAGTCCTTATTGTTTATTTGTTTTTTAATGTGTTTTTATTAAAGATTTTCTTGATTTACAAAAGTCTAGTCCTTATTGTTGACTGTGAAGATAAGCTTTAAAATAGACATCTGGCAATGCCTTGTGGAATCTCAGAAGGCAGCATTCCTGCAGCTAGTCTGTGGGGACTTCATTCATCTGCGTTCCACTTTATTCTCCAGCTAGGCCTAGAAGAAGTATAGTAAACCAGCATAGGCAGATTTTTATTTGCACCATGTATTCGGATTGAAGAATTTAGCATAATTTATTCAGCTCACAAATTTATTTGTTTGTTTATGTGAAAAAGCAACATTTTGGCTACCTTGACCCAGAATTTGGGTTCATTTTATTTAAATGCCAAATATACATAGCTCTAAGCATGCCTAGCACTGAGGTTTCATTTCTAACTTATTGAAAGACTGTAATGCTTTGTGATGTGTGTGTGTGTGTGTGTGTGTGTGTGTGTGTGGTGTGTGTGTGTGTGTGTGTGTGTGTGTGGCCTTTTCCTTAAGCTCTCTTACAGCAATTCCCTTCCCCCTCCACACACACCTATTATACTGATTTCTGCCTCATCTGCAGTGCACTATGGGCATTTAACTCTTCTCTTCATAGAAAATAAAATATAACACTCTTTAAAATTAGAGCACCCATTGCCCTTAAGCAGTTAGGAGGTTGCTTTTTGTTACAAAGGTTTTAGATTTTAATTAGGTAGTCTCTTAACCGAACCCTGTGTTTTGAGTGCTTCGGTGTTGTTTTCTCTGGCTTTCATGGAGTGAGAAAATTATAGACAGGATCATTTTGAGGGCATATTTTAATGTCAAACTAATTAAAGCAGAAAATGGAGATCCTGGGTGGCTTCACTTGGAGATGGAATAAGGAAAGGGGTAAGCTGAGTTGCAAAAAGCCTTTCTGGGGAGCCAAAGGTTCTTCTGATTTAATGCCGCCTTCTTGCCAGTCTCCATCATTATTAGTGCGCTGAATACTTTTTGCAAGGCTTAATAAGACGTTGGTCTCGTGAAAGCAGGTTCTTGATATTCTCTCACTTTACAGCAAATAGACCTGAGATGGTGGCTTGGCTCAAGATGCCTACTGTATTCATGGTTGCAAAAGCATTTGAAGCCATCTGTTCTGCAATCAAGTGTAACACTGTCCACCAGACTCCTAATAGTTCTGAGATATATTTTCACACACTTAGTAAAGTTCCCCACCTGGCAATTGTCTCCTACGCCTGAACAATGTGGAGAGTGAACTACATGAGATTTGAGCCCACCTGTAGTCAGAAATGTGGCAGTGTCCAATGGCAGCAGGGCAGCTTAGGGAGCAAATGGAAGCCTGTGTGATCCACCCTGCGCTATCCTCCAACACTTCTCTTCTTCCCCTAGTGTCCACTCCCCAAGGCAGCTGCCTCCATCGGCCTGATGGTAGGGCCGGCCCAGCGTGCATCCATTTCAACATTCAACATGGCAGTAGAGGATTTAGCTGCCATGCTGCCTGCCACCCATCTCTCACACCACCCAGTTGTCCTACTTGCTCTAGGCAAAAATTGAAGCCCTGCTTAGGTATACCTCATCTTCTCCAATCTTGAGTCATCCCCAAATAACTTCTACTGAGAACAGACCCATTTAAATGAATGAACCTAAGTTAGCTTGTTTATTTATTTATTTCATAAATTTAGCACACTGCTTGATTGTAAAAACAAACAAAACAAAACTCAAAGCAGTTTGACTTCCCTGGGTCTATTCTGAGCAGGGCTAGCAAGGGGTACAACCCCAGATGCCCCTGGTATTAGCTGAGATATGATCACTATTATTTTCTGGTTTGCTGTTCTGGATCACAGCACATTTTTGCTGATTTCCCCTCTCTAGGTATCAATACCAGTGCACAGCCAAGTTTTGCCTCCTATGGAGGCCGTGGATGAGTCTGGTCCTCTAGAACCTTTGCACAACCCAATAAGTGATACGGAAGCGAAAGAGGAAAATGATGAGGATGATGAGGATGACGATGACGACGAGGATGAGGAAGATGAGGAAGAAGAGGGAGAAGATACCGACATGGATGAATGGGATCCAGATCCACCTCATCCCTTTGACCCAAATGACCTGTGTAAGCATTCGAGGGTGTCTTGTTTTTGCTACGCTTCTTCTTCCTTTCATTGGCTTACCACTGCAATATGGGAATGAACCCAAAGCCATTTCGTTTGAATTGCACTCCAGGAATCGGTACTTGGAAGCAAGGGGAGTGTTGAAACTAGCATCACTGAACCAGAGAAGTAGGGTCACTTGTTGGATTTACTTTGATTTAGTTGAACCCTGAAATCTTATCAACCAGTGCCAGGCACCAAAGACTAACATTTAGAATTAGAGAATATGGGAAGGGCCATAGTTCCATGGCAGGGCATCTGCAGAAGTCCCAGGTTCAGTCTCTGACATCTCCAGGTAGGTCTGGACACAGATCCATGTCAGAGACCTTCTGAGAAACACTGCCAATCAGTGCAGACAACACTGAGCTTGGTGGACTAACAATCTGATTTGGTGTGAGGCATCTTCCTATGTTCCTATTGTTGTTTCTGAGCACATTCTGACTCTAGGAATAGATTTTCAGTACTGGAACTGAGCTCACAGTCCAATCCACTTACTCCTGGTTAGCTTTCTGCATTTGTAAAGGTAAAGGTACCCCTGCCCTTTTTATGGGCCAGTCGTGTCCTACTCTAGGGTTGTGCGCCCATCTCAATTAAGAGGCCAGGGGCCAGCGCTGTCCGGAGACACTTCCGGGTCACATGGACAGCGTGACTAAGCTGCTCTGGTGAGCCAGCACCAGCGCAGCACACGGAAACGCCGTTTACCTTCCCGCTATAAAGCGGTACCTATTTATCTACTTGCACTTAGGGGTGCTTTCGAACTGCTAGGTGGGCAGGAGCTGGGACCGAAAGACGGGAGCTCACCCCGCCGCGGGGATTCGAACCGCCGACCATGCGATCGGCAAGCCCTAGGCGCTGAGGTTTTACCCACAGCGCCACCCGCGTTCTGCATTTTAGCAGCCCAATAAAGATGGGGATAGTCGTTTAGTTGCTACTGTTGTTAAACTATTGGGAGTCAAGAAAACCTTGGCAATCTACTATAAATCACCCAGAGATCTACAAATAGATCTGTCTCCTTAGTCAGCTGCTCGCAGTGGCCTAAATCAGGATCTAGTGCAATGCTACTAGTGCTGGCACAAGTTGCCTCCTCAGCACCAGTGGGGGTGCACGCGAAGAACCATTTATTCATCTGAATTGTGCAGCGGGGTTGTGGAGGGCAGAGGGGAGTGGAAGGCAGTGGAACAAGCCAAGTGGACTGGGGTACTTTCCTCTGAGCTTTTCTACAATCCTTCCCTGTTGGAATCTTTAGGGCAAAGCTCTCTGCATTTAAAGTCAACAACCAGGTGGTGCTGCTTCTCAGGAGAGGAGAAGAATCTTTCCTCCACTATCCCAGAGATCCAACTGATCTGGAGATGGATTGATTCCAACTAAGCCCATGAGGTTGAGGATTTGTGCAGTGGGGACAACCCTTTCAAACAATAGGTGTCCTTTAGCTACTCTGAATGTGGAGGCCTTCGTTGCTAGAATTTGGTTGAGAGTTTCTAGGTTCTGTGCCTCCTGCTTCTAGTATATAAATTAAGGTTACCAGACGGCCCCATTTCCCGGGGACAGTCCCCGGATTTACAAATCAGTCCCCATTGAAGTTGAAAAGTGTCTCATATTCATTGAAAGAAATCTGATAACCTTAATATAAATGGGATGTGGGACTTTGTCATGTATTCCTGTCCTTTCCAATTATGTCTTTCAGGGTGTGAAGAGTGTAATAATGCACACCCCTCAGTTTGCCCAAAGCATGGACCCTTGCACCCGATCCCAAACCGGCCTGTACTGACCAGAGCAAGAGCCAGCCTTCCCTTAGTGCTTCACATAGACCGATTCCTGGGAGGAGTGTTTTCCAAGCGGCGCATTCCCAAGCGCACACAGTTTGGCCCTGTGGAAGGACCCCTGGTGAGGCAGTCAGAGCTTAAAGACTGCTATATCCATCTAAAGGTAAAGAGGCACCACGCATTTGCTGTGCAACCGACATGTTTCGAGACACGCATTTTGTGCAGTATAGTAATTTCCCTGGAAGGAACTCCAGGGACTCGCAAGAAATGGGATCAACATGACTATGTGATCATACACATCCAGTATGCAGTGCAAATAGAGGAGAGGCAAGACATTTCATGTAGTTCCGGAAGCATCTTGGCGTTCAGTATGCAGGAATCCCACTTCCTTATGGAGAACTAGCTCATAACGATCAGGAGCAACAATAAGTCTTGTGCTAAATAAAAGACTGATTGTTGTGGCATGAGCTTTAGAAGACAAGAGCCTACTTCATGAGATACACAAAGTGAAAACAATGGGCATAAATTTCTGTCTATGTGTAGATGCATGGGTCACTGACACACAGAGGTATTGAAATCACTCTGGTACTTGGAAGTGAGAGTTCTATAGCCTCTTTGGGTTTCAGTTTTCGGGGCGGGGGGGACTCGCAGTGACAGCAGGAAGCATAGATCTCTGCAGACGGAATTCAAGTTTCATTTAATGGCAAATGTTAGTGATGGGACTGAACTTCAAATCAAGGGACTTCAAATTCCAGCTGTTCAAAAACACCTCCTTTGCAAAGCTTATGTCAGGTCAGGGCCAGCCCCTTCCAGAATTAGGGGCCACCTCAACTTGCATTCATTTTTGCCTCCTCACCACAGCTGACCCCATCCATGACTTAAACTTGGGGAGGACTGGTCAAGCAGCCTCCATCAGGCCTTCCATGGTTGTCCCTTGGGTCATGGCACCCTTGAAAGTGTTTGTGTGTTGTGTGTGTGTAAATACACATACATATTATTATTATTTATTTGTATGTGCTAACTTGCCAAAATTGTGTATTTGTGTGTGGATAGATAGACAGATAGATAGATAGACAGACAGACAGATAGACACAATATATGCACGTGTGCTCACACAAGCAGAGGCCCAGTGCACTTTAAAAAATGACTGTTTCGCAAGATGACTTCAAAAAGTTGAAAGCATAGATTGCGTTCTTGAATCAATCAGCGGAAATAAATGACTTGAGATAAAGTAATCTATACTAAGCCCACAGATGTAAATGGGTTCAGGTATACTCAGTCCTGCAGGTTAACACAACTTCACCTGTGAGATAATAACTCTTTGTAATGACTTCACCAACCTAGACTATGATGCAAGCTAACAAAAGCTGCTGACAAATCTGCCAGTCTTCAGCAGCTTCATGCTCTGTCTGCTCTGTAAACCTTTTTTCTTCTTCTAATTACCCGGATTCCTGATGCAAACTGTTTCTTCCATTGTGGACACAGCAGCCACATCTCACTGACCTCCTCTGTTTGTGTGTGTACGGTTATAGATAATATATTTTATCTTGCCTTAGGTGTCCCTTGACAAAGGTGACAGAAAAGACAGGGGTCTGCAGGAAGATCTCTGGTTTGAACTGTCTAGCGAGGCTCTTTGCAACTGGATGATGTTTGTGCGGCCAGCCCAGAATCACCTGGAGCAGAACCTGGTCGCCTACCAGTATGGACACCATATTTATTACACAACGATTAAGAACGTGGAGCCCAAACAGGAACTCAAGGTATGGAGCAACCCCCATTATATAGCTTCTTTTTGCTGAGTCAAATGGCACAGCTTCGCAACCTGCTAGAAGGGTTCCCTACTACTCAGCAGAGAGATAAAGCCTTAGGGCTTGATTCATTCATTCATAATTCCCATGGTTCTTGTTCTGAGATGTCTACCCTATCTGTACAACCATGGCATTCCAGGGTATATGGGCGACATGTTCTATTGTCTGTATTGAATCACTATAGGATAATGAACCTGCCAGAAATAACAGCCCATCTGATCACTTATGCTGGAAATGTGGGTCAAGAATTCTTGATCTTGCTTGGGTCTGTTGACTGTCAGTTCACTCCAACCACCTTGAATGTGAAAGCAAATTGGAGGTTGAGATGAGTCTGATATCATGCACCTCCTGTATGCACTGAAGCATTTTGGTTTACTTTTCATTCTTTCTCCCTTTCCCCCTTTGAGGCACTTTCCCCTGCCCGCCCATGAATGGGATTGGCTTTTCTCAACTAATGGGGCACCATTTACTTCAATCAGCGTACCTCTGAGGTTTTCAGTTTGGCCTGTGCGTGTGATAATCTGACTTTTCTGCTTGTGATTCCAATCACCACAAAGTTATTTTTATCCCATGCTTAAAACAAATCAAGTGGAACTTGGAACAGTTGGGAGAATAGCTTTTTATATTAAGCTTACAGCTTGAGATCTGGAGGGCAGTCAAAAGATGAGTGCCACCATCTGGGCTTTTCCTGATTCTTGCCTTCTCCACTTCCTTTTCTGCCTTGTGCCTTAATCCTGCAAGTCCTTGAAATGTGCAAGATCTTGACAGGACCGAGAAGGAATCTGTAGTGTGTGATCCAGCACCGGCTCTTGACTTACCCACTTCCTCCCTCTGTCCACAGAATACGAGCCAACTCCTAGGGGCTGAGGTCCCTTTGCCCCCAAATGAAATATTTGAGGGCCCTGTACCCCCCCAAAAAGATAATGGGCATTGCCATTCAAATATTGTGCATGTGTCATGTCATGTGAACTATTATGTGGGGCAGGGTTTACTTGCCTCCCCCCCGCCCAATATTTTATTCAAGTTGGCACCCCTGGTCCATAGGATGGTGGAGATGATGCTGTGGACTACACACACACACACACACACACACACACACACACACACACACACCTCATTTGACTTGTCCATCTGGACGTGTTCCGGACATGCCTTTATCTTGTTTTGAACCCTATAATGCATTACGCAAGCGCAGCCGCTAGAATTACAGTTAGTGCTGTTTTATTGTTTTCAACTGTTTTTAATGGTTTTACTGGAGAACACATGAAAGATGTAATCCAAGACACAAAAGAGAGTCATGTATTCTCCCCCTTCCTCCTCACAGTATAACTTATGGCATTTTGGAATGTTCTTGCCCCTCCTGCCGTACTTTCACTATTGTGACAATCAGTGAATGAGGATTTGTGATTAGAGTCGAACCACTCAGCCACACTGTCTGTGCAACAAGATGAAATAAATTGCTATAGTAACAGCCTCTTCAGAATATTCATGGCTCGGCACACTTAAAAGGCCTCTTGACACTTGTACTAAAAAAAATCACTTTTGGAGCTACTAAAGACATGTGTACTTGAATTTATCTCTTTCTCTTTCATGTCAGTGTCACCCATGTATAAAATGAATAATAAAATGCTAGCTGATTCAAGTGAGCGCCAGTGTGGTGTAGTGGGTAGACTTTGTTACTAGAACTCCCTAAGATCCACTCACTGGAGCCTAGTACAAACAGTATATTTGGAATTATATAATCTTGAGCCTGTGGATTTTCTTTGAGTACCAGAATTGAACTTGCAGTCCTTCTGCACAAAAAAATTACTCTTGCTTACCCTCATCCCAGCTTTTCATTTTATTTCAGCTGTATAATTTGGGCAGCAGGGGTGGGTGGAATCATTTTGTTGTTGTCATTGTTAAACAATTGGGAGTCTAAAATCTTTGCAGATCTACCAGTAGATCCTATTCCACTGTCTGCCCAGACGTGTTGTAGTGAATTGAGGTGGGACACGGGTGGTGCTGTGGTCTAAACCACCGAGCCTCTTGGGCTTGTCGATCGGAAGGTTGGCGGTTCGAATCCCCACGAAGGAGTGAGCTCCCATTACTCGGTCCCACCTCCTGCCAACCTAGCAGTTTGAAAGCATGCCAGCGCAAGTAGATAAATAGGTACCAATGTGGCTGGAAGGTAAATGGTGTTTCGTGTGCCAGAAGCGGTTTAGTCATGCTGGCCACATGACCCGGAATGCTGTCTGTGGACAGACACCTGCTCCCTCGGCCTGTAAAGCGAGATGAGCACCACACTCCATAATCACCTTTGACTGGACTTAACTGTCCAGGGGTCCTTTACCTTAGTGAACTGAGTGTCAGACTTGGATCAAGATGACAAGGCTTGGAGTCACTGCTCACCCAAGAAGCTTTCTTAGCAATGCTGAGAGGCCACTATCTCTCAGACAAGATGGCCTCTGTGTATGCTGCCCTCAATTCCTTGGTGGAAGGGCAGGATATAGCTGCAATAGACAAGCAGTTAATTTTTTAGATTCTCCAGTGAAAATTCTAATTAATCCCATGTGAATTTGCTGCAGGTGTGGTATGCTGCTTCGTATGCTGAATTTGTCAATCAGAAAATCCATGATGTATCCGAAGAGGAAAGGAAAGGTATTTATCTCCTTTTTACTTTTCCAGTTGATTGTTTAAATCATAGGGTATATTGCAGCACTGAATTAGCACTAGCAGGTGGAATTTTGCATGCCTAGCTCCAGATAGACTCAAATTGGATCTAGGTTAAGGCTGCATTGCCAAATTTTGTTTGTTGTTAAATATGCTTCTACATAATTAGTGGTACACATTAAAAGAGGCTGCCTTTTATTGATGCACATGGTAATAGCTGCTGTTGGCAAACACGGCCTGCAGTTGAAGTACCCCACAAAATCCCCCTTTTCGTTCCCATCACTATGATGGATGGTGCACAGACACTATCAGATTGAGTCCTTATGCAAAAAAGGAGCTTGAAAACAAATATAAGTTCTAGTTGCTTCATGGAAAGATTGATAGAAACGAAACCTCAGAAATCTAGTCTGATCTACAGACTGAGCTCTTCCCTGTCTGTGATTCCCTATGGTGCAGAATTTGCACTTACTTTAAAACAAAAATTCAAGCATCTAGTTCTCATGATTGAGATAGGTTTGAAAATGTGCTGATCCTGGGTTCAATCTATGCAGTTCATGTATATTTCAAGCAAGTTGTGCAGTAACTATATTCAATTGGCTGCTAGTATTTTCCAAAGCTGCAACAGACAGGAGCAAAGACCCTGCTTGATTTCCTAACATGCCTTCTTTCATTCCAGGCATGTCCTCCCACCCATTCCCATTCCTACTGTCCTTGGTAGTCTTATACATTTAATTCCTGTCCTCTCCTGGCCAAAAATCCCATATGCAAAAAAACCCCCAAACCACCATTGAATTCAGAGTAAAATATTTAAACTGAGTGAGTTTATGCAAAATAAATGTTGTAGGAGTGAATAATTTATTTGGAGTGCAGAATTTAAGTTACAGCAACAGCCAGAAAGGCTTTTTCCAGTAGGTAAACTACAGAGCAGCTGAGCACTTCTGTAAGGTGTAAGAACAAGAGGGAATGTAGATGTAGTATTCCCTGTCTTCTTATAATCTTCTCTGTCCTTCTGTGTTCCTAACCCATGCTTAGAGGGGAATAAAATACAGACTGTGAGCAAAAGGTGTGTAGAACATATTCCTTAGACATTCTGATCTCTGTGGCCCCCTGAAAGTACAGAGGATGGAGGGGGGAGTCTTTGGTAGAAATCTGAAAAGCTTGGTGGTGTCTGAAGTTTTCCTTATCGACTGGTCTAACTTGAAAATGCAGTTCTCCGAGAGCAAGAAAAAAACTGGCCATGTTATGAGTGCAACCGACGGTTCATGAGCTCAGAGCAGCTCCAGCAGCACCTGAACTCCCATGATGAAAAGCTGGATTTCTTCAGCAGGTATTTATAAGTGTGCAGAAGCTCAGCTTTTCAAAGCTGAGTTGTTCCCTGCAGGTTCTTGTTTGAAAGCACATAGAGAGAGAGAGTTTGATTTCCTAAGAAGAATGTACAGAGACTATTTTCTCCTGAATGTTGTGTGCCACAATCTCCTGAGCTCAAAGGTGAGAGCCCCTTTCTCCAGTAATGGGCTGGATTGCTCTTGTGCTACGTAGAAGTGAGTGGGGCACATTTATGTATTGCAGAGGTTCAAAAGGTCAGGACCACAACCAGTTAACCAAACGGCAGAATGGCCTCTAATGTTCACTTGGAGTGTGTTTCAGATTGGTGCCTTCCTTGACTGCAGGAGTACTATCATATTTGTTTCCTTCTTTCAGGAAGAAGGTCCATTTGCCCAAGGTCCATTTGGGATTGGGAGGCTAGTATGTTGCCGCTCACCTCTGGAATCCCCCATGCTGCATAGCGGGAGATAGAGGAGGTGCTCAGGGATCATTCTAGGGTTTCATAAGTCGACCCAAGTCCCGAACGATCGAAACCCGGAAGTGAGTGTTCTGGCTTTCAAACGTTCTTTTGGAAGCCGAATGTCCAATGGGGATTCTGCGGCTTCCAATTGACTGCAGGAGTTTCCTGCAGCCAATCAGAAGCCGCGCTTTGGTTTTCGAACATTTTGGAAGTCGAATGGACTTCCGGAACGGATTCCGTTCGACTTTCGAGGTATGACTGTATAGCCTCCAGTTGCCTCCAGTGCTGGTCATATTCAGAGTAGCCCCCTTGAAATAAATGAACATGCCTAAGTTAGGCACATTAATTCCAGTGGGACTACTCTGAGTAAAGCCAAATTGGATACAACCCTTTGATGGAATGGAAGAATGGGGCAATTTCAGGAGATATTTGGGGCCACATTAAATGAGGATGTGACCCTGGGGCTGCAAGTTGCTCACCCATGATCTAAACTAATACAGTGGTACCTTGGGTTACATACTTAATTTGTTCTGGAGGTCCGTTCTTAACCTGAAACTGTTCTTAACCTGAAGCACCACTTTAGCTAATGGGGCCTCCTGCTGCCGCTGCGCCGCCACTGCACAATTTCTGTTCTCATCCTGAAACAAAGTTCTTAACCTGAGGTAATATTTCTGGGTTAGCGGAGTCTGTAACCTGAAGCGTATGTAACCTGAAGCGTATGTAACCCGAGGTACCACTGTATGTTCCTGCTTACAACAATGATCCGGACTATGTTCCAGGGGAAGCATATCCCTGGATACCAGATGCTGAGGGCAAACAAGAGGGGAGGGTTATTGCCTTTGCGGCCTGCTACCTGGAAGCCTCTGGCTGTTCATTTCTGGAAGCCCCATTGTACAGCCTGTTCCCATTGACTGGACCCATGAGACTCAGGAATACAGAGCGCTCCCCTCTCTAACTCAGTTTCCTATATATTTTGCAGAGCAAGAGGCAGAGGTCGTGGACGAGGAAAACGAAGATTTGGACCAGGCAGGCGACCGGGTCGCCCTCCCAAATTTATGCGCTTAGAAGTAACCAGTGAAAATGGAGGAAAATGTGCAGAAGGGACACAGGTATCGTTTGGTAGGATCAGGCAAAGGAGTTTCCAATGAAATTGGGAGCATGAGCTTGCTTAACTGCTTTCCTAATCATTCCCCCAATCCATATAAAGTTGACTCAGAACTAGCCTGGGAAGGGGTATCTCAGTAGCCTCTGTCATCAATGAATTTCCAGTGCTGAACACATACAAGGGATGTTGAAGTTGCATCAGAAATATCCTCAGCAGCATTTGCCCATCGGCAATTCTGTGCTGCAAAAAATTAGCAGAACAAGGAGGACTATCTTGAATTGTCACACAGTATACAAATTTAATAGGAATGCGGGTGGCGCTGTGGGTTAAGCCACAGAGCCTAGGACTTGCCGATTAGAAGGTTGGCGGTTCAAATCCCCGCGACATGGTGAGTTCCCGTTCCTCAGTCCCTGCTCCTGCCAACCTAGCAGTTCGAAAGCACATCAAAGTGCAAGTAGATAAATAGGTACCACTCCGGCGGGAAGGTAAACAGCATTTCTGTGCGCTGCTCTGATCGCCAGAAGCAGCTTAGTCATGCTGGCCACATGACCCGGAAGCTGTACGCCGGCTCCCTCGGCCAATAAAGCGAGATGAGCGTTGAAACCCCAGAGTCGGCCACGACTAGACCTAATGGTCAGGGGTCCCTTTACCTTTATACAAATTTAATAAATAAAAAAAAAAAACCATGTCCCTTCTTTTTCTAGTATGAAATGGACCTAGTTCTGCAAAACCAGCATAACCTAACCATCATTGCTATATCGTAATACGGCGGGCAACGGTATGACCACCATCCATTTGATTTGCAATTTCAGGACTTGCTGCACTTCTCCAGCAAGGGGCAGTTTGATGAGGCTGGGCAAGCCACGCTGAATGGACTGGACCAACAGGAACAAACACCGGTGCCACAAGAGACACCATCATCCTTGGATCAGCAGCCTGAGAGCCACCCTTTACAGCTCCAGCCGCATGAACAGACTGTGGTGGCTACCCAGAGCACAATGACAGCAGACGACATGCGGAGAGCTAAGCGTATCCGGGTAAGCGAAGAACTCAGCAGCTGGCTGGGGCTGTGTGTGCTCCCTGCGTGCCTGTGGGTTTACTGTTAAGGTCATCACCATTTTTACTGGCTCTGTTCGAACCCCTTTAGACAGCAGACTGATATGCAGAAGTTAAGCAGGCAACGTCCCCTCCACCCCACCCCATAATTATATTTCCAGGCTTAAAAGGTTTTGTCTCCTTAATTAATGCATGTCAGGCTAATCTCTTAAAGAAAGGGTTGCCAATGTGCTGTGCTCCAGATGTTGCTGGACTTCAGCTCTAATCATCTGTGCTGATGATTTATTTATTTAGATCATTTGTACACCACTCTTCAGCCAAAAAGGTTTCCCAGAACGGCATACATACGGTCTGTTAAAACCAGACAGTCCCTTCCTGCAGGCTTGCAATCTAATAAACACCATGGCCATTCTGGCTGGGGCTGATGGGAGTTGTAGTCTGACAACATCTGTAGGGCACCATATTGACTACCCCTGCTCTAAAGGCTCAGAAGCAGGGCTAGTTGATGCCCCGAGAACCTCAGATTTCATGTTGTGAAACAAAGAGCTTTAGCAATTTTTGGGCACAGACTCAGACACCAGAAGGTAGAAGTTGATAGACCTAGCAGTCAGTGGCTGGAGTTTCAGTGCCCCAGATAACTTCCATAGCCATCTATGTTGGTTTATTTACCATACCTTTCCTCCCTATTCCTGTCATTATTTGCCTTCTCTTGCTCACCTGCTCCAAAAAGAAATTGTATGAAAATCTGTGTCTTCTAAACAGTAACCTTTGCCGGATAAGACATACATATTTAATATTCATACTTAATATATATGGCGTATAGAATTAGTACCCTTTGTTCAAAATTGGGGAAGGGTGGTTTGCTGTAAAGTATGCACAGCCCCTCATTAGCCATTTTCCACTCGAGGTTTGATTTGCCTCTCAGTTACTGCTGAACTTTTACCCGAAATTGGTGTCAGCTTCTAAACTTCCTACACCCGACATTTCAGGCAGAGAACATCTCATCGCTCATAAAAAGAAGACAGACTTCGCGCTAAGAGATGGTTGCCTCTTTGCGGATGCTTGATTTGCCTGCTGGTTACTGCTGACCTTTTTACCTTAAATTGGTGTCAATCTCTAAACTTCTTGCGTGACATTTCAGGCTGAGCACATCCCACTGCCGCTGCAAAGACAAACTTCACACAAATTGCTCGGTGCCTCTCGTGATGCTAGGAGGAACTGGGCAGCAATTGAAGTTGATTAAGATTCACGATGCTCAGCTAGTCCTTCCTGGGAATCTAGTGCATCCAGTCTGGCAGGCAGGCGTATTCCAATCTGCCGCATGAAGTGGGGTGGACTAGCGGGCAGCTCGCAGCACCATCTGTGTGTATGTCGCTGTGCTCTTGCTGTTGGAAGACATTGGCAAAGAGGCACCATGACCTTGGCCCATATCCATTTTTCCTTCGAAGGCAAAGATTTCGTTTAATGATAAAGTTCTTTTGCAGGGGGCTGCAGACCTTTGCGATATTAAAGCCTGCATTGAGAACTCTGTATACCAAAAACAAATACTCTAAGTCCATGCTTTCTGGCAGCTGTGTGCTACTCTTCTGTCAAGTTTAAGAGGGAAATTATTCAGACAAGTAATCCTCCAAACTGTTCAGTTGGAAGATCAGTTTGTGTAGCTTAAATACTTCTTTCCCCATCCTTCTTTCTGTGAGTAAGATTTTGGTTGCAAAAAGAAACAGCTGCAAACAGGTTGAGCTTTCATTTGCTTGTAGCTTCAGAGGGCTGGCTTTCTTTCTTTTTCAAAAAGTGTGTGGATGCCTTAAAGAAAGAGATTGAGCAAGATCTAAGTTAATTGCACCGGGGTGAATTCAACACCATCAAAGAACTTGCTCCACATGCAAGATGGCATGTTAAGAGTACACCTTGGCAATGCTTCCTTATTGGCCAAAGAACATTCACCTCCCCCAATACAGAAATAGCAATGCATATCAAATAGGTTTTTAAAATATAAATTGTTTTACACGTAGCTTTCTCGCATACAAAAGTGTATTTTTAAAAATCACTCGCTTTTTTTGTATAGCGAGTTTATCAACTGTTTATCAACATTCCCTGAAAATCTTTTGACTTCACCTTCAAATGCATTGGGTTAGAATCTCTAATGGAATGTTTGAGAGGTATCTGAGTATTCAAGGCCGGGTGTCGTTTTTAAATGCATCATTTATGTGAAAACATTTTGGAGGACTACGTTATATAGGCATCTGTAGTCTGCTTGTGTATTTCACATTGCAGCATGATTACACTTTGCTGTATGCAGTTTCCATCTTCTGCTGTGTTAGCTGAGGCTCATTTGCTTGAGCCTCTCTGCTAAGTTTTTCCCTTGGCAGTTTTGGCATGCCACATCTCGCTGTCTTCTTGCTGAATCTTGGCCATGCTTCCTCGTCATTCATGTTAGAAGATTCAGGGCAGACAAAAGAAAGCATTATCCACGCAGTGCATAGTCTAAACTATGGAATTTGCTCCCACAAGATGTTGTGATGGGTACCAACTTGGATGGTGTTATAAGAGGATTAGACAAATTCATGGAGGAGAAGGCTAGCAAGGTCCACCAACCCTGACGGACAAATTCTTCCTCCATTGTATGTATGCTTCTGAATACCTTTTGCTGGAAACTTCAGGAGGGGAGAGTGCTGCTGTACCCTGCCAAGGCTCTTTGGGCTGAAATTACAGAGATACCTTTGGGACACAGCAGAGGCACAGGACAACAACAGCAGCCACCTGCTCCTTAGTTCTGAAAGGCCCCATCCTAGGAAAACACTTCTCTTGGGCCCCTACGGGGTTGCATTCTGCTAACCTTTACCTAGAGTAGACCCAGCGCAGTCTTTAGCATATGTGCCACCGGGGTGCAAAGATCCGCCCAGCGCCCCCAAATTTAGTTTTGCCCCCAAATTAACTTTTATTATGCTTATGCCAGACACCACGCTTACGCCTCATCTCTTGTTTACGAGTCAAGCGCCGCCGTTGTGAATGACAAGCGCGGCTGCTAGCGCGGCATGTCTTTGGTAAATGAGCGCACAAAGTTGAAAGTCCTTTAGTGAAACAGTAGGTGTACATTTCGGTAATACCTAGGTATGTATGTATTTTTTTCCCCTAGCTTGATCAAAATTATTTATTATTTCATAACAGGTAGATAGTTAAGAGCTTAGGCGGCTTCAGAGGTGGGCGCCTGGCGCCCCCCAGAATTTGGCACCCAGGTGCCCTGCACCCCTTGCACCCCCGGGTAAAGATATCCCTGAGTAGACCTGCTGAAATGAATGACCATGACTAACTTCAGTGCGTCTGCTCTGAGTAAAAGTTTGTTGAATACAACCTTTAGTGTCTTGATTCTAGAATATCAGGCTACAAAAGCCCTTTTGTAATGGTTCCCTGCATAAGCTTCTGTTTTGCAGTCTGATTTGTAACGGATATTTCTCCAATCTCACCCCCCCCCCGTGCTTTCTGCTCGGAAGTGCAGGTCTGTTTGCTTGGTGTGTTTTTTTACTCCCTCCGCCCTGCATAACTTCATAAAACTGCCTACCATGTCACTTCCTGTTAGCTTCCAGTGGATTTGCCTTTCCCATTTTTCCTCCTGCTATTAGGTAACAGATTTCATCACTCATTTTGTGGCTTGTATCATAGAAAACTAGGATGTTGGGCTAGAGCCCTTCTCCCTGACATTATGGTTTTCTGTTTGCAGGAAAGGTATGTTGTTATTTTTTCACACATGGAAGCATTCAAATATGTGCTTCCTCACATATGGCCTTAAATATGTGCCCTTGGGGAGGGTAGGCTGCATCACCTTATGTTTCCAAGTGTGTAAGAGCTTTTTCTACAATTATTAGGTTTCTGAGGCAAATAATGTGCTGCCAGATTCTTTCCCAGAACAGCTATTTATAGCAGTATAGCTTTTTACCCTTTCTCATATCCACCTGCTCAACAACCCTTTGAAGTAGGTTGCTTATTATTCCCCTTTCCATCCAGGAGATAAAAGCTGAGGGGGGGTAGTGACTGGCTTAAAGACACACAGGACTGGTTTACACAAGTTTATGTCTACGAATGAGCTTCCTGACTATTCTGGATATGCATTTCGATGGGAGGGTTTTGAGCAAGCAAACTGAGCAATCACAGATACAGCTGGCAGCAATTCCTGCGATTGCAGTAGCAGAAGAAAAATGCTGCTGGGATTCCAAGAACCTGCCAGATATAGTTGTGATTGCTGTATTCAACATTTTTCCATGCAAGCAAGTGGCTGTGGAACATTAGGATTATTTGTAATTAGGGGGGAAAGCCATATTTGACTCAGGCACCATCTGTACTACACACTACACATTTAAAGCACTTTTCAACCAGTCTAAACTAATGGTTTCCCCCAAGGAATTCTGGGAATGGTTGTTTGTTAAGGGTGTTGAGAGTTGCTGGGAGCAACCTATTTCCCTCATGGAACTATCGTTCCCAGAGTTCCCTTGGAAGAGGAACTGTCTGTTTAACCCAGTAATGGCCAAACTCAGCCCTCCAGCTGTTTTGGGACTACAATTCCCATCATCCCTGACCACTGGTCCTGCTAGCTAGGGATCTTGGGAGTTGTCGTCCCAAAACAAATGGAGGACCAAGTTTGACCATCACTGGTTTAACCAGCCTGGAAATTGTAGCCTTGGGAGAGAAGCAGGGGTCTCCTAATGACTCCCAACACACTTAACAAACTACAGTTCCCAGGATTCTTTGGGGAAAGACACAGCTGCTGAAAGCAGCATCACAGGGCTTAAATGCATAGTGCAGATGGGACCGCGAGCTCATAGACTCCCTTGTGTATGGCTTTGGTGCTTCTATAGGTAACCCAAAGGGAGTCTAAATTCTCCTTCTGACCATATCCCCTTGGGCATCATCAACTGCTACTCTGGACGGTGCTCTAACCATTGAGAGCAGTGCGAGGAGACAGATGTGTAAGAATGAGAGGGGGGAAACCAGTTTCCAGGTAGCCCTTTGGATTGCAGCTGTAGTATGCTGTGCAACAGCTGTCCCTCATACAGTGGTTAAGTACTTAATTCGTTCTGGAGGTCCGTACTTAGCCTGAAACTATTCTTAACCTGAAGCACCACTTTAGCTAATGGGGCCTCCTGCTGCTGCCGCGCCGCCGGAGCACATTTTCTCATCCTGAAGCAAAGTTCTTAACCTGAAGCACTATTTCTGGGTTAGCGGAGTCTGTAACCTGAAGCGTATGTAACCCGAGGTACCACTGTATAGCAGCAGAGGTAAATACCCTCTTTTTTTCTTTTTGCAGCCAGAACTGAAGGAGCCTAAACTGATTTCAGCAAACATTTCTGACCATGGGGAATGTTGCAGTGCCCTGCGCTGCCCTGCACCTTCTTTAAGAGGCTGAGTAGGACACCTGAAGGAGAGGCCCTGGCAGGTGTTTCTCAAGCCCCAGCTCTACGCACCTGACAGGCACTTTCCAATTCCAAGCAGAGCTTCTGTCCATGTGGCATTAAACTTTCCTTCACCACAGTTCAGTTGCACTGCTAACTTGGGAATGTGAAAGTGTTTCCACAAGCCTGACGTGTGGGGATGTGCGGTGCATGCTAATAACTTACATGGTTAAATACAGTTGCTTCCTCTGTCTCGCCCTGCGATTCCCCACCCCCCTCCTTGTTGGTATGGATCAGAATTAATATTTAATGTCTGAGAAGTAGAGTGGAAAACAGACAATGGTTAATAATAGAAGAGAAATTGCAGCCCGAGAGTGCAAATTTTCTTGGCTGTTTTCTCCCACTCGGTGGGGGTATACGGAGTCCTGCTGCCTTTTCAATCTTTTGCTGGGCTGGTGTCTTGTAATTGGAGATTGCATGTACAAAAATATAGAAATGTCTCCCACCCCAGCTACCTGCCAACATCAGAATTCCTCTTTAATTACTGAAGCACGCAGGACACTTGGAAGCAAGGCTGCAAAGCCAGCTGTGAACTGTTCCCACTGAAGCCAAAGCAGAGATTAAGAGAGATGACTCTGTTGCAATGGGTTAATCTAGAAGGACATAAGTGTGTGTTGGATTTTTTTTTAGTGCTATTTAAAATGAACGTAAGTGGGTACTAAGAGTGAAAGTACACATAGCATTTGAAGAGCAACAGAGGGGGTGTAATAGCATCTTCACTGCCCTTCAAACACACGTTTTATTATTATTTTTTGTCCTAGACAAAGCTGTGAAGAAATAATGAAGTGGTTCTACACGCTTTGGGTATAGGCAAGGTTGAATCAAGTGGAAGTCATTTACTTTGTTTTAGGGAAACAAGTGCTAATTGTGGTGGGTGCCTATTGGTTAGCACTCGTGACATCACAAATACCCTTCTCTCCCTTTCGCTTCCTGCATCTCAGAAAAGTCAACCATTCTTGAAATTATTCTGATAATCTTTGGAATGCAAAAGACAGACACATGTGCCTCTCAATTAAACAAACAAAAAACTTGCAAGGTTGTGTGCTTGCCCACACAGAATTGCCCTGTGATATAGAAAGTGACTTGTTTTCTTCTTCCATCTAAAAAAAGCAAACCCACAACCTTTTGCAGTGGATGGAGTGCATTTCTGTTTTCCACCATGTAGCAAACATCTGAATATTATTTTATTAAAAGAGCACTGAGGCTTTTATTGCAGCGACAAAGCTAACACCTTAGCAGCAAGGTTCCAATTTACCTTTTGGTTGGTTGTTTCAGTTTTGAGACTGAATAGGAGCCATGGTAACCGAAAGACTTTAGAAGAATTAATGTTGACTATCCTAACGTTACATCTATCTTTACTGAAGAGTGCATAATTAAGATCTTGCACTAGCAGAAAACAAGATGCATTTCTCCCCAGTGTGGATAAATGGTTAAGTCCAAATCTGCAGTGTTGTTTGTGAGCATAGATAAAGTAGAGGTTAGTTGTTCTAGATTAACTCATTTGTGATGTGAAATCATGCATGTAACCCTCAAAATTACACACAGGGTGGGAAGAAGACTATTGTGGCTCAGTTCAATCTATATCCCATTAAGTTCATGCAAAAATTCCCCTTGAGTTTAGTGACTCTAAATCAACCCTGAATATTATACTGGAGGCATTAATTTTACCTGTTGCCCTTTTTAAATTGTGATTCCAGGCTTGGTACAGTAAAATGTCCCTTTATTGCTATAATGAACGTGCATACAGATTAAGTATAGCATGTATTTGTAATTGTATTTAAAGAGAAACAAAAGGGCCAAAATGGCTCCAAGAAAGGAGAAAGCTACAGACAAAAAACTCCATAATCACTTAAATGAGTTTTTGTCACATGTATTAATGACAGCCAATTATCGTTAGTTTCTCTACTACTAAACACATTTTGTTCTCTGTGACTAAGTTTGATTAGCCTGTGTTTTCCCAAGTCTGAATAAGTAATGTTTTGTTTGTGGTTAATATTTTGCCTCACACTATCATTGTTAAGATTCATTTGGTTTCCAGAGATCATGAGTCATACTTAAAAGAAAATGATGGGTTCTCTAATGTACGTCTAATTAACAGAATGAAAACTGAATTTTTCTTTTTGCTCAGCTATACAAAACATTGAGAAGGAAAGAAGCAGTCCCAGAGCATTCAAGTTAGCATCTAAGGAGCTGCAGCTCTAGTGCCTAATCTATTGGATGCCTCAGATTTTGAATAATCTGGGAGACCAGTGCTTTCCCCCCTAGAAAAATAGGTACCAGTACTCACCATTAAGTTGTTACAATAAGTGCCACACTTTTTAACAACAAAAAAAGAGGTTCCGGTACTGCGTATCCTTGATTACCCCCTGGGGGGAAAAAGCACTGTGGCATGCATTGAATTCTCAACAGAATCCTTTGTTAGATTCAGCTGGAGTCCTGTGAAACCTTCGTAACAGTTAGCTGAAGCATTGTTTTCATTGCCTGGCAAAAAGGATGAGTAACTTGCTTGCCTCTTGCAATTTTTGGACCAGAAGCTGTCAAGCTTGGGGTGGGGTGGCTTTGGGCCTCCAGATATCGTTGTCCTACAACTCCTACCAGCCGTGATCACTAGGACCCTTGTACTTAATGGGACTGCCTCTTCTGGTATGTCCCGCAGAGGACCCTAAGGTCCATGAATAATAATAGCTGAAAGGTCCCGGGCCCTAAGGAAGCCAGTCTATCCTCCACCAGGGCCAGGGCTTTTTCAGTGACGGCTCCAACCTGGTGGAATGCTCTGTTCCACGAGACTAGGGCCCTGTAGGACTTGATTTCCTTCCGCAGGGCATGTAAGACAGAGCTATTCTGCCTGGCTTTCAATTTGAATTAGCCTAATCCTCTATTAGGGATGTGGGTGGCACTGTCGGTTAAACCACAGAGCCTAGGACTTGTCTATCAGAAGGTCAGCAGTTTGAATCCCCGTGACGGGGTGAGCTCCCGTTGCTCGGTCCCTGTTCCTGCCAACCTAGCAGTTTGAAAGCATGTCAAAGTGAAAGTAGACAAATAGGTACCGCTCCGGCGGGAAGGTAAACAGCATTTCTGTGCACTTCTCTGGTTCACCAGAAGCAGCTTAGTCATGCTGGCTACATGACCCGGAAGCCGTACGCCGGCTCCCTCGGCCAATAAAGCGAGATGAGTGCCACAACCCCAGAGTCGTCCGCGACTGGACTTAACAGTCAGGGGTCCCTTTACCTTTACCTTTAATCCTCTATTCCCTTTCCTCTTCTATGAAGAAACCCTTTCTGGGACCCCATGTTTAAATTCTTCCCTGGTCTCCTTGCTGGCCCTAGTAGGACCAACTTGGCCTGTTACTCCTGGTGATGATTTGATGTCTACTGACTGCCCCCCCCCCAAAAAAAAGACTCCTGGATTTTTGAATTTTATTGATATTGGTGCTGCATTTTATGTTGTATTTTATGCTGTTTTTAAGTCACATTTTAATCAGTGCTTTATATTTGCTGCTAGCCGTCCTGAGCCCGGTTTTTATTTTATTATTTTATTATTAGCCATGTGGACTAGGGCTGATGGAACTCAGAAGTACCAGAAGAGCCACAGTTTCCCCATCTCTGTCCTAGGCCAACTTGTGGTGGTTGGAGAGCCTCTCCCCTCCTGTTAATCTGTAGTTAAGGAGACTATAGCTCAAGTGGTAGCAATGCTCATAGAAGGTCACAGATTCAGTCCCTGGCAGCTCGTAGGGAATAGGAGTCACCATGCATTTACTGAGAATTACTGCCAGTTGTTTTTCCACCATGGAAGGATTTCTTCCATAATGCAATGGGCCCGGAATAAATTGCATTTCAAACACCTGGGAGGTTCCCTTTCTTTCTTTTGATTGAGATCCCCGAGTGTCACTGCCAGTCAGAGCAGAAGCTATTGGGCTAGATGGACAAATTAATCTGACCTGGCATAAAGTGTTCCTCTGATGTGATGTCTTCATGCATCTGGGGTTTCCCTTACCCAGTTTCACATTCTTGCTTGCAAGCAGGGGGTTTGCTAGGTGAGGAGGAAACACTTAACATGATGATGTCATGTGTTTCCTTAACAGAAATAGGAGGGGGAACTTGACACAGGAGAGTCGCTTTGGGCAGCAACCCAGTGATCTATGTGTGGTGCCACAAACTGCTAGATCAGGGCAAGAATCTGTCAAAATGTGTCTTGGTGCAAATGATGGGAAGTCATAATTCAAGCACTAAAGTCCTGTGTCTTCCTAGGCTCTGCTGCCGACTCACCGTTGTGTCCTTAGGCAAATCCATTTACCTCTCTTTCTGTTTCTCCGTGTGCAGACTGCAGATAGGTCCTAGGTGCTTTTTATGGAAACACAGCTAGCTAGAATCTTAGCTAGTTGACACGGTTTGTTTTTTTAATGTATCTTTTTCAGAATGCAGCTCTCCAGCACTTGTTCATCCGAAAGTCATTCCGTCCCTTCAAATGCTTGCACTGTGGGAAGGCGTTCCGTGATAAGGAAAAGTTAGATCAGCACTTACGGTTCCACGGGCGGGAAGGAAATTGCCCTCTGACCTGTGACATCTGCAACAAAGGCTTCATTAATACCAGTGCCCTGGAGAGTCACATGAAGTTCCACTTGGACCAGAAGACCTATTCTTGCATTTTCTGCCCCGAGTCCTTTGACCGCTTGGATCTGTTGAAAGATCACGTGGCGATCCACGTTAACGATGGTTGTTTCACCTGCCCTACCTGCAAAAAGCGCTTTCCAGATTTTATCCAGGTGAGTAGTAGGTGAATCAAAAGCACTGACTTCTAAAGCTTTTGCCAGCTTTGTTCTTAGCTGAGCCTCTTCGTTGTTTTGTTTTCTCACAACTGAGAGTTCGTAAGGAGTCCCCAGCTGCAAGATTAATTGAGACCTTTCCTTTGCACAGTAATTTCTGTGTAGGAAAATATGTGCACACAGTCATTTATGGAATGCATTTTGAGAGTTTACTCCGCTTTCAGTGCTAGGGTTTGACAGCTTGACTTATTAATTAAAACAAGGGCTAGAAACCAGTCACAACATTTTAACTGATTAATCATCTGCCTTCATAGCAATTAATTGAATAATAAATTGAATGCATTTAGGGATATTTACAAAAATGCAAAAACACTATTTAACAGACAGAAGCTATCCTTTGTTTCTGGAAAGGAGGTCTTTAATTCCTGCACCGCAGGGAGTTGGACTGGATGGCCTTTGGGCTCCCTTCCACCTCTGCAGTTCTCTGATTCTGATACTTTTATTTTATTCTTCATTACAGTAGCACTTTAGAAACAAAATAGCTTCAAAAACAGACAAACTGTGCCCTTCACTCCACCTTGCAAATTAAAATTTGTTCCTGGAGAGAGTGACCCGCCCAAGGTCCTGCAGTGAGCTTCGTGGCGAAGGGGGGTTTCGAACCCTGGTCTTCCAGGTCCATAGTCTGACACTCTAACCATTCACCATGCTGGTTGTCACAAGTAGACACTTGCCATCGCTGCCAGATGTTTACAAAGTGGGCACAGAAGAAACTGAGCCTCATTGTTGGAGAAGGCCCTTCAGGTGTCTGACAGGGTGCAGTCTAAGATCTCAAAAAGGTTTAAGACATATTCCAAGACGGGTCTGGCTTCAGCTGTGTTGAAGGCTGAGCCTTCAGCTCCTGTCGTTGTGCCATCATTGAAGGAAGAGGGTTCCTCTTTGGAGGCCCACTGATCCAAGGACCAGGAATCTGCTCCCCACCCAACTGGTGGCTAGTCTAAGCCAGCCTCCCCCACAACGAGGCAACCGCTTCTTTGGTATTGAAGCTAGAGAGAGCCTTAGATTCAAAACAGCCAGCATCTTCAGACTCTTTTGGCCTAAGAAACTGGTTAACGATCAGCTAATTTTCAAGACATGCCTACACATCCTCCACATGTTACTGGTTTGCTGTGGGAATGTTTATGGCGCTACAGCGCTGTAAATATATGATCCGAGCCGCGACATTTCTTGTTTCTGTTTTGGAATTTTTTACTACCCCATTCCGTGCAGTTTTGTGTGCATAATTAAATATGTTTTATCTGTGAAGTGGCTATTACTTTTCAACTCCCTAAGTGCTTGCTTTGAAAAGATAAAGTAACAAAATCCCTCTGCGGTGTCATTAGCGCTGGGGAAAAAAGGAGGATCTGTTTTATCTTTAGTGCTCAGATGTTGAGGTTTCACTGGATGTTTTATCAGAGATCCTGTTGCGACTCGGATGAAACAAAGGCAGGATTCTTTCATGGTACCACTTAGTACTTTTTGGGGGGAGAGAGGTGTGGGGGAGACTTCTCTACCCCCCAAACGCTGAACAGAGCTGGATACAATTCTCAATCACAGCCCTGTTATGTAGTTGTTTGCTTATTGCATTCACTTGAGAGGACCCTGGATGAATGTGATAATCTTGCACCTGAGCGTCCAGGGGGAGGGGCAGGGAAGTTCCCTGGTGCAGAATGTGCATTGGCAAAGGCAAGGTCAGCCTCTGTTCCCCACAGCCCAAGGCTCTGGAGTACATATGGTATCTCAGGCATATTTCCAATGTCTGGACCATTGTCTGGCAAACAAAGTAAGAGGAGAGTACACAGGTAAGCCATTTCTTGATTCTGGAAAGTACTCAAAATGAATGAATGCCACTCTTGATTTGTGTAGTTAAGAACATAAGAAGAGCTCTCCTGGATCAGGCCAACGGCTCCTCTAGTCTGGCTCAGATGCCTGTGGGAAACTCGCGAGCAGGATTTGAGCACAAGAGCACTCTCTCCTTCTGTGGTTTCCAGCAAACTGGCATTCCAAAGCATTGCTTCCTCCCAACTGTGGAGGCAGAGGACAGCTATCAGTGAGGAACTGGACTCAGGCATTGGGCAGCAATAAGACAATAAAGCACTTGACAAAACAGTCGTCACAGCAACTCTTCCCAGTAGGTCTTGCCCCAATGAAAGAGCTGCAAGGACTGAAGGTTCTCACCTTCCCACTGCTCCCCAGTTCCTTCCCCAGCAGTCTAAGGCTTCACTGTCTTGCCTCTCATTGCTCCACCCGCTTCATTTCTCTGTGAGTTCTGGGAGACCAGGGGGGAGAGGAGCTGGTCGCAGCAGGAGGGGGAGACAACCTGGCTTCCTCACCAGCCTGCCTCTTCTCTGCCTCTTGGCCCCCTTCCTCTCCAGCTTCCGCTCCTGCCTCTGATTCTGGACTGCTCTCTGCCAAAACCTCTTCCTGCTCACTAAACCCTGTTGCCTCTTCAGCTTCCGACACCTCCTCCCAGTCTGCTCCCTCTTCTCCCTCTCACTACTCATCGTCACCCTACCACCTGGCTCTGAGCCTGCTTCCCCAGGGGGTTCCAACTGGTGCCTCCCCCCCCTGCATCCAGCCGGTCCATGACATCACTTGATCTTAGCCAAAAGGCCGAGAAGCGATTTAGCCGGTCCATGACATCAGTCATCATGGGCAGCCGTTTAGATCAAGACCTCTTGCAAGTGACAGGAAGGGGAGCAAATGAACACATTCAAATTATTTTATTTCAGTGACCAGCGATCACAGACACAATTACTTCTGTCATCATACAAAATAAATATTCTTTCTACTTCCCATTTCTCTCAAATAGCTCATCACTCGTTTTGTCCATTCTCTGAATCATAAACTCTTGATAGATCTCTGGATCCGATTATAGTTCCCTAATCATTGTATCTTTTTAAAAAGACAACTCAGTCACGCAGTGTCATCAATCCCAATAATTACTGATGAAAGTGCGATGGAGGATCATTTCCCCAAAGTTTCAAAACTCAGTCTTTTGGCCAGTAATGCAGCTATCCACAGCCAGCATTTTTCATGCTCATCAGTGGCCCAGATTAACTGGATATATCCTAGATAGCAGCATCTGCCAATTGCCAGTTCCTCTCTTCCTAAGGCCACAGTATTATCCACTACTCTGTGGGCCAGAATAATCCATGCCACTAACAGATGATCAAATTGTATACTATTACTACTACTTATAATAATCATAAACCACCTAAAATCACTAACTAAGTTTAAAATAAAACAGGTCTTGCCTGCAGACTTACTGTTTTTAAAGATGGCATCACCTAGCAAACAGGACTTAATAGGAAGAGAACTTGTGCATTGAGATGGTATGAGGTCATCAGTGGGGATGGGATTGAGGAGCAAATGTGCTTGTGAAGAGAGCCCCTTGGGGATTTGATTTGCTCTGTGCCTTTACAACAATGTGCAAAGAATAAGTTGCAGTATACTAGTTGTATGAAGTACACAGTATCTCAGTTGTTTTCATAATAAATGAAAGTTTGAGCACCTTTTTTACACACACATCTTGATTAAAATGTGGTGGGGCTACTGGCAGCTAGATAAAGTTCATCTGGGGACCATATTTGGGTATTCTTGTTCTGTTAATTATGATAATTCCAAGATGCTGCTTTGGTAAAATGCTTTCCTTTTATTGGACGGTGTTCTGCTTACAGTAGTAGACACAACACTTTGGATGCTGTCAAAAACTATTCTGAGCAAGGTCACATTGTTTCCCAAATAAACCGGTGAATATTCATTCACATTGCTCCTTTCCCTTCCCCGTGGGTGCTGTGAGCAACCCCTACCCTGCCACTTAAAGATACGGTGTTTTGCCAGAAAAGGCCAAAGAGCTCTTCACAGTTGTCCTTCTTTGTCTCTTTGATGCTTAGAATTCTTTAGAACTGCATTGCAAAGAAATCAGTGTTGTGTTTTCTTGAATGGTTCAAGGTTTCTTTTACAGTACTGTGTGCAGATGGATACTCAGCAAAGGAAGAAACTTGAGCAATAACAGAACTAGTGTCTCCCACTAGTGCCAATAAGTGGAATTGCCTGTTGGTCCATGTGCTGTTATGTTTGAGGGATAACGTTTTGGTTTTCCCCATTGATAATCTCTCGCAGGTGAAGAAACATGTACGCAGCTTCCATTCAGAAAAGATTTACCAGTGTACCGAATGCGACAAGGCTTTCTGCCGCCCTGACAAGTTGCGACTCCACATGCTGCGGCACTCGGACCGCAAAGACTTCCTGTGCTCTACGTGTGGCAAGCAGTTCAAGGTAATGTGGTCAACAGGTTTGGCATGTGCTGTTACAGGCAGGGACAGAGCGACAGCTTTCTCTCTCTCCTCGCCAGAACTGATTTTTCACAAACGGACATAATCTGCCAGCACAGAGCCATGCTGAATTTGGCACACACCAACCCACACTGTGAACATTTTTTTGCAATGTGCACATATGCAAGCATGTGGGTAGTGCTTTACCTCAGCAACTTGTGAGCAAGTGGCTCCTCATGAAAAGTCACATTAGAAATATATTGCAAACTAATGAGTCACAAATGCCTTCCTTTCTATTCCAGCATAGTACACAAGTCCACGTAATGTTTCTGTTACAATTTCTGCTTATGAGATCAGACCAGCCTTCCAAACAAATCTGTAGCAATCACTACACCACACAAATTTTTTACATGCTCTCGTGCCATCGCGTGCCTATGCTAGGGAATAAAAAGAACCTAGGTTTGTAAATCTTTTCTGCCCGGTAACCTGGAGGTTTTTCTTAAATGCCAGAAGTGACTGGGTAAGTGGCTATTTACAACCCAGGATGAGATTTTCTGGTGTGAAATTAGGCCTGCTGGCAGTGAACTGAAATCTGGAATGTGTCCATTTGTTATCAACATTAAATTGTAAATTCCTTGGGTCTGGAATGTGTCTTTTCAGCTTGTAGCACTCTGCAAAGCACCCTATACCTTGATTTGTTTAGTCATCTTAGTTGTGTTCAACTCTCTGTGACCCCATGAACCAGAGCATGCCTCTCATTTACTGTATTTTTCGCTCCATAGGGTGCACCGGACCATAGGGCGACCTAGTTTTTAGGGGGGGAAATAAAGGGGAAAAAATTATTCCCCCCCCCCAGCCCCAAAGAGCAAAGAAGCCAAGACAGCGAGCGGGATCCATCCCGCTGGCTGTCTTGGCTTCCTCTTTAGCCGCGCGCAACCTCTCCAGCCGGGAGAGGCTGTGCGCGGCTTTGGCAGAAGCCAAGACAGCGAGTGGGATGGATCCCGCTTGCTGTCTTGGCTTCTTTGCTCTTTGGGGCTGTCTTGGCTTCGTTTTTAGCCACGGGGCAGGGGCGACCCCAGTCCCCAGAACGGGTCCGGGAGTGGCGGCAAGGTTGCACATAACCTCGCCTTTGCTCCCAGAGCTTGCTGCTATCTGCAAGCCTTCTGAGCCTGGCGGGAACTCCCGCTGGGCTCCGAAGGCTTGCGGATAGCTGCCTGAAACCCGGGGTGCGCAGCGCGAGTTGGCGCTGTGCTCCCCAGGCTTCAGGCTGCAGGCTGCTATCCGCAAGCCTGAGCCCGGCGGGAACTCCCGCCACACTCCGAAGGCTTGCGGATAGCTGCCTGAAGCCTGCATTCGCTCCTTAGGACGCACACACATTTCCCCTTCATTTTTGGAGGGGAAAAAGTGCATCCTATAGAGCGAGAAATCCGGTACTTCTCCATGGAGTTTTCTTGGCAAAATATTGGAGTGGTTTGCCAGTTCCTTCTCGAGGTGGATCACATTTAGTCTAAACTCTTGGCTATGACCTGTACGTCTCGGGTGGCCCTGCACGGCATAACTCATAGCTTCTTGGAGTTATTCAAGCCCCTTCGCCATGACAAGGCAGTGATCCATGAAGGGGATACCTTGATAGAGCTGTGTAATAACAGTAAGAATCTCAGTTTGCGCTTACTAGTGCCCAGCCACACTAGTAACATGGAAGAAAAATATTAATTTAATGTACATGATGCGTCAGGTTGACCTATTGTAATGGGCCTAAATGCTGGTAGAACCACAGTGGTGAAAAATTCTTTCTCTTTCATTGTGACTCCCGGAAAGGTTTTCCATTTTCTGCATTAGAAAACCTTCCCTCAAGTGCCAAAGTGCTTTCTCTGCTTTGCTGACCTTATTTTTTGACCCTGTGATTTGCCCAGCATTCTGTCGTCTTTCAGTAACATGTAGGTAACTCGGAAGCGTAAGTATTTTCCCCATCTGATTATTGTGATTTCCCTTTTCCATCCCTCACCTCTCAGAGAAAGGACAAACTTCGGGAGCACATGCAGAGAATGCACAATCCGGAAAGAGAAGCAAAGAAAGCCGACCGAATTAGCCGCTCCAAAACATTCAAGCCCCGCATAGCCTCCACAGACTACGAGAGCTTCATGTTCAAGTGCCGCCTGTGCATGATGGGGTTCCGGAGGCGAGGCATGCTGGTTAGTGTGAGGATGCTGGAAGGGCTGCAGGGATAGCTCAGTTGATTAGAGCAGAGGTTTTCAACCTTTTTGAGTCCACGGTTCCCTTGGTCAACTACATTCTTTCTGCAGCCACCCCTGTGGGGCTCAGGAGCCCAGTTATGTCACCCCCTCCCTGCAGAGCTGGCAGCCTCTCACACCTTGGGGAGTGTTCTCTCAGCCTCCTCTCCTCTCCCCTCTCCTTGGGAGTCCTCTGGGCATCCGCTGCTTCCACCCCTGGTCTCTTGAGCTGCACCCTCTGCGTCAAAGAGAGGTGCCTCCCCACACTTCCCCACGGGGGCCTGGGATTTGTATGTCCATTCCCAACAGCAAGGGCTGTTGGACTGGCTGGCTGGCTTCCTTGCCCACTTGCTTGCTTACTCCGAGGCTGCCTGGCAACCAGCACCCCCTGGCCAGCCCCAGAGGCACCATTTGCCTACAGAGTTTGTAGCCAGGACTGCTGCAACAAACAGCTGCACAAGCCTTTGGAAGGCAGAGATGTGAAAGGGCATCAGAGGAGGGAGAGAAGGAAAGAGAGACAGAGGCCAGTGTTTTCCATGGCACCCCTGACCAGCATTCAAGGCACCCCAAGGTGCCACGGCACACTGGTTTAAAACCACTGGGTTAGAGCATGGGTGCAGGTTTGAACCTTCTATGGGACAGCTGCATGTTCCTGCATTGTAGGGGGATGGACTAGATCAGGCTTCCTCAAACTTGGCCCTCCAGATGTTTTAAGACTACAACTCCCATCATCCCTGACCACTGGTCCTGCTGGTTAGGGATCATGGGAGTTGTAGGCCAAAAAAACATCTGGAGGGCCGAGTTTGAGGAAACCTGGACTAGATGATGGTTAGGGTCCCTTCCAACACTACAATTCTGTAATACTATGCCCCAGCTTCCCTTGAAATCTTAGCCCACAAACTTAGCTTCCACAAACTTGGCCCTCTAGATGTTTTTGGCCTACAACTCCCATGATCCCAAGCTAGCAGGACCAGTGGTCAGGGATGATGAGAATTGTAGTCTCAAAACATCTGGAGGGCCAAGTTTGCGGAAGCCTGTCTTAGCCAGTCAATCTCTGCCTATTGGGAATTGGTTTCACTAGGCAAGAAACCTTCTCTGTGAGCTTGTGTTATTTATTAAGATACACATGCAAATTTAGAGCAGGGAACTCACTGGTGCAGAGACAACTCACTCCTCACTGTTGTACCATCAGAGAAAGTCCTTTTCTTCTTTCAGTTCTTCAGTCTTGTCCATATCATTTATCACATTCCTATCCTCCAAGAAACTCAGGGCACTTCCAAATAACCTTTTTATTGAGCAACCATCTTTATTTGTTTTCAGAGACCTTAGGCAACACTAGCTATTTAACAAGCATTCATTCTGATTTGTTTGTGTGGTGCTTAGACGATGTGCCGAAGCAAGTGCTTTTATTCCATGCTTTCCAATGCATTTTCCTGCCACTTCCCTTATCAAAAAAAGTCTGATCTTTTGGGGAAATGGCTTTGTTGCGCTATAGCACCAGATCACCTTTCACTGCGCAACCTAAATTTGCTGAAAATAGCAACCGTCTGGAAGTACTCTCAGTTTAGCACGTGTGATTCTATGCTATGTTATCCTGTGAAACGGTGGGTGGCTGCTCAAAGACTTACCCATTCAGCTGAGTAGGATCTGGTCTCCCAGATTCAGGTGCTACACTCTCCCCATTCATCAGAGTGGTTGTCAAATCTTGGACCTCTTTGCACAAATACCAGGCAGCAAATTCAGCATGCAGTGGTCTGTAAAGCTACTATTAGTAGTAGCAGCAAGTGAGTGATATGAGCCCCCCCCCCCAGTTTGCAGAGAAAAATATAGCAGCTGCCACAAGTCCAGGAAAAGTGCTTGCCCTCTCTGGACAGGCCGATACTGTTCTATGGCCCTGTAAATTTTGCCAGCGCATGCTTAGCTTATTAGCCGGCTTGGAATTATTTGGAAATGCTGCCAGGGAACTTGTGTCTTCCTAACTCAGTGGATTTGATATGGCTGAGCAGCGTGTAGACATTACATTACACCTGTGTGGACAAGCTGGAGCAGTGTGAATCTGGCTTGTGTGGCTCTGGTAGGTGCCTGAAGCAGATCTATGGCTGCATCAGCAGGTGCCCACCTGACAGCTCAGCTCGTACGACTTACTGTGCCAGCACCCACTTGCTTTCAGACGCTTTGCAGTGGCACAGTGCAGGATGAATTACAAGCTGAGCACATGTTGAAGAAAAATCACACAGCTGCTTGGGCATGTGCCAAGCATACTGATTCGCTCAAGTTCTATTCACAATGCTCCTGTTTGGTGGTGTGAGTTGGCCCTGCGGCACATGACATCTTGCTTAGGCACTTTAGTAAATCAGACTAGGATTTCAGCATTTTTCAGTCCCCATACTAGTGATAATAACACTTAGCTTTTATACAGTTCCTTCCAAGGGGTTAACAGTGATTCACATGCATAATCACAATGATCTTTACAAGAGCCTTGGAAATCAGGTCAGGAGGGAGACTGAAGATGAGAGAGGGCTGCTTGGCTTCAGGCTTTCTCGCAAGGGAGGTGAGATTTAAACGAGGGACTTCCAGTTTTACAATTTAAGACTGCAAAAAAATAAAACATGATCATTCACCATAGCACATATCTTCTAGTGCCATTTTGTTTGCCTTTCCATAACCTGCTGATATAGAAATGGGTCTATTAAATGGCTGCTTGATAGCTTGGTTTCATTGCTGATATTATCTGCAAATGAATGCTAACCATCTTAAACAACAGATAGATCTGGCACAGTAGTTCCCAAACTTGGATCTTCAGCTGTTTTTGGACTACAACTCCCATCATCCCTAGGTAGTCAGGAATGATGGGAATTGTCCGAAAACAGCTGGAGACCCAAGTTTGGGAAACACTGATCTAGCACTTCTGAATAGGTCTGTAGCACTGAGCCAAATGTATTTATTCATGTCATTGTTGCTCTGCCTTCCCTCCAGAAAGCTTAACAGTGATGTGCATTGTTCTACACACACACATTTTATCTTTATAACAGTAGATTAAGCTGTACAGTGGTGCCCCGCAAGACAAATGCCTCGCAAGACAGAAAACCCGCTAGACGAAAGGGTTTTCCGTTTTGGAGGTGCTTCGCAAAACGAATCTCCTATGGGCTTGCTTCGCAAGATGACAATGCCTTGCGAGTTCCTGCTGGTTTTTTCCCTCCCCCCCTTTTTCTAAGCCGCTAAGCTGCTTATCAGCTGATCCGATCAGCAGATAAGACGCTAATTGCGCTAATCCGTCAATGGGCTTGCTTCGCAAGACGAAAAAACCGCTAGACGAAGAGAATCACAGAACGGATTCTTTTCGTCTTGCGAGGCACTACTGTACTTGGTCCAAGTCACACAGTGAGCTTCATGACCCAAGTGGGGTTTTGAACCTGGGACTCCTTGGTCTAGTCTGACCCTCTGGCCACACTTGTTCTCAACCTTTCAGTGGCTTGAAGCACAGGCGTTCCTGTTCCTCACGGCCACAGGAGCCACCTGTTTAGCTGTTTGCTGTAACATATTTTTTATTCCGCTGCTTTTTCATCTTAGGTGAATCATTTATCAAAGAGACATCCAGACATGAAAATAGAGGAGGTGCCAGAGCTAACATTGCCCATCATCAAGCCCAACAGAGATTATTTCTGTCAGTACTGTGATAAGGTATGAAATGAACCCACCTATCCCTTAGTGCGGGCATGGAATCATACTCCATGTATAAATCTGCAACAGCTCTTGCAATTTCCCCCTTTTCTGATTCATTTCTTTTTTTGTTGAGGAGAGGACCAAAAAATATTTCTGCCACTCTAATGAATTAAATGGAAAGCACTTGAAGAAGAGAAGTTTGGGTCTGAGCTCACAGCCTACTTCCAGGGATCTAAATAGCACATTTCCATAGAAGAGGTTCCAAAGTGCTTTACAAATTGGGAGGTTTGTTGTATTGTGCTGTTAGGTGGTGTAGAAGGGTTTCACTCTTAACAAGCAACAAGTCATTTTCCCACTTGGAATTTGTAGGATTTGAATGAGCTATAGTTTCACACTGAATGCCTATGTTTGTCAAAGTCGATCCATGTTAATCAGAAAGATTGACCTAGTGTCAGGCAGGGGAGCACAATCAGGAAAACTGAGAGAACTAAGGAGAAAATAGTTACCTAGCATAGTATTTCCTAAAACTGAACTGGATTCAAATAAGCTCAGAATACCAGTCACGAACCTATGCTCTGTTCTGTAAGGTACTCCATAAAGTTTGTATCAGTAAATATTGTGTAGGATCCTAGAACTAAAGTCTGCATCGGTGCATACTAGAGATTTATCAAATATGTCATTTAACTGTTGTATTTAGAATCTGGATGGTGAAAAAATAGTAAAAGGGTAGATTGATGATTATGATCATTTATATGCTGCCCATCTGATTGGGTTCCCCCAGCCACTCTGGGCGGCGTCCAACAAATCAAAACACAATACAATATTAAAAACTTCCCCGAGCAGGGCTTGAACGCTAGATTTCAAATGCTTGCTAACTGACCTTTTCATGCTGATGTGGTAGTTGTTCTATATTCATTAATATGGCATAGAAATGTGTGATCTTGCATAGTGATGCAGAACGCCAGACGAAAGGCTCAGTGATGGGACACCTGTGGCCCTTGGATGTTGCTGGACTTCAGCTCCCATCAGCCCCAGCCAGCACGGCCAATGGTCAGGAATGGTGGGAGTTGTAGTCCAGCAACATCTGGAGAGCCTCCACGGGTTTTCCATCCCTGGGCTTTATAGCTCTGTAACACAGTTAACAATCAAAACCTGCATATGTGAGTTGTATGCCTATAAGAAAACCATGCATCTGATACCGGCACTCAGTTGCTGAGAATGTTTATTACAGAGGATTGCATATTGTGTGGTTGGAGATAGATGTCTGCTTTCAGCAAAGCGTTATTTATTCACGGTCCAAGTCTTCATCTCACAGGTTTACAAGAGCGCCAGCAAACGCAAAGCCCACATCCTGAAAAACCACCCAGGTGCTGAGCTCCCTCCGAGCATCCGAAAGCTGCGTCCAGCAGGCCCAGGAGAGCCAGATCCCATGCTAAGCACACACACCCAGCTGACGGGCACAATAGCAACGCCGCCAGTTTGCTGTCCTCACTGTTCCAAGCAGTACAGCAGTAAGGTACTATCACTCCATCCAAATGTGTGTCGTGCTCATGGGTGTTTTCAGCAATAACAGGTTTTAATGTATAGATGCAGTATGTCTATTCTCGTATCACATGTTATCAAGCATCGGAGATGCCTAAATGTACCTCATTCATTAAACGGCGGACTAGACTAGGGGACTGGTAGTCATGACTCACAGATCAGATACTTCCTTGGTTTTGCATCGCGATTGTAATGCTCACCTCACTAACTAGTGCTTTTACTACTAAGGATCCTGTTTAGGCATTAGCTTGCTATACAAGTGCCCTCCTTAGATAGGTACCTCTTAAGGGCATCCCATTTGCATCCTTTCAGAGCAAGTCGTGCATCCAGGCACTAAGGAAGAGTAGATATCACCAGTTGTCACACACATAGCTGTTCTATGCAGTGATGCACCTGCAATTAGTAGGTTGCGCTGCAGCCGTATTGTTCCTTTTCAGGAATGGTTTAATGGCTAGATTATAGAGACTGGCCTTGTATCTAAGTGCCATAGCTTTTTATTCACCGTGCTGAATAGCTAATCATTTTCAGTTGTATGCCACCCAGGTACCATCTGGCGAAGAGTGGGTTTATAAATCCCATAAATAAAAAACAATGAAATAATAATAATAATTTATTATTTATACCCTGCCCATCTGGCTGGGTTTCCCCAGCCACTCTGGGCGGCTTCCAAAAGAATATTAAAATACTGTGATACATCAAACATTAAAAGCTTCCCTAAACAGGGCTGCCTTCAGATGTCTTCTAAAAGTCTGGTAGTTGTTGTTCTCTTTGACATCTGGTGGGAGGGCGTTCCACAGGGAGGGCGCCACTACCGAGAAGGCCCTCTGCCTGGTTCCCTGTAACTTGGCTTCTCACAGTGAGGGAACCGCCAGAAGGCCCTCGGTGCTGGACCTCAGTGTCCGGGCTGTGGTTTTGTGCTACTAGCCAAGCCACTTGTGCAAAATGACCACTCGGTCGTCAGTACTGATTTGAAGGTGATATAGGGATTTCATTCATTATCATCATCATCAAACTATCCTGTCCCTATCTACTTTCCACCTCCCCACAGACCAAGATGGTGCAACACATTCGCAAGAAACACCCTGAGTTTGCTCAGATTCCAACTAACACGATACATGTGCCGTTGACAACAGCTGTAATCAGTGCTACCCCTGCAGTATTAACTTCTGACAGCACTGCTGGGGAGACCGTTGTGGTAAGTATTTAATGGTACATAACAAAATTATGTAAAGAAGTAGATCTATCATAGAACCATTGGGAAATTCCAGAAGATTATGGTCCAGTTCCGACCAAATGACAAACCATGGTTCCTTGTGACTTGTTAAAACAAACCAAGGTATCATATCACAGTGTGACATCCTGGTTTGCTTTAATTAAGCATAGTCAGAACAAACCACAGTTCCCTGAGTCTGACATAATGGGATACCATAGTTACTTCAAAAATGAAAGTTGACGCTTTCAGCCTCCTCTCATGCATGAAGAAGGGGGAGCAGGGGAGTGCTCAAGTCCCATGTTGGGTTTTCTGAGAACTCTAAAGGCTGCCTGAAGTGGAGTGTGATACAGTAATCCAGTCTCTCACAAAGTATGAATTAGGCTCTCCCACGTTAGATGTTTCTTAGCAGACTGATGAGAGCAGGAAATTTGGAAACCATTGCCCTGCAGATGGAACTTTACTCGCATTCCCTTCTGGGCAGCCTTCTGAGTGCCACATGCTAGTGGAGGGCAGGACCAGGTGTGAAAGCAGGCAGAGCAACAGATGTAAAATTAACCTTTGTACAGTAAGCTTGTTTCTACCCACACACCCTTCTCTGTTTTCCATCCAGACAAGCAAATGTCTTAAGAGTGCGAGAAGCTGGGACTTTAAGGGGGTGGCCTGTGGAGAATGTAAAGGATTTAGATCTGTGGTTCCCAACGTGGGGCATCCCCCCACAGGAGGGCAATTTGATTTTTAAGGGGGGGCAATTCGAGAATGAGTTATTAACAGTTAATAGCCTTTTAGGCTTCCTCCACATGAATAGGAATTCACTTTTTGAATAATAAGAATTATATGTCATGTGAGGGGGGAGGACGTCAGGATTTTAGAGATCCTTAGGTGGAGCATGGCCAAAAAAGGCTGGGAATCACTGATTTAGACAAAGGCCTGGAGGGCCACATTTGACCCACAGGCCTAAGGTTCCTCACCCATGCCCTACAGAATGTGGCTTAGGGTCTTTTGCAGAAGACACCTGGAGATGTTTGCTGAGTAGGCCCATTTTTCTAGCATACCTCTTCTGATTGTGACACACTGTCATCCGCATAGCCTAGGCCTCACCATTGGGGTAGAAGGAAGCTGTGTGTAAGGTTTTCTGTTAACTATTCAGTTATAGGTTTCTGATAGTTATGTCCTGTGCAATGAAATAATTACCAGGTTGCCAAGTGTTCACCTGTCTATCCCTCTGCCTATCTCCCCCTTCTTCAGACAACAGATTTACTGACCCAAGCCATGACAGAACTGTCGCAGACACTGACCACCGACTACAGAACTCCGCAGGGCGATTTCCAGCGAATCCAGTACATCCCCGGCTTGCAGCAGCCTCAACACATACTACAGGTTGTGCAAGTGGCTCCGGTGAGTGTTCTGTCTGGTTTGCTTTTGTCTTTCTCGGTGTCATGGATGCCTCTACTGTGCCTCTGTCTCAGAGGCACTCTTGAGAAAACTGGCCATCACCTGAAGATGAACTAGGGAAAAAAGGTCCACCAGAGGGTGGGGGAAGATGCATGAATTGCCCACCAGTTGGGTGTAATGGATACCGTATTGGACTTGGGCCAGGGAGATCTGGATTCAAATATTTGCTCAGTCATGAAACTCTCCAAGTGTACTTGAACCTATCGCTCTCACTCGGCTTAACAGAGTGAAGATTTTTTGAAAATGCAAGGAAAATGCCAATGCACAAGCTCCTTGGCAAAAGGGTGGGAGACAGATCAGATTAGATTAATGGTGGCAGTGAGCATTGGGCATAGTGCACGTTAGGTGGTAAAGTTTGGCCTCTGCTTTGGAGGGATGGAATTGACAGGTGGTCCCAATGTAAAAACAAAATACTCAGTGACTAGGACGCAGGGGAGAAATCACCTTACAGGGTTAATGGGAGAGTGAACTATGAAATAAATTATAACTACTTGTCAGCCTTTCAGGTAGGCTGCGAAAGACATGAGATGTATAGATTTGAAAATGCAGAGCAGACAATATTTTCAGCCCTATAATTTTAGTTGCCGCTGATAACTGGCTAAACAGTGCTGTTGTTGAATCAATTTGAACATTGATTGAGTCCATCTTATTGCAGTCTTGCATTTCCTTTGTGGTTATTTCTCATTAAATGGCTAAAATTAATTAGGCTTTGTTTAGCAAGTAATATTCTAGAAATGTTTTCTGTTTCCCTGGTGTAAGATTCTACACCTAATCAAAATGTTAAAAGCATTTTCAGATACATGAACAAATCAAGAAAATTACCTCCTGTTGGTGGTAAATTTCTTGTTTAGCTTTAAGTGGAGAGTTTGATTTTTTTAAAAATTGTTTATTAATCAGCAACCCTGCCCTGCTAGACCAGTGATGGCTCATTATTACTTGATATATTCGTATCATGTTAGCCTCTAGAGGCACTATGTCCAAGGCATTAGGCCTGACATTAGTTACATTATGGTAGCAGTGTGGCTGCTGCTGCCTCAAGACAAGATTGCACACTGTTCCCATAACAGATGAATGAGAAAGCACATGAGAATCACAAGAGGACAGTAAGGGCAGCCCTAGCATTAGGCAGGGCAATGTGGCCTGCTTAGGTGGCTGGTTTAGGAAGTAGTCTCAAGGTCAGCAAATTGTTATTTAGTTTATTTTTGCCATCATTTGGATTTTCAGCCCCAGGCACTACAATTTTGGGGGCCGGTTGTGAGATACTCAGTGGCTTGTCAACCTGGGTTATACTGAAGCAGGCCATGTATCCCAGCACTGTCTGCTCTGCTTGGTAACGTCCCTCCAATGTCTCGAGCAGAAGTTTCCCAGTCCTGCTATGCAGTATTACACTCTTCTAACCAGAGATGCCAGGGATTGGACCTCAGCCCTTCTGCAGGCAAAGGGTGTGCTCTGCCATTACGCTGTAGTGCCTTCCCATCTTGCTGACTACTTTGGGGAAACAAGACTAAATATTACCATCTGGAAGGCTTTTATTTCATTCTTTTTGGCTACCTGCCATGGCGGGCCAATGGACTTATGCAGAAGGAACCCTAATCCTCAATGTACAGTGGTACCTCTGGTTACAGACGATTCAGGTTACAGACTCCGCTAACCCAGAAGTAGTACCTCAGGTTAAGAACTTTGCTTCAGGATGAGAACAGAAATTGTGTGGCGGTGGTCTGGCAGCAGCAGGAGGCCCCATTAGCTAAAGTGGTACCTCAGGTTAAGAACAGTTTCAGGTTAAGAACGGACCTCCAGAACAAATTAAGTTCTTTTTTTTTAATGATATTTTATTAAAGTTTCCAAATTATAACAAAACAAATGGAAAAAAGAAAAAAAACATAGAAAATAGAAACAGTTAAAAACACATTAATTTTCGTAACATATCTTCATACATTTCCCCAGACCTCCTCATCCCTCCCTTTTTTGTATTCCAGTTCAATTTGTTAGTTCAGCAAATCCTTACCATCAAGTTTTTACCCTATTCTAATCTTTCATTACATTACCTTACTCTATTCTCCTCATTGTCTTATAAAAAACCTTAACCTAAATTTTATTTTTGATAACTTCTCTTAACCGTTATATTCTTTCCTAATCCCTTAAACTTTTATACCAGAGCCAAGCAATTTCATTTCATGCATCCTTCTAATATTCATCAATTATATAAAATTGTCCTAATAACAAAAGATAAAAGTCTTCATCCAACGTCCCTTCCCCCAGGTCCTGGGTTTGTCAGTCCATTTATCCCATTAAGCTGGCACATTAACCTGGTGATCTTATATCCAAGGCTCTTAAATCCCTTCCATGTCCCTTCCACTGTTTTTCTTCATGTTTTTTTTCCACACGTGTGGTCTCCAATTTAATAATGCTTTTACCTCCTTCCAACCAAAAGGTCCCGTAGTACTTAAATGCATGTTTCAAAGTCCCTCCAAACTTTGGGATCCCCATATCTCCAAGCCTCTCACAATCCACTACCACACTCGGAAAGTCCATCTGTCCCTGTTTAGGGGGGTCAATCCAACCCCCCATTTCCAGTCCAGTCGAAACTTCATCTTTCCGAGTCTGATTTTTACGAAAGTCAATTGCCAATTCCAAAGGTTCATGTTCCTGCAGGGCCACAACCTCCATCTGTGGCTCCATTTCTGACTCCCAAAGTTCAGCAGAATCTTCTTCTTTCCTCTGTTCTGACAAGGCACAGTCCTGGTATAATTCCTGGGTAAACTCCATACTTTTTTCTACTGCCTGTCCAAGATTTCCCACATTCTGCTTAAGATTTCCAACCAAATCAGTCATCAAATTCATTCCCTCATGAATTTCTTCCAGTAAAGCATTTGTTTTGAGAAAAGTGCTCAACAACATTTCTGAGCACATTGTCCTTCAAGGTCACCACTCAATTCCCACGGGTTATACTGTAGCGGCTGGAAATTCCCTAGTTACAGTTTCACTATCCCCCCCAGAGGGAAAACTTCTGTTGCAAATTACAAATCCAGCCCCAAAGTTTCTTTTATTTTTAGATACTTTGTCTATCGCAGAACAAATTAAGTTCTTAAACTGAGGTACCACTGTATTGTTCACTCCTGCATCTTTCAAATAGTTTCTGTGTTCTTACATTACCAGACCAGTGTGGGATAAAGCTACAGGGAAGCTATAATTGCGCCCCAGCCCCAATAACATGTGAATCCAGACCCTGGAGTAAAAGGAGTAGCAATTCTGAACTAAATGCAACCACAGCCCCATCATATATGATGATGACGATGATGCCACTCATCTGGCTACCCCAGCCACTCTGGGCGGCTTCCAACAAATTAGAACACAATAGGACATCAAACATTTACAGGACGGAGTTGTGCTTTTATGTTTCTTTCCTCCCAGGCTACCTCACCCCACCAGTCTCAACATTCCACAGTGGACGTCGGACAGTTGCAGGACACTCAGACATACGCCCAGCATGCCATCCAAGTGCAGCATATCCAGGTCACAGAATCAAGCCCAACAGCCCCAGCATCTTCACAGGTCAGCCATATATACATTATTTAGTTATTTCTTACAGTGACTAACGAAACAGAAATGTTGAATTCTTTATTTTAGCTTCTGCCTTCCTCGGTCTGTCTGATGAAAGGGGGGGGGGGGAGGCAGCTGTTATAGAGGTTTGAGGATGTAATAATGCTCAGAAGGGCTCCATTCACTGAAGCAAAGCAGCGCTGGTCCTATTCTCCAGGCTGAAGCCATGCTGTGTTAATGCGTTCAGTGTGTACATACAGACACTCTCCCTTTTTGCTAAATCTGTTGCAATTATTGATAAGTAGGACAGGCTTGTAGGGATGCAGGTGGCACTGTGGGTTAAACCACAGAGCCTAGGACTTGCCGATCAGAAGGTCGGCGGTTCGAATCCCCGCGACGGGGTGAGCTCCTGTTGCTCGGTCCTTGCTCCTGCCAACCTAGCAGTTTGAAAGCACGTCAAAGTACAAGTAGATAAATAGGTACCGCTACAGCGGGAAGGTAAACGGCGTTTCCGTGCGCTGCTCTGGTTCGCCAGGAGCGGCTTAGTCATGCTGGCCACATGACCCGGAAGCTGTACGCTGGCTCCCTCGGCCAATAAAGCGAGATGAGTGCCGCAACCCCAGAGCTGGCCACGACTGGACCTAATGGTCAGGGGTCCCTTTACCTTTAGGACAGGATGTAGTTGCTTTTTATCACCCTTGTTGTGAGAAAAACAATGAAAAGCCCTTAAATGCTGCTTTGGCTGAGGGTTTTTTGTTTTGCTTTACACCCCAAACCAGTGTTTATAAATTAGAACTGTGTAAAGGCATACCTCGGAGATATTGCAGGCTCAGTTCCAGACCATCACAATAAAGCAAGTATTGCAGTAAAGCGAGCCACACTGTTTAAATTTTTGCTTCCCAGTTCATATAAAAGGCACACTATACTGTAGTCTATTAAGCCAGCACCCCCTGGCTGCAGAGGTGGGAGCGGAAAAACCCATCTCCAGCCCTAGCAAGCTCTATTCTTATGGCCAGAAGAGGGGCAGTGGTGGTAGCAGGGGGCCAAGCTGCCTACAACTACACCTGCGCCCTTGTAAGGGACAGCACCTGTGAAGTGTGGTTAAACAAAGCACAATATGAGGTATGCGTGTATTGGCCTAAATTGTGTTTATTAGTTCCAAGGCAAAAGCACTGAAACAACAGGTGGTGTTCGTAGCTCAGTTGTGAAAGTAGATTTAGTCACCGCTTATGGGAAAGTTGTTGCTGTAACTTGCTGTAGGTGAAAAGTGCGATATTCATAACTTTTGTCTTGCCTTGTGTTGTTGCTTTTCACTGATTGAGAAGATTAGTGACAGGACCTTTCAGGTGGAGATAGTTTAACTAATACAGTATTGAGATCCTGAAGATCTATGCTGCAACTGACACTTCTGTTATTCTAGGTGGGAAGTCAGCCCTTAAGTCCTTCATCCCAACCATCTCAGCAGGAGCTCAGCCCTTCCCAGATGCAGGCAACCAGCTCGTCACAAAGCCAAACTCTCCAATCACAGCAAGGTTCTTCGGTCCAGCAAGCATACCTTCCCAGTTCATGGAACTCATTCCGCAGCTATCGTAAGTGTGCAAAAAGGCTCTGCTACTGCTTGCTCTCAGCGGTGTTGGAAAAGTGCCTGCACCTCATTCACAGTTTCCAAGCTGTGATTTAATAAATAATGGTTGAGAAGCCCCTTAAAGAAGAACAACAGCTGTAAGGCTTCTTCGTATTACATATCCAAGTCTTTTCTTTTCCAGGTTGAGCTACAAGCCATACATTTTCTGACGTCTTATACAAGCAGGCCAACTTCTTGTTCTAATTGCATTGCTTTGAGGAGGGTGTTGTGTAAACTGAAAACAATGTTCATAGCATCATGCAGCTGATAAAATTTTGTAAGCATCAGAAGATGCTTATGTTAATACACCACTACAAGAGAGGGTGGGGAGGCACATTTTCCTTGCTTCCTTTATTAGAAGGCCAATGATACTTAAATTTCATCCATAAATTGTAAAAAATCACAATTAGAGCTGGAGGGGTTATGCTAGGAGGTCTCAGGTTTAGCTCTGACAAGTCACAAAAAGAGTTTACAGAGATCTCAGAAGGCACCTTTTGTTTTTTTTATGCACTTGTAGCCTCCAGATGCTAGGGCCAAGTGTTTTCAGACTTGATCTTCTCAATATATTTATATTTAAAAGTCACAGACTGAAATGTAGACTTCAGTGAGCTTCAGGTAAACCCACAAGGCTTACTTTGACCTTCTGAATGTTTTTTTGTATTGATGGTGTTTAAGTGAGGGTCCTGCCCTCCTTATATGGGAGCAGGCCTGGGGCTAAATTCAGTGGGTTAGGACTACATCTTAACTCTGTTTATCTTCTCAATTTTCCCCTCTAGCCTCTGATATTCAGATGATGACCCTCCCACAGGGCCAGTATGTGATTGCGGAGGCAGCCGTAGGAACTCCTGTCACTACAGTGAACACAGGGCAAGTGAAAACAGTTGCCCAGGTAAGATGACTGAGGAAATATAAGGAAAGCACTTTGAACATTTGAAATATGTTGCATACGTCCTAAGCAGCATTATTATGGGTGGTCAAAGAAACATTCAGAATTCTTGGTAATAATAACAACTGGAAGCTATTGCACAGGGCTTTTTCTAAATGTTCCAGGATTAATCCCATATTATGGATGTGGGGACTGAGAGTGCCTAAGAGTAAAATTGCATCTTATTCTGGCAAAGTCAGATCACATATATGCTTAGCAGAATGAGTCAGCTATGTTCATGAAATCTGTTATTTTAGAAATATTAATTCGTCCCTTCTATATATGCTAATCCCTCATCTTGGTTCAAAGGTTTATGTGTATGTGAAAATGGGATATAGTTTAAACATCCCCGGCACTCCCAGAGCTGGTGCACCAAGCAGACCTTGCCCAGCAAGCGAGGTCAAGAACTTAACACTTCTTTTAGCACCAGGTGTGCTTTTTAGCTCTTGGGTTTGTTTGCGGGCAAGGCCCTCTCAGCACACTGGCCCTGGAAGGCTAGGGATGCTCACATTAACTTGTGAGAGCATCCCAGAGCCTTCGCGGTCAGTGTGCTGAGTGGGCCTTGCCCAGCAAGCAAGGTGGAGCACTTAAAAACCATTTTCACACCAGGTAGCCCCTAGTGGACCTGGTGCGAAACGAGCTTTTTGGCTCTCCGACTTGCTTGGGACTTGGGCAGTTTCAGCCAGCCCACCTTCAGCTACTTATGGGTGAAATCAGGCAAGTTGGATGCACGTAAGATGAGGGATTACTGTATCAAAGAACATTTAAGGAATAGCTAACTCAGCTCAAAGACCTGCTCTAATTAATCAATCACCTGTGTGCCACAGGGTGCAGCAAACACCAGGTTATTTTACAGTTCCTACTTTTATTGACTTAACCTATATTTTTTGTGTATTCATAACATACAACAACCAAAGTTGAGGCAGAAATAAGTTATTGAGGATATGAGAGAAAAATATTAAAAACAGGATAACCTATGTTGGTTTCTTTTCCTGTAGACACATTACGTATTAGCTGAAGGTCAATCTGACTTGGATGTAAAGCCAAACCTCTCACTTTCCAGTAGCATAGAAGTGGGTCTGTCTCAGCCATCGACACATTCTGACTCCTTGGAATCACAAACGGCGAATCAGCAACAAACGACGCAATACATCATAACCACCACAACCAATGGCAATGAAAGCAGTGATGTGCACACGGAAAAGCCGTGAATTCTCCTTTGTGGCAGAGAAAGGAGGAGATCCAGCGGAATCTGCTGACTTTTTAGATTCATAATCCTGAATATTTGAGGCACTAAGAGATGTTTTAACAAGTTTGTTTGTATAACTTGAAGTTCCTCGTCTCATGCTGAATTTGCAGAATTTCAGGTCTAGATGATACCTAAAGCTGCTCACAGCAGTTAGGATGCCAGCAATTCCCGGAGCTCTTGAACAAAGAATGGTGTAAAACAAAATGGAAACTAAGATTCTTCTGGACCCTCCCTTTTTTAATTTATTCCAGGGGAACCCTTATTTTTCATTTGCTGAAGCCTTCACAACAATGAAAGGTTTGCTGAACACGTAACTGCTGGCAGAATATGTCTCATGTATGTGTTTCATACCTGCAGTTTTTAAAAGCAGTCTGTCCTCAGTAGCTAATTACATTTCTTTTGGCTTAATTTCTTAAGTAGCCATGGACGAAAGGAATATACCAGCATAGGAAGGGGGGGGGAGAGAGAAATAAATAGGAAAATTGCCTGAAAGGAAAGGAGCAATTACTGACCATTGTTTCCCACAGCGTTTGGGACAGTTGGGACAGTGAAACTGTGAAGCTGTGCAGAAGCAGTTAAGTTATTTTTCTTTTCTTTTTTTAAATTTTATTTTTGGAACCTTGTGAACTGTTTACATGCCGTCTGCACTGTCCTGGTACTCAGTTCTGGAGAGTATGAAGGAAGCTATCTTGGAGCCCTCCCAAGTCTCAAACCTATTCAAATCACAGGAGCATTTAAGGTAACACCGAGTTTCAACCTTCAGCTTGTTGACTGTGTTCCTTCTGTACAAGGGGGAAGATTCCTTTTCCCTAGTAAACAAGAATAAAAAGGCTCAGTGATGTTTTAATGTGTCCAGCAGCTTTCATTGTATATGTTACTAACTTGTATCAGGGCTGGGGTTTGAAACCTAAGTGCATTTTATTAAAAGAACTTCTTTGAACTTTGTTCTTTTTATACAGTTGCTGCTGGAGGGACCCCTTTACTTCACAGTATTGGATGATAAATCCAGAACCTTCAGTTCAGCATAGCTGGAGATCTTGTATTTCTGCTGCCTGAAATATTTCATTCATTCCTCTCCCACCCTTACTAGGCGCTGTATAAAAACTGCAAATAACTGGGCTGTTTCATAAAATGACCAGCCTTTCACTCAGGAAAATGAACACAAAGACAGCAAATCGCTATTTCAGGGCAGCAACAAAAGACATTAAAAACAATAGCTGCCTGACTGAATATGCCTGGGGCATCCCTTGTGAAATTGAGATTCATGGGGTTGTGCAAGAGAGCTGTTCTGATATTGTAGGTCCCCCCCTTTCATTTCACTGCAGCTTGTGCTACAAGAGGCATTCCAGGTGAAACAAGGATAAAGTTTGGGACCAGATAAAGGAGAAGCTGTTTCTTTAAGGCACTTCATTTGCGTGCTGGCCCCATTCAGGAGTCTGTCTGCTTTTTAAACCAATTGGGAAGTATCATTTTACTACTGTTGGGAGATATATACTACCCTGGAGTGCCGCTGTGTAATACACTGCTTTTATTCCAGGCCTCTTCAACCCTCTGGTGCTGTGATGAATTGTATATGGAGCACCTTCATCCTTTCGGTTTGAAGTGTTAAGTCGTTTAAATAGGAACAGAAGTTGTTTGGGCCATCTCAGCCATCACAAAATCAGCCTGGCACCTCAGTCATAAACCTATTACTTGGGGGAAAAATCCAATTAATTCCAGTGAAATGGACATACATATAATGCAGACAGGAGCAGGGAAGGAGGGAGATGCCTTCCTCAATAAATGGCAAATGCTCCACAGCTTGATTCCGTGAAACACAATATTGTTGTCTTTAAAAAAACCCAAACTTTATTAGTTCGAGTTAGCCACTCTGGAAATATGTACAGCAATCACCACATCGATCAAGTAGGTGCTCTGTGATTTGGCAAAGCAGAATGTGTTCACTAGACCTCACAAACATACAAAATTATAAATCCTAAACAGAAAGGGAAAGCAAGGCTCTTCCAAGTTGTTGCTAAAAGCAGAACAATGTTACATTACCACAGGGCAGAAACTTCTTGTTCTTTTGTCTTTTCACCTACACACTAGGCCACCAAGTAAGAAGGATGGTGGTGACCAATGTAACTGAACAGATATGTGAACCAGATCTGCAAGGGGCAAACAGAGGAGAGGCAGGGAATCCACTGCACGAGTGGAAATACAAACAGGGACCAACTTCGTTAGATACAACCCAAAGTCCTTTTCTTCTTTAAAACTGCTAAAAGCTGGGCAGTAAAATCACAACATTTAATGAAAGAAGAACCTAGCACAAGTTACTACAATGTGCTGGTCTAGTCTTGTTTAGTAGTGTAATGTTCATTGTACACTCAGTGACTGATGTAGCATGCTAATATTCTTGCACTACCTTCCCAGGTGTAAAAAGAAATCCCCGCCCCTTTACATATACAGTGGTGCCTCGCAAGATGAAAAGAATCCGTTCTGTGATTCTCTTCGTCTAGCGGTTTTTTTGTCTTGCAAAGCAAGCCCATTGGCGGATTAGCGGCTTTTAGCGGCTTATCTGCTGATCGGATCAGCTGATAAGCGGCTTAGCGGCTTAGAAAAGGGGGGGGGAGGGAAAAAAACCCGCAGGAACTCGCAAGGCATTGTCGTCTTGCAAAGCAAGCCCATAGGAAATTCGTTTTGCGAAGCACCTCCAAAACGGAAAACCCTTTCGTCTAGCGGGTTTTCCGTCTTGCGAGGCATTCGTCTTGCGGGGCACCACTGTAAACTATATTGATTTGTTGCTGGTGTTACTTTGCAGGGCTAGCATAACCCACACTCTCACCAGTCACACCTGCTGCAATATGGTTATAATAACAAACTTTATCTGCCCTGGGTTAACAGTGTGATTTTTTAAATCTTCACCTCTTTGTGATATACCTGGGAATCTGGGGGCTATAGTTTGGGGATGCCCCATGCACTGCAGACATCGATGCTCACTCTTCATGAGACTGCAGTCCTGCACCTGATTTCTTGGAAGTAAGCCCCAGCTGAACTCAGTAGGACTTACTTCTAAGTAAACAGAGGATCCGTCTGCACGGTCTTTTCGCTTATTTTGCTCATGCATACATTCCCTCATGACAGGAATTAGAACAGCTACCATTTGATGCATGGGAAATGTGTTAAAGCAGTCTAGTAGTTTCAGAGCAGTGTTTGAACCTGTGTACAGCGGTGCCCCGCAAGATGAATGCCTCGCAAGACGGAAAACTCGCTAGACGAAAGAGTGTTCCATTTTGGAGGTGCTTCGCAAAACAAATCTCCTATGGGCTTGCTTCGCAAGATGAAAATGTCTTGTGAGTTCCTGAGGGGTTCCCCCCCCCATTTTTCTAAGTCGCTAAGCCGCTTATCAGCTGATCCGATAAGCCGCTAAAAGCCGCTAATAGTGCTAATCCGCTAATCCGTCAATGGGCTTGCTTCGCAAGACGAAAAAACCGCTAGATGAAGAGAATCACAGAACGGATTCTTTTCGTCTTGCGAGGCACCACTGTATTTCAGAGTAGAATTTAATAGGAGGATCCCTGTGCCTTTATTGGCACAGCTGCATAAATCGGCAGAATCAGCAGGCAAACATGTTTCAGTATGAACATTCAGTGATGTGACAAGCCATAACTGCTGCTTTTCTCGGTGCTCTGCAGTTGTCAAATAGCACACAAACAGTGTCAGAAAAGAAAAATCAGCCTTGGCTCCTGTTTATTTGTATGCATTGTAATTTCCTGATAGGGCTATAGAAATAATAAATTGTGTGTTGGGGAAGAAACAGTCAGAAACCCCTCCACCATTTTACTTGATGCAAAAATATATAGAGTTGTTTGTTCCACTCAGTTGATCTGCTGAAGTTACAACGCAGAGTACTAACCACTATAAGATCACGACCCTCCACCTCAGTTCGAATTCGAGTCACGGCAAAAGTTTTCTAGGGACGCGGGTGGCGCTGTGGTCTAAACCACTGAGCCCCTTGGGCTCGCTGATCGGAAGGTCATTGGTTCGAATCCCCGCAATGTGGTGAGCTCCCGTTGCTCTGTCCCAGCTCCTGCCAGCCTAGCAGTTCGAAAGCACACCAGTGCAAGTAGATAAATAGGTACCGCTGCAGTGGAAAGGTAAGCGGCATTTCCGTGTGCTCTGGGTTCCACACGGAAACAGTTTAGTCATGCTGGCTACATGACCCGGAAAGCTGTCTGCGGACAAACGCCAGCTCCCTCAGCCTGAAAGTGAGATGAGCGCCGCAACCCCATAGTCGCCTTTGACTGGACTTAACCGTTCATGGGTCCTTTACCATTTATTTTTTTAAACTGAAGTTAATGGGCTTAGTTTCATTAATTTCAATGGGTCTACTCTGTGTAGGGCTAACATTGGCCACAGCCCACAAGCTCCTCCTGTACCTTTGTGACAGGCAAAAATTCAGCAAGGCAAGCTTTGCCCACTGGATCTCTATATTGGAGAAACCTACATCTTTTGAATTTCTGCCTCTTTTGCAAAAAGAAAAGGCTTCATTCCATTGCTACATTCTTGCCTAGAAACATAAAACACTTCTTCCAAGAGCAGATAAAGATAAGTTAGGCATCAAATAATATACATCCTAAACAACAGGAAGGTATTCAATCTGATCCCATGACACATTTGATGTTCATTCAAAAGCAATCCCCACTGAACTTAATTTTATTACATTCCTATCCAACCTTTCCTTCAGGTCCTAGTCCAGCACTCTAACCACTATACCACATACTCTAACAACACAATGCTGCTTACAAGGCTAGAATACACATAAAAATAAAACTACAACTTCTGTTCCCTCATCCCACCCCCCAGAAAGCAAAACATACCAAATGCAGACTTGACTAAATGTATCTTCAGAGTTACACCTGTTTGGAACCTCCATTTTCAGAACCATTCTGCTGTGGAATATTAGCTACCCAGATGGAGAAACAAGCCTTACTTCTAAATATGTGCGCATCTTGGGTTGAGGCTGCTGTTGTAGGCCCTTACTCAGAAGGAAGCTTCATCAAGCTCCAAAGAGCCTTGTAGCATGTTAACAAATTCATTACATAGCACAGCCACCAGCTTTTAGACTGGAGCCCAACTTCAGGGTGCTACAACCTGCTTTTACTGTTAAGACCAGAAGCACTTGATTAAACCCCTCTGCAAAGTGTTCATGAGACTTCCCATCATAGGATTGGCCAGCTCCATCAGGCCTCCTTTCCTTCAGCTGTCACCTGGCAGCAGCCATCCCACCAGGCTGCCGCAGTGGGGGAGATGGGAAGCAAGGCTCACTCCGGCAGGTACCTCCTGCCTCTGAACTATGCAAGCTAGTCATTTTTAGAACTGTTGAAGAACTAGCGTCTGAGTTTGATTCCACCCTCCAGGATCATTTTGTTTTAATTGATGTCAGCCACTCTGGGAGCCTTTTAGGCTGAAGAGTGGTGTGTATATATAGTGCTTCCCCCATCCCAAATGTTTAGGGGGTACTCTCATTTTTACTCAAGAAAACCACCATTTTATAGTTCAGGAAAAATAAATACAGTAAATGAACAAAAGTACAGATTCACAAAATGTTTAGGGATATGCATACACCTGCATACCTCAGAAAAAGCACTGTGTATATATATATTCATAAGCGTATAAAATTTTACAATCATAAAACTGACTGTAAAAACAGAAACCTCAAAGCGGTTTACAACGAAACACTAAAAACAACTGTTTAAAACAAAAATTAAAATCATAAATGCACTAAGAAGTCTACATGCTCTAAAAAAATGTTCGAAATAAAATAGCCAAATAGATCATATATGCTGCAACCTGACAGGCTGACCCAGAAATAGCCCCCTGCTGTCAATCAATCAGTGGGCTCTCAATCATTCCAGCCGCTGGAGACGCAAACGGAACACGAGGCACACCGTACCGCCGCCGCGCATGCGAAGAAGACGACGACGAGTGCGGCTGCGCGCTTTCCCCCCCTCTGGAGGGGAAGGAAGAGGCGCGCATGCGCGACATTTTGTTTCTTCGTTCCTTTCCTTCCTTCCGCGGGAGGCAGGGAAGGCTCAAGCTTGGGCGCGCGCGCCTGGAAGGGGAGGCCTCGCGTGCGTCGGCGCATGCGCTCTCAACCACCACTACCACCACCTCGACCTGGAAACGGAATGCCTGAGCCGGGTGCAGGTGAGCGGGGGTTCGAGGGGGGGGGTGCGCGTCTGTTTGGAACGCGGAGGGGCCGGATCCTCTTACTCACCTCAGAGGCCTCTGAGGTATCAAACGGGGCAGGCGCGTGTGGTGCTGAAGGTCTCCTGTGGGTCAAAGTTTGAGGGGGGCATTGAGAACTTTGGGGAGGGGGCGCGAATATATATCCATGAGGGAATGTGGGGAAGGTAGGGGCAGGATAGGGAGGCGGGTTTGTGGGGGGCAAGAATGAGGTGCATGGGGGGGGAACTGTCTTTGCTCGTGGGCCCTCCCCTTGCCTCCCCTCCTCGCCTTTTTTAAGAGTGTAAGTTCCTCGGGGGCAGGGGGCTGCCTCTGCTCTTGCCTGTGCAAGCCTGTAAGGTGCACAGCCTAACCTGGCTCTGCAGACAATAAAGGCTGTTGCTTCATCAAATTGTTGGCAGTGGGAATGGATTACCAGTGTAGTTGACAGGCTAAGCTTGTATCATGAGGGAAATTCTCCCAAAGGTGGGTGGGTGAGGAAGCATGTGTTTTAGGGGGTTGGCCACAATTGTTATTTTTATTTTTTTGCGCTGGCTGAAGACGCATCTATTCGTGCAAAATTGGGATGCCCGCTTCCCACTGTCCAGCCATGCAGCTCCCAAAAGCTGCTCCTATGAGAGTCAGGTGACCTTCCAAAACAGGATGGGGTTATAACATAGATGAAGGATTGTTGTTGTTATTATTTATAGCCTGTCTTTTTCCTAGACCAGGGCTCAAGTTGGTTTATACAAATTAAAGCAGGGCAGGTGAAATACGGAAAGCTAAAAATACATTAAAGGTAACGGTTCAAAGTGGTTAAACTATAGGAGAATTAAAACAATATAAAACAAAGTCTGTTAAAATGCACGTGAAAGTTGGTCTCTAAGGTGCTACTGGACAATTTTTTATTTTTTTATATATTAAAATGCAGATTGTCAAAACAGTACTACTAAAAGCCCTTTCCTTTAAAAACAGTCTGTTCCCAAGAGCCTGCCAGAATAAAGCAGTCTTCAACTGCTGGTGGAAGGGTTGCAGTAGAATCAGTGGAAGTGGGGTGCCTTGTACGATGCATGCATGTAGATCTTCCTAGCATCATCATGGAAGTGGCAATCCCCTGTTCTCTCTTCCATGAAGGAGGGAATGCTTCTTCTAAGATGAAATTTGCAGTGGTGACTGTTTTCCAGACAAAAATTGTGGCAATTTTTTCATCAGAACATTTTGGAATGTTTTGAAGAGAGATCTAATTTAGCATGTCTGTTTTATTTGTATTAAATGAACAAAGTTCCATTCATTGTTACTAATGAACTTAAGAAGTGGAAAGCATTATTTGGAGAAATACAGCTCTGAAAAATTTTCTACCCCAGATTGTATGACATTTAGAGTGTTGGACTAGGACATGGGAGCCTAGGGTTTGAATCTCCACTTGGCCATGCAGTTCATTGAGTGGCCTTGGGCCTGTTACCATCTCTTAGCCTAACCTAGCACACAGGGATTTTGTGTGCATAAAATGGGAAGGGGGAGAACCATGCACACAATCTCAAGCTCACTGAAGGAAAAGGTACCAGAAATTTACCATGTACAGTTCTTATAAGTATTTGTGCTAAACATAACTCTTAAAATCTGTTCCTTAGTAACTTGGCAGCATATTATATTAGAAGATTGCAATGCTTAAAATTGGTTACAGATTGATCTAGATTTTGGAGATGCATTATTTTTGCTTTTCTGTATTTTATTTTTGTATATTATTGTGGGGCCTTATGAATTATCACTTGGTTGTTTAATTTGATTATACTGAATGTTGCTCATCGTAATCCTCTGTTTATTTGTGTGCCGCTTTCCTGATGAAATTATTCCCAGAATATTCAGACTGGTCAAACTAGCCATGCTTTGCTTTTTGGCAGCAAACCACAATGTGAAACCAAGATTTGTTGGTGCTTTATGAACTGTGGCTTGTTTTAACCATCATTTGGTGTCATGTGTGAACCAAAAAGCCTTATTGAATCTTGGTTTGTTTCGCCACTGCGATGCTTACCAAGCTGCATGAGGTAAGAACAGCTAGAAAACAAGCTAGTGAAATGAGCTGTACATTATGTGCTTGACTATGAGACAACTCTTGATTTGTTGAGCAAACCATGGTTTAGATAGAGCCAGTGACTCTTCCTAATAAAAGTAGAAAGATGCATGACCACAGAAACTGAATGCCTTGTTGTTCTCATTAAGTTCCCAAGTTAATGAACGTTAACCTAGACTGACCAATGTTACCCAAGACTAGCAAAATGGTAGCAAGAACCCCAGCAATGTGGGCAACCAAATGTTCTTCTGGGGCTCAAGTGCAAATTCTCTGTTTGACTAGAAGTGTGTTGCAATTTTTATTGCTGGCATAGCAGATAAACTTCTGGTTCCCCCTCCCTTTTTTCTTCAAAACATTGATGAAGACAGAGACTTCATTTTTTATTGTCTGAATTTCTATCAAAAGATAAGTGAGGTGTACTCATTTTGATAAATTGTTTTTGTAACGGAGCACCAAAAACCCCCACCACTCAGTGGAAATTTGTTTGGTTTGACAGTATTCAATTAATAAAATACATTGTTTTAAATGTGACTCTTGTTCATTTGAAAATAAATCTTTTTCTCAGGACCAATATATTTCAGATGGCAGCTATATGTCTGCTTCCATCCTCTGTAACTGATGTTCCAAGTCCCTAGCTGGAGAAGGTGGGTGTTCTTCAAATAAAAGGTAAATATCACCAGTTGCAAGTAATGAACTTTCCTTTTTAGTAATTCCTCAAGACATGGCACTATAATTATTTTGGAACATGAATTACATTATTTTGCCAAATAGTAATGTATTTTTATTATTTTGGTTAAATGTTGTTGTTGTGACACTGAAATTGTTCTGTATGCATAGACGTAATTCTTTAGATTAGAAGCTGTTCTATAATAAATAGTTACACCTTTTATTTACTCAATCATAGAACAGGCTTGCAAAAAACACATCTCCCTTGGTTACCTGTAACTAAGAAAGACCTCCTGTTGACCAGGCATTCTCTGGCAGCAGTTCACACTTTGTCTATTATGTTTTTACTTTCCTTCCACCACACACAAATCCTGAGGAATTCAGCAAGGCTTCTTTTTCTGCTTCCTGGTAAGCACATATGAGCTTTTTTTGCAAGAGCTTTTGTAGAGAGGGACAGAGAACAAACTATACTATACTGTAGTAGAACAGTATGTTTTAAAGTGTGAAGTGTTAAACTGGGCTTTTATTTTCCAAGAGCAGTAAGAGCTACACACACAAACATGATTTTCAAATAAGTGCCAACTGAGTTGGTCTGTAATAATAATTAAATATACTTTATTTAAAATTAAACCTGCTTATAGTGGAATTGTGAAAATAGCTTCTTGGTTACAGTAAGTTTCTTTTTGTTCTAGTGTTTCATTAGGGCATGAACAATGGATTCTTTGGATCACATGCTCACTGACCCATTAGAGTTGGGGCCATCTGGAGAAGGAAATGGCACACAGATTATGGAGGATTGCATGCTGGGATCCATTCGAATTAGCTTGCCAGAAGATCTCTTGGAAGATGTAAGTAGAACTGGAGTAACCTTTTTTCTTCCATATAGTGTAAAACAACAGTGTGATCTGAGAAGGAACCATTGCTATCTTTTGGAGGAATAATTCAAAAGTGGTGGCATCTCAGCAAACATTTGATAACTAAATTAGACAGGAACAGCTTCAAAAACAGATATCTCTGAAAAGCTCACAAGTAGGGCATGAGGGAGGCAGCAGGGTTTTGTTACTTGGGCAGCATCCAGTCCTTGGGTATATGGCAATTGATGTGAAGGAAACCCAAATCATGTTTCTTTGCTTTCATTGTCTGTAAGAATCCATAAAGTAACCCAATTTGCATGTCCTGATAAGCCAAAGTTAATTGCTCATCTCCGTTCTCATCATCCTTGACCATTGGTTGTGTTGGCTGGGGCTGATGGTAGTTAGAGTGCAACAACAGTTAGAGGGCCAAGTTCCTGACCCTGGACATAACAGTGATTGAGTGACATGTTAGTGCATGCTACCTGATTGCTGCCTGCTTAGTTCATCTCTTGCAGCAACCAGGAGCGACAAGTTATGAAATATGGATTATCATTATATCTATACCTGGGATCATGGTATTTTTTCCCAAGCAAACAACGCTCGTGAAGCCTTGTTCATCATAGTTTGTTCAGGAGAATCATAGATCTTAGGTTCAGATCTAATGACAAGCCAAGCTTCAATGAAGCATGAGTGATTGTGCAGCATGCATAAGATGCTGCCTGTTCACAGTAAGTCATTATACACAGCTAACCTTGACGTGCAAACTACGCCATTGGGTCTGTAAACTCCTCAGAGCCTTTCAACAGTGTTTAATGGAACATACTGTAACTTAACAGCTTTTCCTGCTAAAGAACAGGTTTTCTTAGTTTATATTATTAGTCCATAACAACTTTCATTTTGTTCTTTTTTGTATAAATACAAAATTGAGGAGCTTTATATGATACTGTTGCATTTCTCAAAAGTGGAATTTTTGGATCACATTTGAAGGATTTTATTTCATTCATATCTCTCCCCCTCTCCCCCCACCCTTCTGTAGCCTGAAATCTTTTTTGAAGTTGTCAGTCTTTCAACGTGGCAGGAGGTGCTGACGGATTCGCAACGAGAACACCTGAAAAAGTTTTTGCCTCACTTCCCAGAAAGCAACACTGAACATCAGAATAATCTTATCCTGTCCCTGTTCAGTGGAGAGAATTTTCGGTTTGGAAACCCCCTGCACATTGCCCAGAAACTCTTCCGCGGTCAGTGGCAGATTTGTCTGTATTTTAACCTGGCTTCTTGACTTTGCTATGTAAGGTGACAAGTTGTAGGTCCTGAAAGTGGAAGTCACCTTTCCCCTCCTAATTATAGGCTGCTGTTTGTGTTGTAGTGCTGTACATTTGTAAGTGCTCCCATATGCAATACATTCACACTCTGTGTCTCATCCAATCTCTGTCCTGTCCTGCAGTTTGAGGGGGGTGGGGAGAAGGGAAGGGGAAGTCTATCCCATTTCCTTCTTTCTTTGTGTGTGTTGAAATTATTCATTCGTAAGTCCAGCATCAGCAATTTGCATTATCCCAGTTCCCCTTTCTATGTGGTCAGGGTCCCATTGACAGGGTAAAAGTTAGATATTCAATTTCTTCTTGATCCTTAGTAAAGTGCCTTCTACTCTACCCCAGTACACATGATTATTGCATAACCCGTTTTTTTGGTGGGGTAAGTGCCTTCCTTCTCTTGAGATCTGACATGTGGCAGCTTTTGGATAAAAAATGAAAAATAGCTTTCAGGCAGCAGGTTTCAAAACAGCAGTAACCATGGTACATGTTCTTGTTACAGATGGACACTTCAATCCTGAAGTGGTGAAGTATCGACAGCTTTGCTTCAAGTCTCAGTACAAGCGCTACCTCAGTTCCCAACAGCAGTACTTCTACCGGTTGCTGAAACAGATCCTTTCCTCCCGGAATGTAAGCATTTGAATAAACCAAATGTTCCGTAGAATATAAGATTTAGTGCAGTATTTGTCACTAAGACTGGAGAAATCTCTCATTTGGTTGCCCAGGTGTCTTCACACAAAGCTGGGATTTGAAGAACTATGAAACTAGCTTAAGGGGTCTGCATGCTTGAGGTTTCTTAAAGAGCACCATTGTAACTATGAAAATAGAAGCTGCCTTTAATGCATATGGTCATTCTGCCATCCAGCTTGCCGTGGTTTCCTTTGGTGGCAGCTGTCTGGGATACAGAGCACTCCGAGAACCATTTCATTGGAGGTGCTACCAGGAGTTAAAGCATGTGCATGCAAACCATATGTTCTAAGTCTGAGCAGTGACCCCTCCCCTATGCCACATACCAAAGTAAATAATATTAGAAAATAAAGGGACTTCTGAAAGCCATTTATGTTGCAGCATGGGAGTCTCCTTTTAAAAGTTTTGATTTGCTTAAACCTTTTGGGAATGTTCAATCCTTTCTGCATACAACTATTAGCTTTTTGGATCCCGGCCTTTGTAGTGGCATGTATTGACCATTGCCTAAATGAAGTCATGTTGGTTCCTAAGGCTTCGATTTTGGTCCCTGAATATTAGAACTCCTCCATCCTTGCATATTACTCATTAAGAAGATGTGTATCTTGCCCCATCCACTTGGCTGTCATGGTGACTTACATGATGGGCTTTTGTTTAAACGTTACAAAATTAATGTATATGTTTCTTGTAAGTCACAGGAGCTTAGATGGAATTCAGCATGTTGCTGTGCATATATCTGTTTCAGCATCTGTTGGAGCTTGCTAGGAAAGGTGGTCCAGATCTGGCCCTGAAGAGGAAATACTCAGCAGCTGCTTGTGCTGCTGAGGAACGGGACCGGCGAACACATCGACGGTTCCTGAAAATCCTCAGGGAAGTGAAAGAGGAATGTGGAGACACCACCTTATCCTCAGATGAAGAAGGTAATGGCAGGGTATTCTTTAGAATAAACAAAAGCTTCTTAAGTGAAGTGTGGATGGAGAAGTCCTTAATGCTGTATCAGCTAAAAACCTGAACATGGAAATCAGTGATGATATACACTTGCATATGTACCAGTTGATGGGAACCATGGGAGGGGAGAGTGCTCATGGTTTCCTACAGGAATCTTGTTGGCCACTGTGAGAACAGGATGCCAGACTAGATGGGCCATTGGCTTGATCCAAGAGACTGATACTGTGTCCTTAACAGTGGGGTACCCCAGACATGTGTCCCTATAAAGATGGTGCAATGTCATGGATATTTTTATTTGGACCATATAATACTGTAGCATGACTTTAATGGAAGATGGGTTATAAATGCTAGGCTGAATGTGCATTTGCTGATACAGGGGAAACTTTGTGCTCTAAGCATATTCATGTTTAAGATTAGGCTAATAGTACTTTTAAACATCTGTAGGACTAATGTCCTTCTAAGTATGTGTGTATCTTCTGGGTGATCTTTTCTATCAATGTAGTTCTCCTCTGGTGCCCTCTTCTTAAACCCTGTTCTGCTTGAGAAGTGAGCAGATCTTATTTCCAGTTTGCCTTTCTCAACATTTTTACTATCCTTTAACTAAAATTATGCTCACAGAGTTCTTTATTTTGGGGGCTTTCTAATAAACCTAAATATTTTTCTCAGTCAGATTAACATACTAAAACATCATGGCTGGCTTTATAAGTTTTAGAGCTACAATTAGGAAAATATCCTGATTAACAGTACTTCCCCTTTCTATGGCCTTTCAAATAGAGCCATACTTTTTCAACTCAGTTGATTGAAAAAGCAAAATTACTAAATAACTTGGATGTATGAGTGCATCTGCTGCCTAGAAAAATGAGCCTTGTGCTCAGGTTTGTTGCTTCTGTTCTGCTACTATCCCTGTTGAAACCTCACTATTGTGTTGCATTTCAGATCTGAGCTCCTGGATTCCAAATTCTCCAGCCCATTGCCCAAGCCCTACTGTTCCTCTCAGAGTGATCCCCACATTATCAACCCAAGACATGAAAACAGCAGGTAAGCTCAAGTGGTATCTCAGTCTGACTCATCTTGAAAACTTTATACATTAAAAAGATGTTTTCGCACAGGATTTTCCTTCTTAGTTTTAGAATTTAGAAACCACCTCCTTCCATTTTTAAAAGACTGTTAAAGGCCATTTTCTTTTCCTCCTGTGTTGGGCATTATTGCTCTCAATCCATGATCCAACCTAGTTTTCCAGCCAGGTTTATACATTGTTAGCCAGTCAGGCCATTCACATACACAAACAATAAAGAGAGCAACAAAAGAGGTACATATAAAATACATTAAACCATACTAAAATACAATTAAAATTGTACTTTTACAACTGATTGACATGTATTAACATATATTGCCAACAATACACAAATGTGTTGGTATTTTTCATGTAGTAGCTGCCACTATATTAATGCACATTGACATACTTTTTTTTTTGAAGTGTCAAGGCTCGTTTTATATCTTCTTAATTAACCATTCATCTGCATTATGCCACCAAGTGAAAATGTCTTTGTTTTACAAAATAAAATGTATTTTAAATAGATTTACAGCAAACTTTTGATAGCATTGACTTCGTTTTCCCCTAGATAAACTGGAGTTTGGTGAGAATGACCTGAAGATGATACTGAAAAAACATCATGAAAAACGCAAGCGCCAACCTGTAAGCAAACCATAAGGAGGCCACTACTTCTTAGTACCCTTTTGCTAGTGCCTCTTTCTGCAGCAAGGGACCTAGAGAATAAGGCCCTCCTCCTTCCTTGCTAGCAGTCCTATCCTAAAGCATGTTTACTTGGAAGTGTGTAGTGGGGTTTACTTCCAGGTAAGTGTGCATTTGATCACAGCAGGAATATGTCATGAGAAGCAGATTTTCAGTTTTAAAAAACAAAGTCCAGGGAGCTTGAGAGAAAACTTGATCCTCTTTTCCCTGCAGCCGCAGTAATATTTGCAAGCTGATCTTACACTGCAGACTCAGTACAGTATGGGAGCAAAAGGATTCTGTTGAGATTTCAGTTGCTTTTCATTTGTAGGTTAAGTTTGGGGTGTTCAGGTGGAAGAGGTTGTAGTGGCAAGTTGGGAATCCAGCCTATATCCTGGACAGGGTTTGGGGTACTTGAGACAATTTGGAACCTGCTGGAATGATGTACCTTAGCTGCATGATGGTGTAATTTGGTTTTTATTCTGACTTACAGAAAGCAAGACTGAAAGTTTAAGCAAGGGGTGGGGGACCTGTGGCACACCAGTTGTTGTTGGAATCCAGTTCCCATAAGCCCCAACCAATATGGCCAGTGGTCAAAGAAGATTAAGGAGTTGTAATTCAACAACATCTCGGGGGCCAAAGTTTCCCCATCCCTGGCTTAAATAAGAAGTTGCACAAGCCTAAGCATGTTTACTTAGAAGTAAGTTTCATTGACTTAAATGAGGCTTACTCCCACTGAAGAGAGTTCAGGATTATAGCTCAAAGACACTTGGTGAGAATGACCTGAAGATTTCTGAGTACAGGGGAATCCCTGCTTATGTGGGGGTTCCATTCTGGGTTGCTGTACACATCAGTGGGATGTGTGCAGGTCTGTTCTGGCCCACCCTGTCCCCTTTCAACGCCAAAAACAATGCATGTGTCAGTAGTCACACACGAGTGGGGAGGTGCTTGTGTTCAGTTTTGCTTGAACTGTAGTTTTAAGTGGAGATTTTCTCTAGGTATATCTGATATAAATAATAATTTTTATTGGCAAAACAATAGGAAAAGCAATGTATGATAGTTCAGTCTCAACAAGTGTCTTTCATTCTCCTGTTTTGCTTTATGGTTGTCGTTCTCCTTGCTGAATGTCTCTTTGTCCTGTATAGAGCCATCCTGACCTCATGACTGGGGATCTGACTCTGAATGATATCATGACACGTGTGAATGCTGGTAGGAAGGGATCCTTGGCAGGTATGTGAATCAAGTTCAAGGCTGCTACATGACTGCATTTTTACTATTTTCTTTAGCTGGAGTTGTTAGCAGATGAACATCTGTCACTGTATCATTCAGTTTTTACTACCAATGGGAGCTAAAACTATAAGTAAATAAAATGTGGCAAGATTTGCAGTGTCACTTGGTGATAGTCAGGGAGAGTCCACAATAACATGATGCTTTCCATATTGGGGATGCCCTTTGCTTTTAAGCAACCATTTCTCAGACAAAATAAATTTGGTTGAAATACTATTCCTGCATTGCAGGGGGTTGAACTAGATAACCCTTGGGGTCCCTTTTTTGAGTTCACCATATCTCATTTTCGTTTCAAAAGGAGGCTTGCTTGCACATCTCTTGAAAATGTGTTTAGGAATCAAAATAGGTAAAGGTAAAGGGACCCCTGACCATTAGGGCCAGTCGCAGACGACTCTGGGGTTGAGGTGCTCATCTCGCTTTATTGGCCGAGGGAGCTGGTGTACAGCTTCCAGGTCATGTGGCCAGCATGACTAAGCCGCTTCTGGCGAACCAGAGCAGCGCACGGAAATGCCGTTTACCTTCCCGCCGGAGCTGTACCTATTTATCTACTTGCACTTTGACGTGCTTTTGAACTGCTAGGTTGGCAGGAGCAGGGACCGAGCAACGGGAGCTCACCCCGTTGCGGGGATTCGAACCGCTGACCTTCTGATCGGCAAGCCCTAGGCTCTGTGGTTTAACCCACAGCACCACTTGCGTCCCAAGGAATCAAAATACTATGTTTGTATTTATGTAAATGCAAAAAACATTGGGTTGGCTTGATCATATTTGCTCTTTCGGTTAATTATACTTGTCTGCCACATCCTACAACTGGGTTCTATTTCATTTCAATTCATGCAAGAAATCCTCTGATTCTAAACCATATTGGCTGTGATTCACAACGTTTTTAAAACCATGTGCCTACAGTGGTGCCTCGCAAGACGAAAAGAATGCGTTCCGCGAGTCTTTTCGTCTTGCAATTTTTTCGTCTTGCGAAGCACGGTCCGTCGCAACTGTGCCTCTTCAAGCGGCTTTTAAAAAAAAGCGCAAGACATTTTCGTCTTGCGAAGCAAGCCCATAGGGAAATTCATTTAGCGAAGCAACGCAAAACCGAAAAACCCTTTCGTCTAGCGAGTTTTTCGTCTTGCGGGGCACCACTGTAGTTTGCTTTGTAGCTATTTCTTGTAATGTGACCAAACCATTTCTGAATTCCTTCAGCAGCAGCTCTTGAAACAGTGTCAGCAGCTATAACTGCTGTAAAATGGGGTATTACATCTTTTGCACTGAGAGCTTTTTGTTACTCTAACATGGCGGAAGAGGCGGTCACACTTGCACTTCTGCATTCTTCCATAAGCTAAAGTCTGGGCAACTGTACCTCTTGGCTGATATTTGACACCCTTCTTAATTTGTAATGTGCAACTTACAAATTCTCCCTCTCTTTTGAAACTGAAGCTTTGTTTGACCTTGCTGTCCTTAAAAAGAAAGTGAAGGAAAAGGAAGAGAAGAAGAAGAAGAAACTAAAAGTGATTAAATCAGAAGCAGAGGATTTCTCTGAGTCCCTTGGCAACACTGAAGGGATGCCTTCAATGTCTCAGAATCCATCCCCCATCCCGCCTATCTGGGATCCCCCATCTCTCTCATCTGTTAAAGAAGAGTAAGTTCCTTCCAGAAGAGAATGCACACAATGGATGTGGTCCACAAATTGCATAATGAGGCATATTTACAACAAAGCCAGTTCTAGTCACACTGGAATGAATCAAAATAGAAAAGTTCAGCACAAAGAAGCTTTTTTGTCCTGGTAGAAGTGATGCAGCATAGTTAATACAGCCCATATAAATTGCATGTATGAATAAGGTGTCTTTCTATATTCTGGGTTGCATAGTGGTTGAAAATAAAATGCATGGTGTGCAGTAATGCAGCAATTTAATTTAAAGTCAGCCTCCAGGGCACACGGGCACATGAAAGATGGTAGGAGGAGAGAGTGTAATTTGAAAATATACATGTAAATAGGCTCCAGGTGAAGAATAATGATGTTGTATGTTCCTCTTGTCAAAAAGTTGAAGATCCATCAGCGATTAATGCCTTTTTGCTGCCTTCTGGCGGTAAGACAGTCATAACTTGCCTCAGCTATAAATTCATTAGATAACCTTTAAACCAAAAAATTGTATCATGAAAATAGGTCAGTATTACCATATCTTACAGCAGGCGTTGGGGAACCTGTGGCCCTCCAAATGTTGTTGGACTCCAACTCCCATCAGCTCCAGCCACCATGGCCAGTGGTTAGGGATGATGAGAGTTCAGCAACATCTGGAGGCAGGCCACAGGTTCCCCACTCTTGTCTTACTGGTTTGTTTGGAAGATTGCTGAAATATTGTACATGAAAGTACTTTGAATACAAAGAAAGAAACAGGTAGATATGCTAAGCCTCCTCATTCTCAAAATTAAGCCAATTCAGTTAAAACCAGTTCATCTTCTGTCAAAGGCCTCTTGAAGATATCAAGCCGTGTCTTGGAGTAAATGAAATATCCTTCAGCTTCTTTTCTCTGCTTCTGGAGATTCTGCTTCTAGAAGGCCCTGCTACTCTCTCAGTGGTAAGAGTTTTTCCTGGACATCTTTCTTGGGAGTTGGATGGATTAGGATATAACCCTATTTATACACTTAAGTGGAAGTAAGTCCAATCAAATTCAGTGGGCCTTACTTCTTTTTTAAAAAACAATTAAAAAGAATTTTTGTGTCTTTATTGGAATGGTGGAATACACCTATTTTGATAACTTGAATATTTGGTTGCAATTAGAAATGACACTACAGAATTGCAATACTGGTCTAACAGTCTTGTCTTTACTTCCCCCCTCCCCCAAAGCAAGAAATAGGATGAAAATGCACCAAGTAATCAGAAAGCACTAGCAGGCATCGGTTAATCCAAGGTTCTAGCTAGTGGGCCTTCCTTCTAAGTTGATACGTTTAGCCTAAGAGTGTTTAGATTGGTGCCTATTCATTTGTTAAAACAATCTGTTGTTTCTTTTTTGTATTTGTTGTCCTTCCTTTTGTCCCCACCAAGAGATCCTTCCAAAACTATGGTTTTCAACCATCATTAGATAGTTCATTTCTGTGGATTTGCAGTCTTTTTGATTCCATCTGCTGTGCTTTGATTTGGAAGTGCTTTATTTATATTTATTGATTAAAGTATTTCTGTCTCAGTTGTGATTTCCAAGATGGTTTGGGATTTCACTAGTATTTCTCATTATCACCATCCCTCCCTTCTTTTGCTCAGCTTGAGGATAAAGTCATGGATTGGCAGTCTTCCCCTGCCAGCACATTAAATAGTTGGTTCTCCTTCGCCCCCAACTGGTCAGAACTCGTTTTGCCTGCACTGCAGTATCTCACAGGTGACAGCAGAGGTAAGTCCCACTTTTTTCCAGGGTTTTTTCTTCTTGAGCTGTGCCAAGAATGAAGTAAGTTGGCTATCTGTCATGGCCTGTGAACAGCTATTGCTTATAAAATTGCATTGTGTCATAGATGGCTTAGATCCAGCCCTTTCTTCCTGTTCTCCTTATTTATGATGGTAGCCACTTGATGTGAAATGATAATTTTTTGCAGAAGGGATACATTTCTTGATATCCAGATTGTTATCTTCCAAATTTGTTCCCTTTAACCTTGATGAAACATCTGATTCTGTTCCTGAAAAACTTAATTCAAAACCGCTTAGTAAGCAAAGATAGCCAGCAACCTGTTGTATCTTTGAGTTGAATCCAGTGAAGTAATTGCTTGAACGGAATGAGTTCTGCTTGCACCACAGAATTCCTTCCCACCACCTGCTCCAAATGGTATGGGGAGCCCTCAGAACAGATTGTGTGGGTGCATGGGGGAAGGAGAGAGGAAAGTTCCATTGCACAAGTGAAAGTTGTTCCACTTGCACAGCGACTACATTGATTGCAGCCCCACATCTTTTGTACTGTCATGGCAAGGTGGCACTTGGAGACGATAGCTTGGGTTCAGACATGCCCAGCCACTTCTGTACATGGAAGGGCTATTTCCGTCTTAGCAAAAGAGCATTGCATAAGAAAAGTGTACTGAAATCTAGAGTTGATTTCATGCAAACCCTTGTACAAAGCTTTGCACAAAAGCATTTACTCTCCCACGCCCTGGCTGCTTCTGCAGAGGGAAATGCAGACACCTCATGGATGGATGTGACAGAGCTCTAGGTACCTAGCTGCACAGAGCCTTCTGGTGGTGGTTATCACCAGCACTAATGAACAAACTGATTCCACTGAAACTTCTTGAGTCCTGTCTCATACTTTAGAATAAGGTGTACCAATAGCCAACAGTTGACTATCTCATCCTACAGGAGACAATTAGAGACAAAGGGTATCCCAGTAATGTCTAAACATATGAAACATTACGGTATCTTTTATTACAGATGCTCCTTCCAGTTTTTCTCCATTTGTTGAATTCAAAGAGAAAACTCAGCAGTGGAAACTGATAGGTAAAGTAACTTTGCTTCTCTGTCCCCTCCTGTTAATAAGTCTTGCCTGCTGTTCTCTTGAGGCATTTAGCTTCCACTTGGAGCTGGAGTGGCTGAACATCTTCTGCTTCATCCTCTATTACTACCCTTATACCTGTATAGTCCTACGTGTATAGTAGACTTTTAACTATATAAAATCATTGTGTATGTGTGTGTGTTTTAAAAAACTTCTCTTGCATGGATCTTGCATTATGTTACCTTCCCAGTTGTCTACTAAGAGGCAAATAAATGTTGCTTTCCCTATTTTTTCACCTCCTTCTCGGTCACGGCCAAGGCTTTAAATCAGCTTCAAGGACTGGAAGACTTCTTTGAGATGTATCAGTGCAATCCCAATTCCAAGGGAGAGTGAAGACACACTTGCTGACCACTCCACTGTGCTCCTGCCTGCCTCACTGCACTGGAGTTATGTCTATGCTGGGATATCAGTTCTGCTGGTGGAGGCTCCCTGTGCAGTTTAGGACTGTGCAGCACAGGGGGCTTCCAGGAGTCAAACAAGCTCTGTGCTGCAGACATTCAGCCCTCCAATAAGTGGAAGGCAACTGGGATGCAGCACAGCATGTGAGTCAGCAACTGTAGTCACACTATGCCCCCCTGTCACAATTGGAACATTGCAAAGGGGAATGCATTGAAAGGCCTTTGCTTCATGTCCTTTTGCATAAAGGCCCTGGCTAAGGTGGGTTCACCCTACGTCATCTTTAGTACCACTACTGTAGCTCAGATATCAGCAGTTGGTAACAACTCTCCTTTCCTCTTTTTCGGTTCTCGCCTTAGGCTCTTCACAAGACCATGAGAAGGAGCTGGCAGCACTCTTCCAGCTCTGGCTGGAGACAAAAGACCAAATCTTCTTCAAGGTGAGAGAGGATATTTGTAGGAATGTGGCAGCATCCCAGCTGGCTTGTCCAATGTGCTGACAAAAATATTTCTTTCGTTGGTAGGACAACGAAGACAGCTCAGATGCCACCACACCTAATCCCCGAGTGTAAGTATATATTCAGTTCAGAAATCTGCTCAAGTGTTAGTTAGGGTTACACTTATTTTTTCCTATTTTGAATTTTATTACAAAGATTATTATATCAGTTAATGTGAAACAAACAAGTTGTCTAAAAAGAAAGCTCAACATTAACTGATACTCAAATGTGTGAATTACATTGTTCTGAAGTGTGGTTCGTTTTTCCAGTCAATAAATATTGAGAAATGAGCTGGATTCTGCTCCTTTCTCTTGCATCTGTCTTAGTTTATTTCTGACTGTAAAATCTTGGCTTGCACTGATCATGCCCGAGGCAGGAGGAGGTTGGCAGGAATACTGAGTGTGCATTGGACAAATTACACTCTTCCCATATATTCTCCCTATAATTTCAGTGTTGGGCTGCCTTTTACTTCCAAATATTGACTGCTGCATAGGGTAGCTAGCTGTACTTTGCTTTAAAAAGCTTTCACCAAAAGAATTTCAGCATTTAGCAGCAAATGAATGCATACTTGCCAAGAAGTATTAACCTCCTTTCTACATTACATTTTATCTTGCAACATGCTGCTCCTTGCATCATGACCTTTTGTCTTATAATGACAAAAGGTAAATCCTAGAAAGGTGATTTGTAATTTTTTAAGAAGTGCCGCAAAAATTCTCTAGCAGAACTTGTGAGGTAATCCAGGTTGCTAGATTCTCTTTTTCTTCTTCTGTTACTTGGACAGCACCAACACTCAAAAGTATGTACCTTCTGGATACAATTTTCCTTCCTCCCCCTTCTCTTTCACAACCGTCTTTTTAGTTGGTTTGGGGATCTGACTCTGAAGGGTTCTGATCAGGTTTGGAGTGAACCATGTAGGGGAAGGTGGATGTATGCACTCCAACCTCATGCTGTTGTTTGTTTCAGAAGGACTGACTACGTAGTCCGGCCTAGCACTGGGGAAGAGAAACGTGTTTTCCAGGAACAGGTGAGGATGACGCACATTTTGTCCCATGCATTGCCTATGCATTGCCAGGATTGGATGGGGAAGTTTTATTTTATTATTTGTTTATTTAAACAATTGATACATTACTTAACTGCAGTAGTCTCTAAGTAGTTTACAAAGATACAACGGGTGGGTGGAAAACATTTAAACCTATAAAATCATTTAAAATGCCTGCCTTCCAATTTATACATATTTTGCTTTTCAGCTTAAGTAGTCCAGTTTCTGAGTAAAATATTCACCTGCATCAGTAACTGTCAGAAGAAACAGAAATTCCTAATGACAAATAACTTTATTTCATTTCAGTTTCTCTCCTTTTTTCAACCTGTCTTCTTAAATGTTTTTTTTTAAAAAAGGTACCAGCACACCATTTGACAAGAGGGTGCTTAAAAATTAGGTAGCAGAAAAGCATATAAACATTTAGACAACCCTAAAAACACACAGTGATTGTGTTTGTTTTGCTTCGTAGCATTAAGGTCTCAATACTAATGTCCCAGTAGTTGCATTGTATTTGCTGGCTGCGTTACATCACCTAGCTGAGTCTTGCTCTTTACTGTAGGCTAAGCCCTGATCTTTGTAGCAATAAGAGATTCCACATGAGCTGTTGGGCTTTATAACTTCTTATGCAGACATTGGATAATACTGGCTTGTGTGGAGACTTGGGGGGGGGATAATAATAATTGGGCTGAAAGATATACACATTTCTCCTCCATTTGTCTTTACCAATATTATCAGTATTATCTCTGACCAGAATTAATCTTTGAAAATGCTAAACTGAGAGATGCTCGAAACTAAGCGATTAATGCTTAGTATAAAGAGGTTTGCTGCCTATATGCTCCTCAGTCTACATGTCTGAAATATAAGCAGTTGCCCTTCCTAATCTTTACCTTCCCCTAAGCATTTGTTATTAACTCAGTTCACATTAAGTGTTAGCCATAGATGCTTATCTAGAAACCTGCTCTGTTTTTTTGCCCTTCGATCTCTTGCTCATCTGAGCACTACTCTTTCTCCAACATGTGCAGGAACGTTACAGGTACAGCCAGCCCCACAAGGCCTTCACCTTCCGCATGCATGGCTTTGAGTCGGTGGTCGGCCCTGTGAAGGGTGTGTTTGACAAGGAAACTTCTCTGAACAAAGCCCGAGAACATTCTCTGTTGCGATCAGACAGGCCTGCATATGTCACCATCTTGTCTCTTGGTAAGTTGACATATTCTCTCCCCCCCCCCTCTCTGTGTGTGTGTGTGAGAGAGAGAGAGAGAGAGAGAGAGAGATTTCAACATGTTACAGTCTTTTTTAGGTTCGCAGTGACAATAGATTGTAAGAAGAGAGGAAACAGCAGTGCAGTCAAGCTTTAATTGTTCACAATGATAAACTGTTATGTTAGTCACCTTGAGAATTTGAGAATTAGACACTGACGAGGGGAAAAAACTATCCTAAATAAAGGAAGGTCCCAGGTTCAATTAATGGTGTTTCCATTTAAAAGACCCTTGGTAGGAAGACTTCCACCCAAGACCTTTGTGGCCACTGCTGGCAGTAGTGACCAAGACAGGTAATAGCACTCTGTTTCTTGTGATCTGGCAACTGGTATACAAAGGCCTGTTGCCTCTGATACTGGAGGTAATTAAGACATAGCCACCATGTTCAGTGGGTGCTAATCACAATGACTATATACCGTATTTTTTGCACCATAACACTCACTTTTTTCCTCCTAGAAAGTAAGGGGAAATGTCTGTGCGTGTTATGGAGGGAATGCCTACGGGTGGCATGCCTACGGATTTTCCTCCTCTAAAAACTACGTGCGTGTTATGGTCGGGTGCATGTTATAGAGCGAAAAATACGGTATATCCCCAGTATTGGGCAAGATGCCTCTGACTGCCAGGTGCTTGCAGAAGGATATTGTTGCACTCATGTGTTGCTTTGTGCTTCTCATAGGCATCTGGTCACTGAGAACAGAATGTTAGATAGGCCTTTGGTCTGATCCAGCAGGGCTCTTCTTATGTTCTGGCACTACATAGGGCAGCTTCATGGTTTAGAGAAAAAGATTGCAGTGCAAAGGCTGAAGATACGAAGCTCTCTTATACCAGGTCAGAACATTTGTCCCTGTAACCTGGTATTGCCTACTTTGAATGCCAGTGGCTTCTTGGAGGCCTGTCTCCTCTCCTGCTGCCTTTTTGGAATGGGAGATGCCAGGGGTTCAGACTGGTTGTTTCATGTAGGGAAGCACAGTCCATGAGGAATTTCTGTAGCCAGGATTAACAAGGGACCGAGTTACAGCATAACACAAGAAGGGAACAGAGGGAGGAACAACCTGTGGTGTGGAATAAGCATGCCCTTGGAAAGCCTGCAAGTAAGAAAAGTTTGTTAAACTTGCTTAAAATAGGCAGAAACCTTTCAGTCTGTTTGAGGGAACGATTACACACAGTGTGTGTGCCCTCCCATCAGATGTCAAGGAGATAAAGAACTACACAACTTTTAGAAGACCTCTGAAGGCAGCCCTATATCAGGAAGTTTTTAATGTTTGATGTTTTACATGTACTGTAAGCTGCCCAGAGTGGTTGGGGAAAACCAGCCAGATGGGTGGAGTATTAATAATAATAATATAAATAATATAAATAAATAAAAAATATGTGGAAGAATGAGAGAGAGAGAAAAAGAAACAGAAACAGGAGACATTCTTATTGTTCTGGTAGAGAGCTATACTGCAGGGTTTGGGGCTGTAGCCCAAGATGAAATGAGAACACTGGCAGAAGATGAGCAGCAAGGAAGTCCAGATTTATTCTTAAATCCAGCTGCTTTTCTATGTGATAAGTAGCCAGTGACCTTGATGATTTCTTCAGGGTGTGGGACTGCTATCCAGAGCAAGTGTTCAATTGGTATAAAGCCCTAAGTTAAAGTTAGGAACCCACACAGTGAGTGGAACCTGAATGGTTCAAGTGTTACTTTACTCTTTGTGTCAGTTGAGGTCTTCACAATGCTTTGATCTTTTTTGCTGTCTCAGTTAGGGATGCTGCTGCCCGTCTTCCTAATGGAGAGGGAACTCGTGCTGAGATTTGTGAGCTGCTTAAAGACTCTCAATTCCTCGCTCCTGATGTCACCAGTGCTCAGGTAAACTGGGAGAACACAGAGGCATTTTCTTTTCAGCGTTCCTCTCTGATGAGAATTTCTCCTGTTGAATGGAGAAGCACCTTGTGATTGATTTTTAAGGTCTACAGTTCCATAGCTTACGAGAGTGATAAAGCTGTAGCCTAACTTATGGAGTTGGCGGTGCTTTTTTTGTAATGACATCTGAACACTGAAACAACAGTTTTTGGTAGTGATGTGTATAATACACTCCAGCTTGCAGGTGCTGTCATCTTTGTTGTAGAACTACAGCACTCGAAGCTATACATGGTAACGAGTGGAGGTCTGTTTTGATCTAGATAGACTGAGAGCTTGATGTATGTTTCTCAGATGATTTGCCATCTCAGTATGGGGCTATTTTAGACATCCATTTTACTTCTAATTGTCATGCCCCTTTTCTTCCTTCCTGCATGTGCAAAATATATTTGCTATGATGATTCTGAGCTGATCAGTTTTGCATCCTCCATTTAATTGTGAATTCTGTTCTCAGGTTAACACTGTGGTGAGTGGTGCACTGGATCGATTGCATTATGAGAAGGATCCCTGTGTGAAATATGACATTGGACGTAAGCTATGGATATACCTACATCGAGACAGGAGCGAAGAGGAGTTTGGTGGGTGTTCGCTGGAGGGCCGTACAGCAACTAGATTGCAATATAATGGATAGAGGTGGCCTTGCCTTAAATGAAGAAGAAAACTGGCGCTGAATTTTTAAAATCCCATTTCAAAAACTCACAGCATTCTACAAATTCAGGAACAGGGTGGGGGTGAGGTGTAGTTCCAACTCCCAGTCCTGGAGAAGGATCCTATATCCCCACATTGTTACTTGGGCTAACCTTATTGTGCAAGGATATAGGGTGTTGTTCATGCTTTAGGGTACCCACATATACACACACGCAGATACATATCCAATTTTAGTATGTATTTTCCCCCTAAAGGTGTATTTAACTAAAATCCTTGCCAACTAGGAAAAATGAGATATAAACAAGTTTTGTCCTGTTTACTGTAAATTTTGCCATTATTGAGATGGAACATGTAATTTGCCTCTTGTTCCTGACTGAACAGCAATCACTTTCTCTTATTCATCATTCAAATTGAAAGGCATAAAAGCCTCCTTCAGGGGACACATTTACAGAAAATGTCATAAACATGCATTTCATGCAAGACCTGCCTCTTCCTGGCTGGCAAATTATCTAGTTTGGTATGTTTTCTATTGATCACAGAGTAGGAATTCTTGGAAGAAGAAGCGTATTTCAAGGAAAAAGAGAAGCTGGCTTCATAGGTGGGCAGTCTCACTCTTAGCATCTGTTTGAGAACCCTTCCTTATTCTTCCTTGCAGAGCTGATTCATCAGGCTCAGGCGGCTGCAGCTAAAGCTAGAAAAGCCCTTCAGCAGAAGTCCAAACCTCCTGCAAAGATAGTAAGTTGCTCAATGTAAATACATGGGGCACAGATTTTTAGACTGTCCACTGTTTTGGTTGAATAGGCTTGCTGCCCAATCTCATCTCAAGGGCTTATCTAATTATCACCAATAGACTCAAGGAAAGCTCTGGTCTATCCCTAAACAGCCCTCTTCCCACTCGCACAGGGTTGTCTGGGCTTAGTGCATTTCCACCCCCACCCTGCCCCCATTGATGCCCACTATTTTGTTGCCTTTGCAGAAGTCCAGTAGCAAGGAGAGTTCAGTGAAAGTGGCTACTAGTGGCACCTCTGAGCCTAGCCAGCTGAGCCTTAGTGATTCCAGCATGCCACCAACCCCTGTGACTCCAGTGACACCCACTGCCCCTCCGCTTCCAGCAATGCCCATCTCACCACCGCCAGTCTCCGTGGTTAACAAGAGTTTGCCAAACGTTGCATCAGAGCAAGCTAAACCCAACCAAAGGTAAATCCTTTCCCTGTCTTTGCAAAAAGCAGGGGTGCAACTGTTCACAGGATTTGGGTGATAGATATCTCTAGTGAGTAGGGGAAATACAATTGGGGGTTGCTTTAGGACCATCTGGATTTAAGAAAGAAATTCAGCCAGTCTGTTATCCTAAGCAGAATCTTCCACAAGTGAACCTTCCCCCAAGTGGTACAAAAAAGGAAGACTATATTAGCAAAACCGTTCAACTTGGATTACTTGCCTGAGTGGGCCAGGGAAGGTGAAAATCACATAGATATTGCAAATCAGTTGTAAAAATCTGTTTATGTAGTCTTGCAATGAATTATCTGTTCAGTGAGCTATTTATTGTTTGGTTGCAGCTAAAATTATTACCTGTCAATACACGTTTTAGATCCTTGATTGATTTTGGTAGCTTAAAGCAAAATAGTGAAAACTTTGCTTATTGCTGGCCTGTTCTAGAACAAACTTGTGCTTTTAAGTTAATCAACTTACTCTTTTCAACTTATTCACAGCATCCTTCTGGTGTCATCTCCCACCATGCCGCAGCTGGGGACTTTGCTCTCCACAGCACAAAGTACCCAAGCACAAACTGGGCCTCAGCAAACCCCCCCTCCTCGTGTGGCCAGCCACACATCTTCCTCAGGACTCCCACAGGTTCGAGTGGTTACAACACAGTCCAGCCTCCCACCTGTGTCTCAGCCAGCCCCATCAGTGATCCAGCAGCAGCAACAGCCCCCACCAGCACCTGTTCTTCAGGTCCATGCCCCTTCCACTTCTGCACAAACCAAAGCACTGCCTCAGGTGAGGGCTATCTCTGTGGAGAGTTAGCCAGAAGTAAGAATTAGCAGTCTTCTTCCCCAGTTGTCATCTGAATTATGTGAATTATGGCCTATGGTCATCTCTTAAGACACATCATACTTTTTGCAAGCACGTAAATCCCATGGGCAGTTTAGAACTGAAAGAAAGCCATGCAAGTGTACAGAGAGAGAGTGATTGGAAGAGAGAGCATTCCTGAATAAAATAGCTTTTAAAGGGCATTTGGAAGAGAAGCGTTGGAGTAGTTAATTCTGCAAGGGTGAGGACTGTCGCCTCGGGATTTCTAATAATGTTAGGGCATCGTGAAACTGAATAGAAGGGTGTTGCACCGAATAGGTAAAAAGACAACCACCTTGACGACATCTACTTTTTCTTGTCCCTAGGCTGTCAACACTGTCACGGTGAAAGCTCAGACCAGCCCAGTCCAGGTGCAAAGGCCAACAGTTTCTGTCACAGGACCAGTCAATGTTGCTGGGACAGGGATCTCGGCAGCTCTCAGCCCTGCCCCAAAGCCAGTGACCAGTTCTTCAGGCAGCTCTGCCCCAAACTCCTCCTCTGTGTCTCTGTCGTCGTCATCCTCCTCCTCCTCTTCGACTTCCTCCTCTTCATCCACCACAGTCCTCCAGAACGTAGCTGGCCAAAATATCATTAAACAGGTGAGGAGCTGTACCATACTGAGAAATGGTTTTGGAGTATAAAAGCCAGCCTATGCTGATCAGATTTGAGTCCAGTGAGTTCAGTGTTCTGACTCCAGCTGTGGCCAGCCAGATGCCCTTGAGAAGCTGATAAGCTGAGCACAATGACTTTGTGCTTATAAAATACCAATGGGTCCCTGCCCAAAATGCTATGGCTGGCAAAATATACATGGGCATGTGAGCACCTGCTGAAAATCTTGCCCTTTCCTAGTAAGCTTAGTTTGGCATGCCTTGTTTTTCTTTAATGGAGCTTGGCATTCATCCATGCACCCAGTGCTGTATAGCATTCTGCCGCAGAAATGGTATGTGTCTGTGTCTGTCTGCAAGAGAGATATTCAGCACAATACATTTTTCCTTACAGGTGGCTATTACTGGACAGCTAGGGATGAAAAACCAGCCTGGGAGCAGCATCCCGCTTACCGCCTCCAACTTCCGCATCCAAGGCAAGGACGTTCTGCGCCTGCCTCCCTCCTCGATCACCACTGATGCAAAGGGACAGACAGTTCTCCGCATTACTCCTGACATGATGGCCACCTTGGCCAAGTCCCAAGTCACCACTGTCAAACTGACGCAAGACCTCTTCACTGCTGCAGCCACTGGCAACACTTCTGCCGGCAAGGGCATCTCGGCCACTCTGCGTGTGACTTCCAGCCCCATCCAGTCTTCTGACTCTCCCGCCAAGACCAGCACGCCCACCTCTGCCTCACCAGGCCCAGCTGGGCCCACAGTGGTCAAAGTTACTCCTGACTTGAAGACTGTGGAGTCCACTGGCTCTGCGTTCCGGCTGATGCCTGCTCTGGGCATGACTGTGGCAGACCAGAAGGGCAAGGCCATCACTACGGTGGCATCCACTGAAGCCAAGCCAGCTGCAACGATAAGGATTGTGCAGGGGATGGGGGTGATGCCACCAAAAGCTGGGCAGACCATTACAGTGGCCACGCATGCCAAGCAGATGACTGCTGCCTCGTCTGTGAGCGTCCCTGGCACAGTCCACACCTCTGCTGTTTCTCTGCCAACCATGACTGCTTCTGTATCCAAGGCGGTTGCTGTTGTGTCAGGGGGGGCAGGGACGCCCATAACAATAGGAACAGGGACCACGACTATGCGACAAGTTCCAGTGAGCACCACAGTCGTCTCCACCTCCCAGGCAGTAAGTCATCCCTGCAGGGGATAGATAACCCTTTGGGTCCCTTCCAACGCTACCATTCTATGATTCATGTTGTTTTTTGGAAGGATAAGCTTGATTGACAAGCATCCGTTTCTAAGTGGGGATGCCACCTTGTCTGTCTTAAGTAGGCTCTGACGTATGGAAGAGCATTGAATGCCATTAGCAACAACTGTGTATGTATTTTGTGAATCCCTCAGCATCCTGAAAACTTTAATTTGTGGGATGGCCTTTCCCCCTGTTCTTGGTAACAGTGTGGCAGAGAGGTGGTTGCTGAACCTCTATAATTTCTGTCTCTGATGCTTCTTTTCCCAGGGGAAGCTGCCTGCCCGTATCACAGTGCCCCTCTCTGTCATAAGCCAGCCTGTGAAAGGCAAGAGTGTAATGACGACCCCCATTATCAAAGGCAACCTTGGGGCCAAGTGAGTAACACAGGAGGATTCTGTTCAATCTTCAGGACTGCATTTGTGTATGATGAGCAACTATTGCAGATCACAATTAGATTAATGGAAGGCCTAGCCAAAAGGACTTGAAAGCACTCAAATTTGAAAATTTCCTCTTAGTCACAGAAAATGAGTCAAACAAATTCTGCCTGTAGGAAGTGTTAATGGACACTACTGAGTCTTGCTTCCCAAATCCAACTAGCATCCGATGAGTTTACCAGTGTTGGTGGTGTTTCGATTTGGATACCTCACATACCCACCTTCTGGGGTTGCCAACTTTTCAGCCTGCCTTTTAGCTGTGGCTTTGACAATTGCTTGGTTTACAGATGTTGGCAGGTGGGAGCGTTTCATTTCTAAGCATGGAAAATCTGTCCCTGCTGGTTTTTTACACAAATTCAAGCTGCCATTTTAAAAGCTCAAAAGAAGGCTTGGTTGTTTTTCCTGCTCTCTGCAGACACCCCTTGGAAGGGGGAGGGTAAAAAGTGCAGCTGGTGGTTAATCCTGAGCACAGGATTGCATTTAGACACATTCTTGTAGCATATTCAGAGTCTGATGGTGGTTCTGACCAGTACTGAAAGGCCAATGTGGTACAAACACACTTTCTAAGTTCTGCTATTATGCAAGAGGCACCTCAGCAAGATCCAGCCCCACTCTGTCACCACTAACTTCTTAATGGGTTTCTTCCAATAGTATCAGCGGACTGGGTAGAAACATCATTCTCACCACCATGCCAGCTGGGACGAAACTGATTGCTGGGAACAAGCCAGTGAGCTTCCTGACCGCACAGCAGCTACAACAGCTGCAGCAACAAGGCCAGGCCACACAGGTAAGGCCTGTATCTCATTTCCCCCTTATCCTCTGTTGCATCAGGACTTTGCCTTGACATGGCACTGTCCCAACATCATTGTGCCACACAAATGTTCTGATTATTTTTCATTTTTGAAATTCAAGTAAGCAGCTGAAATTTGGTGTGGGGGTGTGTGTGGGTCCTACAAATACACTTGCTGAAACATTGGAACTGGTAACTTGAAGACAAGGGCAAGATGGGAGTGGAGGGCTTTGCTTGATTACAGTTCAGTTCCCAGTAGTATTTATGTTTCTGCAACATGGCAAAGGCTGAACTGAATGATTAAATGTATTTTCTTTCCTTCTGCATGCTGTTTTGCACAGGTGCGAATTCAGACACTCCCAGCCTCCCATCTCCAGCAGGGAACAGTGTCGGGCTCTACAAAAGCAGTCTCCACTGTTGTCGTGACAGCAGCGCCATCTCCAAAACAGCCACCAGATCAGTAAATTCAACAGCAAGCTGTAATTTTGCAAGAGTTACTCCAGCCCTCTTATTCTATTTCCACCCAACTAGGGCTTGCTAGAGTCAGACTCTACTTACCCACAAGCTGGTTCCTGATATTTTGGAAGCACCTATGGGAAATGCCCGTTGTTTGGTTTCTGTTAGAATAAGCAGAACCCCTAACACAAGCATCCTGGAGTGCTGCATTTTAATAACCTTAACACCTTCATGTTAAGTTGCTGGACCCAGCCATCCTCTCAGAAAGGCTGGTCTCTTTTAATTTTCAACCTAACAGAATGTAAGTTTCAAAGAAACCTGCTGAATTAAGGCAAAAAGGTCTTAGAAGAAATGGACAAGTTATATTGCGCCGGACTTCAGTTTTATCATTTCCAGGGTGGTTCTTATGGACGTTCTGATGCTGGATTTTTAATATTTGGTGCCTAAGCTTTCACCTGTTTATTTGATAATTTCATTCAGGTTTTTTTAAAAAACGAAGATTTTCTTGACAACTTTCCTTCCCTCTCTGTGCATAAACTTCACCTGTACTGCTTTATCCTCTTCAAACTAAGCATTTATATAAGGTGGTATAAAATTGACCTTATGTGACATGCTCAACATTATGTGAGATACTCGGAAGAAGGCCTAGAGAGAAAGAGAAGAGGGTATTCTAAACTGGTTGTGAAAAAGAGCCAAAAGCAAACCCCTCCCCCGGAGAAGCTTAACACCTTGGACTTTATGTGATGGGGTAGTCACCTTTTGGTATGAAAAGCTAAAGAAAGCTTGACACCGTGTACCAAGCTCTCTTCATATAAATTCATTTTACTGATGTTGATTATCACTATTGTCTTTTCTATTGTTAACTGAATCTCTTATCAAAATGCATTTTATCCAATTAGGAACCTTTACACACTAACAGAAAAAAAATTATTGCTCAACACACCCACACATATGCACATACTTTTTATATGCTATCTCTGCAGCATTGGAATAATAAACAGATTGTCAGTTTCCGTTTCCCCCTTTTTAAAAGTGAGCAAATTGTGCTTATTAGAACAAAGTAGAGGCAAGATTCCAGGGCTGCTATTCATGCACAAAAAGATCATTTTGAGACAATGTGGGCAAAATACAGAATAATATTAAAGGAGATTAAACACATTATTTGGTAAGGCCTTTCAGTTGCTGAGGTAGCTACTCTTGGGTGTCCCCCCCCCGATAAATTTGACAAACACCTGCCATTTATCGTTTTTAAGGCCAGCTAAGTTTATAGCCCTCTTGATTAACAGCATCTGCTACATTCAGAATCAAAGAAGGAGAGACTCTGCCGTATTCCCTCCTCCTATTTTACGAAAAAGCAGTGTAACGATAGAATGCTGTAAGTTACTTTACTCAGTTTCCAGGATTGCAAAGTACTGATTGTCTGTTGTCTAGTTCAGGAGTGTTCTGTCTTGAAGTAACATGGCACAGCTACTTTGGGACTTGACAGAGGGAGGTTTTGGCCAGTAGAAGCTGAAATTGTGTATGTTTGAATTGACCCTGATTTCCTGGTTAACTAATTAAAGGATATTTTTCACTGGAACCTGACTGGGCATTTAACTTGGCCTATCCCTTCCAGTCCAAATGCCTAAAGCAAAAGTGGACAAACTTAGTCCTTTCCTCTGTGGTTTTTTGCTGTCTTTTTAAACCCACATTTACTTGTCAGGTGCATTTATACCCCTGCCTTTCCACTGTTCTTAAGTGCTGTGGGTAACTTAAAAAAAAAAAAATCAAACAGAGAACAGTTGGCAGGTAAAATTAGAAGTGGATCAGTGCAGGAAAACTCCCATCAGCCCAATGAGGTAAATGCTTCTTGGGATGAAACCTGTCTTCCAGCAGGTGGCAGAAAACTAAAAGAGAAAGTGTCAACTCTGTACCTCCCAAGAGGCAGGGTTCCAGGTGTAGTTGCCAAGGAGCAGGCCTTCTCCCACTTTCCAGCTGCTCACCTTCAGGATGTGGAGAAGAGCCTCTCCTGCAAATCTGAGGAAGTGGGCAGGGGACAGTCCTCCAGATATCGTGGACCTAAGCCCTGTAGGGCTGCAAAGGTAAATCACTAGCACCTTGATGGAAATGGATTGGAAGTTCATGCAGTGGATGTAGAAAAGGAGCTCTGCTACCAAGGATAAGCACCTGCCCAAAGCCCAGCTGCTGCATTCTGGACCAATAGAATGTTCCTAGAGACTCTTTGAAGGCAGTCCCGTGCAGAGGACTTGGTAGTCTAGTCCAGAACATTGACTACTGGGAAACTGCTTTTGTAAATAAATGGTAACTATTGTTTGGAGGGCACTGATGGAGAGAAGTTTTGAGTTTTTCCCACTTTCAGTGCGGTACTACAAACTTCTTACTTTACATACACTGAATAAATAATAGTGTGGGAAGAGGCCTTTATTTCTAGATTACATTGATGAAAACTGAATTGTTTTCTTGTTTGAAACCAAAATTAACTTCCTGTGTGTATGCCTGCTTTGGAGCCTTCACAATTGCTTCTGTTGATAATATCACCGCTCTACAACATTGATGTTCCTTTTTATATTATGGGAAAATACAAAATCTTTCCCGTTTCCTGGTACCCTTCATGTAAATTCCCCTGCCTCAATTTTGTCTATGCTTTCACCCACCCACCTCACCCATGGCTTCCAAGTGTGAGGTATTTCTTCTCTCCACTGCAAAAGCGTGCATACAAGCATTTCCTCGTAAATGTCCCATATGTAAATCAGTCATGTGAGATCTGTTGAAGGCTGCAACTTCCTTTGCCGCACGGTGTATGCATAGTATCAGAAAGCACTTCTGTCCAGTTGCTTGGAAGAGAAATCTGGTGGTTGAGGTGCAGAATGAGACCGGAATCGCCTGTTTCCATGGTGTATTTCAGGCTACAATACTTGACTGGAACAGACACCCGATTGAACCCTGTAAACTGCCTAGCTGGTTACTTGCAAGGACACACACATATTACAATGGGGGTGCAGAATGAGACCGGAATCGCCTGTTTCCATGGTGTATTTCAGGCTACAATACTTGACTGGAACAGACCCCCGATTGAACCCTGTAAACTGCCTAGCTCGTTACTTGCAAGGACACACACATATTACAATGGGGGTTGCATCCAGTGCTAATCCAACTCGAGGCAGACCCTTGACATGACTAATTTATTAATTCCCATGTGTCCACTTTTGAGGCTGAAGTGGAAGGGGGGGAGGTGAAAAGACTGCAAGTAAATGACCTTGTGGAATGGGATCGAAATATATTTAAAAATAAAAAAATTGTCCAGTAGCACCTTAGAGACCAACTAAGTTTGTTCTTGGTATAAACTTTCGTGTGCATGCACACGAAAGCTTATACCAAGAACAAACTTAGTTGGTCTCTAAGGTGTTACTGGACAATTTTTTATTTTTTAATATATTTCGACTGTGTCAGACCAACACTGCTACCTACCTGATTGTGGAATGGTATGTGGGGGTGGTGGAGTGTTTTGCAGCCTCATCTGCAGATGTTCACAATGGTTTAGCTTCTGGGAACCACCTTGCACACTTGCTTATGGTTAGATGTCTCACTCCTTCCTGTCTCCTCCCAGTTTGTGGCTTGTGTAGTCTTGCAGCTTCTGACTTGCTAGCTTTTTTACTGTCCTTTTCCTTCATTTAATTCCTATTGCCCATCTCCAAAGCAGGCTTTCTTTTCCTCTTTCTCTGCTCCTTTGATTTCGTACAGAAACGGGGCACAAGCCCCTAAAGCTGATTTTAAACCTCACGCAGCTGCATAGGGGGCGAGGGCAGCCTTCTATTAGGCATCCCACCATCATTTCCTGAAACTTCTAAGGGTTAAAGCTTGAAATACAAGCTGTCCCTAACACCTCTGTCAAACGATGTCCCTCCTCTCCTTTAGTTCCTCTGCTAATTGCTTGTTTCTTAATCTTGGTGTTCCTCACCAGTTGAGAGGTATATTGTTCGGTTACCGTTAGCCAAGTCTTTGCATAGCCTGTTCTGGGGTATAACTCCAACCCCTGGCCAGCAGTAGCAAGGCATACCCAGGCACATGCCAGTACAGTGGTGCCCCGCAAGACGAATGCCTCGCAAGACGAAAAACTCGCTAGACAAAAGGGTTTTGCGGTTTTTGAGCTGCTTCGCAAGACGAATTTCCCTATGGGCTTGCTTCGTAAGACGAAAACGTCTTGCAAGTTTGTTTCCTTTTTTTAACACCGTTAATACAGTTGCGACTTGACTTTGAGGAGCAACAAATAGAACGCGGTGTGGTAGCCTTTTTTGAGGTTTTTGGTGATTTTTGAAGCTTTTCCAAAACTTTTCCGACACCGTGCTTTGCAAGACGAAATATTCGCTAGACGAAAAAACTCGCGGAACGAATTAATTTCGTCTTGCGAGGCACCACTGTAGATGGAGCAGGAAAACTGCCCCTGAGCATTGCCAGCTCCTAGGCTGTCACAGTGAAGAGGCCTGAGTCAGAATGGTTGCTGTCACCTTATTGCAGTGGGACATTCGCAGAATCCAGTGGATTCTGTGCTGACCTGATTCTGCTGGCTACTGCCAATTGGATTGACGCCTGCGGAAGCTCCTGCAGTATGGACAAGCCTAGTGGGACTCTGATGGCGGAAGCTGGCAGAGCTGAGTGGATGGGTACCTTGGCTCTATTCAAGCCCCTCCCAGCATGGTGGATTGGGGGTTTGAATTGCTCTGCCCCAGGTGCTTTTGTATTGGGATTCCTAAGTCACAGTTCATCTGTACTCGCATACAGGCAGGTCGCTCCAGTGCGTGGTTCAGGCATGCAACTGGTAATTGACTCCATCTCTGAGCCATCGTTACGCATTCGACTTCAACATCTAGTCATTATTTGCTACCTGGCTCTGGTATTATTATCCATCATCATCATCCATCATCATCAATTTTATTTGTTCGCTGCCTTTCCAAAGTTAAAACCCTGTACAAGATGGCTTGCAGCATAAAAAAAATTACATAACTACAAACATAAAGCAGTCATAGAAAATAAGCAAAACATCAAAAAGTATGCAACCAAACTGAAAAATTTCAACATAAATCGTAAGTGCCAAATAAAGATCCAAGAAATTAATAGCAACAACCTGCCCGCCCCTAAACAATACCCCATCCCAGTATTCTGTTCAGCAGCCTCAGCTTTTGTAGCTGGAGTCAGGGCCCTGCCCTCCCAGGCCAGGTGGGAAATGTTTGCAATGCAGAGAGCAGGTTTTCCAGGACTCTCAGCCAAGATGGTTCAGTGACCTCGGCTTCCTAGTGAAAAGGAACCAAAACCCAAGGAAGACCTTGTAAACCTGAAATGCAGCCGCAATCACATGCTGTTAATAGTATCCAGCATCTGATAGAGAATATTTCAAGTGTTCAAAGAACTTCCTATGGTTTCAGTGATCTGCACAACCATTCTGGAAGCCAGACCAGATCTTCATTTTATTTTTTCTTCAGTATTGCAAAAGGGAGGCTGAGAGAATCTACAGAGGCTTATCTAAATTTATCTGCTGTGTGTTTGCATGGCGGAGATCAGAACTGGCCACTCTTTCTTGGCTACAGCTGTTTATATATCACTATTTGCTGTGGGGGTGGGACTGTATTAATTCAGATATGGTTAACGAGAACGATACGTGGGTGAACTAAGATAACTTAACTTGGCCCTTGTGATGCCTGTTGACTTCAGACAATTAAAATAAAAATCTGACTAACTAATTTGGCTTGTGATTGGAAGTTGTGATTGACTTTCACTGCTAGTGAGCGGCACTTCCATTTGTGCCACCCCAAAACAGCATTGCCACTTAATATCTACAAAACACAGGGGAGGTTTACAGGCTCTACAGGTGAAAATGGCCACTCTCAGTCATCCCGCTCTGCTGTGCACATAAGCAAAACCATTATATATAGCAGGGAGCAAGAACTGGATGCCTTTAATAGCACTTTGTCCGTACAAATTTTCCTGTGTCTCCTAGCTGTTATGGAGGCCAGAGAAGGAATGAACTGGGCCACCTGTGGACGTGGGATTCGGCTGGCACCTTTTGTGCCTCCCCTACTTGCGGGGAAACCCGGTTTCAGGGATCCGGAGCGACGTGGGGTGAGCGGCGCGGTGCTTCGAATCGACTGCTCTTTTCACGGAGTGAAGCCGCATTGCTGTTGCCGGAGAGTGCTGACTTTTTCCTGTGGACTTTAAACAACTACCCGTGAGTAGAACGGAAAATTGGACTATGAAACATCTTAATTTGGCACCGAAGCGGGAAGGTTCTAAACAGGAAGTCCGCCTTCCGCTTTTGTAAATAGATTGAAGCAAAGACATTGCAAGCTAAAGTCTGGAAAGTCTTTTGTAAAGGACTAAATCTCCATCGGCTAAAACTACTAAACCCCCCTTGGAAGCAGGAGAAGAGGGGGGAAATCTTAGATTGTTTAAGCCTGCAGGAGAGAGAGTAAAGAAAAGTAAATTTTCACCGTCTTGAACCTGGGAACGGGGTGCCAGGAAGACAGACGTTTTGGGAAAGTTCATTGACTGTGAATAAAACGTTTCTTGACAGATAGTTAAAAAAGAGAAACATATTGATTCCAATGTTTCCTTTTGCATTTAAAAGGAACAAAATATTTGAAAAACAAAAGTAATTTTGTTGCTGGATCTGCTTTCAAAAGGACGGATACAAATAGAAAATGTTTTTCCCCTAGAGGGAGCTTTTGAAACTGTTGTTGGAGTCGATCTGGGGAATTCTCCAGCTGCAGAGATTAAAGATCGTGAGAACCAGACATTGACCTTGAACAAGAATGTGCGCAGAAGCCTTAGTGATTGCTTTTTGCAAGACAAGCGCTTTACTGGAACAGCTACATGAGAAGATGGATTTGATGACTGTTGCAGTTAATAATTTTGGACAAACAGTGAATACCTATATAGAAACCACTCAGGAACCGACCCAGGAATCTGCTTTGACAGGGCAAGTTGTGCAGAAGACAAAGGAGGAGGTTGTTGTTGAACCTCAAGTAATACAAGTGGAAAGAGCCGCGGCCTTGCAGGAACATACGCTGTTGTCTTGGATGACTGAATCTGGAGAAAGTCAGATTTGGAGAGATGGAGTCTCGTCTGGTTTGGAGATGGGAAGTTGGATAGATCCCCCTATGCAGGGATGTTCTGGCTTCTGGGAACTGGTTTTGGGCCAGGGGGAGTCTGTAGTTGTGGGGGCCTTTAACTCTGGAGGGACTTTGAAACATGCCTTTAAATACCTTTTGGATTTTAGTGCTGACTATGGAGAATGGGCTGACCTGTCGAGAAGGGATAAAGACATTGTTAGGTTGGAGTTTCCCTGAGATCTACTCCTCAGCGATAAAGGAAGGAAATTAAGTACAAGATCAGCAGAAGACAAAGTAAAGTGCAGGTATAAATATGAAGAAGATCTGCAGAAGGGACATGGAAAAGAGTTAAGAGCCTCGGATAGAAGATCACCAGGTTAATGGACTAGATGGAATGGATAGAAAGGACTGACAGAACCCGAGACCAGGAAGAAGAGACGGTGGATGAAGATTGGAAGAAAGTTTAAAAATTCATTTAGAGAATTATTGTAAAATTAATGAGTGTTAGAAAAAATGTTGGAATGAAAATATTTGGCTTTAGTAGAAATGCTATAAGGAGTTATGTACAAATAAGTTTTAAGTTTTAGGGTTTTTATGGTAAGATAAGGTTAAAATAAATTAAGACAATTTAATGACAGAATATAGTGAAAGATGGAAAGGATTTGCTGAGATAATTAATAACTAGAATACAAAAAGGGAGGTGCGAGGAGGTCGATGAAACAAGTTAACGAAAGATAAAGATTTGGGAATATTGGATTTGTTTTTAATTTTTTGTTTGCTTTTGTTTTTGGTTTTGATGTATTGTGTGTTTTGTTCTCTTTTTTCTTTTTATTGACTTGTACTGTTTAATTCCTTTTTTGTTTTTCTTTTTTTTCTCTGTAATTTTAAATTCTCAATAAATATCTTTTTTTTAAAAAAAAAAAAAGAGGAATGAACTGGGCCTAGCAGTATACCAGAGACCTCCTGAATGTATTAATGCATAAATACTGAACACCTAAAAGGAAATGAGACAAACACCTGTCTCCTGTAGCAACTGCTACCTTTTCCAGAGTGCCAGCTCTTCAACAGCCTTGGCTTTTTTTTTTTGACCATGCTCTTTTCTGTAACACATTTCTTTGTTGTGTATTCTCACTGTGCAGGGTAATTCTTGATTATTGTTGTTTGGGGCTGCCGCTCCCAATGATTCACTCTTTCGTGTGCTCTTTGAACCTGAAGCCAGCTTGCTGGCTAGCACACTGCCACACTAAGATCCCACTGGGATTTTGACACTGTTGAGAAATTACTCTTTGCAAGAGGCACGCAGTCGTAGGTGGGCTGTGGGGTTGGTCCCATCAACAGTGAGATCTGCACTGAGAACGCGGGGCCTTTATTCTGAAGTGCGTGCCACATAAGCCACATCTACACTATATACATCTAAAGCAGTTTCATACCACTTTGAACAGTCATGGCTTCCCTGAAAGAATCCTCGGAAACTGTAGCTTGCAAAAGCCCTGAAAGGCAGCAAGATACATTGGTCAGTCTTTATCACAGCCGAGTTAAGGAACAAAACCTATTTAAGTGCTGGTGTGAGCACAACCAGAAGAAACTTTGTCCCCGTCTGCACTATATATTTAAAGCACTTTAAACAGTCATGGCTTCTCCCAAAAGCATCCTCGGAACTGAGAGCTGTTAGGAGACTCCCTTGTCTTCTCACAGAGCTACAGTTCCCAGAGTTCTCCGAGAAGAGGGAATTGACTATTGAACTGCAGCAGTAGGACCTTTGCTCTGATCCAGAAAGGCTCTCCTTGGGGCCGGATTTAGGTTTGATGAGGCCCTAAGCTACTGAAGGTAATGGGGCCCTTTATATGCCCAGCTGTCCTTTGTCAACAACAAATTGTCACTGTTTTTGGTGGCGCTGTGGGTTAAACCACAGAGCCTAGGACTTGCCGATCAGTAGGTCGGCGGTTCGAATCCCCGCGACGGGGTGAGCTCCCGTTGCTCGGTCCCTGCTCCTGCCAACCTATCAGCTCGAAAGCACATCAAAGTGCAAGTAGATAAATAGGTACCGCTCGGGCAGGAAGGTAAACGGCGTTTCCGTGTGTTGCTCTGGTTTGCCAGAAGCGGCTTAGTCCCGCTGGCCACATGACCAGCTGTACGCTGGCTCCCTTGGCCAATAAAGCGAGATGAGCGCCGCAACCCCAGAGTGGGTCACGACTGGACCTAATGGTCAGGGTCCCTTTACCTTTACCTTTAAATCCTGCGTAGGATCAGGCAGCAGGCCTGCCACTGTTAGCACCAAGTTGTAAAACGGGCTTTCTTCCCAGCATACCTGCTTTACCCCGAGCCAGACCCCAGTGGTCCATCTCGGTTGCCTACACTAGCTGGCAGCGCCTCTCCACAGTTCCAGGCGAGGAATGGAGATGCTGCTTGGGGGCTTGAACCCGGAGCCTTCTTCATGCCAAGCAGGTGCTCTTCCTCACGCCGCCAGCCAATCGCCTGCCCCGCAAGGATGCCGAGAGAAACCGCGGGGGGGGGGGGAGACATTGACTTCCTGTTCAGTTCACCTGCTGGGAAGGCGGAGCCAAGAGGCCCAGGTAAACCTGGAGCGCGCGTGTGAGCGAGTGCGCGCTCTCCCTGCGGCCCCACCCTTGAAACTGGCTACCTGCGGCGGAAGGGGCGCTCCACAAGGAAGTTGCTGAGCGGGAGAGGAGGAGGAGGGGAAGCGAGTCGCCCAGCGCCCGGGAGAAAAGCCCCAGCTCTCAGGGGAGAAGGAGTCGCCCTCGAGGCTGCAAGGGAGGAAGAAGAACACGACGCCTTCTCTTTTCCAAGAAAGTTGCTCGCTGTTTTCGACTCGCCGACGAGGATTGCTCCGGCCATGGCTTCTGGCTAAAGCCGCCCCCCCCCTCCCGCCGCGATTCTTCTTTTCTGTTTCCCTGATCTAGCCAGGAATTGCTTTGGACATCTCCAAAGTGGGGATTCTCTGGAAACTTTTCCTGCCTTGCTTTCCTCTCGCTCTCTTCTCCCTCCCCGTCCCCCCCCCTCCATCGCACTTTATCATAAACTTTCTGTGAAAAGGAGAGAATAAAGCGGGGGGGAAATCTAAATATGAAGGATTACCGGCTTCCCAGCGAAGGAAAAATGAACATTTATCACCCACCTTCCGGGGCTACATCGAAGGCGTATGTTTCAGGCCTAAAGTACAGCAATAAATTGGAGGTAAGTGCTTGTTTGGGAGATTTCGGGAGCGGGCGGGGGAGAGATTGGAGTGGATCATCTGCGCTCCCTTTCCAGATCTTGTGCATAATTCCCAGAAAATTGTCCGGGACAGGAGTCTTTGGTGGCCAATCTCTTTGCTGCTGTTCTTACCTTTTCCCCAAGCTGTATCTTGAAAAGTGAGGACGTTTAAGAGTTAATGACCGGGTCAGGATCGGGGCCCTTAAACTCGGGTTTCAGTGGGGCTTACTTGCGAGGAGGGGTGTGCGCGCGCGTGTGTGTGTTAGGATGGCAGCTAGAAGGGAAGAAAAGAAAGATCCCTCCTTTAGGGCTAGGCTTGTATCAAGTTCGGAGGATGAACTGCCTTGAGCCTGAATGGCAGGAGTCAGCCCGAAGGGACCGGCCATTTCTGTGTCTGTCCCTCAACCTTGAAATCATCTCCCTTCAAGAACTGTTAAAGCCTCAACCTATGCATGTTCTGGAACAGAGTAAGGCAATGGTGTTCATACCAGCTGGCTTTTGGTGGCCAGGGAAAGGGCAGAACAACTTTTATGATGAAGAAAGAAAGCCATTCTATGGCCTTGCAAAAGATGCTGAGGTGCCACACTTTGAGCTCATCCTGGTGCCTGACATCTTGTTTTGAAGTAAGCAGTTTGGCAGTGGACCGTCTTGGGTTCCCCCATGTTGGGTGGCCAAACTTCCCCAAATGCAAAGAGGTGTTTGTTTTTGTGCTGGAGATTTTGAAAAGCAAAAATTGACGTCAGCGGCTGTGTGCTCAGCCTTGGATTCCATTTTAAGCAGATTGTCCTCCTCTCTTGCTCAGTTTTTCAGGGTGGTTTTAAAGTGTAGGTGCTGTAGATTAAAAGTCAAAGTCTCTGCTGCGGATTTCTTTCCTGTTACGCTCTTTTGTGTAGCGCCGAAAAGGGTTAATTCACCGTCTCTTGTTAAGGTCAGAGGCCTGGTGTTCTTATTCAAGTAGACTTTCCAGTTGAGCCAGTGAACTGAGGACACCGGTGGGTGAGGTCTGCGGAGGCCTCTCTATTATGTGGGAAGAGTGTGGGCTTTCCTTAATTAAAGCCAATCCCATTTTTAAATGTGTAATTTTTTAAAATTAAAACTTGAACTTGGCTCCATTCAAGCTTGCTCTTAAAATCTGCTGCGATGATCTGGACGAGATGAAATGTACTCCTTCCGTTTGATCACTTTTAAAGATTATTGTGGATGATAAATGTGGACGCTCATATCTCTCATAGCTTAGAACTGCAAGACAGGGCCAGTTCCAGGTGGGTTTTTTCTTTGAGGGGGTGGGGTTCAGTAAAAGCGCCCACTTCTGGATGCCATCTTACGTAAGGGCCCCCCGCCTTTCAGGCTTTCCTTGGGACAACGGCTGGGTTAATAAACCACCATTTAAAATTTCCCACAGTGCCATGGAGAGAAGCTACACTGGAGAAAATCCACATACATATTATTATTTAGCTGTGATTCCTGCATTGCAAGGAGTCGTAATACATGACCTTTGGAAATCCCTTACAACCTCACAATTCTATCATCATCATCATCATCGTTCTAGATTATATTCTTCCTTCTCTTCATTGCACAGTCCCAGGCCCGGTTTCAACTATTTAAACATACAGTCTTAAAAGTGATTAAAACAAATTGCAGTCAATATACATGGTAGGTCCTTATATATACACCATGTCAAGGCCAGAAGAAAGGGTTGTATCTTTAGGGAGGAGATTGCAAAGCCCAGGGCAGCTATAAATAATGCCTCCCCCCCCCCCCCAATTTCTGATGACTGAGAAAATACCAAGCTGAAACTACTATCTGCTGATCTTAACACCTGTGAGGGGCTGCTGGGGGAACTCAAAATGGCAGCTGTCCAACCTAATGGTGGGAGGTGGCGGCAGCAGCAGCAGCAGCAGCAGGAGGGAAGATGCCTTTCAAAAACGGGGAGCTGCCATCTTGGCATCACCAAGATCAATATCCCTTTACGCTGGATCCCCCCCCCCCCCCCGGGAAAGTGGGAGAGAACAGTTAATCTTTGCAGAAGCCTCACTGGGTGCCTCTGGTTTCCTTTCTCTTCTCCCTTCCTCAAAACTCCTATTGCTGTTGGCAAACCTCTCCTCCAATACATAAAAGCATCCCAGGGGACTGCAGCAGCTGAGGGTACCTTCTCTCTGCTGCTGCTTTTTTAAAAGCAAGCAACACACCTCTCCAAATAAAGTCGATCCCTGAGGCCTGAATGAATTGTATACCTGAAGCAAACTTGTGTCGATGGCTTGCTATTTTGGCATAACCTACACAATCAAATGCTACGCATATTTACGCAGTAGTAAACCATACAGTATTCTAGGGGGCTTGCTCCCAGATAAGTGTGCAGCCTTACTGCACAATCCTAACTGTGTTTTACTCAGACGTAAGCCCTGCTGAGGGACGCGGGTGGCGCTGTGGGTTAAACCACAGAGCCTAGGACTTGCCGATCAGAAGGTCGGCGGTTCGAATCCCCGTGACGGGGTGAGCTCCTGTTGCTCGGTCCCTGATGCTGCCAACCTAGCAGTTCGAAAGCATGTCAAAAGTGCAAGTAGATAAATAGGTACCACTCTGGCGGGAAGGTAAACGGTGTTTCCATGCGCTGCTCTGGTTCGCCAGAACGGCTTAGTCATGCTGGCCACATGACCCGGAAGCTGTACGCTGGTTCCCTTGGCCAATAAAGCAAGATGAGCGCCGCAACCCCAGAGTCGGCCACGACTGGACCTAATGGTCAGGGGTCCCTTTACCTTTAACTTTATAAGCCCTGCTGAGCTCAATGAAGCTTACTGCCAGGCAAGCGGGTTTAGGATTGCATATGAAATGTATGAAGTTGCTTTATACTAAGTCAGACCAGTGGTTAATCTAGCTCAGTAGTGTCTGCACTGACTGGCAGTGGCCCACCAGGGTTTCAGGCAAGGGAGTCTTTCCCCAGCCTTAACTGTAGATGCTGCGGATTGAACCCGGGGGCTTCTGCATGCAGGACAGATGCTCTACCGCTGAGCTACACTTCCCCTCCCCTTAGCTGTAGCCCTTCCTTCAATAGGAATACGCGCTTATTTCCCCTGCTACTTTCCCCCATACTTTAGGAAGAGGCTAGAAGCTGTTCCTTTGCTTTGATCTTATTTCCTGTCTCATTCCTGACTCTGCTTTCATTATAAACTTGGAATTAGGTTCAGTTCTTAAAAAAAAAAGATGTAACATTAAATGCAGCTCAAAATGTTGTTCTGCATTCCAGCATAAAGCCAGGAAGGGTCTCATCTCTACAGCACAATTCATATTATAACATGATGAGTAAATTCAGCGTGAGATTCTGCTGAAGTCACCTGATGAATTTCCTGGTGCTGTGGCCAGTCAATTTTTAAAAAGGAAAAAGAAAAACTTGGTAAAAATATCCTTCAGGCTTCAGTATATTGAGAGAGATCTCTCTGCGTCTCTTTAACCCCCTCTCCAGTTTGTGCTCTTTGATGGTGAGTCACCGAAGAAGCAGTGATGTAGATCCTTCAGCTTAATGACTAGGGATGTTGACACTTTCCTTTTTCCTAACTGGGTTCATACAAAATCCCCCTTCCCTTACGAAAGCCAGCAGGGAATTTTAGTTTTCAACAGTATCTAAGATCTCAGTTTTACTTTACCTCGTGATGCTCAAGGGATTTGATCTTTGCAAATCCCTGTGCAGAAATTACCTGATTTGCTCACCTCTGAATGGGGTAAGGATTGGGATTTGGCTTTCCATCCTAAAGTATCAAAACACATATTTTGAGGGGCATTTTAGATTGGTAGATCATAGTGGAAACAGAACAGAATTATGGGCTTAAAAACAGGCCAAGGTTGCATATGCATCATACATTTAAAATATGCCCACTCCAAGAATCCTGGGAACTGTGATTTGCCCCTCAGAGCTACAGTTCCCAGCACTTTTAACAAGCTACAGTTCCCAGAAGTCTTTGGGAGGAAGAAATGTGTCATGGAACAGAAAAGGACAGATTTCACCTCTTCCCAAGTTTACTATGCTTATTTGAATGTTTTGTTTTTAAAGATTTTCTTTCTTTCTTTCTTTTTTACTCTGCCTTTACATTTCAAAATTGCTTAGTTATTGCAAATGAGCAATAACCAAGGAGAAGTCTTTTAAAATAGCCACACCGTGCTTTGCCACTTGCCTGAGTGAGCATCTCCCACCCCCACCCCCAAAAAACCACCATGTGGCAAACAACTTGAAGCACTTTCCTTCTGTGTTTTTTACATTGCCCTGTGTTGTTAATTATTCACCTTTATATCCTTTCCTTCTTCCAAGATACACAAGCTATATACATAGGAGCCAGTGTGGTGTAGTGGTTAGAGAGCTGGACTAGGACCTCTGAGCCCAGGGTTCGAATCCCCACTCAACCACAAAGCTCACTGTGTGAACTTGGGCCACCACCCACTCTTAGCCTGACCTATCTCACCTGGGGGCGTGGTGAGGATAAAATTGAGAGGAAGAGATATATGTATGCCACCTTGAGCTCCTTGCAGGAAAGGTGAGATATAAATGCAATAATTAAATAAATACAGATTGCCCTCCTCGTCTTCTCAACAATCCCGGGAGGTAGCCTAGGCTAAAATGAGGGGATTGTCCAAGGCTACCCAGTGAACATCATGCCCAGGCCAGAGATTCTGGGTCTCATTCTAGGCAGGGCTGTGACCCAGCTGCACAAACTCTGCCTTTTTCAAAGCTGAAAGAACCAGCTGGCCAAAGTGGCGCCACGGCTGTGGTTGTTACTTAAATGCAAAATACTTTACAATGCTACTGAGCATCTGTCTTCTCAGAAATTCTTACAGCCACCCTTGTAAGGAAGGCCAGTATTATTACTGGGCTTGTGTTGCACATGCAGAGCTGTGTCTGCAAACTAGCAGCACGTTGGTGACCACCTAATCAATGGAGACCTTAGGCAGCAGTCTAACCAGGGACTTTGTGGCCAGTGGAAGCACATTATTTACAGCTGTAGCCCTGTGCCCGGCTACCTGGAAGTAAACCTCATTGGACTAAGTGGGATTTCCAGAGGAGGAGGAGGAGAAGAAGAAGGAGGAGAAGGAGAAGAAGAAGAACTTCAACAACAACAACAACTTGTTATTTATACCCCACCCATCTGGATGGATTTAAGATCGCTCTGCGTGCAGCACGCAGCTCTCCAGATCTCCCCTGCACATTCTTACAGCGCGTTCTGCAGTCCTTTGACCTCCTACACACTGTCCAAAAACACAGCGCTTCCCTGGAAGGGAAGAGCTTTCAGATAGATGGAGAGCCTTGATGGTGTTATTTTTGTTCCTCCCTGACCTGCCTCATCTTGTCTGCCATGGAGAAGGGAGGCTGGCCTTTGCTTAGTTCCGCATTGTAACTTGCACACCCAGAATGTAAACAGACTCTGCTGCAAAGTAGGGGGGGCGGGGAGGACTGTTTGTTTGCAGAAGATGGATATGGATTGCCATCAGGTTTGTTTGGGGCTCTTTAACCCTTTGTTTACAAATATACAGTATATATATATATATAATCTCATTGGGTTTGGGTTAAGTAATAATAATAATATGCATTAACTACTGGCTAGGATCAAAATCTCCTGTTGGTGCCTGGACACCTTTTAATGTGTTGTTGCGTTAAAGTGAACACCATCAAATATAATGTGTGAATTTGACAAACGGGTGTTTAAAAAGCCATGTGTTGATTTACATGTTTGCCAGAGAGCCAGGACTGGCCCCTGACTTCCTGTTGAGTGTACTTGCAGTGGCAAACCTGGGTTAGTTGCTATGTAAAGTGTGAAATGGCCCTGATCCACTGACCATAAATCTTTGGGTGTTTCCTGTTTCAAAATCGGACCATAGCCCTTCGTAACCTGTCACTAGCAGCCATCGCTTGTGACATAGTCGGAAGATTTAAGGAGCATTTGATTGAACAAGGGATCGCCCCCCCCCCCAACTTCCTTTGGGTGCAGTGGTTGGAAAGCTGCTATAAAACTAATTCTGTGTTTGGTTTAGTCTTGTTCCTTTAAAGAAAATAGAGGATTTTTTTTAAGGATAAAAAAATGAAAATGAATAATAATAGTAATAATAATTTTATTATTTATACTCTGCTCATCTAGCTGGGTTTCCCCATGAAGTGTCAAGAGTGAGCAAACCCACACACTATATGCAGCAAAGAATTGGAGGAAGGACTTTATTCATAGGCACCTGTCTCTAAGTTCAGCCTCGTTGAGGGGCAGTATTTCAATATGAGTAGGAAAATGAGAGTACCCCTAAACATTTTTTTTAAAGGAAAAAAGCACTGTTTGTAGGAATTCTGACTCGGAACCTGCCTGTTTGCTTCTCCTCTCTGTCTTTGTTATCCAATCTGGGAACCCTTTTGGCTGAACAGTACAAATGCATTCATTTTTTTAAACCAAAAACAATTTCAACAATCCTTGGAATAAAGCAGGCAGATCATTGTTTTATGGCTACAGGGAGAGGGCTCTGTGACTAACACAGCTTCCCTGACAATGCAGTTCTTTACATGTTTACTTAGAAAGTAAGCCCCGCTATGCTCAGTGGGGCTTACTCCCAGGTAAGTGTACATGGGGAGCTGCGGGCTGCAGGCCTGATGAACTCGTGTTGGAGGTGAGGACTTCCTGGTCCAGAGTACAACAAGCCTTTTGCTGCTGGCACAGTCCCTGAAGTAGGATTATTTTGGTTAATCTTTACAACAAACCAGGTTTATGATCGATCAAGATTGCACTCTTTGTATTGCAGCTTGGGTGGTGCAGAGTCTTGACAGCAATCAATTCATTTATTCAATTTCCATAACTTCACTTCTTTACTGCCCAATAATAACCGAATCTCTGTTGACAGATTCCAGTAAAGGTTAAAAATATTAGAATTGTAAGAGATGGAAGGGACCACGTAGGTCATCTAGTCCAACCCTCTGCAATGCAGGAATCTTTGGGCCAATGTGGAGCTTGAACTCACAACCCTGAGATTAAAAGCCTCGTTATCTGCTGACTAAGCTGTCCATTTTAGCATGGAATAAAAACAGAGAAATGCAAAACCAGAATAAAAACAACATGGCAGGTCATAAACCTGCAGTGAGATTTGAACTGGACAGCTGGCATTTTTTACTCTTTCTGTCCCCCTGTCCTCCCCCCTGCCAAAAAACTCCAAATTCCTGGCACGATAATCCAATTCTGCCTTGGGGATTTCTATGAAAAGGTGATGAACAAACTTTCGTTTCTCTGAACTTGCTCTGTTCCTCCTCCCTCCCAACTCCTTTTCCTTTTGTGTCGTGCCTTTTTAGACTGTCTTCCCAAGGGCAGGGACTCCTTTATGATTGTCATAATCCTCGAAATAAACTTGCTGACTGCATATAGAAACAGTGACGTCAGCATTCCTCATGGTGTGTGTATCGATTGCGACACCCCCTGCCCCTTGGTTCGTGATGCCTGCAAAGAGGCTGGCACAGTCACACGCTGGATAGATCGGAAACGGACTTCTGCTTTGCCGTTTCCCTTTTCTCCTTTAGGAAGGAGTTGAGCAAACTTTACTCCTCAGTTTGCTTGAGAAGGACTAGTCCAGCCTGAACATGTTATGCAGATGATCTGTCCTCTTCACCCCTCTCTGACTGTAGTTGGAATCTCCTAAATTCTTTGATTCCTTCCTCCTCTGGCCTCTTCCTCCCCAGAAAAAAAAAAAGCAAATAGAAAGTTTTTCTCCCTTTCTACTCATGGTCATCCAATGAAGCTGAATGGTGAGATATTCAGAACAGGCAAGAGAAAATACTTACTTATTCAGCACATAGTCAAATTATCGAATTAGCTACAGTGGTACCTTGGGTTAAGTTACAGATAGGTAGCCGTGTTGGTCTGCCATAGTCAAAATAAAAAAAATCCTTCCAGTAGCACCTTAAAGACCAACTAAGTTAGTTCTTGGTATGAGCTTTCGTGTGTGTATCTGAAGAAGTGTGCATGCACACGAAAACTCATACCAAGAACTAACTTAGTTGGTCTTTAAGGTGCTACTGGAAGGATTTTTTTTATTTTGACCTTGGGTTAAGTACTTAATTCATTCTGGAGGTCCGTTCTTAACCTGAAACTGTTCTTAACTTGAGGTACCACTTTAGATAATGGGGCCTTCCGCTGCTGTCGCACCGCCGAAGCATGATTTCTGTTCTCATCCTGAAGCAAAGTTCTTAACCTGAAGCACTATTTCTGGGTTAGCGGAGTCTGTAACCTGAAGCGTATGTAACCCGAGGTACCACTGTATTGCACAATGTGGCCATGGTCACCAACTCAGACAGCTTTGGAAAGGGCTTAAGACGAATAAGGTGACCAGTGGCTGCTTAGTCATGCTGGTTGAACATAGTGTCTAGAATTGGAGGCAGGTTGCTTCTGAATACCAGTTGCTGAGTGGGAGATGGCTGTTGCTCTCAGAGTCCTGCTTGTTGGCTCCCCATCAGCACCTAGCTGAGCAGGAGGGTGCAAGAGGGGATAATACTAGCCACAGTGACAAGGCAGGCTGCAGGGCACGGTCTTCCACCCCTTATGCAACGGTCAAATGATCTGAAAAGACAGAATTAAAGAGCCTTTGCTCTATCCCAGGACCTAGAGAAATGAGAGCAGGGATAGCCAAAATGATTCTCTCCAGGTGTGGTTGGCCTGCATCTCCCATCGTCCCTGACCATTGGCTATGCTGGCTGGGTCTGATGGGAGTTGTAGTTCATCAGCATGCACCATGTTGATTATTTTGACTCTCACCCCTCTAGGTACTGAGTTGCCATTCTGGCTAGCCCTTTGTGGGTGGCTACCCAAGGGGCGTAGCATGGCGGGGTACCAGGGGAGTTGTGGTCTCGGGCTCTGACAACAGCTGTTACACCACTGAGCTACTCTCATGCTTTTTTCTAAGCTAGAGGATCCGAAACTGTTGTCTGTGGACCACGAGTGGCCTGTGAGCTTCATTCACCTAGCCCATGACATAAAATCCTAGAATTGTTGGGTCATCTAATCCAACCCCCCTGCAATGCAGGAATCTTATTTGCCCAATGTGGAACTCGAACCCACAACCCTGAGATTAAGAGCCTCATGCTCTGCCGAGCGAGCTATCCCTGTCTGTGCATTTGTGGCTGAGTATGGGAGACAGCTCGCCTGTCTTATTCAATGTTCCTAATGATTTTCAATGGTCTTCTCATTGCATCTTTTATTTCTTACATTGCATTTCATTTCATTGTATTACAGTTTGAATTCTTCGGAATGCAAATTGTCATGCAGCATAAGGAACAAAAGACGCGGCTACACAATTTAAAATCTTGCTGCACCTAGCGCGGCACGTTGCAATCACTACAGCTGGCAGGAAACCTATTCAGTGGTCTGTCAAGACCTCCAGTTGTTTTCGTTATTATTAATGATTTTTATTTATTTATTAACATATAAAACACATACTTTTACATTTGTTTTACATTTGTGTGTGTGTAGACCTCCAGTCGTTGTCAAGTGGTCCATGGAGTGGGGGGGGGGGAGATTTGGGAGACCCTGTTCTAACTCAAGCAATATCAGCTGGGTGACCTTCTATGGCCGGAGACCTTCAGTTGGCCTTGGGTGTCACTGAATCAGATCCTGGGAGCAGCTTGGAAGAAGGAAAGGGCAGTTTCTCCCTTCTGGCTAAGCCTCCAAACTTGTCTGGAATGGCTCTCGCTGACCAACTACTTCACATATGGCCTAACTTGGACATATTTCCTCTGTGTTTCATTTGAGGTCTGAGTCATCAAAGGGATAAGTAACAAACAGGGTTGAATGAAACCAGACTTACGCAACAGCGGCGTGAGAGGACTCTCTCTCTCTCTTGGAGAAGGAAGTGAGCCCTGAGTAAATGATTAGAGGCAGTGAAAGAGGAGAAGAGGCTGCTGCTTTATGCCAGGTTAAACCCAATCTAGTTTAGTGTTGTCTGCTCTGATTGGCAGCAGCCAGCCAGGATTTTTATCCTAGCACCTCCTGCAGTTGTCAGGATTGAACCTGGGACTTTACTTCATGCAAAGTTCTTCCCTGATACTTTGATTTAGGCAGGGGATATAGGCTCCCAGTGGACTCAGAGCAGAGGCCAGGGCCTGTTTCCCTTCTGCTTTCCTGCCAACAGGAAGATGCCTTACACCGAGTGAGTCCATTGATGCACCTAGCCAAGTACAGTATTGTCTTTCCCCACATATAAATTGTGATGGTTCCCAGGTGGATTAGATTCTCTCTAAGCCAAAACCAACCTTACAGGCCGGTAGTGATTTCAATAAATAATTTAAAATAATAATCAGCCTTGCTTCCAGGATTTTTTTGTACAATGTAGTGAAGGCTGAAACAAATGATGTCGGTAAATTCAAAAATCAACCATTTGGCAGAAACTGAATAAATTCAATACTGCAAGATAAGTAAAAAAAATTTAGGCTCAAGTATATAAACAACAAAGCAAACCAAGAGTTCTGGTTTGCTCTCTTGCAACTTTCCCCAACCTGGTTCCTTCCAGCTGTTGTGGACCGCATTTCCCATCAGCTCCAGGCAGCACAGCTGGGCTGATGGGTGATGCAGTACAAAACATCTGGAGGGCACCAGGTGTGTGTGGAGGGGGAAGGCTGCTCTCCCCTTTCAGGGGGTCCCAAGAGCGCTTCTGTGCTCAGAATGGCTTTGCCACAGAGGACAGTTACGCAGCTGTGGTTTGGATGCCCAGTTCCTCCTTGATTCCTGCATGCTTCCTCCTCTGGTTTCTTAGCGGTGGAAGAAACACACGGCCCTCCGTATGCTTTTGAACCACAACCCACACCACCCCCAGTGTCTGATCACGCTGCCTTGGGCTGCTGGGGGAGTCCAACCGCATTATTATTATTATTTATAGCCTGTCTTTTTCAGGGACTTGAGGCGGCTTACGGATCAAATAGAAACAGTTAAAAACATAGGAAAACAACAACAATAGCTTTATAGAACTAGAACGATATCTAAGTATAAATGATTGATTAAAAGCATCTGGTGGGCCGCAGATTGACCTGTAAATAAACCATTTCCTGTACCAATGCTTGGCTACGGCTGCAGAACCCTGGCGGCTTTCCTTGTATTCAAGTCTGTCGGTCACAAGCTGCGGACAGACAGACAGAGCAGCCGAAAATAAAGTCATTGTGCAAGGCCTGACTGCCGTTCTTGCTCATCCAGCACTGAATGCCTTGGTTTTGCGTGAGCAGCAGAGGTCTCAGTTCACTAAGGCACTGCGTTCTGAAAGAACAGGCAGTGGTGCGGAGAGACCAGGGTGACGAGAGGCGGATGTGAGCCACGTTTCTAGTCCTTCGGCTCAGTCACACAGCTCCGAGTGAGGATTAAGGCGTTTGAATCCAAGTCCTCAGAGGAAAAAGGTGGGATTTGAGAACGGATTTAAAAGGAGAGAGAGAGAAATGGGAATCTGCCATCAGAGCTATGCAGTGCCTCCACGGCCAGAGGCAGTAAATAACTCTGGATGCTGGAACCACAGGTGGAGGAGGGGACAAGGCTCTTGTGTTCAAATTCTGTTTGTGGGTTTCCCTTGGACACATCTGGTTTGGCCTCTGTGAGAGCAGGGATACTGGACTAGACGGGCCATTGACTTGTTCCAGCAGGCTGTTTAGATGTTCTTAGGAGAAGGTAGGGTTGTGTCTTGCTTCTAAGAAAGTGTACCGGGCAGACGGGGAGGGGGGGGGGAGAGACACTCTGACCTTTTTCAGTCAGCTGAAAGTTGCTGACTTCACAGGCGGAAGTCTGTCACCTTGGAGCTGTGGACGCCAAAAGCGCAAACCACGAGTGAGGCGTGGCCTGGCTGAGCCGGCCTGGCTTGGTTCTGCTCTGCAGGTGCTGCCTGAGCAGGGATGGGCAGCCCAGAAAGGAACACGGAAGTCCCCGAAACTCTTGCAGAAAGTGTGTGAGCAACACGTTTTGTTCCGCCGCACTTTCTGGGGATGAGTGTGTCTGTTTGTGCCTTCTGGGGGCAGATCCTTTGTTCACAGTTTCAGGGTTGTAGAGGTGAAAGGGAAGTGGCTCCCCCCTCCCCTCATTTGACAGCTGTTTTCCTATAGGATTGCTGCTTTTTAAGCTGGTACAGTGGTACCTCGGGTTAAGAACTTAATTCGTTTTGGAGGTCCGTTCTTAACCTGAAACTGTTCTTAACCTGAGGTACCACTTTAGCTAATGGGGCCTCCCACTGCCACTGTGCCACCGCTGCATGATTTCTGTTCTCATCCTGAGGTAAAGTTCTTAATCTGAGGTACTATTTCTGGGTTAGCGGAGTCTGTAACCTGAAGTGTCTGTAACCTGAAGCGTATGTAACCCGAGGTACCACTGTATGGCCTATGGGAGGAATGAAGAATTGGCAAGCCCCCAGTTTGGTTTTTGCTTATTTCTCACGAGTTTAATGTGGCCTTGGACAATTGGATGGGCCCTCTCTCTGTCCTCCTCCCCTTTGCAACAGGTATGGGGTGGTGTGCTTTTTGCAGCTTGAGGGCCACATTCCCTCCTGGGAACCTCTTGGGGGCCACATGGCAGTGGTAGGCAGGGCCAGGGGCAAAAATGGGTGGAGCAATTGGTGTGTATTTTGCCTTTTGTGCGGTGGGCTGGATTCTACTCTCTCGCACACATTTTTCTCTGGCACAAGCCAGAAGTTCAGGGACACATTGCAGCCAGTGTGGTTGAACAATCAATCCCTCTTTCCGGGGACTTAGCTCTGTGAGAGGAATAGGGGCTAGCAGTTTCTGGTTTTGTAGTAGTGTTTCCTGGAAAGGGTCCCCTCCGCTCTGGCTGGTTGTTAAAAAGGCAGGCAGGTAAAGCCTGGCTGATAGCAGACTAAGCACTCTAATGGAGCAGCCTCTCTTGTTTCTAATGTTTATAAAAAAATTGGACTGTTTTTCAGCTTCCTATTCACTATGCAGAGGTGGCATTATTCCCTCTTTATCTGCCTTTCCTCTGTCTGTTGTAAAGCTAGAACTTCAGCCGGTTTGAGGGCTGGCTTTAGCTTTAGGGCAGACAAAAGGGAGGAAGTCATTTTTTCAAGCAGCGCATGAATAACCTGCGGAACTCCCTGCCATTTGATGTGATGGGCGCTGTCTTATATAATTTTCTATTTTTTGTTTTAATTTTTTTTTGGGGGGGAGAATGAAAGGAAAATAGATTTGTCACTGTTTGTATGATAGTTAGATGTAATTGTTCTTTTACAGTTTTTTACTTTGACATTCCTCCTAGGAATTCTGTGGACAACGATTCATGAATCAAATCAAATTCAATAAAAAGAAAATGGAGCTCCCATGGGCAAGGACTGTATACAGTGGTACCTTGCAAGATGAATGCCTCGCAAGACGAAAAATGCGCAAGACGAAAAACGCACAAGACGAAAGAGTTTTCCATTTTTTTAGTCGTTCCGCAAGACAAATTTCCCTATGGGCTTGCTTCGCAAGATGAAACGTCTTGCGAGTTCTTGCGAGTTTGTTTCCTTTTTCTTTAAGCTGCTAAGCCGTTAATAGCCGCTAAGCCGCTAATAGCCGTGCTTTGCAAGACGAAAAAACCGCAAGACGAAGAGACTCGCGGAACGGATTAATTTCGTCTTGCGAGGCACCACTGTACCTTCTGGTTTTCTCCCTGCCCCACTTCAAGGCACTTTTGTTGCCTTCTTGCCTTGCTTGGGAGACTCAAGAATCGTGCTGGGAAAATGAATTTCGACTAGTCCCTGGCCCCTCTCCCCAAGCTCCAGATGTTTTGTTTGGGTCTGCTGGGAGCTGTGGTTCAAAACAACTGGATGGCTCTGGATTTGGGGAGAGATCTTTTAGCCTGATGCCACAAGGCAGTGTAGAGCAGAGCGCTCCAATATTGTCACGCTGATCCACGGAACAGAATCCACACTCTGGGAGAGGGCCAATCCTCCCATTGGGCATGGTGAGGCAGCTGACTCCAACACGGCTAATTTTGGGGCGCTGTGAAAAGAGAGCTGCATTGGCTGTTCAATTTCTGTTTTTTACAGAGGTGCTTGTGGTCTTTCTTTCCTCAGCTGCGGAAACAGATTCTCTTGGGTATTCCTTGCATGTAGAGTGATTCATAAATTCAATAAACAGTAATACAGCGGTACCTCTGGATGTGAACGGGATCCGTTCCAGAGCCCCGTTCGCATCCTGAAGCGAATGCAACCCGTGTCTGTGGGTCGCAATTTGCCGCTTCCGTGCATGCGCGTGACGTTATTTTGAGCGCCTGTGCATGCGCAAGCAGCAAAACCCAGAAGTAACGCATTCTGTTACTTCCTGGTCGCCGCAGAGTGTAACCTGAAAACGCTCAACCTGAAGCATATTTAACCCGAGGTATGACTGTCATTGGCTGAGCTCCCCTGTTTCAGCAGCAAAATATCTTGGGCCGGCCCTGTCGTTGGGGTTGGGGATCTGCAGGAGGGAGGAGTACATGGGCGCCTTGTTGGGATGGCAGCCTGATTCTGTGTTTGCTTCGCCCTAGGATATGAATGGCCTGGAAGAAGGGTTGGAGTTCCTCCCCACCATGAACGCCAAGAAGGTGGAGAAGAGGGGTCCCAAGCGCTGCATAGCGGCGATAGCCATCGTCCTGGTCTGCCTCCTCCTCTCCCTGCTTGCTGGGTTCCTGGTTTGGCACTTTAGATGTAAGTGAGCCCCAGTTTGCAAGTTGTGGGGTTGCCGCATGGTTTTATGATTATGATTATTTAGATCTCGCCTTTCTGCCCAGACTGGGATTCAAGGCAGGCTTACACAAATTAAGCAAGACAGCTAAAATGCAGAAAGCTAAAAACATATAAAAGATCATCATTAAGGAAAAAAAACAATTTGACGCTGATAGAATCAAAACAGTATAAAAAACTAATCTACTGAAATACAGGTCATAATAAAAAAACAAACCAGTGCAGCGCTATTAAAAGCCCTTTCCTTGTAAAAACCATCAGTTATGAAAACCTCCTGCCTTTTAAAGATATTGGAAGAAGCAGGGGAGAAACCGCAGTTCAATAAATAAAGTTTTTTGCCACCTTTAAATTTTTTATTCTCTGGTACAAGGACACATTGGAGCAGGCTGGGAATATCATCTGTCCTCAATAGGCAACCCCACCAATTAAAACATTTCCCTTGGTGGATCAGTTGGCCAAAGCTTTAGTTTATTGACCTGCTGACTAAGCCAATTTAAACTTAAAATCCAGCCAAATCACTGCGTGAGCGGAGTGACAACTGCTCCTGCTGTGGAACCTCCACCCCCTTGTGTGCCCCCCAGACCCCCAAGCCCAAGCCTGCTATGGAGTTTTCCCCAACCCTTCAGAGTGGGATTCAGGTTTATACGTCCATTGTCTATCTGATATACAGTTAGTTCTAAAAACAATTACAGTTGTAAAAACAAGTAAAACCATACCAACCAAAACAGAAGAATGTAGATTCAATCACCAGATGTGTGTGTGTGTTGCACAAAATTAAATAACTGTTGGCTGCATGTGGCAGAAGTTGTATAACCAAGATGCTAAACACACCACAACTTGAAGAAGACTATTGATTTTATTATTCATAAGCACCAGCAATGTGCATAAGCTAATAGTGGTCTTTGCCCCAAGGAGCTTACACTTTAGATTAGTGTTTCCCAACCTTTTCCAGGGCCCTGCCCCCTGGGTTTCAGAAATTCATCCCCAATGCCCTCTACTCTACCCTATCAAAAGCATGATTCAGAATACAGTGATACCGTGGAAGTCGAACAGAATCCGTTCCGCTCGACTTCCAAAACGTTTGGAAACCAAGGCACGGCTTCCGATTGGCTGCAGGAAGCTCCTTTAGCCAATCGGAAGCTGCATCGGACATTTAGGTTCCAAAAAACGTTCACAAACTAGAACAGTCACTTCCTGGTTTTCGGCGTTTGGGAGCCAAAACATTTGACTCACAAGGCATTCAGGATCCAAGGTACGGCTGTAGTGGTTTGCGTGACCCACTAAAAAAGAGAATAGTGCATTGAAATTAAAAACAGTAGCAATTAATTGCACATTTATTTGAAATCTCATGGTTTAATCAATTCACCAAAAGGGGTGAACTTGATCCAGTGGGGTCTTTGGGGAAGAATGATAATAAAAATGTAGATCCCTGAGTGCAGATCTCTATATATTGGGAACCACTCACAAAACCTGCCGGATAGTATGTGTTGAAAATGCCTCCTTGAAAACCAGATTGCAGAGCTGCAAGAACGGAAGTCAAAGGAGTGTGTTGCTTATTTTCTAAAGCTTGATGGAAGGTCGCTTGGTTCTGTTAATGGGCACCCAGGAAATATAGGCCTCTCTGGATTTGGAACAATTGGACTGGGGCAGAACTGTCCAAATAAAAATAATAATAACTGGAGCCCATTTGTTCCAGGCACCTCTAGACCTGTAGGTGTAGAGCAGGCTCCATTAAACACTGTTCTTATCTTTCACCCGCAATATGGCTTCTCTTAGACAGGAATGCCCCTGTGCAGAAAGTCTACAATGGCCACCTGAGACTCGTGGGGCGCAACTTCATCGATGCTTACGAGAATTCCAACTCCCCTGAATTCACTGACTTGGCCAGGGAGGTGAAGAAAATGGTAAGCAGCTCCTGAACTCATAGGGCGAACTTGGCAAAGTGTCATTGATTGTGTAGCATAATAATAATATTTATTATTTATACTCCGCCCATCTGCATGGGCGTCTCTGGTGTGTTCGGCTGGAGACACAGAACTGAACTAAATGATGCCAGCTCCCATCATCCCCACCCAGCATGGCCAGGGGCTGAGGATGATGGGAGTTGTAGTTTGACAGTGTTTGGAGGGCTGCAGGGTTTGCATGCTTCTGGGCTCAAGCGAGGTGAACCCCACCCTCCCTCTTTTCAACCTTAAATCTTACTTCTGTATACATCCTTTCAAACCCAAAGATGGTTCTGGTTTGATGCTTTCTCACTTGAACTGCTTTACTGTGAGACTTACCCAAGAGAAGCTCAATTGACTTAAATGCTCTTATTACTTAAATGTAATAAAGCCACTCCCCCCCCCCCATATGCTTTTCCAATCAGTGGATTCCACGTTTTGGAATCCGCTGAGATGACGACCCTTGGGTTCCTAGAGACAAGCTCAACTAGCAGCCCAAAGCAACTTCCTGGAAGGACAATATAAAAACACCCCGAGAACAGCGCCTCTGCAGCTGTGTATGTCTGTCAGTTGAGGACACTATTCATTATATGTTGTACTGTATATGAAATTCCGAGGGCTAAATACTTAAAGAAACCCCTCAAGTTGATTGCCAGCTTTAGTGACATCAATAGAATCAATTACCTGCTATCTAGCTCAAACAAACCAGTTACGTTTGACACAGCGAAGTTTGCGCTAAAAACCTTGCAACTCAGGAAAACCCTAGAGTCTTGCGTCTGGAGTTTCCCGCCATTTCCCTCCATTTATGTATATCTGTGAAGTGTTTTAAAATGTTTTAATCATACGTGCTATGATACGTTTTTGAGACCTGTCCGTTTTTGTTTGTTCTGAGCTGTAACCTGTATTTGGTTGGCCTATAGAATCTGACGACGGTGACAAAACGGTTATAGCCAGAAAGTGTGGTTCCCTTCTGACCTCTGAATTTGCTAGTCATCTACCTGTTCCTTTATTTACACTAAACTCTAACCTTTTTTCTCATCTTTAGCTTATAAACATCTATAAAAATAATCAGGATGTCAGTCCTTTTCACAAGGAAACTCAGATCGTCGCGTTCAGGTGGGTAATGACCAAGTTTAAGAAAAACCGCTCAGAATTGTTGTTTAAAATGTCATTTAAGATAATTTCTAATAAGGCAGGAAAAAACCCCAGCTGTGTGGAAAACACAGTGTCTGCAAACAACAAGATACGCAAACTCATACTTGCTCTTCCGAACATGGGTTTGCCATAGTAATGGGGCAAAAACCCCTTAAATGAGACTCCTTTGCAACATGGCCTCTGTTGTCCTGCTAGTATGTTTGAGAGAGCCAGGCCTTAGGGAAACCAATATTCACAATAGATTATAGCAGAGCTTTCCAAACCTTTCGGACGTGCATCATTTCGTGACATAGTGATTCAGTTTTCCTAGCAAACCGGAGGTCAAACTAACCTCTTTCCAGCCCTGGGAGGAGCGTGGGGAGCGTTTGCGCGACACACCTACACACTGCAGCAGACACACTGACGTGTCGTGACGCACAGTTTGGAAAGCTCTGGATTATAGTGATTGGGGCAGTCAGGGTTGGCCAAGGCTTCCTGCAACCCTTTGGGTCCCTTCCGACTCTACAATTCTGTGATTTTCTTTGCAACCCTGATGGTTTGGTCCAGATTCCTAACCTGCCTCTTTTTCCTCCTCTCCGAGCAGCGAGGGCAGCATTATAGCCTACTACTGGTCAGAGTTCAGTGTCCCTAAACACAATGTGGAAGCGCTTGACAGGGCCATGGCCAACATCCAGGCTTCAAATGAGGCGGGGATGAAACAGAGGGGGAGCTATGAAATGCGAGTTGAGACGGTCGTCGCTTTCCGTAAGTCTCTCTTCTCTTCTCTCCACCTCCTGTTCGGTCAACTCAGCCTTGATTGTGAGAACCTGAGTGTTTCATCCCAGAGGAAATTTCAGCTGCCTATTTGGCTTTGGAAAATGAGAGCCAAACATGTGTGGGGAAGACATAGTGGCTGACTAGGGCTAGATCTGCACGGCTATCAAACAAACGCTCTGAAAACGATCTGCTAAAAACCATTGTAAAGCTCACAATTGAAAAGGTCATTTCAGCTCTACACCGCCATCTGGTGTCACAGTGTTATAACGCATTTATAACACTGTATTTTGACTAATGTAGCTGAGTCCTTGGGCTATTATGGGTTGGGGACTCAGCCATTCGGAAGGCCCAATTCAACCCATGCCCTAAGTCGTAACATTCTGCAGTTGCTGAGTGGTTAGGAACAGTTTGGAGAACTTTCCCTTTTAAAAGATCGGTTCTCCAAACTTTTCCTAACTGCTCAACATCTGCAAAAAGGTTTATTGGGCCTTCTGATGGATTTGGTCAATAGCCAGATGCGAAACGCCCGAGGTACTTGTGCATTTCAGAGCTTTGTCAGGGAACTTTAAGAGGTTTCTTTTATTTAGGGTAAGACACAAAGGCTTTTCTTTTGTTTAAATGTTTCCAAAATGTTGTTTTGTTTAAAGGCTACACTATTATAGGTGCCACATAATACCTGTTCCATGTTTGTAAGAACTCATTCTTTCTGTGTGGCGGCACTCGCACTTTGGAACTCCCTGCCTATTGATTCAGGCAGGCGCCTTTGCAGTCCTCTTTCTGGCGTCTGCTAAAAACATTCTTCTTTAGACAAGCCTACCCACATGTTAAGAAAGTTGATGTGAGTTTTAATCTGTTTTTAGTCTTATTTTTATTTTAACTCACTTTTCTTATTGATAATGTTATTGTTTTATCTTTTGCTGTAAACCCCTTTGAGGAGTTGTTGTTGTTTTTTAACAATCAAGCAGTGTATACATTTTATGAAATGAGTAAATTTAAATATTGCACCCTTATAATGAGGGGTTCTGGTGGGGGAGAGAGGCCTGGGGCTGGCATATTAAAGGACCAGAAGACATTTGAATTTTTTCTTCAGAATAAGGGATGTAAAGATTGCCTCCCCTACTCCCACTGCCCCCCACCCTGTGCTCCGATTCTGATGGTTATATCTCCATGCTCCCCGCAAAAAAATGTCCTAATTAAAAATGTTCCTGCAACGAAACTTGTTAACTGAGGAACTATAAGAATGTTACTTAATTCATACTTCAGAAGTTTATTTATGGGTGTGCAGTACAGACTGCGGCCTCGGGTAGATTTTTGGGGAGGGAAATCCACGACAATGAAATGAAATACATCTTTTTGGCTGAGTCATGGTGACTCATCCACTTCTACATTCTCACAAAGGATCCTTGCATTGGAGTCCATCAAAGTAGGGGGAGAGATGAGCCAACCTTTGTGTCTCCAGGGAATGCAGACTGGCTGGGTTCCCTCTACAACGGGGCCTGCACAATTAATGTATTTTTCTCTCTCTCTTTAACTCCTAGCTTCCGATCCAGATATCATAAAGGCAAAACGGGACAGTAAGTACTGTGTTTGGTTTTGTAGCCATACAAGACACATTGGGTCGTCTGTACGAGGAGGCCTGTTCCTCCTCGTTTGGGAGAGATAGGAGCGTCCAAGTCTGGGGAACAAGGCTCTGCCAAGTTATGAAGGGCAAACCACCCAGAACAGCCCCTGCAGAGTCCAAATCAGTTTTGTGGCTGGATTGGTTTCCTCAAGCGAAGCTTCCTAAGATGAATTTGCTTTGGAGACAGAAAGGCCGCTTCTTAATGCCTTGTTTTTGACATTTGGGGGTTTCAGAGGTGCAACAGAGCTGGACAGACTTCAGCCTTGCATGACTGACTCTTACCTATTCTTCCTTGCCCGCCCAACCTGGTTTATTTAGCAAGCAAAAATTGGGGGGGGGGGGGACCAAAAGCATGCCCCAAGCATTGTGAAAATGTCCTCTTCTTAACATGAGGGGAAAGAGTTTAAATTGCGTGCCAAAAAAAATTTAAAAAATCATGCAGGTTTTGGGAGTGTTTATTTCCCCCTATAATAGCCAAGGATATTGGTGAACATGGTGGTTTTTTTTTTAACCATTTGGCCTCAACTTAGTATCCTGCCCTGTTGGACTCTTTCTTGGTACTTTCTTTGAAATGGACCACTGGTCCTTCATTGCTTTTGCATTCTCCCTATTGAGACCCCCTCCTCCTCATCCTCCCTCCCTCTCCCCCCACCTTTTCAGACAGCTGCAGCTATGCCTTGCACGCGAAAGAGGGCGTGGTCACCAGCTTCACCACACCCGGGTTCCCAAACAGCGCCTACCCGTCCAACGCGCGATGCCTCTGGGTCCTGAGAGCCGACGCCGATTCCGTCATCAGCCTGACCTTCACGACGTTCGACTTGGAGCCTTGCAACATGGGGAACGACTTTGTCAAGGTGTACGACACGCTGAGCCCCGTCGAAGCCCATGCGCTGGTGAAGTAAGTCGGCTGCCCTTCCCTGTTGAATGAATCCTCTGAAGTGCAGCAAGCCTACGCTGGAAGGAGACGGTGGGCTCGGTCTCTGCTCTTGTTTGCCTCTTTTAAGTTTCAAAGGCTCTTTGCGGTACAGAGACCATAGCTCAGGAGCAGAGAAGGTACAAGGTTCAAAAGCAGAGCAGTACCAGTCTAGCACCAGCTTGGCTGCAGGAAATTCCTGAAGGAAGGGTACAAGACGCCATCCAACCATCTTAGAGACTCCAATCTGGAGTTGTATAGGGTTCGCTCATTGGCCTTATCTTCTGAAGGCAGCCCTGTTTAGGGAAGTTTTAATGTTTGATTTTTTTATTGTGTTTTTAATATCCTGTTGGAAGCCACCCAGAGTGGCTGGGGAGGCCCTGCCAGGTGGGCAGGGTATAAGTCAATCAATCAATCAATCAATCAATCAATCAATCAATCAATCTTTATTACGGTCTAGAGACCCAACAAATTGTTACAAAGCAATGCACAATTCAGACAGCCTACCTCCAGGTTAAACAAGCATTTTGTTCAGACTTAAAGATAGGGATCATTGGTTCTTGCAACCACCGATAAAAACTTTCCCGCTGCTAATGTTCTAGCGTTTGTCCGGTCTTCCAATAGGAACCTGACTTAGTAAGGCTCTGATTTTCCCAGGAAAGGTACTAGCAAGGTTATTATTATTATTATTATTATTATTATTATTATTATTATTATTTATTATTATTACTATTATTCCGAAGATGTCCCGCAAAGGCAGTGGAGGTTTAGGATCAGAGTTTTCCTTTCTCCTAGCAAACAAATTACAATGCAATGTGCCAATGGCTCGATTAAAATCAGCTAACATTAAAACAGTGGAGTTTTTGGGGTTTTTTACGCGGCATCCTTCTAATATTTAAAATGCAAATGGTTGCAGTGCTGAAGAGCAGCTTTTTCCTGGTGCCCCCCAGATCCAGTGTCAAGAGGTGGAGGGGCCAGTTGCAAGGGATGGTACTGTGGTGGGCTTTGGATTCATTGGGAGCAACCATAGCTCTCGTTGCTTGTCTCCCGAATGAACTCTGTGGTTCTTAAGCCCACTTCCAATATGGCAGAAGAGGAGCTGCTGCAAAGAGTGGCTGTTGGGTGGTTGACTCTCTTTTCTCTTCCCCTCATCCACCACTTGGCCTTTTCCTCTCTCCCAGGCTGTGTGGCAGCTATGGACCATCCTACAACCTGACCTTTGTCTCCTCTACAAATGTTCTCCTGGTCATGCTGATCACAGATGCCACGGAGCGGTATCCCGGGTTCAAGGCAGAGTTCTTCCAGATGCCAAAGAAAAAAAGTAAGAGCCCTTGGCAGCCACTTCTTGTCTGTCTGTCGTCTGTCTGTCTCTCTATTCATTCATAACATTGTAGAGTTGGAAGGAACCCTTAGGAGCCTCTATTTCAGTGTTTCCCAAACTTGGGTCTCCAGCTGTTTTTGGACTACAACACCCACCATCCCTAGCTAGCAAGACCAGCGGTCAGGGTTGATGGGAACTGTAGTCTAAAAACAGCCAGAGACCCAAGTTTGGGAAACACTGATTAGTCCAGCCCCCTGCAATGCAGGAATCCCTGCTAAAAAGCAAAAGCCACTTACATTTACGAACATATATAGTCTTTTTCTAACCCAAGGGCCACATTCCCTTCTGGGAAACTTACCAAGGGCCACATGCTGTTGGTGGGAGGGTCTAGAGACAAAAGCAGGCAGAGCAATGAATGCGAATTTTACCCTTGTGCAGTAGGCTAGTTTCTGGGCTCCCACATCTCTCTGTCCCTGAGCAAGAGTCACGCTCCGAGGGCACAGTCCTGTCAGGTGAAAATTCCTGGTGTGTGCAGGGGCAGTGAGGGGTTTGACCTGGGGAAACTTCAGGGGGCCGGGTGCAGAAGCCTGGAGGGGCCACATTCTGCCCCCAGGGCCTGAGGCTCCCCACCCCTGATTATGGAAGATTGACTTATAGCAGAAGAGGAGAAGGTTGGGTTAAAAAGCATCCACCGCCGAAAATCATCTTGTGGGTAATCCATCCTTTCGTAAGAGGGAAAAAGCTGGGGAATAATTTCCCCCCTTTTTTTGTCTTGGAACAACTGGGCAATAAATAGCATCCTTCTCGATGCTGCTCTAACGATGCCTTCTAACAAGAGATGCACATGGGGCTGAGTCAGAGGACAGATGTGAACAGGTGAGGCGTAATTGGTCTCCTGAGTCCAATCCAGGCCTCAGAGTCCGCCTAGTACCTCCGGAGACCGGCTTACCCTCATTAAGGATGTTCTGCCGACGTCTCTCTTCCTGTCGTCTTGTCCTTGCAGCCTCAGAAGTAGGGCTCACTTCCTTTGTTTGCTTCCATCCCGCTTATTCTAGATTGTGGCGCAGATTTGACGGCAATATCCGGAACCTTCTCCTCTCCTTATTACCCAGCCCACTATCCTCCTGGTACGGATTGTGTCTGGAATATAGTGGTAAGAGCGGCTCCTTTCTTACTTGGACCACACTTAGTTTAACTGCTGCCTTTTCACAGCGAGCTGGGACTAAAGCATCTTGCAACACGCAGATCTGTGTGTGTGTGTGTTGGGGAAAGAAAGCAGTTTGCATGCCGTATCAATAAATTTTGAAAACCACCCGACACAATTTAGCAAACAGAAGAAGGCTGCATTCCCATGGGCAGCCCATTCTATTACCCCAACGTTTCGCTTACTGTTGATTTCCATGATTTCCGCTAACCCAGAAATAGTGCTTCAGGTTAAGAACTTTGCTTCAGGATGAGAACAGAATTTGTGCTTTGACAGCGCGGCGGCAGCAGGAAGCCCCATTAGCTAAAGTGGTGCTTCAGGTTAAGAACAGTTTCAGGTTAAGTACGGACCTCTGGAACGAATTAAGTACTTAACCCGAGGTACCACTGTATATTTGAGCTCCCATATGACCTAAAAGCCACTTCCGGAAATACTGTGGAATTCAATGCCGTGTTAGCACTTGTTTCCGTATTACTGGCTCCCAGTTTGCAAAGCATGTTCTCAGGTTGGCTGCTGTGGGGAAACAAGGTTGCAGGAGTTTGTGCACCATTGTCCTGGTCTGTCAGGCTGCTCTTAGGCTCTGGTTGCTCCCAAGAAAGATACATGGTGGTGGTTGTTCTTTTTAATCTGATGCTCTGTTACCAAAGTAGCTTGGGAGTATGTTTACGAGAACAATTCAAAGTGTTGGTGCTGACTTTTAAAGCCCTAAACCAGGCCCTCCCGATGTTTTGAGACTACAGTTCCCATCATCCCTCACCACTGGTCCTGCTAGCTAGGGATCATGGGAGTTGTAGGCCAAAAACATCTGGAGGGCCGAGGTTGAGGAAGCCGGCCCTAAACGGCCTCAGCCCATTATACCTGAAGGAGCATCTCCACCTCCAGTTCTGCCCAGACACTGAGGTCCATCACCGAGGGCCTTCTGGCGGTTCCCTCACTGCGAGAAGTGAGGTTACAGGGAACCAGATAAAGGGCCTTCTTGGTGGTGGCGCCTGCCCTGTGGAACGCCCTCCCATCAGATGTCAAGGAAATAAACAACTACCTGACTTTTAGAAGACATCTGAAGGCAGCCCTGTCTAGGGAAGTTTTTAATGTTTGATGCTTTATTGTATTTTAAATATTTTGTTGGAACTGCCCAGAGCGGCTGGGGAAACCCAGCCAGATGGGCGGGGTATAAATACATTACTATTATTATTATTATTACTATTGTGAAGGAAACTAAAAACTAGCTTTGTAAGTGATCACAGAGGTGCAGAGTCGGAAGGGACCCAAAGGGTCATGTAGTCATGCTGCCACTGCTTCTTTCCTCAGCTGGATCTAGAGACATTTTTTAAAAAGTTACAGGAAAATGTGTTATATTGAATTGAGGCTCATACAACAAAAAATAATATTTAGAATATACTGGAGCCGGTTGCATTTCTTTAAACAAGGGCTATCTAAGGTATCCAACTGCTGGAGATGCAATAGCGACAATGCCTCTCTAAAACACGTTTTTTCATCGTCCTATATTGAAAGATTTTTGACAGAAGGTAATTGAAACTATCAACAGAACTGTACAGAACAACCTTAACTTTTACAGAGCAAAATATCCTTTTGAATCATATGCCCCCTCCCTGCAAGGAACCTTACAAAAGGACAATATGAGTGGACTCTCCGTGCCCTTACCATAGCAAAGAGACTAATACTGATGAACTGGAAAAATAAAAATGCAGCTCCCTTCTACAATTGGATCGAAGACTTATATAAACTCGCAACATATCAACAACTTGCATAATAGCGCAGACTTGCCATGGACAAATTCAACAATATTTGGAATCCGTTCTTACAAATACTGTAATAGGTTAAGATCTGGTGAAGTACAATAACAACTTTGTAAAGTTAAAATAGAAAGAAAAAAAATGCGTTCTAAAGCTCATAATGAAAAATCCCGTAAGTGATTTGGGCTGCACTACAGCGCCCTCTGGTGTCACATGTTTGTAATGCAGTTACAATGACATAGTTGACTGGGTGTAGCTGAGTCCCTCATCTCTTTTCCCACCACCCACTTCTTGTCCTCAGGTCCCCACGGATAAGAGAGCGAAGGTGCGCTTCAACAACTTCTTCCTTGCCGAGCCTGGCATCCCACTCAATTCCTGCCCCAAAGACTATGTGGAAGTCAACAACGTCAAGTAAGAGAGCTAAGTGCCAAAACTGGGCGTGAGAGAAGGGGTGAAACTAAAATCTGGGATGTGGTCTGCCTGGCTAGGTTTACACAGATGGTGAGAAATAGAGAGGGCAGACAACAAGGCGATGCCTTTATGGAGAAACGGAGCCTTTATATAATGTTTTGGGGCAAAAAAAAATGTTAGGATAATGTAAACCCATTTGGAACCTGGTGATATTAATTTATCACATTGGATTTTGGTATGGAAATTCATTCCGATATGCTTAGGTCTGGTTTCTGCTTTTGTTTTATTTGGCACCTGTTGTTATACTTGGTTATGTTATAAATAAGCTCAAGTGTTTTTGTTTATTTTTTAAGTTAGAGCTAACTATTGGATCTGGGGACCCCCCACCCACTGAGGCAGGCTTCCTCAAAGTTGGCCCTCCAGCTGTTTTGAGACTACAATTCCCATCATCCCTGACCACTGGTCCTGCTAGCTAGGGATCATGGGAGTTGTAGGCCAAAATAATCTGGAGGGCCGAGTTTGAGGAAGCCTGCACTGAGGCTGTGATTTCTTAGAAGGAATGTGAATCTTGGCAGGAAAGAGACCTGGCTTCCTGCCCGAAGGCATCAGGGTCCCATCCTGGGGCAGGGCAGGATCAAGGTCAGTGTGGCTCAGGGGCGACCACTCCTCCACATGGCCTGGACATCCCCTGGGATGCTGTAGTGGCACTTCTCTTGCCAGCTGCTGCTGCTGCTGGCAGTGGGGCTGGACCAGGTTTGCAGCCTTGAATTGGAAAATATCTACAGAGTACTGCAGCTCTGAAATAAATGGGCATTAAAGACACTAGTTCCAAAAAGGACTCTTATGAACTGAAAGCAGAGACGCTGTGTGCGCTTTTGTAACCCAAGAAAGTGTTTGATAAAAGCAATTAGAAAACCAAACCAAAACAAAATGTACAGTTTTAAAGAGGAATGGCAAACAGTGTATTAAAACAGCTGAAAATGGCAAATCGTTTAACATAAAGAGCACTGCTTTCATTTAAAAAGCCCCAGACGGCATAGCTGTCAGGGATGATGGGAGTCATAGTGAGAGTTGGCAAAGGCATATATACAAATAGGTTTCCAGAAAACCTGACTGTGGTGCTACCACTAAAAAGATCCCGTCTGCTATGCTCTCCATTGAACCTCTCATGGCGACAGGGTGGAAAGCAAAGCATCTGAGGCTGAGCTCAATGCACAGGCAGGCTCAGATGGGACAAGGAGGTTCTGGAGAGAGCCTTAGGTTCCCACACTGTTTAGGGAAACCAGCTCCTTAGTGCAGCAATTCAGTCCCTGGGCAGGACTAGTCTTGTATATACTGTATTGTGCAATGGGCTTGCTCTCTTATGGTGGGGAGGAATGGGGAGACCCCTGTCCACCTCAGTGTCTGTGTTTGGAATGATGTTGTCTTAAAAAAAGAACCATCTCTCCTCTCATTGGCTCCTTGCCTCCTTGTGATCCCTTCAGGTACTGCGGCGAGAAGAAGCAATTTGTAATATTGAGCAAAACCAACAAGATTTCCGTCCGTTTCCATTCGGATCTTTCATTGGTAGACAGCGGCTTTTCGGCAGAGTTCATGTCCTACCAAACCAACGACCGTAAGTGGGAATGCTGTGAGGTTGGGGGTGAGGTGCTGGGAGTGGGGTGGGTGGGTCTGATGTGGGGGAGAGACTTAAAGCATTTGGACCTTTTAAATGACGAAGGAGGGCATAGAAGAGGTTCATCGCATGGTGCACTGCTTGGAGGAAGGAGAAAAGAAATGTTATTGACCCCATTCCCTTTGCACATTCCTTTTCCGGCCTCTTGCATCCAAGGGCGGCCTTAGCAGTTGCAAGGGGAAGAGACTTCCCGTGCGGCAGACCGAAAACATCCCGTTGAAAAAGGAGGCAGGGAATTAGTACTTTGCACTGTTTGCAAGACTTAACATACCTCCCCTCTCTCCCCTCATCCCAATTTCTGACTTGCAGCCTGTCCAGGCAAATTCGCCTGCAACACCGGCCGCTGCATCGCCAAGACCCTGCGCTGCGATGGCTACAACGATTGCACGGATGCCAGCGACGAGAAAAACTGCAGTGAGTCCTTCTCCTCTGCTCAGCTCCCTTGAGAGAATTTGGAAATGTGGATATGGAATGGGGCTACGTATGCTTTGTGCCTTGATCATGCATTATAGCGGATCTGGTTTCTGCCACCAAGTGAAAGTGTGCAAATTTGACTATGCCTCATGCGGTTTGCAAAACCGTTCCAAAGATGAGCTGTTGGGAATGCCAAAAATAAAATAAAAATGTTTCTGTATAAAACTCCTGGAAATCCCAATTTCCACACCCCAACCCACCTTCCGACCTAGGAGGTTTTGGCAGGCAATGTCTTCTACATCCTTTGACGCATATGTTTTGCCATCATATGGTCTAGAAACTTGCTTTTAAAAAAATGCAAATTAAAGCTATGATTCTTTGGGTGGTGAATTCTGTGGCCAGCACCAAACGCAGCTGCTGTGGCGAAAGGTAGTTTCCAGACCTTTTGGCACAAAAAATGAATGGCATAGCTTTGCTGAAGGGCAAGTCCTGATCTGCCATAGAAAGGGCACTGCCTTTCATCTAGGACCTGGGAGTCCAGGGTTTGAATCTCCACTCAGCCATGAAGCTCACAGAGTGTGATCTTGTGCCTGTCGCTGCCTCTCAGCCCAACCTTCCTCACAAGTTCATTTGTGGGGAATTAAATGTGGGGAGGAACCATGTACGCCACCTTGAACTCCTTGGAGGAAAAGGTGGGATAAATATGTGATAAATAACTTAAAAGGCTCCAGAAACCTGTGCCTGTTGAGGAAAAAACCCAAGAGGATTGTCTCCAATGCTGGTCCTGCTCAGAGTAGACCCACTGAAGTCAATGGATTTAAAAAAAAAATAAAAATTTCTTTTTAAAAGCAAGCTATACAAAATTCTGCAAAACAGGACCTGAGGACAGTCTACATAGTCCATATGCAATTATAGATTATTGTAAAAACAAAACAAAAAACCAGACATAAAATCTCATGCTCATAGATTTCAATGGGACTACTTTGAGTAGGACAAGCACTAGACCAGCACCAGTCTATTTTTCCTGCTTTTTGCATGCTTCCCTTCATGACTTGCAGATTCCAGGTCAGGATCGGTGCCTCTTTGTGGAAGCATTGGGTTCTCCCAAACTCTACTTCAGCCATCCCATATCTGACGCTCTGTGGGGGCCTGTTGCTCTGTAAATCCCCAGGTTGCGCTGCCTCTCTTAACTGCTTCTCTGCCTCCTTCCTCTCAGCTTGCACCGAGAAGCAGTTCAGATGCCGGAACGGTTATTGCAAGCCGAAATTGTGGTTCTGCGACGGCATGGACGACTGCGGGGACGGCAGCGATGAGGCCGAGTGCAGTGAGTGTGGACTGGGAAAGGGGGTCTTGGTCAAAGCGATGTGGGCTGTCCCCCCCCCCCCGCTGCCTCTGCTGTGCCAGGGATCTGTGTGGGTGCCTTTTTGCTGCTTCTTTTTTTGCAATTTTGACCTGTGGCTTCTCTTTCCATTGGGCAGAATGTCCGGCAAATAACATCCGGTGCAGCAACGGCAATTGCATCCCAGAGAGCAAGAAATGCGACGGCAAGGATGACTGCGGCGACGGCAGCGACGAGGGGAGCTGTGGCCGTGGTACGACTCTTAGCACCATGGGGAGCCATAGGAAATAATTGGGTTGGGAGGGTCTGTTGCCTTGTCTGCCCTCTGCCAGCCCCCGATGCCTGCCTTCTCCCTTCCAGCCAGTCCAGGGTGCGAGTCCCTGCCTTTCAGCTTCACTCTTGCCCTTGTAGAACTCAGCAGGGAGGAGAAGGAGGGAGACAAAACTCAAATTAGTTGGCTCTGCCCACCATCAGCTCTGGTGCCTCCCCTACTGTTGGCTTCTTTGCCTTCCACCCTGCCAGTCTCAGGGGGCACCAGCAACCCCTGCTACGCCAAGGCCCTGAGAACGGGACTTGCAGTCAGTTGCTAGGGACGGCACCGCCGTGGGGTCATGGTTGGAGTGTCAGGCTACGGCCTGGGAGGGAGCAGGGTTCAAATCTCCCCTACTTGGCCATAAAGCTCCCTGGATGTCGCCTTGGGCCATTCAGCATCTCTCAGCCTAACCTACCTCCCAGGGTTGTTGTGGGGATACAGCAGGGAGGGGGAAAGAACTGTGTACACCACCTTGAGTCCATCAGAGGAAAAGCTAGTAAATAAATGAAAGGAAATAACCAGAAAACTGGGGGGAACTCGCTTTGTGCACTTGAATAGTTCAGGTCTGGTTTTAGAATCCAGAGGCAGAGCACAGCTTTCCTGCAATTTGAGGAGGGGGTTTCATTGGCAGCAGGGGAGACAGATAGACGACCCCCCCCCCACACCAGTGTCCCAGTATTTGTTCTGGTTTTCTGATATCTCAGTGCCTTAGCTGCGTTAGGGGGCAGCACTTACCCTTGGAACGCCCTGCCTATTGATATCAAGCAGGTGCATTCACTGTGCTCTTTCCAGTGCTTGCTAAAAACATTCTTGTTTAAACAAGCCTACCCAGATATGCTTATAAAGTTGACATAGTTTTAATCTGTTCTAGCATTTCAGTGTTTGTATGTTTCAAACTAGGGCTATAAATTTTTCTATCCTTTTTTGGGGAGGAATCATTTTGAGAGTGTTTAAAAACAAAACAGTCAAGCATTGCATAAATTTTGTGAAATGAATAACAATAGAGACATGCATAGCAGCAAACAGCCTTTCCCCACGAGGATGATGGTTTCCAGGGGCAGGATGTGCAGTGGTCCTGGAGTCCCTCTCCGCTCTTCTCTGAATTTCCACAGCAGGGAGATTCTTACTGGAAGCAAGCAAGATCCTCTATGGACGTGGATTTCTCTGTGCTTAGCTCAGGGAATGCTGCTGTGCTAAACGTTTCCTGGCACTGAGCCTCCTTGCCTGTGGTTTGCTTGCAGTGGACACCGTCTCCTGCAAAACGTACACCTACAAGTGCCGCAACAACCAGTGCTTGAGCAAGAAGAACCCGGAATGCGATGGGAATAAGGACTGCAGTGATAACTCAGACGAGGACAGTTGCAGTGAGTTATGGTTCTAGCTGTCACCTTTTGGGAAGCTGATGACCTGAGACACACGTCTAGCAGAGGGTCAGCAGCCCAAGAGCACCTGACTGAAATGTCACTCACGTCACAAACGTAAAAGAGAACAAGAACAATAATTTTACTATTTATACCCCGCCCATCTGGCTGGGTTTCCCCAGCCACTCTGGGCAACTCCCAACAGAATATTAAAACCACAATAAAACTTCAAACATTAAAAACTTCCCTAATCAGGGCTGCCTTCAGATGTCTTCTAAACGTCAGGTAGCGTTCCACTACCGAGATGGCCCCCTGTCTGGTTCTCTGTAACCTCACTTCTTGCAATGAGGGAACTGCCAAAAGGCCCTTGGAGCTGGACCTCAGTGTCCGGGCTGAATGTTGGGCATGGAGACGCTCCTTCAGGAGCAACAATAGGCTGCCTTCTGGGATTGTTGTAACAGTATGATAATGCATGTGAAACCCTTTCAAGGGTTCAAGCAGTATATAAATGCTAAGCATTCCTACTGCAAGCCTATTTTGCCTGTTTTGCAAATGCATGCAATGACACCCCTCTCTAGCTGCCAGTTAATTTTGCAGAAGCATTTGGAGGCAGGGCTGGGAAACCTGTGGCCTTCTGGATATTGCTGGGTTACACTCCCAACCAGTGTGGCCGATGAGCAGGGATGCTGGGAGTTTTAGTTCAGCAGCACCTGGAAGGGGGTTTAGAAGCCTTCTATAAGGGTCTAGAAGCAGGAGTGATGTGTGATGTTGCGTGGGGATCGCAGGAGGGCAAATTTACTCACGCGTTGGTGATCTGACTCTTGCTCCTTCCAGACTGCGGCAAGCGCTTCTACAGCAAGCAGTCCCGGATTGTCGGTGGGGAGGACTCCGACGAGGGCGAGTGGCCGTGGCAGGTCAGCTTCCACACCAAGGACACCGGTCACTTCTGCGGGGCCACCTTGATATCTCAGAATTGGGTGGTGTCTGCAGCGCATTGCTTCCAGGATGACTGGAGGAGGTGGGTAGAGATCTAGGATTTCTCCGGTAATGGACTGGCTTATGTTCTGCATATATGCTTGAACTTGAGGGTGAGGCTTCTGGGTCCATTGCGCAGCATGCTGGGAGTGCATTGAGTCCAGTGGAGCATGGGATGGTGCCGTTTTAAGGTTTCGTCTCTGTTCAGACCTGATTTCGCATAAACCAGAACAGGAGCAGTCTTGCGTCCAAGATCGAGGGGGGGGCAGCGTGCATTGAGGCACATGTGCCGTTATGAGTGTGACACATGTTGCACGCACACGACGTCATGCATCTGGTCATGTTGCGCATGTGTGACGTCATGCACATGTTGCTCTCCTGACGTTGGGAAGAGGTGGAGCACGGAGCTCAGCACGGCTTCCTCCCTTGCACTCAGGAGGAGCCAGCCACTGAAGCACACTGCCCCACATTCTCTGCCCCTTCAACATCAAGGGGGCCCAGCCTCCTGCTAGCACATACTGAGGGGGCTGAAGACACCTGCACCCTAGGAGCTGGCATGCCTGAACCAGAACAAACTGTGATCCAGGAGATTGTCTGGTTCCAGTTTCCCCTCCATCATGGGCTTTGCAAATAATTTTGGAAAGCTACCATTCTCTTAAGACAAAGCTTCTTCCGCAGTGCATCATGGGTGCATCTTATGTAGGGCTTTGGTTCGAAGGGTTCAGCGTAGACACAAAAATCATGTATACCCAAATAATTGGAGCCCCCCCACCCCCCCACAATTGATGGTGGGGGGAGAGAATTCTCAGCACACCAAGAATTCCTGTGCCAAGGGGACCTCGTCCAGCGAGCAAGGCGAAGAGCTGCTAAGCTCTTTTCACACTTGGCAACCCAAGCAGACCCAGCATAGACAGAGCTTCTAAGCTCTCCGCCTTCCTTGGATCAAATTTCTGCGACTTCAACCAGCTGTGTATTCTTGAAGACGCTGCTTGCCAACCTTTTTGGGCCACTGGGCACATTTGGGGGGGGGCATGGACAGCAGTCCCAAAATGACTTTCCTTGGGACTCGGGGGTGTAACACAAACTTGAGTGCCGCAGGGTGCATGGCGTAATGGCTACCCCCTCTAAGAGAACAGAGCATCCTCTGGTCTTCTTACCTGCTAATTCCTCCGCAGGCATTTGGACCACAGGACGATAACAGCCTACATGGGGCTTCTTGACCAGGGGGATAGGAGCAACAGCAACGTTCAGCAGCGGGGCCTGAAGAGGGTCATCCGCCACCCATATTTCAATGATGCCAGCTACGACAACGACATTGCTGTGGCAGAGCTGTCCAGCCCGGTTGAGTTCAACAAATACATCCAGCCTATCTGCCTGCCTGATGTCACCCATGACTTCCCCGTTGGCAAATCCCTGTGGGTTACGGGATGGGGAGCCACTCAAGCATCAGGTGAGTTGGGTGGGGATGTGAAGGGGGCATCCTAGGCCTTTGTTCTAGATGACTCTTGGTGCCCTACAGTTAATAATAATAATAATTTATTATTTATACCCCGCCCCTCTGGCTGGGTTTCCCCAGCCACTCTGGGCAGCTTCCAACAAAACACTAAAATACAATAATCTATTAAACATTAAAAGCTTCCCTAAACAGGGCTGCCTTTAGATGTCTTCTAAAAGTTTGATAGTTATTTTTCTCTTTGACATCTGGTGGGAGGGCATTCCACATTGCGGGTGCCACTACCGAGAAGGCCCTCTGCCTGGTTCTGTGATTCCAACTCAGAGGCAGTGACGGGAGTAAAACAAGGGCAGATCTGCAGTTTGGTGGAAGGAGGCAACATTTAAAATATATATCACGAAGATAAAACGAGAGAGTTGTCTCTGAATCCACCACAGGACTTTATCAAGAGTGTATATGCTAAAATCATGACAATCTGTTCTCTGTCTGTCCTAATTGTTCTTTTTCTTTTTTATTTCTTATGTAAGTTGTCTTGCAATAAAAAGTTTTATATGTAAAAAAGGACAATCTTAACAAGCACAAAACGATAACCTCCGTCGCTTGGACTGTTGTCCACTAATGCAAATATATATTGTGTCAGCATCAGTACTGGTCTTGCAGGGCTTATGTAAAGACAGGAAGAAGAAGAATTAAAATATGTGTTTCGTGCATGCCAAACTATGCTGTGGACCAGAGTTCCCCCCACACTTGGGTCTGCAGCTGTTTTCGGACTACAGTTCCCATCGTCTCTGACCACTGGTCTTTGCTAGCTAGGGGTGATGGGAGTTGTAGTCCAAAAACAGCTGGAGACCCACATTTGGGAGACCCTGCTGGAGACCATAGGCACCATTTCGCTGTATGCCGCATTGTTTGTATAATCTTATAAAGTTGCGCCGGACGACGTAAAAGTTATCGTAGGCAACATTTTGCATTAAAGGGAGGAGCAGCTTCTGAGTTCTTCTACCCTGATGCAACTAGAGGGCAGGAACCAATGGCATCTCTTAAGGCGTTTAAGAGTTTTTGTGGGGGTTGTGCATCTGGGGCACTTGTAATTGGAGAATCCATTGCACTCTTAGCAGGGCTGGTATGTATGTATGTATGTATGTGTGTATTTATGGATTGATTGATTGCTTAAAAGAGCATCCTGAATAAACTATAACCCTACTCCCATGCAACTCCTCTGTGGTCCTCTGCAGGAAGCGGTGCCAGCATCTTGCAGAAGCTCGAAATCCGTGTGATCAACCAGACCGTGTGCAGGTCCCTGATGGTGCCCAATGACGTGACGGACCGCATGATGTGTGTCGGGGTCCTCACAGGCGGGAAAGATGCCTGTCAGGTAGGAATTGTCTGCAGGGAGATAGGGGGGAGCCATGGCTGTGGAGAGCTCAGAATACAGCCCGGCCGACTTCTTACTTACTTCATTAACTAATTGAGGGGGGTTGCAGTGAAAAAGTCTCAAGGTGATGCGACGAAACAAAATGCAGCACAGGAAGGCCGTATAAAACCAGAAAAGCTTAAAAACAGGGGCAACACAAAACAAGCAGTGTGCTGCACCAGAAACATATTAGCTAGCCAGTGTAGTGTAGTGGTTCATATGATAGACTCGTAATCTGGTGAACCGGGTTCGCGTCTCTGCTCCTTCACATGCAGCTGCTGGGTGACTTTGGGCTAGTCATGCTTTTTTGAAGTCTCTCAGCCCCACTCAACTCACAGAGTGTTTGTTGTGGGGGAGGAAGGGAAAGGAGAATGTTAGCTGCTTTGAGACTCCTTAGGGTAGTGATAAAGCGGGATATCAAATCCATATCCGAACTCTTCTTAACAAGAAGAACTGCACTATGATATCAGTGCATCTGCTCTTGAGTAGAACTTGGTTGTCTGCAGCCCACAGGCTCTGCTGTTCGCGGTGACGCTCCGGCATCATTGCCTCGCCTTGCAATCCCAGCTTCTTCCCTTGGAGGTGCCCAAACCCAACTGAAGGGCACGGGAACCCCACCAGAACCACAGTGCACCAGGGAGGCCATTTGGTGCAAATGCTGGTCTCTCCTGAGAACAAAACGGCTCCTTGGGCTGGTGGACAAAGGGTCATGAAAACAGGTCCCCTTTTTGAGCATGTGTGCTCTTGTCTCTTTGCAGGGAGACTCCGGTGGGCCGCTGGTCAGCTTGGAGGCCAACAACACATTGTTCCTGGCTGGCGTGGTCAGCTGGGGGGAAGGCTGTGCCCAGAGGAACAAGCCGGGAATGTACACTCGTGTTTCGGCGCTGCGGGCCTGGATCAAAGAGCAAACCGGCGTGTAGGCGGCTGCGGCGACTGGGACGGTTCATACGACTCTCCCTTCTTCTATCTCTGGGTCTATCAAGCTTGCAGCTGAAGACATTCCCCTGTGATAGGAAGGGGGTTCTGCAAATCTTGTTCGCTCCTTAATTCCTTCTCGGTTTTTTTCCCTCCGAAAATGAAACCAGCGACACTCCTGGCTTCATTGTATGCGGCCGATTAGATGGGCAGTTGCCCCTTTGAGAGCGCTCCTCTGCTGCTCATGTTCTCTGTCTCCAGAGACTTTCTGAAATAAGTTCAATGTGAACCTGCTTTAAATGTGCAAGGGAGCTGGTACCTCCTGTGCAGGCCGCCCGAGGCAGGGGCCCGGTAGGTGCGGTACCCCTAAATGACCACTAGTTGGCAGCATGAGGGCCAAGTAGCCTTAAGTGAACACCAAGTGGCCACTTTTTGTGTGTGTGTGTGTGTGTGTGTGTGTGTGTGAGAGAGAGAGAGAGAGAGAGAGGATGAAATGATGTATTGTTCTGTGTTTTTAGGACTCATCTGGTCTGCTGTAGCATGTGTGACGTCTTCTATTTTCTCTTCTCCCCCTCCCTTCCAAACCCCCCCCCCCAGGATTCCCCATATGAATAGGATAGTTCCCAGAACGTTGTTTGTTTTTCAAAGCAGCTCATAGATCGGAGAGGTTGCCTGTCTTCTGTGTTCTTTTCCCACACTGCAAACACACAGAGATATTAATATTGATGGAAATGCCTTGGCTAATAGGATCAAATCTGCTATTGCATCTTGGTATTGTGTCACCTCCCCGAAAAGGTGTGCTAGATATTACGGCATTAAATGCAGAGTTAACTGCAAAGTTCTGCAGTTATAACTGGGTTATAAACGGGTGCTCTTGCCTCCATCCAGCCCTTTCCCATCTGCCAAGTTTGCAGCAGGTTTTCTATCCAGGCAGGCTGCCTTCAGCCCCTGAAGCTCCATCGCAGGTCCCATAAAATGTGTTTAGGGGGTTAGGATTAGGGTATCCAGCATCTGCCCCATTAAACTTTGCCTACCTGGGGCACACCTTAGACTTCATTCCCCGCCTCCCTTCCTTGAGCTCATTGTGACTCTTTCCTCACCTGGGATAATGGCTCTGGCTGCAGATGTCTCTGCCCATGGGCTAGTTAAAAGGTGTATATCCTTGGGTCTGTACTATATTTTCCCAGCACCCTGCAATACTGTTGCTTCTCCTTGCAAGTTTATGTAACTGACACCGCCTTGACTTCTACCTTGTCTAAACCTGCACTGATGACTTTGACGCGGAAAGCCTAAAACAAAAGATGAGGCTCTTGGGCTCCTACAGAAGACCTGTTGGAACACCTGTGGCCTGTGCACACCTAAGCGGCTTCAGGATTTCACTTTCTTGGGCAGCGATAGCTCCGAAAATATCATAAGGGGAATCCTCTCTTGCAAAGCAGTTGCTTTTGCAAAGGTTAAAGACATCTCAGTTCCAACTGAGGGTACAGGTGTTGAGAGCGAATACAAAGGAGTCTCAGACCTCAATATTGCAGATATTGGCTTTTTTAAGAACTGAAAGGCATTGTAGCTAAGTCTGTGTCTCAGAATCCTGTATCAACTTCCAGGTGTCCCGATCCTGCACTTCTGGATCCCAAGAATGGCCTTCTGGGACTTGTAGTCTCTCTCCACTGGGTTATTCTCAAGGATCCAGCTGGTGTAATACACTCAGATACTATAGTTTTGTGGGGAAGCTGGGGCCTTCCAGATGTTGTTGAAGGACTCCAACTCAGCTCCAGCAGGGCCAGTGGTCAGGGATGATGGGAGTTGATCCATCAGCACCCCAGAGAGACATACCTTCTCCACATCTGCCTTAGGAGAACATTCTGGGTCTGGGTTTTGTGAAGGGGGGAGGGTACTGGCTTCACTTCTCAGTTCACCCCCCTCCTCTGTTTTCCTTTTAAAATAGGCTAGATGTCGGTAGAGCCATAGAGTGTGTGCAAAAGTGAGAGAGAGAACCCATTTGTATGTGTGCATGAATGAGATTTTTCTGGCCCGTTACGGGTCAGATTGGCATTGCCAATATGTGCCTTAATTGTATATCCTTGTTTAATGTATGGATCTCGGCATGTGATGCTGAAGCTTTGTTTCTGTTTTCGGTGTCAGTGGTGGGTGACTATAGAGGGGTCCCTTTTTCTGTCTGGGGGTGCTGTATAGGAATGCAGAGGACACCTTTTAACATGGTGGAACCCCTGATTGTGTAGCAGCAGTACAGAACAAAGGATGCTGGTGAGCATACTGGCGGAGCAGGCCATGTGCCCTGCACATTTAAAGCAGCGTATTTCCACTTTGAACATTCATGGCTGCCCGCAAAGAATCCTGGGAGCTGTAGTTTGTTAAGGGGGCATCAAGGTGTTTGGAGACCCCTTGTTCTCCCTTCAGAGCTACATCCCTTTGGGAATTCCAGCTCTGTGAGGGGAATAACAGCTCCACCCCCTGAACAAATGGCAGTTCCCAATTTTTATGGGGAAGAAGCCATGACTGTTTAAAGTGGTACATAGTTCCTTGAATGTATGGGGCAGGTGGGGCATTGGGTAATAAGCACACCAAAGTAGAGATGGATACGGGGAGGGGAATATGGAGGACGCTATAGGGAGAGACCCTCTTTCTCTAGACTCCCTAGGCAGAGTTCCTGTTTTTTGTGCCTAATTGTGTTTTTGTTTTTATAACGATAAAATGTTTTCTTTATGAACCTCTGCTACACTTGCTCCAGATATCTGCTATTTCCCTCGTTGTTGGTCTAGTTTATAGATGTGAAAAAAAATAAGCAGGGAACAAAAAAGAAGTAGTAGTTTTCTAAAACAGGAAAAGTGTCTATTTGCATTTTCAAAAGGGTATTTAATAATCTAGGAAATGCGCCGGTGATTTCCATTTTTGCAAAATGGAGCCACAAGAAGGGACAGATAAGGGGACCCCCCCAATAATTTATCTTTTTTATTTTTTTTAAAGAAAATGTTGCAAAATTATTTTTAAATGAGTTGACTTTCAACTTTCTGTTGTTTATGTATATATTGTACCTTTTAAAAAGAAAATAACACTGTAAATACATCTAAATGGAAACCCATTTTTGCTGTTGAAGGTCTGAACTGAGATTGTTATGTCTGGTGATTTTTAATCTGCATTAAAACCGATTCTTTTGTACAGAATGTTAGTCTCGTTTGATAACATTGAAAGGTGCTGAACTGTTTGTAACAAAAATGATCTCAATACGTTGTCCTTTCCTTTCCTTTTTTTTTAAAGCAGAACTTTTGTTTGTGTGAGAATGGGAATCAGGTGGGAGAGAAACCTCAAAGGTCATTTACATCAACCCCCTGATATAATGTAGGGACCTATATTTGTTGACCATGCTGGTTTGTCACTGTGAGAACGGAGTGCTGGACCAAGTGGGGATTTGGCCTGATCCAGCAGGCTATTTTTATGATCATACAGTAGTACCTCGGGTTAAGTACTTAATTTGTTCCGGAGGTCTGTTCTTAACCTGAAACTGTTCTTAACTTGAAGCACCACTTTAGCTAATGGGGCCTCCCGCTGCTGCCGCGCCGCCGGAGCACGATTTCTGTTCTCATCCTGAAGCAAAGTTCTTAACCTGAGGTACTATTTCTGGGTTAGCGAAGTCTGTAACCTGAAGCGTATGTAACCCGAGGTATCACTGTACAAGAGTAGTGATTAAATGATAAGGGGGGAAAGCAATAATATATGCTGCTGGTGCTTCCCCCTCCAGCAGATGGCGCTGTGGTCTTGCACAAAGCTAGGAAACCACCACAGCTTGTTATAACAAGGATAGTAATTCAAGCAAACTGTTTTTGCATGAGAGACCCATCATGGAGTTAGCTGAGCTTTCTTGTGAATTAGCGGGTGGTGGAGAACCTACAACTTTCCAGATGCTGCTGTGGTAGCCCCAGCAGACCTGCCAGCATGGCCCAATAGCCAGGGAGGTTGGGAGCAGTAGTTCAGCAGCGCCTGGAAGATGACACGCTCAACGCCTCTGCAAATGGAGAGTGCTCCAAAGGGGCAGTGCTCCAAAGGGGCAATACACTAAAAGCTTTATTAGGGCCCAAGTAAAATGTCACAAGCAAATGAATGAGCTTTTTAAGATCCTCAAAGCTCTTTAGCTAGCTAGATGTTAAAAACGTTTAAGGGGTGGAGAGGAAAGAATAGAGGCAGATTTAAAGCAGTAGTGTGCCACTTTAAACAGAAGACTCCTGGAAATTTTAGTGCAGTTAAAGGTGCAGATAGTAATTAGGAGACCCCTATTCCTCTCCCAGAGCTACAGTTCCCAGTGGTTTTAACAACCAGGTCCTGTGTATGAGAAAACTGGAAGATGCTAGAAAATCATTGTTGTGTTATGCAGAGTACAAAACGAGCCACGGTTGCTGCAGCAGGTGAAATGGAGGGCTGTGGATTGTGTTTGAAATGGAAGGCTATGGATTGTGTTTGAAATGGAAGGCTATGGATTGTGTTGTGCTTTAGGGTTCAGGTGCATCAGTTTAGAGCCATGTTCTCAAAAGATGCATGTGTGTGCGCGCATGCATGACCTCCCCCCGCCCCCCACACTCAGGCACACATTTTAAGAGGACCAGAGGCAGGCTCAGGAAGTTCGAAAACGATAAAAGGCATCCGTCAAATTACCCGAAAGAGAGAAGTCGGGGACAAAACAGACTGAATTTAATGGGGGTGGATGACCAAAAGCATTTTGAGCATTTTTTGTACCCTGCTCTCCAGGCAAAAAGGCTCCAGGAGTGGCTTATGTATAATCAATTTAAAACAAGGCAGACCCATTGTATGCTGGATTACAGTCTTTAAAAAGACACACAAAGGGAAAGGGACAGGGAGGGAAGAGGAAAAACCAAAACTCAGGCACCAATTTCTAAGCAATTGTTTTTTTTTATAATGACCAGCTGGCACAGTTCAGGGGCAGGAGGTGCCTGATGGAACTGGAACTCCAGCAAAGCTGATGGACTGCACCTGATTCCTGTTTGTCCTACTGATGGAATGGCTGGTAGCCAATGTTGCTCTAATACAAGCAGCAGTGGTTCCCCCACCCCGGTAGAAATTCTCCCTAATTTCTTCCTCCTTAACCTGCTTGGAACGAGGCTGCGAGAGCTGCTGCCTTAATCTCTCCCTCCGTGACTTGCAGGCTTCCCCTCCTCGGGTCTTTCCCCCATCCTCTCGGTCACCGAAAAGAAAGCAGCGGATCTTATGATTGGCACAAGAGAATCAAGCTAATCTTAGGTAAAGTTTTAACAACACCCCCTCCCCCCGGTCCACCCGCCAAGGTCTCGCAAATCTGATGCAGCAGCAATTAAATGTAGACAAATCCAAATGCAATCCATCCACTTTAATTGGCTTGGAGTAATGGAGGTCCTGCCACTGCTAGGAAGGATTATTGGAGCTGCTTAGCCCTTGGAGGCAATTTTGCTTAAGACAGCCAAGTGCTGGTGTGCCTTGCACCCAGGCTGAAAGCTGGAGCTGTCCTGACCATAAAGCAGGTGTGGGGACGGTTTTTTGCAGCCTAGGGGGCCAAATTCCCTTCTGGGCAACATTCCAGAGGCCATGTGCCCAGTGGCGGGCGAGGGCAGAGGGAAAAGCACGCAGAGTAACACTTGTAAATTCCACCTTTGCATAACCTACTGGTTCTCTCTTATGTCGATTTTAATTTATGTATATGTTTGCTTTTACTTGCAAGTTGCCTGAGTTGCAAATAAGCTACTTAGAAGTTTAATTAGTAATAATTGATAGTAGTTTCTACGTGCACTCACATGCTGCTCTTTAGCGTCCGTTCAAATAAGCAGGAGGCATTCTCAGTGCTCAGGCACGCAGTCCAGCCAGGCACAAATTCTTGGGGTGCAAAGAGGAGCCCATGTGGGGTGTGACCTGGGCAAAGGGTGTGTGGCCTGGGCAGCGTTCTGATGGCCACAGAGAGGAGGAGGAGGAGGAGGAGGAGGAGGAGGAGGAGGAGTTTGGACTTGATATCCCGCTTTATCACTACCCGAAGGAGTCTCAAAGCGGCTAACATTCTCCTTTCCCTTCCTCCCCCACAACAAACACTCTGTGAGGTGAGTGATGCTGAGAGACTTCAGAGAAGTGTGACTGGCCCAAGGTCACCCAGCAGCTGCAGGTGGAGGAGCGGAGACGCGAACCCGGTTCCCCAGATTACAAATCTACTGCTCTTAACCACTACACTACACTGGCTAGGGGGCTGCATTTGGCTTCCATGTGTGCAGTGTCCTAGAAGCTGTATCTTTCAACTTTGAAACTGGACGCTCCCAGAAGCATTGCACGAAACTGCATCTTCCATTGCCAAAAAAAGAAAAGAGAAAAAAAAAGGCCTATGCAGGAGGTTCTACGATGTGGGTATGAATGTGCTGCCCCCGTAGATAATCACACATTGACACATCTTTGTTAGAGTGAGCTGCTCTGATTTACTCTACGCATTCTCCTATTTTACACCGGGTCTTAAATTGCAGCGCTTTCTGGGATTTTGCAAGGTTAACCGCGCAATCTTTAGAGCCGCTGGCCTCTGGAGCGTCACGGCGAAGGCCATTAAGGTTTCAGTGAGTACCTTGCTGTCCCTGAGAGGAAGCTGTAAACACGGAGAAGCCCTTAAAGGCTAGCGGAGATTTATTCCTTTCACTGCCAAGCTTGCTCTTTCACCACCCGCAACATCCCCTTCTCACTTAAAGCAGGCTCTAGATGCTTGGAGGGGGTTGGGAATTAGCAAAGGGTAGCAGATGCTGCCAGGAAAACAGACCTTAAGCACAACTGACAGTCAAGAAGGGAAATTCAGGTCTTGAATCATGAGTCACATACATGAAAGCCGGTCCCTGCATTCCATCACATTCTAGTGTGACCAAGAAACAGTCCTGACAGTGGGGTCACGCGGGTGAGAGAGCAGGTTGGATGCTCAGAAGCTCCCGTTGTCTATGGGAGACTGTGCTTGAGACAGGCCCTTCCAGACTGGGGCTTTGTATTTTAGTTTTGCAGGGGGCAGGTGTACGTATTATTCTGCAACGTGTCATGGATGCAATAATAGTGCATTAGTGACGGTTTTGTACTGGGCCATCCACACATAATTTCCTTTTTCCGTTGTGTGATGCTTCTCTGGTGTTACCATATTATTGGTGTCTGGAAGGGCACACACAAAAATACCCGGGAAACTTCGTAGTAAGAAAAGCACAGCTTTCTGCAGGAAATTGCAAGACCTGCATGGATTGGAAATGGAGCTGAGTATCAGCCCTGAAAGCTTTGCAGATACAGACAGTGTTGAAATCGGGATAGTCTCTGCCTAGATAATATAAGTACTAATAATAATGAATGTACAATAAAAAGTACTCTGGAGGGCCTCTAGGGCTATTTGGGGGGGACGGGACACACCACTCAACTGTGGTGCAGTAAAGTATGTTTGGACAGAACTTAATGACCCTCTCCTTGTGTGGGTCAGTGGTTAGTGCCAGACTAGACAGACCAAGGTTGAAACACTTGACCACAAAGCGCTCACTGGGTGTGACTTTGGGCCCATCACTGCCTCTCAGTCTCAACTACCTCGTAGGGTTGTTGTTGGGGGGATTACATGAGGAAGGGGAGAACCATGGATCCATGCCTTAGAGGAGAAAAAAGTGGGGTTTAAATGAAATTAAATATATATATTTACATAGAGAAATGTGCAGAGCTGGCACCAGGTTTTTGTAGGTCCTTGGAAAACAAAAGTATGCTTGCCTCCCCTTCAGATTCTTTTAAAACTCCCTCTCCCAGATCATTTGCTCTGATAAATGAGACCCCAGACTCCCTTCTATTCCACACAAACCCTGCCCTTAAGGAACCCCAGCTCACCACCACTAAGACTGGTCACCAGGAGTAGATTCGTCACCCATTTAGCGTTCCTCAAACAGAGTTTCAAAACCAGCACACCAGCGACCTGTTGCTTCATGCTAGAAACTTGGATATCTGGGTCTAGACACAGTCTTTGTATTTTGTGTTAGTATTGGAGAAAATGGTAACTTGCAAATCCAGTCCCAAGTTCAGATAGGTGCAGGAACACAACTGGGCAGATGCCAAATGCATTCTGGGAAATGTCCCAGAATGCTCTGCAAACATGCAAGCGCTCCATGGTTAAGGCAAGCTAATGAATGCGGAGAGGACCCCAGAAGCCCTGGTCTGGCTCAAGGCAATGAAATATACCCAGGTTCTCTTGGGACAGAGCTGAAATCCAGGCCTGGGAATTGTTGTTTATCCCACATATCCTGCAGACTCCTCGTCCTGCAGCTCCGTTGAGGAGAAAAGAATGTCTCCCCCCGCACCCCCTTGGCCATATAGCCCTTGGTCTGCAAATCAGCCTGTGTGCAGCTTGTTGGTGAAGGGGTTTGCTATGCCAAGAGTGGGATTTCAGCAACAGACAAACATTAAATCTAAAGATTAGTCTCTGCCTCTGGAGAGCCAGGAGATTACAGGTGGGGGTCTGTGCTGGTACTTGTGTCAAACAAGCAGGGTCTGTGTATTATCATAAGCTGCTTCTAATATCACAAATCACACACACCCCCATCGCCCCAAGTAGATGTATCAATCCCCTCTCTTAAAGAATAGCCCCGTTTTAAAATAAGAGTGTAACAAAATCCATTGGCAATAATAATAAACAAATTATAATAGACACTTTTGACTTGGAACTGGGGGTGGGTGACTCTCCCTATTTCTCTGTTTCTCTTTTTTCCAACCTTAAGTTCAGTTCTCTGCATCTTCACATCAGTTAACAAATTGTTTTTGGTTTTTTAAAGAAGTCCTCATCAGGATTTTCGCCGAATTTCTCCATTATAGGTACAGTGGTACCTTGGGTTACATACGCTTCAGGTTACAGACTCCGCTAACCCAGAAATAGTACCTCGGGTTAAGAACTTTGCCTCAGGATGAGAACAGAAATTGTGCTCCCGATGGCACAGTGGCAGCAGGAGGCCCCATTAGCTAAAGTGGTGCTTCATGTTAAGAACAGTTTCAGGTTAAGAACAGACCTCCAGAACAAATTAAGTGCTTAACCCGAGGTACCACTGTACACCTTTTTGCCTGCAGTTTTGCTCAATGTGCGTGTTTTTGCACAGTGGTTTCCCCAACTATAAAATGCATTTCTGTACCTTATTTAACTTACGTGTGCATTTAAAAAAAACATGCTAGGATAGGCATTTTTGTACCATTCCTTGGCTGGAGGGCTGTATTGCAAAATTCAGAGAAGTGTGAATTTCAAAGGATGGCTGTGTGCATTGTTTCCAGAAGTGCGAATCTGCCTTTAGATGCAAACTGAATTGAATTTATTCCCCACCTCTACCTGGAACTCATTTTCCACTTAAAATTGTGGCCTTGTTTTGGTGGCTACAGTGAAGGGCTCAGCACTATTTTCAGTAATCTTAAAGTTAGAGTCTGCCATTAAAATTGAGACATAGAGTTCATCTGAGTTCCCCAAGTGTAGAGAGAGCACTGGGCAGATAAATGGGATCTTATAACCGTATAAAACCTACAGTATAAAAGAACATGAGCTAGTGGTTTGGTTGAATCCCTTTCACAAGCACAAACTCTCAAGTACTGTTGGCATAGCATTGGGCCTAGCTATTACAAATCCTCTCCTCTATCTAGGAATATGTAATACAGTCGTACCTTGGAAGTCAAATGGAATCCATTCTGGAAGTCCATTCGACTTCCAAAACGTTCAGAAACCGAAGTGCGGCTTCTGATTGGCTGCAGGAATCTCCTTCAGCCAATCGGAAGCTGTGGGAAGTTCGGCTTCCAAAAATAGTTCACAAATTGGAACAGTTTGCGGCGTTCAGGAGCCAAAACGTTTGAGAACTAAGCTGTTTGAAAACCAAGGTGCAACTGTATTGCTAAATACTTAGCAGGCTGATAATCGCTACTCAGTTGTAGACCAAATGTAGTTTTGAAACCCACTTTTTGCAAAAGCTAATGAATATTGCAAGATCCATACGCCTCTGTTTAGTGCAACCAGTGGCATGTATAAAATGGTCCAGCCACTAGATGTCACCCTTTGATAGGTGATGGTGGTCTCCTGTCTCCCAGCTGCAGAACATCTGGAGCAAAAGAGTTAGCCTGTCTATTACTGCTCATGCTTCCATTCCCCCAAAGCCAAGTAGTGGCCCCTGTAGGGTCAAACTTTAACAAATTAAATTAGGGGCCTTCCAGGAGCATGCTGGACCCCTGGCACAGTTCACTACATGTGGTGGCTGGAGGGATTTCCCTGCAAAGTAGGAGGTGAGGCAGTGGCGAGAGCCCTCTCCTCTTTTGTGGTTTCCAGCAACTGGTATTTAAGAGCATTGCTGCCTCCAAATGTGGCTAGTAGCCATTGATAGCCCCTGAGATGGATTTAGGGCAGCGTGAACATTCCCCTACACTGGGCTCTGAGCCTTAGCGGGTGCTGCAGGGCGTTGCAACAATGACGTAGTGAATTGAGAAGAACAGAAAGCAAGAGGCAGGGGTGGGGCGAATTTTGGCCTCACACTGGGCGCCGCTGAAATCTGAAAGCCCCAAATCTACTCCTGAATAGCCCTCTCCTCCAAGAATTCGTCTAGTCCTTTTCAAAAAGCCGTCCAAGTTGGTGGCCATCTCTGCTTCCTGGGGGGAGTGAATCTACATTCCAAAACCACAGAGGAGTCTTGGCCAGATAACCTCTGCATAGAGCAGACCCCCTGAAATCAATGGATCTAAGTCAGGGGGTCTACTCTGAGTAGGGCTAGGACTGGGTGCAACCTAGCGAGCCTTGCGGTATACACACACACGCACACACACACACACACACACACACACATTAGTGCCAAAAGACTGACACCTTCACTGTGGCAACAAATGCACATTTCCATATTTCGATGCAGGAGTGGGAGGGATTCTAGAGAACTGATTTCTCAGTTTATCCAGGAAAGGACAATCCCATTCCAGGATTCCAGACTCCTGTCTCCATTTCCCAGGTCACTACAAATTGCTTCCAAATGCAAAGTCACATGTTGGGTACTCGACGCTATTTGAGTCATTGTGTGTCATTGTGCCAGAGGCCCTGAGTGTGTGTGTTTCTTGCAATCCATTTGGGGTTGATTTGGGGTTTGGATGGCAGGGGTCCATATTCTCCGCTCCCCTCCCAGTCAAAAACACAGCATAACGAAAAGTTCTGGAACTCTGCACTAGGAAGTCTGAAATATTTTCACCAGAAGAATCCCCTAAACATTCTTCTTTTGAAATGAGCTATTTTGAGAAATAGTTGTTGGTTTTTTAAAGAACAACAATAACAAGGTTATTTGGATCGCTTTGGGAGAAATGTTTCTTCTTGTCTGCTCCAAGGCTTCCTGTAAATCAGAAAGATTCGTAACAGGACAATAGATGTATATAGAGGCACAGAGAGTGTTGGTGGCTCTGGGAAAAGACTAATTTACATGGCCCAATGAATCCTCTTTACCTTCATGTGTTAGAATCGTAGAATTGGAAAGGGCTCCCCAAGGGCCATCTAGTCCAACCCCCCTGAAATTCAGCTAAAGAATTCCTGACGGAACGGCCATTCAAAACCTCTGCTTAAAAACCTCCAAGGGAGGCGAGTCCACCATCTTCCGTGGCAGTCAGTTCCACTGTCGAACAGCTCTTACTGTCAGAAAGTTCTTCCTAATGTTTAGTCAGAATCTCCTTTGTTGTAATTTGTATTCGTTGGTTTGGATCCTACCGTCCGGAGCAGGAGAAAACGACCTTGTTCCATCTTCCACATGACAGCCCTTAAGATATCTGAAGACAACTCTCATGTCACGTCTCCAACTCCTTACTTCCAAACTAAACATATCCACAATGTTCATTTATTAAAAAAAACGGTTTTAAAAAGTAGGTCTTTGTCTGAATTATGCAGTTATAATGATGTACATAAAGAATCATAAAGAAGGCTGATCGCCGAAGAATTGATGCTTTTGAATTATGGTGCTGGAGGAGACTCTTGAGAGTCCCATGGACTGCAAGAAGATCCAACCTCTCCATTCTGAAGGAAATCAGCCCTGAGTGCTCACTGGAAGGACAGATCGTGAAGCTGAGGCTCCAATACTTTGGCCACCTCACGAGAAGAGAAGACTCCCTGGAAAAGACCCTGATGCTGGGAAAAATGGAGGGCATAAGGAGAAGGGGATGACAGAGGACGAGATGGTTGGACAGTGTTCTCGAAGATTCCAGCATGAGTTTGACCAAACTGCGGGAGGCAGTGGAAGACAGGAGTGCCTGGCGTGCTCTGGTCCATGGGGTCATGAAGAGTCAGACACGACTAAATGACTAAACAACAACAACAATGATGTACACATTTTTACACTCCGATATAATACTGTTTCGTATGTTATTTTTCACTCACATTTTCACTTTCATTCATGCTTCCCTCCATCTATCTGCTTTTGTAAACAGTGGTTGGAGAACCTGCTTTGCAAAATTCAGAGGAGTGTAAATTTCAAAGGCTGGCTGTGCTTCAGTCGTTGTATTATTCCAGAAAGTGCAAATTGGATGGGCTCACCTTTTAAACGCAAATGGAATTGAATCACTCCCCCAGCCCTACTCAAGGCCTGCCCACCTCTGGGCTTGTTCGTCTTGTGAAAGTTCACAAGCAGGGGAACAGGGCCCAGGCCCCTCCCAGCCCCCCCCCACTGCTGTCTTCTGGGAAGACGTATTTCAGGCTCCCTCGGGTGCACTCCGACCTGAGGTCTGGGGAGCCTGTGGAGGTGGAATGCGCAAGGAGTCTCCAGCCTCCTCTCCTTCTCGCTCCCTTACATGGGCATGTGAGCCACGGCACAATCAAGAGATCACTGGGCAGCTGCACAGGGAACAGATAATAGAATACCTGAAATAAATAATATCTGAAATAAATCCCATTCCGCCCCTCAGAACAGAATGGTCAGGCAAAGCTGCAGCTGCCAGTTTCAGCAGCTCCCTTTGACTTCCAAAATTCCAAAATAGGGCAGCGTTTCAAGCTTGCAAGATTCGCTGAAGACAGAGAGGGTGGCTGTTGAAGGTGCTTGTGTGCATGGATACTGGCTTAGCAATGTGTCTGTCTATCATCTATCTATCATCTATCTATCTATCTATCTATCTATCTATCTATCTATCTATCATCTATCTATCTATCATCTATCTATCATCTATCTATCATCTATCTATCTATCTATCTATCTATCTATCTATCTATCTATCTATCATCTATCTATCTATCATCTATCTATCTATCATCTATCTATCTATCTATCTATCTATCTAATCTATCTATATCTTCTATCTATCTATATCTATATCTATATCTATATCTATATCTATATCTATATCTATATCTATATCTATATCTATATCTATATCTATATCTATATCTATATCTATATCTATATCTATATCTATATCTATATCTATATCTATATCTATATCATCTATATCTATATCTATATCTATATCTATATCTATATCTATCTATCTATCTATCTATCTATCTATCTATCTATCTATCATCTATCTATCTCTATCATCTATCTATCTAGCTAGCTATCTATCATCTATCTATCTATCATCTATCTATCTATCTATCTATCTATCTATCTATCTATCTATCATCTATCTATCTATCTATCTATCTATCTATCTATCTATCTATCATCTATCTATCATCTATCTATCTATCTATCTATCTATCTATCTATCTATCTATCATCTATCTATCTATCTATCTATCTATCTATCTATCTATCTATCTGTCATCTATCTATATCTATCTGTCATCTATCATATCTATCTATCTATCTATCTATCTATCTATCTATCTATCTATCTATCTATCTATCATCTATCTATCTATCTGTCATCTATCTATATCTATCTATCTGTCATCTATCTATCAATTATCATCTATCTATCTGCCATTGCTGCTCATTGCTCACCAGCCCCTTCTACCCTTTCCCCAAACCTGACCAACTCCTCTTCCTTTATACTTCGCCCACCCCCTCGCCTGTCTGCCCTCAGATCACCTGCCTGCTGTTCACCATTCTGCAGTTGGTGTGTGGACCTGTGGACAACCACGTAAATTGCAGTGTGACGACAGCCTTACATTTCTATGTCTATAGGAATATATATATGCATACAGTATATGAATTTGCTCCTCTCCTTAGGAGATGGTAGCCCTAACTTCCAAATGACTTCAGCTTGGGCTCTTCCAGACAACCTGTTTATTGAGTATTCATCATGATTCACTTGCACAAAGCTTATCCAGAAGTCAAACTACGTCCAGGTCTTTTTTGCCCATTTGTTCAGATTTGTTTGCGGGGTGGTTGTGTGTTAATGAGCATTCATCCTACATCCATCCTGATTTCCTTGTGCTCTGTTTATATGTATTCTGATTAATAATTTCTGCACCCCACATTTTTCAGTGTATTTTCCCAACTGCAAATGTCTTTTTAAAAAAATAAATAAATGGGGGCGGGGAGTGGATTTGTTGTGTTAGGGTAACACAGCTATTTAATTTTGCACTCCCTCCCACAAAGTATTGACAGTCTAGACTCTGGAGGTGATTGTAGATTCTTTCTTTCTTTCTTTCTTTCTTTCTTTCTTTCTTTCTTTCTTTCTTTCTTTCTTTCTTTCTTTCTTTCTTTCTTTCCATTGCATATCTCTTGTGCAACCGTCTACCCCTGGCCTCTTGCCCAAGCATGAACTCTGCAAGCCCAACATTCCTCGATCACGCGAGATGAGGTTACGAGCTACTTCTGTCAAGGATGGAGACTCCCCTCCTTCGCATTCCTGTCTGGCTGTCTTTCCACCTTCCTTCTCCCTCCCATTCCCACACTGCTCATCTCCTCCTCTTCCTGCTGACAGGTGGGAACAATCGAGGCCCAAGGCTGTCGTCCCAGTGGCTCAGATTGTTTTCTAATCTTGGAGGGAATAAATGGGCTTGAATTCGCAACCCAGGCTTGAACTATACCGATTTGACGTCCCTGCTAGTGGCAGGAGCGATATGTTGATTACGGGAAGGCGGGGGGTGCTGTTGACAGTATGTACAGTGGGATTAAGCATGTGCCAAGGTAGAAACAGTTGATAGAGTCTGATTTAGAAGGCAGCCTATTTATACTGATGCTGTTGAGAGGCTGGTATCTCTCTATAAACTCACAGCGGTGCAAAAGGTCAGTGGTCTTTTTCAGGATCTCTTGGGCGGCCAGAGCAGTCTCTCTCCCTCCTGTCTCAGTGGCGCTTTTGGAGTGTGTGCATAATGCCACACAGGAGCAGAAGGGCAATCGGAGGACCTGATGCTCTAGACTGAACAAAACTTCCCCAAGTCCTGGCTTTCAGGAATCCTTTCCCTTGTGTCTCATTTATATACACACACCTCTCGGATCTCTTGCTCGCTTGGACAGAGGATAGAGAGGTGTGCATAGAAGCTAGCCTAATGTACACAGGTAAAATTTGCATCAATTGCTCCACCCACTTTTGCCTCTGGCCCCGCCCACCACTAGCATGAAGCCCTGGAGAGGATGCTTATTGGGTAAGGCAAAGCAGCACAGGAAAGGGTGCACAGGGTCAGAGTGGAGATGGCGAAGGGTCCTAGTTGGTGATGCAGTGGCAATGGCATGAGCTGGCTGAGGATTTTGCATGGTTGGGGGGGGGCGTGGGGATGACCTGAGATGCACATCATGTTTTATGTGCAGCGGCACCACTGTATAAAATAGGGATGACTGACTATGTCAGTGTCTAATTTTTGGAATTTTACGTTCCATTCTCCACATCTCTGCATCAATCTGCAAGTTAGGTTTGCGAGCCCATGTGCTAAAACCTATCCCCAGAACCTACTCCCCCCCCTGAAATGAGACATGACAACAATGTAGGGGTTTAAATTAGGCTACAACTTTATTGAATTTCAGGTGTAGGATTAGGCCTTGGAAGGTATCCCTCTCCATCCAACAGGGACTGAGGATGCGCAGGGCAGTCAGGTGCAGTGGGAGGGGACTGTAAAGCGTGAACTTACACAGCATGCCCTCCTGCCTCAACAAAACTGGGAGTTTGACCTACTTGCCGCCACTCTAGGGCCAGTGACTCCTGCAATCAACCCTTTAATGGGCCCTGCAAATGCCACTGTGTGGGGGTGCATGAGGATGTTACCCCCCCATCTCAAAAATAGACTACAGTGGTACCTCAGGTTACATACGCTTCAGGTTACATACACTTCAGGTTAAAGACTCCGCTAACCCAGAAATAGTGCTTCAGGTTAAGAACTTTGCTTCAGGATGAGAACAGAAATCGGGCTCCGGTGGCACGGCAGCAGCAGGAGGCCCCATTAGCTAAAGTGGTGCTTCAGGTTAAGAACAGTTTCAGGTTAAGCACGGACCCCCGGAACGAATTAAGTACTTAACCTGAGGCACCACTGTATAGAATACTGACCAAGGCCCCAAAACCAATGAAGGGAGAATGGGTGGAAGACACCAGCTCTTTACCTGGCCCTCACCCCACCCCAACTGGCAGCCCATTGTCCTGCCAAGATGGAGATGGGGCGACGGCCACCCTGCAGCAAGGTGGGTGGCACCTAGCCAGGTAAGGCAAACTCCGTCCACCTCTTGGGAGGGGGTGAGCGGTCATTTTTTTTTTAATGCTCATGAAAAAATGCCAGCATTTTAAGGGCAAATTTCGCCTAAGAAGCACATTTGACCAATGCACAATTTTTTTGCAAGCAATTTTTCATGCGTTATATTCGCTGACATATGCAGGGTGCTGTTGTTCTTTGCTCATTTCCCCCTAATAGACTAATTTGTGTACACGGAGTTTGGTTGGAAAACTCACTTGCAAAAAAAGAGGCACAGCTTTCAAAGGGTAGCTGTGTTTTGCATTTCATAATGGATCCAGGCCAAAATCAAACGCTTCCTCCAATCCCTAGATTTTGTGAAGCAGGCTCTGCCTCCACCCGTGCAAAATCACACTAAGAGGGGTACTTCCCCCCTTTTAAAGTACTCGGTGTGTAGCTGCTGCCACACTAATGCATCGCTTTCTTGTAAGTGTGAAACAAACATGTGGTATCTGTAAAAATAAAATAAAATAAATGCCAGTTTTGCAGACTTAAGTGAGTGGGCACATTAGTTAACTTCATTCTCTCAAACCTTTGCTTTGTCATGATCTGATTTCTAGATAAACAAATCCCGAATCTACCAACTTTCTAAAACAACTCGGGAGCAATGAGTTGGCCATTGGAGCATAAATTCTGTCAGGGAACAGAACTGTCCTTCAGAAAGGAAGGACAGAAACCTCATAGTTTAAGTAACTTAAAACTGGACAGAGCACAGGAAAATCCAGAATCAAGGAACAAATCAATGGCGGTGGAAGAGTAGGGGTGCTGGGCCAAGTGACCCAAGCATTTTCCATCCCAATAGTCTTTTCCAGTTCTAATAGGATGGTCTGTGTGCAGGCCAGAAAGATGGATGACTTTAGGGAGTGTGAGTGGTAAATAGCAGATGACTTGGCCTGATCAGAGGCAGCTGCAAGATTCAAAGGACCACAATGCAGAGAGTTGTGAGAGCAGTTTCGAAATCGGGGTCAGGATGCATGTCAGGGGGTGGGTGGAGAGATTATCCTATAATCAAAGGTTGCAGCGTTTGGGACTTCTGAGTAAGAAGCAGCGTGACGGAAGCTCAGAAAATTATGCATGGCATGAAAGAAGTGGATAGGTAGAGCTTCCTTCAGCCAATGGGAAGCCAGCCAGCGTTGAGGAAGGCGGTCCCCACTCTGCTCCGTGCCAGTTTAGTGCGGTGCACGGGAGCCGACCAAGCGGGCAGCAGGGGTCCATGGGCTGGTTAAACAACCCCCATGGGGCACGTTTGGCCCATGGGCCTTAGGTTGCTGACCTCTGTTCTAGACTCTTGGCCGGAGCTGATAGGGCTGGTAATTTCTGCCCAACGGAACTTCCTACCTGCGGGGGTGCGGCAGGAGCGCTCCCCCTCTCATTCAGGTGCCCCTTGAATACTTCATTGTTTGGAGAAGCCATTGCCCATCAGATGTCAAGGAGATAAGTAACTATGCAACCTCCAGAAGACATCTGAAGGCAGCCCTGTATAGTAGGGAAGTTTTTTAAGTTTATTGTTTAATTATGTTTTTGTATATGCTGGAAGCTAACCAGAGTGGCTGGGGCAACTCAGACAGATGGACAGAGTACAAACAATAGCATTATTATTATTATTATTATTATTATTATTATTATTATTATTTGCAAACTGATGCAGACATGTGGGGAGCTGAACTGAACTCCACTGAAGACTGGAAAAATGAAAAACCAAAATACTTCAGTAAGGCGGTGACGTCTCAGAATAACAATGGTGAAGGGCTGGTGAAGAAAGAAAGACTGAAAAAAAATCTCTGGCTCTTGCCAGACGGTGGAGAACAGATGAGAACAGCTGGCCTGTTGCCCTGTGTGTGCAAATGGTGTGTTAACCAAGCGGGTCCTGTCTGCTTTTTGACACATTTGAAAGGAGGGTTGGGCTGCGTCCCTCAAACTAGGCCAAATGCTCAGAGTGTGGGAACCATCTCCCTAGGGAGTTCCATGAGGTTCCAGCAGGCTGCCGGATATGCCCATTGGCGGCCATTCGTTCTGCAGGCTGGCTGGGATAGGCCGCTGAGGAGCAGCTAGGACTGTGCCACAACCAGCTGACTGAGGATCCAGGCCAGAGTTGGTAGGGTTATAGGCCAAGGTGACTTTTGGGCCCTATGTGCACAGTATCCCACCACTTTAAATAGTCATGGATTCCCCCAGGGAATCCTGGGAAGTGTAATTTGTCAAGGGTCTGAGAGTTGTTAATAATAATAATAATAATAATAATAATAATAATAATAATAATAATAATAATTTATTCCTTGCCTTTTTCGCTGATAGGAACTTTCGGCAGCTTGCAGATAAAATAAGAACAGCTAAAAAGCACAGGGAAAATAATAATTAAACATTAAGGGAATTAAAACTCCATTTGTCAGAGCTCTTAAAAACATACATATAATTACAATAAAAACAACACGGCACTAGCCCTTTCATGAAAAACATTCAGTTCTCTAAAGCCTTTTGGAATGAGAAGGTATTCACCTGCCATTTGAAGGACAATAAGGAGGGAGCCAGTCGGACATCTCTAGGGAGGGAGTTGCGAAGTCTGGGAGCAGCCACCCAGAAGGCCCTCTCCCGTGTGAGGGGGGCAGGGCCGAGAGAAGGGCCTCTAATTCCCCTCAGAAAGCTACAATTCCCATGGTTCCTGGGAAAGAGGGTTGATTGTGAAGCCACTCGTGGAATTGTAGTTTTCTGAGGTGAATGGGAGCCCCCTCTCAGCACCCTTGCCAAACTACACTTCCCTGAGGGAAGCCCTGACTGGCAACTAAATGTGTAAACTGACGGTGGAACAGACTGTTGTGGAAGGTGGTAGTCCTTCGCTGGAAGATTTTAAACAGAGATTGGATGGCCATCTGTCAGGGATTCTTTGGCTGCGATTCCTGCATCTCAGGGGGTCATACTAGATGACCTGTGGGGTCCCTTCCAACTCTACAATGCTATGATTCTGTGAACCCGAATAGCATTGTGTTTCAGCAGCGGTGAGGCAAATCTCCACTCGACATTGCAATCATCGTTTCATCGAAGCTACCTCTAGAAGGAGTTGCTAAATAAATATGAAATCCTGTTTTGGCTCACTGTTGTACCGTCAAATGAACAAACACAAATGGCAGAACCGTGAATCTGGCCCATTTCTCTCTCTCTCTTTCTCCCCCCCCCCCGCAAAAAAATAATTTCCCCTTCGCCCATATAGTTGAGCCACTGCTAAAAAATAAATTAAAGCACACTAATTGAACAATTGTACCCTGGCGTGTGGAAGCGCCTGCTTTCGAAACAAAAAAATTCTTCTCAGCTGCTGCAGACACATTTATCTAATTCTCTATAGCAATAACGGAGGGGACCGGGCAGATAAAACAGAGGCCTTTGGCTGTCTTGAAGCTCCGGCCAAACTTTTGCAACCCCCCAAGGGAGACCGTAATTGCCGTTAAACCAGACGGATGCTTCTGCCGTGACATCTCTCTTGGCCTGGGTTGCGTGTTTTCGGCAGAAGCTTGTTAAATTCCTCACATGCCTCCCTGCTCACCCCTTATTTCATTGAGAAAAACAACGAGATTTCTCAAGTGTCTCCCAGCATGGAAGCCACCCCTGGAAACACAAATGTTTCACTTCACTGTGTGGCTCTAGTCTAGAGCGTCCTGCATCGCTGCCTGTTCTCTGTACAAAGGTGTCTCCAACATGCTGTAGGAATGGGGAAATCTGTCCATTTAAGTTTCTCTCACTTTCCCATCTTTTCTGTTCAGTTCTTATTTCCTTATCAGTTTTTTTTTAAGTCCTCATGAAAATTCACCAGATTTTCCCCCTAATATACAGATTTTTGTATTTTTTGCCTCACATACTCTTTCTTTCTTTCTTTCTTTCTTTCTTTCTTTCTTTCTTTCTTTCTTTCTTTCTTTCTTTCTTTCTTTCATGGGTCCCTCTCTTAAAATAATATTTTCATCACTTGGCAGGAGAACTGCTTTGCAAAATTCGGAGAAGTGTGAATTTCAAAGAATGGCTCTGTTTCGGTTCTTCTACATCACTACACAAAGTGGTCATTAGCAGGGCTTTTTTTACAGCCGGAAGTCTCCGGAACTCAGTTCTGGCACACCTCAGGTGGGAGCCATTGCCATTATCAGAGAACAAGGGAGGTGTTCATGGTGAGTTCTGGCACCTCTTTTTTTGCTAGTAAAATAGCTCTGTTAGTTAGGTAGGTTCACTTCTGAGAGCAAGCTGAATTGAATTTCTGCCCTGTTGCTATAGGGCAACAATGGAGAATGCAATTTGGAGCCCTCATTTTACCAGACAGCTGCAGGCTAGTCTGCCTCTGGGCAATACCAGGCAATACTTTTTCCTCATATTAAAGCTAAACAAATCTGTGCAGATAGAAAACTGGGGAGATGTGTTGCTAGGCTGGAACCCTCCTTCCTGGCACCTGCTTTTCTGTGGGAAATAAGATACTTCTTATTGTTATTTTGTGTGGAGGAGATTTTTTTTGGGGGGGGAGAGAAATGCAATTCATTTTGTGTTGAAAGGCAAATGCACCTGATTTGCACTTTCTGAAAACAATATTCAAACTGAAACACAGCCAGCCAATGAAATTTGCATTTCTTGGAATTTTGCAGCGCAGTTCTCCAGCCAAGTAACGTGTACAAAAATGCAGAATAATGGGGCAAAGTGGGCATAAAGATTCATATATTAGCATAAACAATGTGAAAACATTAATTAATTAGGGGAAATTGTATTGCAATGTGTGTGAGCAATGTCTGCAAATATGGATATACTGTGGTAAAGTGAGGCCTCACCCAACATCACCACATCCTCTGTTAGTGGCTATGCATTCTTTTATTACAGCAGAAATTTAATAGTGTTGGATTATAATACTGTTGCTGATCAGCTGTTTTGTGTTTTGTTTTGTTAGTAAATGTTTTTATATGAGCATTTAGCTGCCTTGGTTCATGAGGCGGGATATACATATTTTAACAGGTACATACCTTAGTAGAAAATGATTGCCTAGTTCTTTCTGAGATGGTAGACTTCTTGGGCTGTACAACTTCAGATTGCAATTGGGGGGCTCTTATTTATGAATTATCTCTTGAATGGAATGGAAGCTGCAGCGAGATTAGCTAAGGCCCCAAAGGCTGTAAGGTAAAGGTAAAGGGACCCCTGACCATCAGGTCCAGTTGTGACCGACTCTGGGGTTGCGGCACTCATCTCGCTTTACTGGCCGAGGGAGCCGGCGTACAGCTTCTGGGTCATGTGGCCAGCATGACTAAGCCGCTTCTGGCAAACCAGAGTAGCGCACAGAAACGCCATTTACCTTCCCGCTGGAGTGGTATCTATTTATCTACTTGCACTCTGACGTGCTTTCGAACTGCTAGGTTGGCAGGAGCTGGGGCCGAGCAACGGGAGCTCACCCCGTCGCAGGGATTCGAACCGTCGACCTTCTGATCAGCAATTCCTAGGCTTTGTGGTTTAACCCACAGCGCCACCTGCGTCCCAAAATGCTGTAGAAAGGAGCAAATAGACGAAGTGCAATGTTACTAAGAAAAGTGGCATTTATCTAGGCTAGCATGAGGTGGAAGATAAAAAAAAAACAACCTCAACGGAAAAATTGAGGCTGAATCAAAGGGGAGTGGGTGGAGAGGAGAACCCTTAATGGGAAGATTGATTAAAGTGTGGCATAATCTCCCCAAGGGATGTGAGGAGAAGTTCACCCATCGGCACATCTAAAATTAAACTCAGGAAAGCAACGGGGAACATAGGAAACAATGGTGCAATGGAAGAGGGAAGAGGCGAGGTGAGGTCGTTTGTTGCAGAAACCATTTCTATGGAAATCAGCCCCGTTGTCCTTGGTGACCTCCAGTCAGAATAGCCATCCCTGCTGATGGTGGTGAGTTACAACTCATCAGGGCTCAACGCTGTCACTTGTGGATTGAACCTGGCTTGAACTCGCCCCTTGAATTCACACCATTTCTTTCTTTCTTTGCTTGGATGCTTGCTTGTTTTTTTAAAAAAACCGTGATTTCAGGGCAGTTTATAAAGCAAAATACTGTGAAAATGGTACATTCAGCTAAAAAAGAAACCCCACTTGAAACCTCAACCATTATTTTAAGCCACACAGTGGTACCTCGGGTTAAGAACTTAATTCATTCTGGAGGTCCGTTCTTAACCTGAAACTGTTCTTAACCTGAGGTACCACTTTAGCTAATGGGGCCTCCCGCTGCCGCCGCGTGATTTCCGTTCTCATCCTGAGGTAAAGTTCTTAACCCGAGGTACTGTTTCTGGGTTAGTGGAGTCTGTAACCTGAAGAGTCTGTAACCCAAGGTACCACTGTATTCAAAGTACAAGAAAAGGGAGAAGCAGTACGTCTGAACTAAACCCATTGCTCTCTCCCAAATGCCTGAGTGAAGAGATATGTCTTAAAAGGCTATCAAAATCTCTGGAGGTTGGACACCTGTCTTTCCAAGGATTAAGGTGGTTGGTGTCTCAGATAACATGCCTTAACTTTCACCTATCCTGTTCTCAGTCAGGTGCCCCAATGAGAAGCCCCAAAGCAGCACCTGGGTGCAACAGAGCTCTCCCCACCTGTGATTTCCAGCATAGGGGGCTGAGCCATGAGGCTCAGTAACCACTGACAGCCTTGTTTCCCCCCATGAATTCGTCTAATCCTCCTTTAAAGGCATCCAGGTTGGTGGCCATCGCTGTCTCTTGTCGGAGCGAGCGCCATAGTTTAAATATGCGCTGCGTGAAGGAGGACTCTCCTTTGTCTGTCCTGGACATCCAGCTTCGTTAGAAGTTGCCCAATTCTAGTGGCAGATACATCAAAGCAGAGACATCACCTTGCCAACAAAGGTCCATATAGTTAAAGCCATGGTTTTCCCAGTAGTGGTGTATGGAAGTGTGAGCTGGACCATAAAGAAGGCTGATCACTGAAGAATTGATGCTTTTGAATTATGGTGCTGGAGGAGACTCTTGAGAGTCCCATGGACTGCAAGAAGATCAAACCTTTCCATTCTGAAGGAAATCAGCCTTGAATGTTCACTGGAAGGACAGATCCTGAAGCTAAGACTCCAATACTTTGGCCACCTCATGAGAAGAGAAGACTCCCTGGAAAAGACCCTGATGTTGGGAAAGATGGAGGGCACAAGGAGAAGGGGACGACAGAGGACGAGATGGTTGGACAGTGTTCTCGAAGCTACCAGCATGAGTTTGACCAAACTGCGGGAGGCAGTGGAAGACAGGAGTGCCTGGCGTGCTCTGGTCCATGGGGTCACGAAGAGTCGGACACGACTAAACAACAACAACAAAGTGGCAAGAGACAGAGAGAGACGATTCTCCCGGGCCACTCTCTCTGCACCAGGCGTAATTCTGTGCACTTCTAATCATGTCTCCCGTTGCTCACCTTTCCTCTAAACTAAAAAGCCCCCAGCGCTTGCAGGACTTTCTTCAACCCCTTGGTCATTCTGGCTATCCTAGTTCACGCTTCGTCCTCTTTGTGAGGGAGCATATGGAGGCCGGTCCTGCTCTGCCCTCTGTAAACTCTTGTTCCTCTCTTCCCCTGACTGCCTGCAGGGCAAGGAAGGCTGAAGAGGCCTCTCGCCTCACCAGAAGATCCTTGGCTGGCACATGCCTGTCCTTGGCAGGACCAGTGCCTAGCCTGAGGGAGGGAAAGGCTGTTGGCTGGCCTCACTGCTTCCTTTGTTATCTCTGGTGTGGCCTGCCTGTTCAAACATTTCTGCGAGACGTGGCCCATCTCGGGCAGAATTACCCGTCACCCAGAGATGCTGCAGGGAACAGGAAGGGCTGCAGCTAAAGGGCAGAGCATCTGCTTTGCATGAGGAATATCCTGGGTTCAACCCCCTGCCTGAAGCCTCGGAGAGCTGCTGCCAGTCAGTGTGGGCAATACTGAGCTCAATGGACCAATGGTCTGACTTGGTATAAGGCAGTACCCTCAGTTCCTGTTTCCATTGCAAGTTCTCTCTCCCCAGCCTGTTAACCTGTGGTGATGCTCACTTCCTGTGGCCAGACCACCCCTGGAGTCCAGTGTCAAATCCTGGGCACCACAATTCAAGAAGGATGTTGGCAAGCTGGAACATGTGCAGAGGAGGGCAACTAAAACAATTAAGGGTCTGGAAACCAGGCCTTATGAGGAACAGTTGAAGGAGCTGAGTATGCTTAGCCTGGAAAAGAGGAGACTGATATCTCAAGGGCTGTCACATGGAGGAGGGAGGAAACAGGTCTGTGTTTTACTTGAGTACCTTTAAGCGTTCCAGAGGATGCTGAAGACACACCTCTTTGCCCTGGCTTTTGGTGGCAATTGAGGTGTGTATTTTATAGGACCCGCTTTGTTTTCGTGATTGTAAGTTGTTTAAAACTGTTTTTCACATTGCATTTATTTGTTGTAAGCTGCTCTGGGACCTTAGAGTGAATGGTGGGCTGTAAATATATATAAATAAAAGCGATTGCAGGTATGAGACCAAATCCTACCAGGGAAGGGTGGCAATCTGGAAGTCTCCCTGCCTGCCAGAGTGGACAATAATAGGCCAAAGAGTCAGAAAGTCTGACGTTTTATAAGCCAGATTTCTACGACCCACACAATTCCTGTATCAGGGGAAGGAAAGATTGTGCAGGGGTTGTTCTCTTGTGCGAACCAGTCTTGAGTCAAGTTATCGTCACAAAATAGGGCAGTTATTACCTTAATAAAATGCACGATTACGGCATTAAGGTTTTATTGAGGTTTAGCAGCTGCCTTTGGATCCCCTGGATTATATGTTGGTTAATCCTCGGCGAAGGGGTTTTCATTTCTTCAGCTGATATTTATTTAACGTGTAATGAATGTGTTGGTGAATCTATTAAATGCATATGTGGAGGCCTTAATTTGAAGCGTTACCCCCGAAAATAAAAATAGAAGGAAGGTGACTGTTCAATTCATGTAATCCTATTTAAACACAGAGCGAGCCAAACTCAATCCAAGGCCAAAGCAAACTGTCATATAAACTCCGCGCCAGATGTCCCACACGGGGCCGACTGAAACGCCAAGGAAAATAAAGGTTAAAGGAAGTGGCTGAGTTGTTCCACCCCCAGAGCAACCTGGATAGGAGGACTTTGATTCCATGGAGGAACAGAACATCTTCCCTATGGATTGCAGTTGAACTGCGTTTTGCCGGACAAGTCTTCCCTTCCACGGGGCTTCTTAGTGAATGGAAAGCAGATCTTGCAGAAGGTGGTTTAGGAAATAAGAGTTTCAACTTTCCCCTGAAATTGATGGCAAAAATTCAGTGAGCTAGGAAAGATTTCCTTTCTTCCCCTCCTAGGATACCCTCCAGTGGCAGAATCTGGTATTGACCTGAACTGGAAGTATACCCCAGTGTTGAGTGGCATTATGTTTCTCAAACAGCAGGCTGGGCCTCACCGGTGCATTATGGGCCCCTTTCAGGTGGGCTTTGCTCTTATTATTTTAAGTCCTTATAAGACCTGCAGATGGCAGGCTTCATCTCAGAAGAAGCATCCCCTCCTGTGAGAGGAGGAAGGATGCTTCTTGAGGATTGTCCTATGTTCTCCAAAAGCAAAGGGTGCTTCCCAAGAACAGAGGAACCTACCTTAAACAGGGTGCCAAACCATTGGGCTGTCTAACTCAGTATTGTTGACACTGACTGGTAGCAAGTCTCCAGGGTTTCAGCAAGAGTCTCTTCCAGGGCTTCCTGGAGATGTCGAATATTGAACCCAGGACCTTCTGTATGCAAAGCAGGAAAGGTCTGTGGCCTTTAGGTTGCAAAAGATTTCCCACCACTAAATGTTAGAAGACAAAGTTTTCTCTTCATGGACCTGGGTTGTTCATCTGCGTGCCGATTGTTTAATGGAGGGTTTCCCCAATGTATTTTAAATAAAGCTGTAGTCTGGAACTTTTTGCTTGGGAAGGCAAAGCATGCCATTTCTTCAAACTCCAGCTCTCTTCACCCCAATTCTCCCTCTTTTTGTCTTCCTGCTTTAATTGTTCCTGGTAGGATTACTCACCTTTGGCATTCATTTTCCAACCTTCCCATGTGTTTTGTGAGGGGAATCCCACACTCTTTTCCAGGAAGTAAAGGAGCAGGAGGTTTTGTTTAAGTATGACACGGATGAACTAGCCAACTGTTTTGCTCTACGAGGAAAAGGTTAGGTGCTCCAAATCCTGCAGCTATCAACACTGTCCCATGAAAAACACTCCTCTCCGAGGACGGCCCAAGAGAATTCCTGCACGTGTGTAGACACAGCTTGTACCTGTGTTTGGTACAATGTGTGAATATGGGCAACAATCAGGGGGATCTCAAGAAACTCAGCGCCTCCTCCTTCCCTTATGACATAGAAGAAGCAGGGATGGGGATGAATTTGCTCAAAGGGGCAACTGGGTTGCTATGGGGGCAGGTCCAGGGGCCCCATTTGTACTAGGCCAGCAGGGGCCTCAGACTCTTAGCTTTCAGGTTTTTGTTTTAAAGTAAGCCATGTCATCCAAACATGAGCACTTGAACAGAATTGCGGTAACTCTTAACTCCATTTTGACACCCCGTCATCTGAAATATGACGACTGGTCTTGCACTGACTGTAGTATTGCCAGCCTAAGACCAGCAGGTGAAAGATCCACATTAGCACAACTCATGAAACTTGAGTTCTTTGCATGGTTTGGGGTTGACGTTGGAGGAGAGCAGGGCTCTTGTGCCCTTAACAGTGATGTGGCAGGGAGATACTAAAACAGAGTAAGTATTTTGTAGCATGAAACTATAACTGTGAGGAAAAGCTTCACTTGGTGATATTGTGTCTGTCAGACATCTTATTACCTGCCAAAGAGGATACCAATGTGCATGGGATATAAAATTTATGAACCTTTTATGCACATCTTTGTCTTTGTTGGTGACCACAGCAGAGAGCCCAGTCTATGTACAGTATATTTGGCCAAGAAATCCCCAGGGGATCAGTACAGTGACAGCTGGCCTGTCCCTCCTCACACTATTTTGCCACTGACAGAACCTCTCCATCTGCACACCTGCACCAATGACCTCAGTGTGGGTTGATGGGTGGCATGTGTGCTGTAAGCATCTTGTCAGGTGACCTGTTGGCTGTGAGCAGGGAGCCTCCGTCTTGCCTGTGAGAAAACAAAACAGCCGCCATGTTTTGGGTGAGTCATGTGTCCTAGGATGCAGTTGTTCCTTGGCTGCATTTAGAAACACACGGATAAAATTGCTTTTTCAGATTAAGTGGGGATTAAGGTGTGTTATCTGAGACTCAAGACAGCTTAATCTCTTGAAAGGAAAGGTGTCCAAGCTATGGAGCTTTGCTCTGCCAGAAGGCACCCTTTCCTGTTTTGCTTTGCATTCTGGGTATGTGCTGCCACGCTCCCTTCCTCTTCTGAACGGGGTCCAAGGCTGATTTCCTGCGTCTTTGACTCCCGCCAGCTTGACACAGCCTGCCCTGGCGATGAAATCACCAAGTTGGCTTGCATTTGGCCTGAAAGAAAGAAGAGAAAAATCCTTCCTCGGGGCCTTTCATCTATGCAGAGGACGTTGGTTTCTCAAACACAGATGGGCTTTTGCCAAGTCCTTATGGCCTGGTGCCTGAGTAAGCTGGTGTTCAGCTGTTGGGTTTTGTGCCTTTTAAAATCAACTTTTGCCAGCTTGTATTTTTGAACGCTTATAAAACAAGGAAGAGGGCTTGGGGGTGACCTTTCCTCTTCGTTGCCTTTTGTGAACTTTGAAATGAAGGCATGTGCGACTAGCCATTCGAATTGCAAGTTCTAGAATGGCCAGACCTTCAACCACCTTTTAAAGGATTAAAAGGCGCACAATGAAGTTGGGGACTGTGCAGGGGACTCAGCTACATTAATAATAATAAAGTGTTTTATATGCGTTATGACACTGTGACACCAGATAGTGCTGTTGTCAGGGGTTCAGGAGCAGAGATGCAGAGAAGGGAGGAGACAGAGAGCGAGGGGGAGGAATACGAAGGAAGGATGAGTGGGGATGACGACCCGAGATCACCGAGCCTGTCTAGCGAGTCCGAGGATTTCCAGAAGGGAGCGCCAGCAGCCAGAGCAAGGGGGGAGAGCAGGGGGACACCCCAGGAAGAAGGGTCCAGAGAGGGATCAGAAAGCAGCAGTTGGAGATCGGGACCCACGTGCCCAGCCGGGAGCAGCGGGGAGAAAGGGGACCAGATATCGGGCTCCGGAGACTTTCAGAAGGAGGGAGGGCATGAGTCAGGAGTAGTCACGCCCACCTCGGGGAGCGATGAAACGATCAAGAGGAAAGTGGAGAGTTGGGCGCGCGCGCCAAGTTCAAATGTAGCGGAAGCTGGCGCAGTCAGCAGCCCAGAGAGTGAGCCGGGTCCCAAAGCCCGCCGCAAGGAGGCGGAAGGGTCAGGGGGGTCTGCGTCAGAAGAGAGTAGGAAGGGAGAGACCCAGGGGGGCAGAAGGACCCAGAGACGGAAGGAAAGGCGCAGGAGGTGGAGCAAGGCTAGGGTATTAAGCTGGTGCGCTAGAGGCGGGGACTCAGACGGGTCTTCGTCGTTCTGACCTAGAAGAAGTAGGGCTGCACATTGCAGTTTGGAAATGGAACCTGTAATCCAATAAAGACTCTTTGAAACTGAACGCTGGCTGACTTGGTCCTATGTGAGCTGGGACTGGGTGGCAGCCCTGACAGTAAGACCCGTCTCTCAGCTTCTGACACCTGATACCTCGCAGCGGAGACAGAAGCAGCTGGAGGAGGAGATCGGTGTTTGGGAGCAAGCTCACGACGGTTGGCAGAGATGACGGAAGCAGAGAAAGTTTCAGCGCTGCAACAGGCAGTTACCCAATTGAATGCGGAGGTACTGGCATCCAAGAAAAGGGAGGAGGATGCGGCAGCCGCCTACCGAGATCTCCACGCCAGGTTTGAAGCATGGGTTAAGCACGGGCAGCCAGGACCCAGACCGGGGGGGGTTGGGTTGGCACGGAGAGCAGGAGGGCTGGTGGCTCACTTCGATGGGAATTTACAACAGTACCCCAACTTTTGAGCAGATGTAATGTGCGCACTGCAACTGCTGGCAAAAGACTTTAGAGATGAGGAAGAGAAAGTGGGGTTTATACTATCCCATTTGCATGGGGATGCTAAAGCGTGGCTACGCAATTTGTGGAGGGATAAAGATCCGGCGCTTCAGAGTGCAGATGCCTTTATCAAAGCGATGGATGCGTGTTTTTTGTCTACCATTGATGTGGATCTTGCCCGACGGGAGATTCATGGACTGAAACAAGGGAGGGCGAGCGTCCGGCAGTACCACGCCCGCTTTTTTGCGCTGGTCAGTGCATTGGAATGGGACCGGGATTCGCCCCCAGTCAGGGACCTGTTCTGGGAGGGTCTAAGCTCTGCTGTGAAGGATGAAATTGTGAGGGGGGAGAGGCCCCGAAGCACGCAGGAGGTGGTCCAAAGGGCGCTGACTGTGGGGGTGAGGCTGGAAGAACGTCCATGGTGCAGAGATGAAGGACGCGGAGGGCGCGAAGCAGCGAGAAGTTTCTCTTTCGTTCCAAGGGAAGCAGCGCGTGCGCAGTCCACACCTCCGCCAGGAGGGGGAGTGGAACCTATGGAGGTGGGAGGCGCCAGGGCTCAGTCAGCTACCAGAGCCTCTGCACCGACGGCAGTCAAGACTAAACCTCCTAGAGGGACCAGGAAGTGTTACATATGCGACAGCCCTCAACACTTGGCGAAAGAGTGTCCCCAGAGGAGCTCCAAGCACACTGCAGCCTCCGCAACGGTGAAAGCGACCACGCAATGCAGCGAAGCCCAGCAGGGAAACGACGATGTCTGGCTGGAGACAGAGGCACTGGGGCCCAGCCAGACGCATCAGTGAAGCAGTCCCCAGCGATATTGCAACCCACGGACCCCCTCCCACCCAAACCAGTAGTGCAGCTCACAGCGTCTCTCCAGCTACCCAATGGCGTCACTATCGAAGTGCCGCTTTCTGTGGACTCTGGAAGCAACGCAGACTTTATAGCACAGGATTTTGTGGAGCAGCATGCTATAAAGCTACTGCCTGCCACTCTGCCCCTGCAAGTCGTCACAGTGGATGGCAGAGAGTTGCTAGGGGGGCAGGTGGTGAAGCAGACGCCACCAATGGTGCTGCAACTTGGTAACCACAGGGAAGTCATCAGTTTTAATGTCACCCGACTGTCGGACACGCCCATTGTGTTGGGCATGAGTTGGCTGGACAGGCACAGTCCAACGCTGGCTTGGTACCAGAGACAGCTAATCTTCGGCTCCTCTTACTGCGCAGAACACTGCATCCTGCCCAGGCAGGAGGGGGAGGGGGAGGACTCACAACTGCAGTTGGGAACGTTGCAAGCAGTTCCCCACAAATACGCGGACTTTCTGGAGGTCTTCTGCGAGAAAGAGGCAGACAAGCTACCACCGCACAGGCAATATGACTGCAAGATTGACCTCCTGCCAGGGGCGACGCTGCCGAAGGGGAAGCTATATTCCATGTCTGAGGACGAACTACAGGAACTCAAACAGTTCATCGATCACAATTTGCAGCGCGGTTTCATCCGGGAGTCCAGCGCAGTAGGGGGCAGTCCTGTTTTCTTCGTGAAGAAGGACACGCCCCAAAAAAGATTGGTCGTGGATTACCGCCTCTTAAACAGAATGACCAAGCCCTCCGATTTCCCCATGCCCAGGATTGACGACCTGCTGGCGACGGTGCGCAAGGGACGCGTGTTCACCAAGTTGGACCTGCGAGGAGCGTACAATCTCATCCGCATGAGGGAGGGCGATGAGTGGAAGACAGCCATGTTCACGCCTCTGGGCACCTACGAATACAGAGTGATGCCGTTTGGTTTGCAAAACGGTTCTCACTGTTTTCAAGCTTTCATGCATCACGTGTTGGCGGGACTCCTCTACAAGAAGTGCGTCTGCTTTCTGGATGACATCCTGATATTCTCTGACTCGCAGCAAGCACACGACCAGGACGTTCGGGAGGTGCTGAAGAGGCTGCAGCAGCATAGACTGTACGCCAAACTGGAGAAGTGCCAGTTCGACACGACGGAGGTGGATTTCTTGGGTTACAAGCTGTCGGACAAGGGGCTAGCCATGGACAGCGCCAAGGTTCGTGCGGTGTTGGATTGGAAGAGCCCGCGCAACCGGAAAGAGGTCCAGAGGTTTGTCGGATTCGCCAATTTCTATCGCAAGTTTATCAAGGGGTTCGCGATGCAGACGGCAGCTATTACGGACACGCTAAGCTCCAAGAAAAAGAAATTCATCTGGACGGAGGAGGCGGAGCGGTCCTTTCAGACACTCAAGCGTCTCTTCGCGTCGGAAGAGCAACTGCTGCATATCGACCCCAGCAAACCGCTGCGGGTGGAGACAGACGCGTCCGATAGAGCAGTGGGAGCGGTCCTGCTGCAGAGGGACCCGCAGGGGGTCTGGAGGCCGGGGGCGTTCTACTCCAGAAAGCTCAGCAAGTCGGAGCAGAACTACACCATCTGGGATAGGGAGCTGCTTGCCATTCATGCAGCTTTCAAGGCGTGGAGGCACTTCCTGATCGGCGCCAAGCACACGGTGCAGGTCTGCACGGACCACAAGAATCTGGAGCACTGGCGCACGGCTCGGTTCCTGAACCAGAGGCAGATACGTTGGGCGGAGTTCTTTGCTGACTTCAATTTCCGAATTGAGTACGTCCCGGGCGACACCAACATCATGGCGGATGCACTGTCCCGAAAACCGCAATACCTCGAAGAGGCGACGCCAGCGGCAGCCATGCACATCTTCGCGCCAACAGCGTGGGCGTGCGCTTCAGCCACAGTAGACCTGGATGCGGTGCGACGGGCGTTGACGGACGACTCATTCGCGCAGGCGAAGATGGCAGAGGTGCACAAGGGCACGGCGAAGGGCGACGAGTTCCAGATACGAGACGGCTTGCTCTTACGTAAAGGGGCCGTCTACGTGCCGGGAGACGAACTTCGCGCCCGGGTACTGCAGCAGCTGCACAACGCACCCACGGCCGGGCACTTTGGCACAGAAAAAACGGTGGAATTGGTCGCAAGGGACTTTTGGTGGCCCAGACTGAGGGGGGAAGTCGCGGACTACGTCGCGAGGTGCGACACCTGCCAGAGGGCCAAGCCGGTGCACAAACCACCGGCGGGACTGCTGGAACCGCTGCAAACGCCGTTTGAACCATGGGAGAGAGTGGCCCTGGACTTTGTCACGGATCTACCCAGCTCGAGAGGCAAGACAGCTGTACTAGTGGTGGTGGACTTGTTCACCAAGATGGCACATTTCATACCGTGTGCGAAGGTGGCCACGGCAGAACAAACAGCCAAACTGTTCATAGATCACGTGTTCAAAGTGCACGGGCTGCCGCGATCTATACTGTCCGACCGCGGACGCCAGTTCATCTCGAATTTCTGGCAAAAGCTGATGGGCTTCCTGAACGTCAAGATCAACCTGACATCAGCAAGGCACTCGCAGACCAACGGGCAAGCCGAGAGGGTCAATGCCATCATGCAGCAGTACCTGAGATGCTATGCCAATCAACAGCCTGCGACGTGGGTGGATTACCTGCCGCTCGCCGAATTCGCCTACAACAACACGAAACACGTATCCACAGGGGTGACGCCGTTCTTCGCCAACAATGGGAGGAATCCCAGAACCTTCCCGGGACTGGACAGAGTGGGGGAAGGGGAACCACAGACGGCGGACGCTTTCGCATCTGAGTTGCAAGAGGTCCACGATCAACTCAGACGGCAGCTGGAGCTAGCGAAGCACGCATACAAAGTCCAAGCTGACAAGCACAGGCGAGTGGGCGAGGAGATCCGAGTGGGAGACTGGGTCTGGTTAGCAGCCCACGCGGTGCCGACCCGATCATTAGCCAAGAGGAAGCTGGGGCACAAGCAACTCGGTCCATACCGAGTCGAAGCGCAGATCAACCCGGTGGCTTTCCGGCTGGTGCTACCGGAGGGTTCCAGGATGCATCCGGTGTTCCACAGGTCGGTGCTCACTCCCTACAGGGCACCGCACAGGTTCCAGGAACCAGGAACGGCACCAAGTCAGTCTCCGGAGCGGACGGAGGCGGGAAGCTTGCCACAGCAGGACCCCATCAACGAAGTCACGGAGATTTTGGACTCCAGATGGGGGGAAGACGGAGTAGAATATCTCCTAGCAAGGGAGGGCACCCGGGCCAGTGCTAATAGCTGGGTGCCGGACTACGCCTTGGAGGAACCCCTGCTCAAGGACGAGTTTCATGCCCTTTTCCCACACAGACCTATGCCAGCGGGCTTCTTCGACGACTGGTTGTTCACGCCCACGCTTTCCTCCAGCACGTTCCATGGCTTCGACTCGGAAGGGGAACCCGCACCGAGCACACGTTCCCCAGAGGGGTCACCGGAGGGTTCGGCGTCCGACAACTCGTATTGGTGGGACGATCGGCCAGAGGAGCAGTGGCGCCGGAAGTGGCAGGAGACACCAGGTCCAGCGACAGACGCAGAGACTGACATGGACGTGTGCGGGGAGGACCTTGGTTTCGAGCACGGCGGCACCGAAATGGAGGCGGAGGAGATCACCGTTGACGAACGCGGGGAGGAAGACTCGGAGGTCTTCAGTTGGCGGACAGCAACGGGGAGCGAACTGTATCCGACATTCACTCCCGTGACGACGGAGCACCCACCAACCACCCCTGAAAGCGGGGAGGGGGGAAGGGGGGGCTTCGAGGGGGGGATGGATGTCAGGGGTTCAGGAGCAGAGATGCAGAGAAGGGAGGAGACAGAGAGCGAGGGGGAGGAATACGAAGGAAGGATGAGTGGGGATGACGACCCGAGATCACCGAGCCTGTCTAGCGAGTCCGAGGATTCCCAGAAGGGAGCGCCAGCAGCCAGAGCAAGGGGGGAGAGCAGGGGGACACCCCAGGAAGAAGGGTCCAGAGAGGGATCAGAAAGCAGCAGTTGGAGATCGGGACCCACGTGCCCAGCCGGGAGCAGCGGGGAGAAAGGGGACCAGATATCGGGCTCCGGAGACTTTCAGAAGGAGGGAGGGCATGAGTCAGGAGTAGTCACGCCCACCTCGGGGAGCGATGAAACGATCAAGAGGAAAGTGGAGAGTTGGGCGCGCGCGCCAAGTTCAAATGTAGCGGAAGCTGGCGCAGTCAGCAGCCCAGAGAGTGAGCCGGGTCCCAAAGCCCGCCGCAAGGAGGCGGAAGGGTCAGGGGGGTCTGCGTCAGAAGAGAGTAGGAAGGGAGAGACCCAGGGGGGCAGAAGGACCCAGAGACGGAAGGAAAGGCGCAGGAGGTGGAGCAAGGCTAGGGTATTAAGCTGGTGCGCTAGAGGCGGGGACTCAGACGGGTCTTCGTCGTTCTGACCTAGAAGAAGTAGGGCTGCACATTGCAGTTTGGAAATGGAACCTGTAATCCAATAAAGACTCTTTGAAACTGAACGCTGGCTGACTTGGTCCTATGTGAGCTGGGACTGGGTGGCAGCCCTGACAGCTGTCTTTCACCAATGTGATTCCCCACTTTGAAGTTTTCCTGGAACACTTTTTTGATGTGTCTAGATGCAGCCAGGGTTTCATGATCAGTTTGGTGATACGTGCTGGAAGGACGAGTGGACAGCATGCAATGGCTGAGCCAACAAAGGTTGCTGACCTGCAAATAAATAAATAAAAATTACCAGCCTACTAAGAGTCTAGTAGCCTGGGGGTCTGTGCTGGCTGTGGTGGTGGGAAAGAGAATCTACCTCCTCCAGAATCACAGAAACTCAGTCTGCTGCTGTTACTGCCTTCCCTACCAGCAGATTGGTGGAAGAGGACATAAGGACCCCTCCAGACTGGTTGATTTGGTGGGTTATCCTTCAACATGCCATTGATGCAATAATGGTGCATTGGTTATAAATTTCTGCTAGACAACCCACACATTGCTCTGTTATGTCTCACCGGTTTCCCCACAATATCACTGTCTGGACGGTCAGTCTTGCTCTACAGCACAGCACCAGCCAGGGAGCATCCATGATGCTGTCTAGGTTAGCCTTTAGACTGGAGAGTTATGGATTCAAATCCTTCCTCAGGGTGGCCTGGTGGGACCATTGCCACTCAGTCTAATCTATGTCCCAGGAGGTATTGTGGCAAGAGTGAGATCACAGGCTCTGGCCAGAATTCCCTAGAGGAAAGGCAACATTGCAAATTAAGGAAAGAGATAACAAGAGATATGCAGGAATTCCCTGCCTCTGTTCTGTTCAAACCTCTCCTGACTTCTGGTGTTCCTTCAAGGAATGCCCCTCTACCACCATAAGGTCTAGAAACCTGGCTTTTAAACTAACAGTTGCTTTGAAACCCCAAGATTCACACGATGCTAGAATTGTGTGCTTGGAACCAAACTCCCTACTGGCATGATGTAATCATGGCAGTGTGGGATACAGAGTAAACAGCAGTGAGCTGATGGATTGCAGCTTGATACAAAAGAAAGAAAGAAAGAAAGAAAGAAAGAAAGAAAGAAAGAAAGAAAGAAAGAAAGAAAGAAAGAGTCAGGCTTCTTCAATCCTGTTTAGCTTGATGTGATTCAATAACATTGTGGTTGTGTTGACTTGAGATCAGGGTGGCATTTTTGGTGCATGCACAGACGTGTGTTCCAACACACATGCGCACATAGAGTCAGTTTCAGACAATGTCTACCCTGCCCTGCCTCTTCCTGCCCCTTTGCAAATCCTTCTCCCGCCTGGGAATTGGAGGTCCAAGACAACCTGCATATGGTTATCATTGGGTATTGGGGGAAGCACATGGCCAGGATCCCGAGTCACATTTTCCTCTGGACCACACTCCGTCTACCCATTGTTTATTGTGGGGGAAGAAGGCCTGGAAAACAGAATTGCCGGCTGAAGGAACATAGCGTTTAAACACTGACAACAGAAACGCCTCTTCCCAATCAAGCTCTGTTGGGTGGGCGAGTGGCTTTGGCAGAGGCAGGCTGTTCTCGCACTGGGAATGTGGGAGGGAAAAAGGATGGCAGCCCAGTTATTCCGGGATTATTGCACTCCCCCACTGCTTGCAGCCCACTGGCTTGGGGCTAGATCTACCACTTAGACACCTGAAGCAGCAGGTCACCTAGTCTAACCAGTTGCTCACATACCCCCCAATATTTCTCCGATGAAAATAGGGACGTCCTATTCTGTAATAATAATAATAATAATAATAATAATAATAATAATAATAATAATAATAATAATATTTATACCCCACCCATCTGACTGGGTTGCTCCAGCCACTCTAGGCAGCTTCCAACATATATAGAAACAAAATGAAACATTTTTAAAAACTTCCCTATACAGGGCTGCCTCCAGATGTCTTCTAAAAGCTGCATAGTTACTTATCACCTTGGCTCGGGTGTTGCGTAACTCCATACCTTCCAACATTTCTCCGATGAAATTAGGGATGACCTAAGGAAAAGCCTGCCTGCCTTCTTACTCACAACCAGCCCAGGGAGTGGCCTTCCCTGTCAGCTACCTCCTCCATAGTCTCAGACACTTACCCTTGGACCACTGAGCAGGGAGGAGGGTGGGGGACGAAACTAGAATTAGCTGGCTCTGTCTGTCATTGGCTCTGGCTCCACCTACTGTTGGCCTCCCAGCCTTCCACCCCAATCGCCACTGGATCCTGGAGAGGAAGAAGTCTGTTTATCAACAATATGCTCACTGACATCTCTCTCTCTCTCTCTCTCTCTCTCTCTCTCTCTCTCTCGTGTGTCTGCATGCATCCAGATGCTCTGTGATTGTTCTCCCTTTGGGAACGCCAGCTGCTCACTCTTGCACACCATCCAAGAGGCAGAAGCCAAAGGTGGTAAGAGGCTGAGGTGCCTTCAAGGAGAGGCTCTGCCAAACTGCCTGGTGCTGTTCATGTTGCAGGAAAGCGAGAGCGTCCTTTGGCTCTCCCGAGGATCCTCCAAGTCTTGCTATGTTGAAAAACATGGGCCCTATATATTTAAAGAAAAAATAGCTGCTGTCTGGGGTTGTAGCAGATGAAGCTGCCCCCCCCCACTTCACTCCCCTCTCCTCCTGTCTTCCCCAGACCATCTAGTGTCCAATTTATCCAAAGCAGAGGCTGCTGTCCAGGGATTTTGAACAAACAGAGGACCAAACATCTGGAAGGAGCAGATGGTTTTAATAGCCATGGAGAGTACATTTCAGCACATGCCTGCCAGTGCTCATCTCCTGACAAAGAGGCGGAACAAAAACTCCCAGACAAAAGCAGCACCCCTTCGCCCTCCAGAGGTGGGGTTGGGGGGAGGACATTGTAAGAAAGGTGCAGGTGGACCAATGCTCTTTGATAACCTGAGTTGTGTTTCCTGCATCACAGGAAGTTGGACTCAACAACCCTTTGGATACCTCTGGTTACAAGCTTAATTCATTCTGGAGGTCTGTTCTTAACCTGAATCTGTTCTTAATCTGAGGTACCACTTTAGCTAATGGGGCCTCCTGCTGCCGCCGCTCCATCACTGCACAATTTCTGTTCTCATCCTGAGGTAAAGTTCTTAACCTGAGGTACTACTTCTGGTTTAGCAGAGTCTGTAACCCAAAGTGTTTGTAATCCGAGGTGTTTTAACCCGAGGTATCACTGTAAGTAAGAAGGCAGGCAGGTGGGAGCCAGCTGAGGGCAGACTGAGACTAGTGGGCCTGTGCCCCACCAGCCCTAACAGATCTGCCCCCCCCCCCGCAGTGCACATGTGTGTAGAGAAAGAGAGAAAGGAGACCCAATCTAGCAAATACAGTGGTACCTCAGGTTAAGTACTTAATTCGTTCCAGAGGTCCGTTCTTAACCTGAAACTGTTCTTAACCTGAAGCACCACTTTAGCTAATGGGGCCTCCTGCTGCCGCCACACTGCTAGAGCCCGATTTCTGTTCTTATCCTGAAGCAAAGTTCTTAACCTGAAGCACTATTTCTGGGTTAGCGGAGTCTGTAACCTGAAGCGTATGTAACCTGAAGCGTATGTAACCCGAGGTACCACTGTAGTCAAGACGAGACAGGAGCAAAGAGTTCTGTTAAATATCTTAGAGGACTGTCTGTCTGGAGACCTGAGATTGGAACAATGGGCTTGGGCTGCCTGCTGGTGTTGAAGCCAAGGCTGGGGAACCTGGGGGTTTCCAGATAATGGCTGGCCTCCAGCTCCCAACTAGGGGTACCATCAAGGTTTGGCATGGTTGGGCATCTGCTGATGGCCCTCACCCCAGCAGGGGAGCCACCAGCAAGAGCTCTCTCACCTGCTCTTCGTGCTTGCTCACTTGCCCCTCACTCTGGCCCAGGCATCAGTGGTGGAGAGGAAGGAGGAGCAGCAGCAGACTGCACTGTCTACTTGCTCATTGGTTCTTTGTAGGTGCTTCTTTGGGGCGTGAGCTTCCCTACGAGAGAGCTTGGTAGAGGAGTGATCAACAAGAGCAAACGGTGGCAGCAGAGTTGGCCCTACACATTAGACAGAGTGAGGTGGATGCCTCAGGTGGCAGAAGCTGGGTGGTGGCGAGGTGTTGGGGGACAGAGCTTCTTGTGCTTTGCAGCCCCCTAAGTTAGTTCACTGCCCTCAGGTGTGGTGGATGTTGTTCTGTCACCAGTGCTGAAGGAAGGATGCTTTCAAAGCACCTTCAGAGCACGTTCTTTTCCTCAAAGAATTCTGGGAACTCTAGTCTAGCCATCAGATACTTACAATTCTCAACAACACTGAGCAAACTATACTGCCCAGAATTCTTTGGAGGCAAACACACACACACACACACACACACACACACACACACACACACACACGGTGCTTTAAGAGAAAGAATACTGTGTGTGCAGCCTGAGAGTTTGTTGTCATTCTGGCTGGTAGAATGAGGGAGGGAGCATTTTACCCTTTGCCTCAGGCAGCAAAATATATTGGGCCACCCCTGGCTGACTGAGTGCAGTAGCCCTAAATCTGACGGAGGCCATGTGGAGGTTAATGGACTCTTTTGGCCAGCAATATCCAGAAATGCCTCAAAGCCCTTTCTAGCCTTTGGCCACAGATATGTGGGGTCAGTGCGTATCGCTTTGAGATGTTGTCGTTTTTCAAACCCTGTGCACCCTGCCCCGGAGTTTTGTTTTTGGTTTTTTGGTTTGGTTTCTGCCTGGAATGGCTCTCAGGATTGCCCAGTCTGCATCTCTGGCTGATGTTTATCATGGCCAGGTGCAAATCTTCTTGCTCTGGAGCAGAGCCACGGAGGCCCTCATGTTTGGAAGAGTTTTTGCTTGCTACCACCACCACCAGACGCTGCCTTCCAGGATTTTGCTTTAAATCTTCTGCTGTCTTTGATTAACCCGCCTCAGCTGTTTTTCCACTTGGACAACAAGCATAAATCTAGGAGCTTGTGTGTGAGAGAGTGTCTGTGTCTGAGAATGTGTGCAAGTCTGAGAGACTGTGTGACTGTGTGTCTTGCGTTGCATTGTGTGTGTGTGTGTGGTGAAAATTCAGCCTTGCCAACACCAAGAGTTTCTTCCTTCCTCCTCCACTCATATGACATGTGGGGGAAAGTCCTGTTGGTGTCAAGGAAAGGGTTAAAATGCCCTGCTCTCTTTCTGGGTTCCCAGTGAAAATGACAGCCCTGCAACTGCTAGCAGTTGGGGAAGAGACTATGAATTGGTCCCTAATGATGCCTTTGTCCTTTGGTCCTAAGTCACAGAATCACCATAGAGTTGGCAGAAACTATCATAGAGTTGGGAGGACCATCTAGTCTAGGGATGAGGAACCCTTTTCAGCCAGAGGGATGCATTCCTTTCTTTGGGCCCCCAGGAATGAGGTTTTCAATCCCTAGTCCTAGTGGAGGCTGATCTTTTAAGCCAAATGGGTCACTCTCCCACCAAGCTCAAGCTGCCGTTGTCCAGCCCCCAGCTGTCTACCTCCCCACGTTTAACTGGTCCAGAATGAGGACATTGCCTGTTTCCTTGTTGCCCTTTTTAGAACTCAGCGGGATGGGGGACAAAGATAGTTGGCTCTGCCTGAGCATTGACTCTGGCGCCCCCTACTGTCAGGCTCCTTGCCTTGCATCCTGCCCCTCGATCAGCACCCGCCACCACTGTAGCCCGAATCCTCTGAAGAGCAAGGAACTCAGGTAGGGACAGGGGTCTATCCTGGCTCCCAGTTGCAAAGCCTGGAGGAGGAGCTCTTTCCAAAGGCTGTAATAATTAGATCACACAAGCAAACTGCTGCCTTAAAGTACGCCCGACAATGCACATGGTTAATAGGACCTGAGAGACCAGGGTTCAAACCCCCATCCAGCCTGGGTGACCCTAGACCAGCCAATGCCTCTCAGCCTAACCTCCCTCACTGTGATGATGAAACAGGTAGGGAGAGAACAACGTGTAACACCTTGAGCTCCTTGGAGGAAAAGATGGGATAGAAATGCAAAACAAGCCAACGAACTTAAATAAAGCCACAACAAAGGCAGATGCTGTAACTGCAAAGCTTTGGGAGTTGATCTGACACTGTCACATCTTTCTGTGTTCCTGTGCATTGCCTATAGTAAATGCGTGTGTGTGTCTCTGTCCCAATAAGTCATCTAGTCCAACCCCCTGCAATGGATTTGTGATGCAAAATTGGCTTCCTGTGATGGCCTGGGACTTGGGCTCGGACTCAGACCCAGAGGAGTCTCAGTCTGCACCGGATCCTTTGCCTCAGGCATCACCTGAAACAAGTCTGGGGCATGACCCTGAAGAGTCCCAGTTTGCACAGGTTCCCCTGCAACAAACACCAGCTGGGCCGAGTCAGGGGCCTGAGCCTGCCCTGGCTCCAGATACATGGATTACCTCGTCGCCTTCAGCTGGGCCATCACTTACAGCTGCTCTACTACTGGTTGGCTCAGGGGAGGATGAGGCGGCCCCTGGGTCTAGTCACCCACTGACGTCTCCCGAGCTGCAGAGACTAAGGTCTGAGAGAAGGAGAGACCTGAGTACTCACGGGAGGAGTGCTCACGTTTGGGCGAAACAGGGAGGTGAGTTGCTGGGGATCAGTACCGGCTGCTACCCTGATAAAGACCAAAGGCTGTTGGACCCCAACCCAGGTTGCGGGAGCAACACTGCTGTATGCTAGATCCTGCCTGAGATCCTGTACCTGTCCTTGCCTGGTTTCCTGCCTCATGTCCTGCCTTGGCCCTGTCAGACTGACTCCTAGCGGAACCTTTGGATTCGGGACCGGTCCTGGACAGTGTTGCATGGGTTACCCCTTGGCCCAGCATACTTCCCATGTTCAAGCATGAACTGGGAACATGGATCTTGCAAACGTGTGTGTTCCAGGCTGTATGTTTCCCAAACTAAATCCCAACTGCAAACAGCTGAGATAAGAAGCAGGAAATACTTGGGTAATATTGTTATTACCTTATGCATTTTGAGAGAGAGCGAGACAGGGAGAGAATTAAGAAGTGTTGTTCAAAGGCTATAAAAGGCAAAAGTTTGGACGAAGGTGATTGCGGAAGGTTTGCCAAGTTATTGGAAGGGTGTGTGCGCGCGCAGAATCGAAACCATTATGTGGCTAGGACTTGGCGCAAGTATCTCTGCTTGCATAAATCAGCCACTCGGGTCTGATGGTTGTTCTTGCTGACAGGCTTTCAAACTCCTTGGCTAGATGAACAGGGCATGTGCTTTATATGCACTCACAGAATAGTAAACTGTTATTAAAAAATGTGGCAGAGGGAGAAAGGCGTCCAGGGAAGGTGGGGGGAGGGAGATAACCCCATTATGATTTACGTGTGGCTTTGCCTGCCTTGCAGTCTCAGAACAGAACAAACTCATCCATGCCCAGGGCAGGCTGAGGAAGAAGAGGACAGAGCTGGCTGCAGATTAAGAGCCAGGAGTTTGTGTGAGAGAGCTACATATATTTTAAACAAACTTGTCTGCTTATTTTGGTTTTGCTTCTGAAAATCTAGATTAGGGATGGGGCAGACTTTTGACCCAGTTCACATTTAAAGGCAAAGGTACCTACTTTGCTCTTTCTGAAAGAAAATGCAAAGCGAAAGCCAGGCCTCCTCCTCCTTTCGAAATTTGCACCTCTCTGAATTTTGCAGCGCAGTTCTCCAGCCAAGTAATGCGTACCAAAGTACAGAGAGCATCTAAATGCATATGTTAGAAAATTTAAAAATAATATACAAAAACACATTACAAAAAAAATGTAAAAAAATCTTCCTTGTTATTATGATTCTTTTTTGAAGTCAGGAGGGGGCTGGGATTGACTGGGAAAGGACTGGAAAACCAACTATGTATTCTGATATAATCTCTACACCCTCTCCCCCATTTTGATTGTAAAATGCCTCTTTAATTGCACCTTTAAAACATGAGCCAGTAGAGTCGCAAAGCAATGTATTAAAATCTGGGACTTTTTGTTAGCTAGATGTCCTCTCCATACTTTGCAATTTTCACCATTTTATTATTTTGTGAAGTTCTGTGATGGTTTTCCATTGGTGGAGGCAGTATGCCTCTGACTACAAGTTGATGGGAGTTGCAGGTGGGCAGGGTGCTGCTGTGCTGCTGAACTCAGGTTCCCCACAGGGATCTGGTTGGTTGGTCGTTGTGAGAAAAGGAAGCTGCATTAGCTGAGCTACTGGCTTGATCCAGAAGACTCTTCTTAAGTTCTTATTACTTTTATTATTATAATTGCCATTTGATGCGTTAAGGAAGGCACTTACAGCTCTTGAGATCCCAAACTGTGCCCACATTTAGATGTAAATTATTATAGAAGTATGCGTGGTCAGGGAGAGGTGGAAAATATTGTTCTTTATGTATTACATTGCTCCCTGTGTAACTATCCCAAGGATAGAATTCTCAAAGGAGCTTTTCAGAGAGTTTCCTTCTTGAATAGTAAGGGGGTGGGGATGTTAATTTTCTAGCGGATGGGGATACACACACTAAATGTAAGGTCTCTGTGCTTTCCTTAACAGCCCAATGGATCCTACAAAATGTCATGTGTGCTGTGTACTGGGAACTGCCTATGCAAAAATGTACTTCTATAGTGTTTGCACTTTTGCCCCAACCAAAATGAATTGGGGTGACTGACAATATCCTGTAGCTTGGTTATAGACGAAGCCAACCGCTAAATCCTGAGCCTTGATTTCACGAGATACACACATGTCAAGGGTAACTTAACTCAGACTCAGCTAGATTGGTAAAAAAAACGTGAATTATATGTGTTGTATGTGCGATATAACATTGTGCCACCAGATGACGCTGTGGAGTCCTGGTTTTTCTCTACCTGTTTGCCCAGTTTAAATTTACGTGTTTTAACTGAAGTGCTTCTTTGATGTGTCTAGATCCAGTCCAGGTTTCTCTGCAGCTTAACACAGGTCTGCAGCAGGGTTTCTCTAGTGTTGGCATATCTTGAAGAGCAAAAAAAGAGGGCAGCCCAAGCCGCTGCCAGCCTGAGCTGGGGAAAGAGGCATGCAGGCACAGATGTAGGGGGCCACTGCTGCTGCGCCCATGCACCTCTTTTCCCCAGATCAGGCTGGCAGCAGACACAGCATGCAGAGCAGCCCGAGCCACCCAAGTCCTTTAAAATGTAAAAATCTGCCTGGATGGGCATATTGGCCCCCCAAAAGAGGACATGTCCTGGTTTTCCAGGACATATGGCGACGTTAAGTTTCTCATAGGCCAAGCAAAGAGGGCAGGGGGAGGAGTATGCAAAGTGGGGCAGTTGACTCACTGGCAGAACTTAACATGCAAAATACTGAGTGATTGTGGAGACAATGAAAAATTAACCAGAGCTGCAGGTATCAGCTGGAGCAGCCAAATTTTAACCTGGCCCCCATGGCTATCTTTTAACAGACAGTGGCTAGATCTGCGGCAATTTTAGTAGCTGATGGTGCTTATGTTCAGGCCGGGGGATAGACCCACCTGCCAATTTCTGCACACACAACAGCTCTGCATGTAAGATGGGCTGCTTTATCTAGCCATTTGGCAACCTGAGTGCCTGTAGTTTAGGAAGCAGCGTTCCAGCAAATTGCAGTGGCAGCAAAATTGGCTCAAAAGATCAAATCCAGGCCCCAACTCAAAGACAAAGGCAGGCAGACAACTCAGCCCACTTCCCATATGTGGGCTTTTCTGTAGCAGCACTGTCCGTCTGTCAAATTTATTTGCTAAAAGCCACAGGTCACCACATCAATACAAGGCACCTGTGGGCAGTGAAAGGGAGAGGTGGCAATACATGTATCTGAAGGCGCTTCATTACTGTTTTGTGATGCATTTGTTGGGAAATATCAGGGGTTGCCTCAGGTCTTAGATGACCCTTGAGGTCCCTTCCAACTCTACAATTCTCTGATTCCAGCAGCCAGAATGGTGTAGTGGTTAAGAGAGTGTTGGACTTTGACCTAGAAGAGACCAGGGTGCAGATACACACTTGGTGGGTGATCCTTGGGGGCACCCTAACCCACCTCACAGGGTTGTTGTGATGGTCAGCTGGGGAGAAGGGGAACACCATCTTGAGCTCCTTGGAAGAAAAGGTGGTATATAAATGTAATGAGTAAATCAATAAATAACAAACTGCAACAATGCTGAACCTTGTAAAGGTAAAGGGACCCCTGACCATTAGGTCCAGTCTTGGCCGACTCTGGGGTTGCGGCACTCATCTTGCTTTATTGGCTGAGGGAGCCGGCGTACAGCTTCCGGGTCATGTGGCCAGCATGACTAAGCCACTTCTGGCGAACCAGAGCAGCGCACGGAAACGGCGTTTACCTTCCCGCCGGAGTGGTACCTATTTATCTACTTGCACTTTGATGTGCTTTCGAACTGCTAGGTTGGCAGGAGCTGGGACCGAGCAACGGGAGCTCACCCCATTGCGGGGATTCGAACCGCCGACCTTCTGATCGGCAAGTGCTAAGCTCTGTGGTTTAACCCACAGCGCCACCCGCGTCCCTTGAAACCACCCCAAATGTACGCAGTCCTAGTGCTCAGTCCCACAAATGGCTGTCTCATGGGAAACAAAATTATCATCTCTGACAAACACTCCCCTCTCCCAAAGAACATTTAAGATTCTCAAAGTGTTTTCAAAGGAAACCAGATCCAAAATAAGTTTAAACTCTTAAATCACGCCACTGGGCTTCTCCGAAGTATAACATAAACATGAATTTGCTTCTGAACATCCCCATAGGGATTTAACCCCCCTCCCCTTTAGAACGTTTATTTGACACAACCCTTCAGCCTTTTGTGAATTTGTGGAGGAAAATGTCAACCTTAAAGCACTCTTTTTAAAAAGTTAACTGGTTCTCCATAGTCCTCCCCTCCATGTGCTCTTTTAACTGTACTAATTTCAAATCAATCAACTGGTGGTTATGTAAGTTGTTTATAATTTCTGTCACGTCAGCCCTGAAATAAATCTGTAGCTTGCCAACGTTACGTAAAGGGGGGGGGGAAGTCCCTTGAATTGGGGAACGAGATGGGGGTCTATGCTTGGAAGACGCTCTTTTAAAAATACTCTGTTGCCCATTATGCAGTGGTGACTCCCCCACGCCTAGATTTTCTTACATAACACAAGAGCTTGTTTACACTGTTGTAAGCATAGCTTTAAATGAATCCTTCAAAAAATGGAAGGTTAGGAGAAGCAGAACTCGAAAATCCAGTTCGGACTTTAGGGCTTGTTTTCTTGCTGTGGATTTTGGCTTTCCAATATATGTCCTGCGAGGGGGAAAACGCCCTACATGGTTGTAGAACACAACACTATTTCTCAGATGCAGAAGCAGTAACATGCAAGGCTCTTTGATGCAAAGTTAAACCAGTATGGACAGTAGGAAGATCTGCTTTTATTTTAAAGCTGTTTTGACTCCCAACTGAACCTGAACCGAAAAACCAAATTTCTTTCCCAAAGTAGGGGAGAACCAGAGCTGTCATTTGAAAGCCTATTGGCTGAAGTGTGTGCTCATCCTAGTGAAAAAGGTGATGCATGTATCTTCCACAGCATCTTATCCCCTAGGAGCACTCACAATTCCATTACCTATAGATGTTTCCCTAGCCAAGGAATGGCAAATGTAGCCCTCCAGGTTCCCCTATCTGGCCCTCAGCACCCTCCCTCTGCCACACCCCCTCCCTCTGCCATTGCACCTTCCTTGAGTGTTTTTGCCTTGTTGAGATGTGCCCTTGAACTCCAATGCCTCTTGCATGTCTGGATGGAGTTAAGTGGTGTGTACAAACTAGTCCACTGTACAAAGTTACCTCTTGCATGTCTGGATGGAGTTAAGTGGTGTGTACAAACTAGTCCACTGTACAAAGTTAAACTCTTTGCCCCTCCCACTTTTCCTTTGCCCCACCCACCACTGGCATGTGACCCCCCCCCCTCTCCTCAGAAGGCTGCCCAGAAAGGAACGTAACCCTTGGGCTGAAAAAGTTCCCCCAGCTTTTCCCATAGTCTCGTGGGGTAATCCACAGGATCTTACAAAGAGCTCTCACACATGCTTAGCTCCCTTCCAGATTTCTAACATGTTGAGCAACTTCCACTTTGAGACTTGCCAAATGCATAACTAAATCTCAAGCTATTAAAAAACCCCAAAAACTACAGTCCCACACACTTCTGGTAAACTCTCCAGCAGCTCCCTTTGATGGGAGCCAGCTGGGGTAAGAACTGAGAAAGGGACGGGAACTAGTCCCTCTCTCTCCTGGTTAGCAAACCATCACTTGAGAAAATGTTAAGTTGCACTAAGTTTAAAGTAAGTGCCTGACAACTCATCTGTAGCACTTTCTTGCATACGTAGTGGGACTAATGGTTTTCACACCTAACTGCACTGGATCGTACAGAAGAGGGTCCCCCAACAATTCAAGGTTGTTTGCCCGTCTTCTTTAGCAAACCAGAAGCCAGTCACTAGGCGTAGTCTCTTAAATGCCAGTGACACCTGACTGCGTGGAGCCTTTCACCCCTGGCAAGAATGCAAAATTTCAGCCCAAAGGACAGAAACCTTGCAGAGGGCTATATGCTTGCTCCCACAAGTTGATTTAAGAACTTAAGAGCCCTGCTGGATCAGGCCAGGGGCCCATCTAGTCCAGGAACTGAGCACAACATATTGTGTTCTACTGGCTGCAAACCCGTTTGCAAGGGTATCAGGTCATAGATAGCGTAGGATGCATGAAACCCAGTACAGCAGAATGACTCACTTTGGTTCTTAAAATAGGCCTTAGCTATATGATTTCACCTCCTGTTCACCCTGAAAGCTTGCACAGCTAGGATGGTAGTTTACATTCCAGACAGTCTCTCTATTACAGCACTTAGTCTACGGGACTGCAAGTTGGCCTTCATCCATGTGCGCAGAAAGTTCCTCATGAGCATGGGAAGCATTTCCCTTATAAACGATAAGGCCAATGTGCCCTTTGGATCCCGCCTGGTGTCTGAAAATCACATGCACACAGACATGGAGAAATAACAACACAAAAGTAGGTGCTTACTCCATAAAACATTAATATTTTAATGAAAAATCTTATCATGTTTCTATCCAAATACACTCAAAACTAGTTTTTCTTCCCTCTCAATTTTGACTTATTAATGGGACCAGTCTGGAGATTTTTTTTGTTTTTGAACTTTTTTTTAAAGATTAAACAACCAGGCTAGCAAAAAGGTACCCAATACATATTCTTCTTATATCAAACAAGCTAATATTTCAGTACAAGGTAACTATACAGAATATATACAACACACAGAGAATCACAAAAGCGAACACTACAGGCTCAGAACAGATTTTTGAAAAAACCATGATATTCACATTGATTACAAGAACTCTAAAAATGATTGTAACAGTGAAACGGCACTTTAGTTTACAAAAAGTCACAAAAATATATATATAGCCACCAAGAACTATGGGTTCCTGAAAAATACTAATAGCCAGATATAGTATATAAAATGCAAAGTGTATTTCAACATTAAAAATAAAACCAAACCCAAAAAACATTTTTTTTTCTCCATTAAGTTCAATAAACATGCCAAGTAGCCTAGCTGTGGTCGGCACGGACGAGAAAAGCTGTATGAGATGGGCAGCTGGTGACTGAAGACTGGCACAGTTAGAAAGGGGAGGGAGTCACACACACAGTGGCTGGGGAGCCCCTTGAGTGTTCAGTTCACATTCCAAGATCCATCTTTACTCCCTTCCCCTTTAAGGATTCTACAAAGGCCCAGAGACAAGACAGCACTGCAAAAGTGGGGCCTGGAAGCACTCTCCAGCTTCCGTTGGGGGGTGGGGTGGAAGTCAGAATAAAGCTGTCAGCATGCGGGCAGCCGAAACCAAACCAAACCAAACTGCACCACCCTTCTGAGGTCTCTCTAACCCCGTCCAGAAAGGAGGTCACAAGAGTGCTGCTGGAGAGCATCATCGAGGTGGCCAGGCCCCTGGGAGAGATTCACGAGACCCGCTGAAGTACTCTTGATACCACACAGAGAAATTAAAATAAAAACAACAACACACCACAGAGCTTTAAAACCAGTTATCTTGCATTTAAAAATATTTGCATCATTTCTTTTTAAAATTACCAGCTTTTATTCTATGATGAGCTCTAGTATTTATTTATTTCTAATATTACTCCGCTTCCCAGCCAAATGTGACCCCCGAAAGCCTTGAATGGCAGAGTTTACCCCTGAATCCAAGCAGGAAACACTTGTTCCTAAAGAAACTTAGGGCAATGACTGTTAACGTTTTTGTTTGTTCTGTTTGTTTCTGGGATAAGAAAAGCAAGCCTTTATTTTCTGCAGAAAGGCAACTAAGCAGCAAAAATTGCCTCTGTTATAGTGATCCTCATCCAAACCATTCCTGGTGCACTGCGTTCTGCAGACTTTTTAAGAAAAAGGCAGAGGAACAGGATCTAACCCTCTGCCATCTTCTACCTTAAGGCTGGTGAAGAAAAATTAGTAACAATCCCTCCCCCCAAAAAATCTGACCAAAGCCACTATTTTAAAATTTGCAAATGCATTGTTAAAAAAATACAGTTTTAAGCTCTTTTGGGAACTGGGGCCTACGGACTTTCATTTTATAAAATATATAATATATATATTCATATATTTTGCTACACTGGCACTGGTTGCTTAAAAACAACACTCTTTCACATTTACACTTTTCAGACTAAGGATAAGTGCCAAAACTAGAACTAAGGACACAGATACCATGTTCTGTGTTAGAATGGGGAGCAAAAAAATTGGTCAGTCTGAGAAGAGGCTGAACGGTCTTCCAAAAGATGCATAAAAGGCAAAATGAGCCCTAAGCTGGTGACAAGAGGTTTGCTATATGAAACTGACATTCCATGTTGCGCTTTGGGGGAACATGGTCTCATTTCCCACGTACACATACCCTCTTCATAGGTGTTTGTGGGTATCACCTGTTGGCACATTGAAACCAGCCTCACTAGTGTGCAACTTCTGAGAGATGAGGAAAATGTCAGGTGTGGATCCTAACTCCCACCTGTGCCCTTTCTAAATTCTGTATGATAACAGACGCTTTTCCTATAAATCTTTCACACACAAATCATGGAAAGGCTGTACAGTATATCCAGATTCTTTCGAGTGCTACATCAAATGTGTAGGTCTCACTGAACGACTGCTAGAATAACTTAGGATGGTTAACTGTAAAACCCAACACTATAAAAGCATCACCAAAGAAACTCAATTTTATTATCTTGGGTTGGAAACATCATTGAGCTCCCCCAGTGCAATTCTTATGATGGTGCCTTGGAAAAGATGGAAAAGACGCAGGCTCAGTGGGATTTAAAACAGGGATGGACAAAGGTTATTAAGCCTTAAGAAGGGTTGTACATCCAGCTGGTGGCTTTTAGATTAGTTCACTGAAGCTCTTTGAAATAGAAGACTGTGGCAGCAACCTGGGGTTATTCTCTTTGAGAGCCCAGGTTGGGATGGGTAGATGAAGACCAGTCACTCTTGGGTAAAGAGACTGATGCTGCAGGAGGAAGGAGGAAATTATTTCTCCACAGCACTGGCCAAACTTTCAAGAAGCCTATAAATACCCCATGGGGCTGACTGTTTGCCACCCCCGATTTAAAATATGCTATGCATATAGCTTATTTAAACTAGGCACACTTTAATTGGAAGTAAAGTTTAATTTAAATAAGTGGGGTTATGTTTTCAAGTTAAACATGGGTAAGACCCCAAATTCACCTACGCGATTGCATTTTAAATGCTTCTAACAGACATCTGACTCAGCAAGTTAACATTTCCAAATGTCAAGGAACAAAAACAAGGACTCTTTTTCACAGATAGGTAGCTCAATGGAGAGGGGGGTATTCCTTCACCAGGAAACATTTATGTATTACAAAAATGTTTCTTTCTGTGGAAGAGAGAACTTTCAACTGATCCTTTACTGGGCTGGGATTTAAAAATACTGAATAAATACAACAAGGTGTGGGTTTTTTGTACTGTGACACAACACAGTAGCCCGTAATTCACATAAACAGTAACTATGCTCAATTTTACTTATGAAAGAATAAACTTGAGGTTGAACACACTTTTTATGAATTTCTTCATTTAGTGTTTTCCTTAGTATTACTTCTGATATGAAGTTTCACATCTCCTAAATGTAGATCACCTGCTCTACATTTGCACATATCAAATGTGCAATTTGCACTTGCGAATTATGACTCGTAACTGACCTTATAGAGATAAGATGTACTGTGTAGGCAGACCCCCCTCCATCCTCTGGAAAAGAGGTTAAACAACTGCAAAGCACACCTGCTGGATGGTCTGCCAGGTAATGAATTTGCATGCAACCGATGTGCTTCCTGCATCATTTAGACTCGTCTTAATATGATTTGTGACAAGACAAAACAAAATATTTACCTATTTGAATTTGCTACTTCAAGTCAGTTTCATCCTGCATTTATGGGATAAAATAAATGGACAGTCTAATGCATCCAGAGGAATAATTAAAACTGCAGTACAAATGATTCTTTTTTGCTGATTTTTGTTATATGATGGAACCATCGTACTTCATACAGGTTCAACCTGAGAAGAGGGACAGAGCCTCAGAGCGGGCATCTTCTGCTGAAAATAGTGGCAGTGTGATTTTTTTATTCTATTTGAAAATCATGGGAAGAAAAACCTAAATCTATTTAACAGAACACTTGTACAAAGAGATGCCTCCTTAGTTTTTTGTATTAGTAGAACATCAAATTTCTTCAAAACTATGATTTCCAACTATTGCTGCATAAAGTATCAGCCCTGCTAATTAACCTCTGCAGTGACTCAATTATTTTTTTCCCTATCAGCCCCCCACTTTAAAAAAATTATTCTTAGTGTGATGATAATGTGAAATTCATTTCATTGGTACCTCCCTCAGATAAATTTCACTTAAAAAAACATTTGGTGAATTGTGAAACTTTGATGTGTCAGGATACTCAAAACCAAACAAATGAAAAAGATAGATTAAAAAATGTAGTCCAAATTAAATTTCCAAGCCTTACCAACGACAGAAGATGTTGGCAAAAAACCCAAAAACTGCCGGCCTGAAAATGCCCTATCATGTGTTTACAACCTTTTATAAACTTTGCAGGGCGAAATGAAATGGCAAGTCTTTCTGATTATTGCTTGCTGGATCTGTGTATGTAGCCAGAGTAATGGCTTTTATGAAACCAGCTTGGCAAGGGTATAAAAATGTTTTAAAACAGGAAGATTTTATCATTGCTAATAGGCCTTCTGTAAACAATCCCTGTTGGGTTAGAAACTTGGCCTCTAACAAAAAAATAAATTGCTTGCATTATCTAAAAACAGTATAATAAAACCGAAGTGCATACATAGATGTGTAACTGCAAAAGAGTACATTAATGCACAAAAGCTCTTTTGCCTTTTGTAAACTCTCTCCTTGTCATGTATTCATACTACTCCATGATGTTAAATACAACTAGGACTTCTTGACTACAGAGTTTTTTATGTACCACTTCGGAGAATGAAATCCAGATAAGGCCATCTGCATGAACAGTTTCTAAAAAGGAGTGGCATGTCAGAGGTGAGCATACCTAGGCATGTTCCCCTTTGCTTTGCCAAAGCCAATCAATCATCCGCTTCTAAAAACAGAGGTTTTGTAAGCTTTAGAAACAGTATAGTAAGCATGCCTTAAAGAAAAGAACAGACCGAAATTATTCCTTCTAAACAATACATGAAGGTCTACCAACGCAGGCAAATTTTTCTCTTCCATACTTGTTTTTTTTGTGTATGTGTGCGCGTGTGTACTCAAAACTCATCATTTTAAGCACCATTAATTTTTCTTCCTGCACCAGAAATCCTGCAAAAATGGGGTGAGCGAAGCAATCCATTAACAATTAGGTCTAAACTGCAGAATGAGAAACCACAAATGTAGTTTGAGTGTGCTTAGCTTTCCTTTAGAAGTGCATGTGATGTTCTGATAGAACCTTACTGTGCATTTCAGTCTTAAAATGTTTCCACAGAAGTGCGCGTTTGGCTGTGAAGAATAGTGTAATATCTTTTGCAGTTTATGGTTTTAACAGCATAGCTTACAAAATTAAAAAGGGGTACATTCTCGCCCCCCCCTTTCTGAAAATTAAATTAAAATGTACAAGACCAAACACAGGCACTTTCCAAAAAGACAAAAATGAAACCAAACTGCGGACTTATTCAATAGTGATAGACGAGAGCCCTGGTTTCGGGGGGTCATCCCGGCTCACGTCGGCACTTGCAGTCGTCTTTGGCTGCTCTGGCATGTCTTCTTCCTTTTCTGCCAACCCACCCAGAGGCCCCAAGGGGAAAGTGCTTTCACAATTCTGAGTTGATGAAACCTGTGAAATGACAGGCATTTGGACAGAGGAGCTGCTTTCAAATCCATGCTCTCCTAGCTCATACTGGCCAAGGGTCTCTTCCTGTTCTTGGTTTAAGTAGTCCGGTACTAGGAAATCACTAGAAGGGAGGTCAAAGGTTAAGAGAGACAGTTACTTGTTAGTGAAACATTCAACATGCTTCTGCTAGCTACAGCATGTCGTAAGGCAACAATAAAGCTAACTTCACAGCATGGCCTCAGGAAAAGCTGCCATTAAGAACTAAATCTCTATTATGGCTCTCATATGCCTTTCAAAGGTGCTGTGTGACACCTGTGTTATATAACACGCTAGGTCACTCCTTTAGAGCAGCTTGTCCCGTGACTCTAGCATGGTTATTGTCTTCATGCTACCACAAAGCTTTCTTTTCAAATGTCTGTGTTAGCATGGAGAATTCCAACATGCAGCAATCCCACAAGCTTTCTGCATGTAAGCTGAAACTTGTGAACTGCCCCCAAATTGCAGTGATATCATACAAAACTAAAGCAGAAGGTCTATTTTGTATTCCACTCCCCACTCCCTGGTGGTAATTTCATTATCTGGGCATAGGTTCAAACCTGGCCACCCATCAAGACATATGAAAAACACACAGTACAATCAAAGTGCAATCATGCCCCAAAAAGATGGGGAAAGATTTAGTGTTTGTCTGCTTTGAAAAAAGAGGAATCAGTAAGGAAGCAGACCTAAATAAAAGAATATAGAAAACAAAACAAGTATCATGCCCATGAATCGTATTCACCCCACCCTTGCCCCTGGCAGAGATAGCCCCATACTAAGCTAGCTGCTCTGGGGCCAATGGCCATGAGTTGAGGATGATGGGAGTTGTAAACCATAACATCTGGAGGGCACCACACTAGCTGCCTCTACTCTGGGGGAAGCTGCAACATGGGGAAAAGGCGGTTGTGGAGAATTTTGCCAAGGAAAAAGCCATGGTGGGCATGAAACCCTCAGTTCTCAACCTGATTGTTTCACTCTCCCATGACACTGGGTGGTCTTGTATTGCAAAGTCAGGGGTTATCGACACTTAATTTTCCTCCGCTCTTTCCAGGCATGATTTAAAGCTCCATGTATGAGCACCCTACTTTTACTCTGGAGTTGTTCCCATGAAAACTCGCTTTTCATAGTGTTGAAAATCTGCAGAAAACATGAACTGACGTTTGCTCCGATTCAGCTTTAAAGAGCAGGTTTTCATGGGGAAAGCTCGGGGCAAACAAAACAAAACAAAACAAAACATTAAAGCACAGGCTTCTGCCTGAAAAGACTAGGTAAAGTGTGGATAAACCTTAATGGGTGAAACCCAATGAAAAATATTTTTGTTGGACTAGGATTTCAAAATTTAAAAATAATATTCAGAGGTTTGGGCAATTCAATTTTTTTGAAGTGGGAGTGAGAAACTTAAAGAGACACTGAAATTTATCTGCTACCCAAGAAAACTAATCATAAAAAGGTCTGAGAAAACAAAAGTTAAACAAAAATACATACCAGCATTTTGATCTGTGACAAAATCAAAAACCAAAATGGCATACATAAAAAAAAAAGTTTTGAAACTAAAGGTCCCTAAGTTTACTGTTTTGTGGTCAATTACATATTAGAGAAAACTGATATTAGAAGTAAATAATAAAGGGTTGTAACAAACATTTTTGTGTGGTAGGCTTTAAAGGGTGCCCTACCAGGTACAAGCCAGTCAGTATAAAGCCGTATCAATTCAATTATTTTCAATGGGAGATTTATTTAAGTATTTGCTAAACATCTGGCGTAATCAACTTTGGTTGGTGCCCTTCCTTTCTGAAACTGGGAGGGCTATCCATTTCACATCAGCTGAAATTAATTCCCCGTCAAAAAGTAGTATTGAAACATAAATAGACATTGCAAACCAGATCAGCCACATAAAGGGTAATTTGTTTCATTTGGATGCAGCCGTTAAAGAAGCTATGAAAACAAAGGCAAGAAGGTGGGAATACCCTATTCAACACTGCTAACCTCCTCATGGATACTCCTGGTCAGTAAACCGAGGGGAATGTTAATGTGAGGCAGTCTAAAGGCAACATGCTGCCCTGATTATGTAATATATAGAATATATACAGTTTTTTACAACCCCAAAAGCAGAATAGAGATTATTGGTGACAAGGATGCAGTAGCCCACTGGACTGCAATAAACTGGCAACCCGGTGGGAAAAGATACTACAGGCTGCCCCAAGCACAGGAAGAGATGGTTCAGGAATAAAAAAAAGGCATGTTTCCCTGATAGGTTTTTTGCGGTGCACCTCACCTGCTCTGGAAGTAGTTTGCTAGCTCTGACGCTTCATGGTTCAGACTCCTCAGATGAACGATTAAATTTCCAGAGTTGGTGAACATGGCGCCACATGTTTTGCACTCGTAAATCCGAGGCTTGCGGATAATGTGCCGGGAAACCCGCATGTGGTGTTTATATTCCCCGAAGGAAGTGAAAGTGGCACTACATATCTGGCACCGGAAACAGCGTTTACCTTCGTGCTTCAGGCGATGCATCTTTAGCGAATAAGCCCGGGTGAACTTTTTCCCACAACGGTCACACTGAAATGGTTTAATGCCTGTGGGAAGACAGAGAAGAAGGAAATTGACTCTCCCCAACTTAAGCCAATGAGGGGCAAACTCCATTCTTCACAGACTGTAAGGGCAGAAGCTTCTACCTATTAACACGGAAACTGCTTTCTGAAGCTTCTAAGAGCTGTCAAAGGCTGAAAGTAACAGCAGTGGTTTTTCAAAAAGCTGGGAATATGAATCTTTCAATTAGATATCAATCAGCTGCAGGATACATAACTTAAATCTGATGTAGTGTTGGAGCAATAATGCCTGCATCACATGCTTGGTAATTTTGTTATGCTTGCAAGAATGCTTTCGGTCGGCCACAGTGCAACATTCTTTGCACTCTTCTCCTCATGGTAGACAGATGTTAAGACTAAGCAGTCTTTCCTCTCTGCTGTTGATTATACAGGTTGACTGAAAATGCACTCCTAAGTTGCAATCCTATGCACACCAGCTAGGAGCAAGTCCTACTGAACTCCATGTGTGGTATGTGCAGAGGGAACAAGTTCCGATCACTTCTTCCCTCTGCATATCTCCTAAACCTGTTCCCTGAACCCCCTAGAGTAGATTTAAGGGGCACAGGAGGACATGGGAGATGTCCTGTTGCATAAGCAGACCTTGTTCTGCGCACTCAACAACTTAATTGAACCCCATGCAGTGGAACTTCTGAGTTGACATGCAGAGGATTGTGTTGTTCAGTTTTATTGTTTTACACAGCTCCAAACCCTTATGAAAGCATCTCTGTACATCATTTTAATTTATTTTTCCTAGGAAGGCTTTGCACTCCTAGCTATAAGGCTCCAATGTGGAAGAACAATAGCCTAGCTATTGTTATATTAATAATAATAATAATAATAATAATAATAATAATAATAATAATAATAATTTTAAGGCCCAGCACCAGCAAGGATATGGCTGCTGAGTGAAAAAAGATGTTGCATGCTCTTTAAGTCACATGGGGGTTGCAATCAAACAATGCATTTCAGAAGCACAATGTGGAAGGTCCTTACCTGAGTGGATGAGCATGTGCTGTTTTAAGTTCTGAATACGGGTGAATCGAACACCACAGGTGGGACACTGAAAAGGTCTATCAGGGCCATTTGGGCTGGGTCTCTCTGTGCTACTGGTTGAAGGAGCAATATAGAGCTGGTAAGGATACTGGACATTCTCCAATCTGAAGAGGCAAGCAATCACTCTTTTAGAGGGAGATCAAGGAGAAAAATCTGAAATACCTAAACGCAAATATGAATGTATATAAAAACAACAACAAAACCTCAACAACAAATTCAGTAGCAAAACTGAAGTTCATTCTGCTAAACAGTATTGAATCCCTCAAACTCCTAAAAGACTGTTTTGGTTGCAGTGGAATTCTTATGGAAACTGATGAACAGCATGCTGGTAGTCAATGCATGAAAATGAATAATTTGCATTAAAATACTGTCACAGTGAATTTACAACTGAATCATTCCTAAAGTAAGCCTTTCAGAAAACTGGTTCCATTTGTGATGGGCTAGTAAAATCAAGAGTGAGGCTGCAGTGTCTGGACCAAAAACCAGGCTTAAATTCCACCTCTCATCTGAATTGCTCGGGTGGCCTTGTACAAGTCACAACAGCAGTGACTTACCTCACCATGCTGTTAAAATTATTTATGAATTTGTACCCACTGATTTTATATAGAATCAATGCAGTACAAAATAAATAAAAACACAAAATAAAACAAACTACCAAATAAAACCAAAAGCAGACGATTATACAATAAGAGACTGATAGTTCTGAGACTGCACACTCCTTCCCCATACCCCAGCTCAAGGTTTTCCTGCCAGCCTCAACCAAGGTTGAAGATTGGCTTAAGAACTGTTGATACAATGAAAATGGTATTTAGTGAATGCAATTGGTTATGACTTTGGTATTCAATCACCTTTCCTCCATGGTGTAACAAGGGAGTTAGGTTAGGCTGAAAATTGGTGACTGATCCAAGGTTACCCAGCAAGCTTTCTGACTAAAAGAAATTTGACCTTCCGGGTCCAAAACTACTACCACACTGGCTGTTTTATTCTGGAAGGCTTTTGGAAACTTTTTTTCCTTAAAGGAAAGGATTTTAACAGTGCTGTGCTGTTTTTATTATCTTTATTTTAATAAATTTGTTATTTTAATATGGCTTTAATTCTATTATAGTTTAATAACTTTTTAACAATTATCTTTTATATGTTTTTAGCTTTTTGTATTTTATCTGTGTTGTTTTAAATTCTGTAAGCTGCCTTATGTCCCAGTCTGGAGAAGAGGCAGGATACAAATAATAATAATAATAATAACACAATAAATAATAACAATGCCCCTCCTCTCTTCTTTAGTTAAAATCTCAACCTCAGAACCATTTCAGCACATAATCAAGCACTAACATTTACAGCCTTTCTAAATCATGTGATCCATTAGATATGAACTGTATCTTACTCTGCACAGAAATTGCATACATGTGTGCAGTCTCACAGCATCCTAGGCCCTGCAGAACACTTCTCACACTGTGTGTGTACGTACCGGTCATCATCATCTGCATGAACGTTACCACCAGAGGTACTCTGGAGTGTTGGCAATCCCTCAGTGACCCCTTCATCTATTGAACCTAGGCAGTTAAAGAAACAACACACATTAATCTTCAGTTTAATGGAAGCATGTATGCACCAAGATATATAATCAGCTCCGTAAGAACTTTACTACTTCGATTACACATTTCAAAAGCCAATGATCGCAAGGATGGCTTAATAAATAGTTCAATAATAAGAATGTGTGTCTCAAAATAACTGACTAAAATCACAATCTGTTTGATTTAGGGCCCATGGGTCTGGGAACTACCTAACCACGTTCTGTTATTTTTATTTGCCCTAGGTACTGATATGGTTGGACTTGTATTAAGCTTTCTATCTTGCTTTTATTTTGGACCTACTTGTAGAGAGAAAGTTAAAAATATTTTTCTGAAAAATAAAAAATATATACTTTTTATTTAGCTGTAAATTAATTTATCAACTCAGATTTAAGTAGAAAATACCTTGAGAGGGATATCAAACTGACATGTTAAATGGTGCAATGCATGCAGAAAGAGGCAGAGACCAAGTGCCCAACTAAAAAGTAGTCTCTGAAGTTCACATCTTTTTCTCACAAGCTCCCTCTTCTGTGGCCCCCCAAACATGATTTGTTGTGTGCACAATACGCTCCCAAGCAACCGAAACACAATGACCTGTTTTCTATGCAGTAAGTTTAGAACACTACTATGCACAAATGCAAATACTTGTTTTACTCAGTCTACATTTAATTCTTTGTATCTCCCAAATCATAATTGTAGCATATCATAAATATTCAAAACAGAAAAAAGGAACAGCTATTTTATTAAATCGTATTAGAGATTATGTAATTTAATGTTCTTTTACGGCAAACACTTCTTGGAGAACATCACTGTTGACAGCAAGTGTGGCTTTGGAAAGATGATGCTTAGACATTGATTACTGAGGTTGATAAATTGTGTATGCCTACTTTTCTTGGCCAGACCTTGTCCCCCATTCTTAAAGCGTCAGTTCCTGGCTGGCTCATTATTAATCTGAGGCTGTGATCCTAAAAATACCAGGAAGGCCCATCAAACTCTGTGGGGCTTATTTCTTAGCACTTAACTCTACAAAGCCATTTAAATGGTACAAGATCTCTAAGTGAAGATCTATTGTTAAATTATGCTAAGAATTGTAACTTAAGAAAATAAAAACAATGGCTTTGTACATTCATATACTTAGCATAGTTTTAACAACTTATTCAGACTGTGATTATATAAAACAGCAGATTCATAGAGCAAGCTCTAGGCTGAAGGCATAAACAAATAAAAATAACATAAATGTTAATTACACAGTGGTATCTCAGGTCACGTTACCTTCGGGTAACATAATTTCGAGTTACGAACGCAGCAAACCCAGATGTTTATACTTTTGGGTTTTGCCCCGTGCACATGTGCAGTAGCACACTATCGTGCCGTGTGCATGTGCAGAAGTGGCGCCTCCGGGCTTTTCAGGGTAAGTACGGAACCCCGGGACAAATCAAGTTCGTATCCGGAGGGTCCACTGTGCAGTATGTACTTTATATATTGAAAATGTCTGCATGTATGTAGACATTTGCTTGATTTTTAAATCCATTTATTAAACAAAATTGAAACTATTAGGCAGCACAGATTATCTCTGTAGTCACCTTCACAATTATAAGTGAAAAATCTGGCAGATGCTGCCAATGGCCGCCTTCCAGCTCTAATCACATGCAAATAAAATAAACATATGCAGTAAGTTGCACAATAATGTGGATGGGGATTACCATTCAAATACACAATAAAATGTTCATGCCATCCGAAACGATACAGGGCAGATAAGACTGTATCTTCACTTTGCTACATAGCAGAATTATGTCTACAATTCTCAATCCAGTGAGGGATATGTCTGTGTTAAGTCTGATTATGCACCCGGATCTACTTAAATGGATCAGGAAACGAGGTCCCCAATATTGTTTCCTTCTCCTTTTCTCTGAACTCTGCAAAATCTTTCCTCATATTGCCTTCCTTCCTATAAACCAGCTATGAAAAATACACACAGTTCAGCTAGGTTTCTAAATGTCTGCCTCAAACCTCAATATAAAGGTAAATCCCCAACCTTTAGCCTTCCTTTGCTATCTCAATACTATTAATTAAGCTTATGGCCAAGTGGGCTAGGGTGGTCTATGTTTTGTTTTGCATTAAACCAATGATCTTTCCCATTCTGTAACACTGTATCAGCTGTGTTTAAAGCTTCAAGGCTTTAAATACTCACTGCCAGTTATTTTGTATAAATATTCTAATCTTAATAAATTGAGTGCCTCTTGCTCTTTCCCCAAAGCAGGCAAGATAATATTGACATCTATTGGTTTCTGCTAATTCCCCCCAAATAAGCAAAGCAATATTGGTATTTACAGAACAACTGTGGCATGCAGTAGTCTCCAGTAAAGATGCAAGATACAGATTTATATGAATGTGCCTGCAAATGCTGGTCAGGAAGGTGTGATGGAAAAGTTTGATTTTGCTGGGCAGTGTTTTCTTTTTCTTTTTTCCCTGCCAGCAAATGGTTAATGAACAGCAGCTTCCGACTGGCTGGGGTTCCAGGAGAGGGAGTTGAAAAGGTTTTGGAGAAACAGTTTGGAGGTTGGGAGACAGGTAGGGAGAGGAGAGTGAGTTGGTTCTGGGTAGAAACATCCACTCTGAGGAATATATCAAAAGCTAGAGAAAGGAGTCTCTGCACTTAGTGTGAAGGACATTGTGTGGTGTCCTGTAAGAGTAATAGGCCAGGAATTAACTGGGAGGCTGAGGCTGAGCCAGGAGAAGTAGAAGCTGGAAAAATACAGTTTACTTAGGTCTCACTTAGGTCAGGAGGGAGAGATTCTTCTACAAAAAGAGAAGACTCCCAAACCAGTTAAGAGGGGTGTGGTGATCCCTTGGGTCTGTTACTTGGAGTACCTCAGGAGTAGGGTTGTCAAAGGGGTGTGTAACTGATAGGTAGTACAGTGGTACCTCAGGTTACATACGCTTCAGGTTACAGACTCCGCTAACCCAGAAATAGTACCTCAGGTTGAGAACTTTGCTTCAGGATGAGAACAGAAATTGTGCTCTGGCGGCGCGGCGGCAGCTGGAGGCCCCATTAGCTAAAGTGGTGCTTCAGGCTAAGAACAGTTTCAGGTTAAGTACGGACCTCCGGAACGAATTAAGTATTTAACCCGAGGTACCACTGTACCACCTTGTTTAAGAACCAAAGTATTAAGCGGCAACAGCTGTGTAACAACTGAGAAAGAACTGAAGTGAAATAACATTACAATCTGAAGTATCTTATGTTTTACCCACTTTGTGTCATAAACTTTCTTTGTTAAATAAAATCTTTCTTGTTTATTTGATCAAATCCTGCCTGAGACTCCAAATTATTAAGTTTTCCCTCATACAGGTCCCCCACAAGATAATCTGGGGTGGTTTGTAGGAATTCATGGAATTGGTGTTCTGTGAGGTGGGTGCACTATATTTAAGTGAGGGCGGGCCCAACGGCGCCAGGGGAAAAAGTGCCGTTGCACTGTCACAGAAGGCATCTAGTTACTTCTATGCCAAGCATGCAATAATATCACACCCAAAAAAGGAAATGATCGTACGTTTAAACTTTTAGTTTAGGGACACAGTGCTACTCTAAAATTGTGATTTTAAAAGATATCTTACTGAAAGTATTTGACAAATTTAATTTCTGTATGCCCCCTACCCCTGGTAAACCACAGTGCATGATGTGGATTATGGATCAATAAATAGATTAACCAGAGAAGCATCAGAGACATGTGCTCTCTTAGGACTGCTGCCTGCCTCTCTCTGATGATCTTTATTCTAGAAGTGGGGAAGCTCAAGCAAGGAACAGAGAGCAGTGCAGTCAAGCAAGAATCATCAAAATGCAATCTACTTCTTGAGCAAGAAACCCACCGAAATGAAGTTATGCAAGATGCTTAAACAGTATTTATTTCATAGGAGATGGTGAACCTCCTAGTGGACTGCACCCCTCATCTTCAAGGACTCCAAAGGCAGCCACCCTGCAGAGAAAATTCTGCTTGCTGGTGCCTTGTGTAGTTACTAATGGCAGCCAGCAAGGAGCCTGTTCTGAAGAACGTCAGAAGAAAATCCTGAGGGCCTGAACCTTGAACAGAAGCCCCAGACCACCAGCATCTTCTTGAAATCCCATATTACAGGACTGGTAAGAAAAAAGGAGTGATCGAGGAACAGAAGTCACAAAGCAGACATTACCACAGGGGCCCCCCAATGCAGGAATAAACTATAACAAACGAAACTCAAGTACACACCTGATATACAGTTCATCACTGAAACAGATGAGGCAAACAAGTATGCCTCATGCCATACCTTAAGTTAGACACATGTTGATTTTTGAAGTAGCCATGGCTAGTATTGCCTCCCCCCACTCAAATGTATGGGATTATGTCTCCAAATTCCCAAGAAAACTGAATAAAGTTTGACCATCTGCAACAGCAGCTACTTGCTGTACCAATGGAGTTCCAGCATAAACAAGGACTTCCCCATTCATTTTGATGTGGGACAGACTCTGGAGACATGAAGAACTGCCTGTGACACCAGACAGGAGAAACCCTTTAGATGCTGGTACCCTTGTGGGCTTATATGTATCCAGAGCACCTCAGAGTTTTAGATCAGATCACAGATCTTTTAGGCTGGCAAGTTGCTGTTTCCCCTTGACGCTGATTTCAGGTGGGGGTTTTTTTTGTCTGCTGAAGCTTCTGTTTTCCTTTAAATGATGCAATAAACTATATTCCACACTTTTCATGTAATGATTTTTCATAACTGATCGCATGTCACTGGCAACTTCTTCTCTGAACTCCCACTTCCATGTGTTTAAGGGCATGGGTCAGATTACATCAGTCAAGTGAACCAACTTCTTGCTAAAGGAAAGCTGCCAAGGGGGAAAGAACACTGTCTCCCCCATTAATTTATAAACCACATTCTCACATTTCTGGCAGATTAGTTATAAAGCGTCTAGTAAGATAATGAGTAACACATTCACATTTGTGTGCCTTCAATTCAAGGAAGATTCACAACTGCTAAAGTCTGCAAAAGCTCTAGTAGGTGAAGCAATTTAATTTGAGCAGAAATGCTACCAATATAGAATGTCAACATAAGAGCTATTCAAAGCATGATGCAAAAATAGCAACAGAAATATGTTGAGGCATGTGCCACTGGAAAACTGTTCCTGCTTCCTTAAAGCAACAATGCAGTTGAGGTAGCATGACTGGACAGCTCAGACATTTCCTCCCCGAAAGGATCAAGTCAGAGAGACTAGTCACCCCCCACCCCTCGGGGCTGTAAGGCCATAATCATAAGCACACTTCCTAGGGTGTAAGACCCATAGAACTCAATGGGATTTACTTCTAGTTGAGTCCATCCTGGTTTATTTTTATCCCACTTTTCTAGAGGATAAAAAATTCCCACAATAAGCATTTACTTCTGGGTAAATGTGCTTAGAATCAAACTATAAATGAGGTGTTTACGTTGCAAGACAGAAGATTCAACACTGTGTTGCAAAGCCCATCAAAGGCACTTCACACTATTTAGACCAAACAAAATGGTTGAGGAGCAATGAAAAGCAATCAGCGCTAGTAGATACCATTTATAGAAAAGCCTATAGAGCTTGTTTGAAAAAAAGTGTCACTCTATTATTCGAAATATTTACATAACAAGATGAAGCCTTTGCACACAGTATCCAGCAATATCCAATAAAACCACAACAAAACATATAGAGTGACTGTACCTATAGATGATGACTGTGGGCTGATCAAGAGGTCCTCCTGAACTTGTTCGCTTCCTGGAACTGTCTGTTGATCACTCAGAGAACTTTGGGATGCACTGACAGGCTGCGATACTTCCTCATGGACTTCCTCATCGCTTAACCTTTCCACTTTAACACGCACATCTTCTTCAATGACCAGAGGTGAGCTGGCCTTTGTGCTCTCACAAGTCACATAATCAGCAATTCTTCTAGCTGCTTCAGATGGACCAGGCACTTCTAGAGTCCGAGAATTTTCTACTTGCTTCACCTTCTCTGACTGAAGTCTTCGGTCGATTCCAAAAGGGAAAGTCCAAGGAAAAGCTAAAGAAGAGTCTACAGGGTGACTTCTAGACTCTGCATAGGAAGCTGAAGGATTCAGAACCTGTGGTGAGTTTGTCTGAGTGCTACATTTAAGTGGACTTTCTGGCGACATGACTATGTAGCTTTTACGTTTCCGTCGTGACTCTCTGCAAACAGGAATGGTTCTTTCCACCACACTGCATTCAGAGGAAACTGGAGAAAGGCTGCCATCTCGAGAGGTAAAGTTGCAATTTGCACTGTTTTCCTGTCCTGTATCTAGCACCTTTTCTTGCTGGCTACTAGGCGTGTTCCACAAAATGCTCGACTTCATGAACTCGGAACACGTGCTAGCAACACTGAACATTTGCATATAGCTGGCCGCAGCCAAGACATCAATAATATTTTCTGTATTAATAGACAATGTTGCTGTGTATGCATATTCCAGAAGAGGCATGAACCCAGTCACTGTCACGTGATGCAGGTCAAGTACACTTTTGCCATCATCCTCTGCTTGCCCAACCAACTTGGAACGGAAGAAGTCACTGCATGCAGCCAGGACCACCTTGTGTGCTCTGAAGATTTTGTCTTGGACACGAATGGTGATGTCGCAGAAGTGTCCGTCGTTACGCAGCATGTTAAGCTTCCCAAGCATCTCCTGGCTGTGTGCAGGGGAATTGTGGGTAAATGTTTTGACGCCCATTTTCCTCCGATGTTAGCTAGGATCCACAATGCAAGAGATCAAAACGTGCCTAGAAAATAAGTAAAAAGTCAACTGTGAAATTAATGCTGTCTCACAGTTACTATGAAAAAAGTTCAGTGCTTGGGAATTCATCAGAAAATCTGCCATCACTATGTGTTCAAGTCCAACTCCATAGGAATGCCCCAGTCAGGAATTTATTTCTATGCTGCTACAAAGGAGAAACTATTCTGTTAGTTTGCTGCCCACCCCAAATGACAGTATGAGGCTGAAATTCTACATTACTGTTGGTTGAGAGAGGATAAATTACTGACCATAGTTTAATATGTTATGGAAACAAGCCTGCCTGAGCTTCAGGTTCAAGTGCTCCCCATTCTTTTCTTGGGTGTGGCTGCAAGAAGGCAATTGGAATCTGTAGGTTGAGGTTACTGAAGTTTATTGAAAAGAAGCCTATGGTTTAGTTGTACATCCAAGCTGGACCACTAACTTTGGCAGTACAGAGTAAGGATTGTTCTTAACAGCAAGTTCTGAAAAAACAGACGTTTCACTTTGGTCATTCACTGATAATTGGGTTAGGGCTGAAGTGGGAGCTGGACAGGGCAAAAGGAGGGCCAAGGTATCAGGATCTATGATAGTTCAGCTCATAAGAGTGTGATAGACAAGGATTTGTTTGGTGACTCAGGTTGCAATGAAATGTACACTTTCCTGGGCTTAAACCCACCTGAATACAAAAGGGTTTACTTCTAACTAAAGCACAGAATTGCATTATCATTGCAGGGTTGTTTTTTAAAAGATTAATTACTGTATCAACAAAACAAAAATCTGCATCTAAATGCAAGACTAGCACCAGTGTGGCTAAAAGTATAAAGTTATGGAAGGAAATAAAAGATCATGCATGTTTAAGGAAGCCTGGCATCTACCATGCATTTTACAGGATAACAACTAAAACTTCATTTTAGTAGCAGTCTAGTTGTCCTGGTAAATTACTCATCACTCTGTTGAAAAACAGCCAATTTTGACCTCATTTTCCTGTCTTGTTCCTGCTTTCTCACTCATCATATTGCAAATTACTTCAAGAGAAAATAATTTGTCTTCTGGAGCACAAAATCAACTGACTAGCATTATGGAGATCACATGGTTCATCTACTTCAATAGCTGAAAATTATGAAGGAAACGCTAACAATATAACAAGGCAAAGACCTACTAGATTGGCTATACATGGATTTAGAATGAAATTGTACCCCATTTAGGAAAAAAGAATTAAGCACAACACATCTTTTGAATGAAACTGTCTGCAAGAAGACAAAGGTTCTGACTATCTATTAGCCAACATAAAATCGACTTCAATAAGTCCAAAATATTACTGATTATAAACTGATCTTTAAAAAATCCTTCCTTCTAATTTCCCTATCAAGCCCAATGCTGGATTGGGATACAATGGATCCTGGGCTCCTCTGAATTCCTCATTTTAGGGGTTTCTGCTACCTGGGAACCCACTGGAAGCACTTCTACCAATCTGACCATTTGACAGGTGTACTGGGAGCTCCACCCTGGCGGAGTGACACTGATAGCACTCTGCAGTGTCTAGCAGGACTGGCTGGGGGGAAATCTCTGCCCAGTCCAACACACACACACCCTGGCACATATCAGGGTCTGGAATGCACCTGTAGTCATGGGAATGATGCGGCAGTGGCTTTAAACCTCAACAGCAATTTAATCAAACTAGCCCTAGTACAACTGAGTGGCTGGATGTGGCCAATGGCTCTTCTTTATTCTTCCAACATGATGGGTCTTCTCATCATTCCTAGCCTAAATAGTAACCCAATCTTCCCTTCCCAACTTTCTTGCCGTAATCTATTAAGTTGTGTTAAGTTTAAGGCATCTAACTAATTATTATAGAATGGTTATGATTTTGTGGGACATTGGTACACTCCTGTGAGGCTAGTGGTTTTAATATATAAATGCTGAGGTGCACAGCACTTGAACGCGCTAGTAAGCAGAGCCTTTAATCCTACTGAAGTATATTCAACCTTTGACTTTCTGCCTTAACCCCATGTCAGAAACTTGCAAATCCAACTGGAGGTCCACATCCTTGGCTCTTTAATTAGCCACAGCTTTTAGACTCTAACCTAGCAGAAAAGAATAATCCTGCCCACTCACTGCAACTTGGCAGGATGATTATGATAGTTGCATCTAAGGGCAATGACAGCAAATCTTTAAACAAAAAGCACACTACTCTTCAGAAACTTTAGCATGGCAAGATGGCTATCACTCCAGTAGTATTTCTAGACCAAGTGAACAAATCACAAGAGATGAGGCTACAACCGTTTTTCAAATCTTGCTGCTTTCAATAATACTAATGGAATTCTAAATATAGCACAACAGGCTCCTTATACTGGAATGGGCATCTCAGGTCAACTTCTTAAGACAGTCTTATCTGAAAGATAACTTATAAGTATGAACTTTCCAACGCTGTGCTATCCAAAATAAAGCTCAATAGCTCCTGGTAGCTTACATACAACCCTGCACAATGTCCTACAGAAGTTAGAAGGATTTACTTTAAGTGTTCAGACCCTTGGGCCCTCACTTGTGGGGTGCCTCAGGGTTCCGTCCTCTCCCCCATGCTTTTTAACATCTATATGAAGCCGCTGGGAGAGATCATCAGGGGGTTTGGACTGGGTGTCCATCAATATGCAGATGATACCCAGCTCTACCTTTCTTTCAAATCAGAACCAGTGAAGGCGGTGAAGGTCCTGTGTGAGTGCCTGGAGGCGGTTGGAGGATGGATGGCGGCTAATGGATTGAAGTTGAATCCTAACAAGACAGAAGTACTGTTTTTGGGGGACAGGGGGTGGGCTGGTGTGGAGGACTCCCTGGTCCTGAATGGGGTAACTGTGCCCCTGAAGGACCAGGTGCGTAGCCTGGGAGTCATTTTGGACTCACAGCTGTCCATGGAGGCACAGGTCAATTCTGTATCCAGGGCAGCTGTTTACCAACTCCACCTGGTACGCAGGCTGAGACCCTACCTGCCCGCTGACTGACTGGCCAGAGTGGTGCATGCTCTGGTTATCTCCCGCTTGGACTACTGCAATGCGCTCTACGTGGGGCTACCTTTGAAGGTGACTCGGAAACTACAGCTAATCCAGAATGCGGCAGCTAGACTGGTGACTGGGGGCGGCCGCCGAGACCACATAACACCGGTCTTGAAAGACCTACATTGGCTCCCAGTACGTTTCCGAGCACAATTCAAAGTGTTGGTGTTGACCTTTAAAGCCCTAAACGGCTTCGGCCCAGTATACCTGAAGGAGCGTCTCCACCCCCATCGTTCTGCCCGGACACTGAGGTCCAGCGCCGAGGGCCTTCTGGCGGTTCCCTCATTGCGAGAAGCGAAGCTACAGGGAACCAGGCAGAGGGCCTTTTCGGTGGTGGCGCCCGCCCTGTGGAATGCCCTCCCATCGGATGTCAAGGTGATGGACAACTACCTGACATTCAGAAAACATCTTAAGGCGGCCCTATTCAGGGAAGCTTTTAATGTATGATATTTTAGTGTTTTTTGGTTTCTGTGGAAGCCGCCCAGAGTGGCTGGGGAAACCCAGCCAGATGGGCGGGGTACAAATAATAAATTATTATTATTATTATTATTATTATTATTATTACTTTATTTAAGGCATGTGAATATTGCTCTTCAAATAATTATCCCAAGACAGTTTACAATGGAAACAAAACAAAACAATTAAAAACAATGTAACAAATAACACAATTAAAACAACATAGCAATAAACTTCAATACCCATTAAAGTACCTTTTTTCAATACTGGTCTGTAAGGTACCTGGGTTTCATTGCCATGAAGTGCTTTAAAGGATTAAAACTAGCATCCTGAATTGAACATGAGAACAAACAAGTAGCGTACGTTTCTCAGAACTGGTAATATGTTCCCAATGGATCGTCTCAGCTAAATTCTGCTCCTCTATTCTGAAATAACTGTATCTTATTAAGAGTCTCAAAGGACAGTTCTGCCTAACACATTATAGTGGCCTAAATGAGATGTCACTAGTGTGGATCAGCATCTCCCCAAAATCCCTGTCCAGGTGAGGTCACAGCTGAAGTACCAGCCTCAGCTGCTAGAAAGCACTGCGCCAGCACAAGGACCCTAAAGCAAACTTGAAAAGGCTTGATCAAGGAGTACTTCTAAGCTGTGAATCTGATTTTCAGAGTTCTTTCTCAAATAAGGGAGCTGCCCAGCCCCAGCGCCTTTGTCTTATTGTAATTTATTATCATTATCATTACTACTACTACTACTATTACTATCAGTTGTCTTACATGTGGCTGATGTGAAAAGGGTGAATTTCAAAAAGGAGATCATTTAAGAAAGGAATTTTAAAAATGCCTTTACACAAATCTATGCATCCACATTTGGAATACTGTGTACACTTCTGGCCTCCACACCTAAATTTTTTTTGCAGAGTTGGAAAGGTGCAGAGCAGGGAAAACAAAATAAGCTACTCTCTTATGAGGAACTGTCAGAATGTCTGAGGCTTTAAAGCTTAGGGGGGGATTGAGTTGGTGGTTGTGAGGACACATGATAGCAGGGTATAAAATTATGCATTATGTAGAAAAAGCAAATAGCAAGAAGTTTCTCTCTCTCATACAGTACTAGAAGCTGAGGCCATCCCATTTTCACACAATGTACAGTTTAACTTGGGAATTTGCTCCTACAAGATGTTGTGATACTCACAGACTTGGATGGCTTTAAAAGAGGGTTAGACAAACTCATGACTAGCCATGGCTATTATGTTCTACCTCTACCACAGAGAGGCAATATTCTTCTAAATACCAGATGCTGAGGAACAACAGCAGGTGAAAGCTAGGGTGCTCATTCATGTCCCAATTTTGTGCTTCTCAGAGGGAGCTGATTAGCCACTGGGAAAATACTGGACAGGATTTATTACTGTCTTTATTTGCTCTCGCCTAGTTGATTACTACAACCAGATCAATCAGCTCTCTTCTACTGCCCCACCTGATTTAGACCAACTTAGGAAACACAGACACCAGCATACTGAAGACACCTAACTGCAAACCCCTCTCACACTGGTTTCAAAAAGGTGTTAAATAACATGGTGGATAAGTGGTAACTTGCAAGACCTTTGGTATAAGCCATGCAGATTGGATTGGAATACTACACCACTATGCTCCTACCCTGCCTAGTCAGTCCAGAAAGATACCATGGTTGATGGTATAAAAAGCTGCTGAGACGTTGAGAAGAATCAATATGGTCACACTCCCCCTATCTTGCAGTTTAGGTCATCCATTAAGCGACAAAAGCAGTTTCCATATCAAAACCAGGCCTGAAATCATACTGAAATGGGCCTAGAACAGGGGTGTGGAACTTCAGCCCTTGTCTACCCAGCACTCAGAACTCTGCCCAAGTCACACTCTCCCACTCATTCACTGGTCTTCCTCTAGTGCTTTTGCCTGGTTAGAATATGTCCTTGATTTGTGGCAATAACTCTTGATTGTCAGATGGAGAGTGGTGTCTGAATGCATCCATCTTTGCTACACCTTAGAAGGTTGCATCACAAGGGACTACGGTCATCAAGCTGAATTAGGTTCCATACTCCTGGACCAGAAGATCAGTTTCATCCAAGAGACCCTAGTCACACAGTCTTCACTCACTCAAGCACTTTACCCCAAAAGGGGATTATTTGTGATGGGCTGACAGCTGTTATACCCCTTGGGATCCAGAGTTGTTATAATTCTTAGAGGAGCAGTTGTCCCAACTGCCTCCTTCAAAGCAGGCAGAAGCACTTCCTGTTACAACAACAACGTTTTCCTGAACCCAGGCAGTCTATCCCCTATGGCTAGCTGCTATTATGCAAGAAGGGCAAGGCTCAAGCATGTAAGTTGATGGCTGTACCTCTCCAAGAATCCTGTTTACCACTTCAGGCTGCAAATAGAACCAGTTCATTTTCAAAGACAAGTTCCAAAATAAATATCCCTAAATGTAAGTAGGTTAAACAGCAGCAATACATTAGGATATTCAATTAAACCTTATAAAAACACTTAACTTTTCAACAGTATCATGAGAAGCTGCAATCCTATGCTCGCATACCTGGAAGTAGGCCCCAGTTGAGCTCAATAGAATATGAGAATACTTATTCAGTAGCAAGTCTGGTAGTAATGGTAAAGTTAGCTATCCTTCATTTGCATTTATTTGATTTATCCTGTTCCATTCCAGTCCATAGTATCTTTGAAAGGAGAAAGCTTTTTTTTTTTGCTCAAAACCTGTGACTGAAAGATCTGCACCTTTCAACTGTGAGCTTTCACTTTAAGCTTCACAGACGTTAGAATACTGAAGGGTTGCTTCAACTGAGACAAGCTCCAACTTTTTAAAAGTATGTTCCACAACTATATTTTCAAACATTCATTTTTTACTTAATGCAGAAATATAATGGAAGTGAGAAGAGTAAGAGGCTGTTATCAGTATGACCTTGCTACTATATTGCAGAAACAATATGTGTGGCAGACGCCCAGATTCACCCCTGTATGAAATACATAAAGACAAGTGTGCATTTTCATTTCAAGTGGATCATTTGGGTAGTAATTTTGCAGTAGCTCTGTTATCATGCCGCTATGGCTGAAACCCGAGGTCAAAGTCTAAGGTCCAACAGCTGGGGGAAGGGGGGAAGCAGGAAAATGACCAGGAAGATTTTGGGGGACGACCCCCATGTTAGCACCTGTGCCCCACCAGGACTGATGTGGGAGTCAAATTTCCTATCATATTATTTCTATAATATGTTTATACTCAGGAGGTAGCCAGCCAAGCATGGGAAGGTTACAGATGCTCATTTTATTCTACCAGTACTGCTGGTAGAAGACTAAGAAATGGATCCCCAAATGCACATTTGGGTTAAAGGCGGGTCTTGAGTCTAAAAAAGTTTGCGACTATTGGTCTACTCTAGATGGTGTTATGATTTAAGTGAGTTTAAAATGAAAACTCATGCTCTATAGAATTTTCTTTTTTTAAAAAAGAAGCTTGGCAAGTATGAGTTTTGTTTTTAGCTAACATATCAGAAATCAAGAAATAGTTGTAAAGCGTGGATTTACAATAGGAGACAATGAATATATCAGTTGTCTTCTTCACAAGTGGAGCAACATACAAGGATCTCCATCTCCCCTAGTGAGACCATTAAGTCCAGCCTCTAAAATTATCTATTGACCTGTAAACTGCAGCAGTTGTTTGACTTATTTTTTTCTTATGAAGCTTTTAATTTCCCCCCAAAACTTTTCACTTTTTCTTATTTGTGCCTCTGAAAAGTTACCTTCCCAAAAGTGGTTTTTCTCCCCTGCGGCTTCCCACTGTTACCTGTTTTTGTGCTTCTGTGCTCAGATGTTCAAGGTGTGTATGCATTTGTTAACCCATCCATTCAACTTATGTAAGCCACTTCTGTAAAAGGAAATGACTTTGAGGAATCTTGCTCAAGTTTAAACAAGACAAGTACCTGGCATTGTCCTCAACCTTTCTAAATCAAGTCAATTTTTAGTCAATTGTCTGAACAAAACAGTATCTTTAGAGATCCCCCCCAAGTTTTGCCCCCCTACTACTGCAGAACTGATGGACAAAGCAACATAACTAGACTGTCTTAGAAAAACTGCTGAGTTCAGATGTGTTGCTCTGCTGTGTTTGTTTTTTATGTGTGAATCAAAACCTGGCAAATGAAGATAATGACTGAGTTGGCAGATTTGGCTGCAGTTTTGGGTGTGTATTTGTCTCTGGAAGGAGCTCTTCCATCTATTTACCTTTTTCTTGCCCTGAGCCATAGGGAAAGGTGACAAGTGAGTTTTAATTAGCTATTTGCATTTGTTGCAGACGCCTTAAAAGAAATAGCCTGGAAACTGCCTTTGCATGTAACTTATCTGAGGGCTGTGCAAGACTGCTTATGGTAAAGCACAGAATGGCAGTGGGGGAAGAGACATCAACGTATTACTTCAATGTACATGGGCTAAGCTCTAGCACTGCAAATCACTTCTGGTAGAAATCCCTGGTTCAAATTAAATGGAACCAGTGAAGAGAAGGTAAGATGTTCATCTGTGGAGACATACATTTTACTGCATATAACTGCCAGTTTGCACAAAAAGAATTACTGTTTTGTTTTTTGTCAATTAGAATATACAGAAGGAATCCAGGTAACTGTCGCCTCCTATGAAAAGTATGTTTATTTGAAGTTTATTATGGTGAAAATTATTATTGCTCTGGTCCATGGGGTCACGAAGAGTCAGACGCGACTAAACGACTAAACAACAACATGGTGAAAAGGCCCCACATCCCCTCCTGCCACTATGGAACTTTTTTCTTAACTTTGTAAACCCAGAATAAACCTATGTATTATAAAGTTTAAGATTAGATTCCTTCAAAAAAAGTGGCTCATATTAAGGTACAGTACATCAATAGCGTGGCTTTTTGTAGGCTAGTAACTTTTGTGAAGTTATTTGCAAGGCTCATAATATACACGACTGAACATAAAACCTTTGTTATTTCACCCAAACAGAACGACTAAAGCAGGCTAGATATTTAACTTTCCAAAAACTAGATCCAGCTTTGTCTAACTCTAACCTAGGGGTGGAGGGTGGTATGGGGAGAAGCATCTTATAAGATCCAAAACTGGGCAACTTGTTTTGAAGGACAACTTCAACAGGCTGGTAAATTTCATTTGATCATTAATATGGCAGCTACTTCATGTTACTATCTCAAACAGAAGTTTCTTGAATGTCAAATTATAAAAGCCTTCAAATGTGATAGGATACTTCAAACAAGGACAATCAACTTGGCATGAGCTCCCAAATCCCTTTCACTTGCTCTTCTTCCTTCTGTAGCTGCGGAGCAGTCTGAAAACCTGTGCTATAACTGCTGGCTGCTAGACACTGAACTGATTTTAGTGCACTATGTTGAGGTTTTGCAAAAACCAACTGGGATGCTGCTATCTAATGGGAACAACTGAATGATTAAAAGAAACACCTCTACCAACTGTAGCTTTTTGCTGAGAATAATAGCTTTCATATTCAAATTAGATTAATACCTGAAATAAGCAGATTGGGTCCACTTTAAATAGCTGAGCAAGCTGCCTATTTCTGCTCAAGCAGTACCTGCTCTAATTTCATCACATGGAAACCTACTTTCAGGTAAATGCGTTTAGGAAAAGGTTATTCTTACCAAGACCAGTGGGACTCCTGGTAAACATTCTGAGGTTTGCAGTTTTACACACCTGTCTGCTTTGGGAACTGTTTGGCACAGACAACAGGCCTGCCGCACAAAGCCACAGCAAGATAAGCAGAAGAGAGCTGTCCACTTCAGTTTGGTACAGGTGCCTTTCTACTTTTTGTAGCAGTACTAGATGGATGGGCTACTGTACAGAAAAGGGACAGAAACTTACTTTTATATAACCTGCACTATCTACATAAAAGCAAACAGTAATGTCATCATATTTTATCCCAAATCTTAGAGAACTAAGTGCCTTAGAATTTCACCAGAAATAAGTTATTAGCTGCTATTCAGTGGGTTAATTGCATTGAACACAAAGTTGATCTATGGAACTATTAATTAGATCCATTATGAACAAAGAGCACCATTTATTTACTTTTCTTTCAATCTAAGAACTTCTAGAATAATTTTGAATACGAATGCACAAGACTACCAACTAACAAGGCATGCATCCCAAAATACTACTACTACTACTACCTGAATTGTTTCTACCACGATAAGCTTCAGAGTTATACCACCAGTAGATTTGTATAGCCCTTTTAATTGTTCAAAATGCTTCACATGCATTATCTAGTTTTTACAACAACTCTGCAAGGTAGATCAGTATATTCTCCCTCTCGATATTACAGATGGGGAGGACTGAATCTGTGCGTTTATGCCACCTAACCATTTCATGGCAGAGGGTATAAATGAAACAGGGAGCTCCTGATTTGTAACTTATCTCTATAGCCACTACACTATGTACACTATTTCCCTTGCTTCCATGATAATTTTAAGCCAGTGTGATGTAGTGGTTTGAGAATAAACAATGGCATCCGAGTTTCTTATCTTGAATTAAATACTTGTTAACTGTGAACCTCATTGAGCTGCCAGTATCTAATTTCCATTTATCAGTCCAACTTACTGCACAGGTTTGTTGTGAGACCAAGAACATCACCCCTGCTTCCTTCTTGGAGGAAGAACACAACAGGCATGTAGGAAGAGAAATATTTGGGTTGTGAAACAAAGTCAGGTGTGGATTACGGTAACCTTTTCCCACTTTAGCTCCAACCTTGAAATTTATCCCTCAGTAGGACATTTCCTGATGCAAATGTGCCCCAGAATGTTAAGCAGTCATATCAAATGCTCACAGCTGGCCCAATATGCACATAATGCTAAACCATAGTTGAGTGCTATGAGGACAAGCCTTTACAAATTTGAGCCAAGCTTGAGCTTGAGCCCTTCTCCTCACACGTGGCTGGGAGGAGGGCTTCTACCAAGTTAATTTGGCTTAGCATTGCACACAAAGTGGGAACTGTGGTTTACAACAAGCAAAGGTTACTTGCTAGACACCCTGCTTCAAAACATGAATTATAAAACTGGCTTGCTTAACTAACCGCAGTTTGTGGTAAACCATCCTGGGCATGTGGGAGGATGAAGAGGGTCGGTGGAGATACAAAATCAATGTTTCACTCAAGCACACAGAGGCTTATCCATACAATGTTACATGGAAACACACATACTACCTTGAGCAAGTTGAGCATTCTATACCTTTCCCAACCTGGAGGCAAGCATAGACATAGGGAAACCCTGAGAATAAGCATGATTTGAACTTTTAACCTACAACACTATGGTCAAAACCTTCTCCTGTTTACCAGCAGATTTCTCCAGAATGTAGGCTCCATTATCTTATTACCTGAAGTAACAAAAAACGCACATGCACATTTTTTCCCTTGTGAATTACCAATTTGGTACTGGGCAACAAAATGTGTTCACTGGCAAAGGTGTGAACTACAGAGGAGAAAGCAACCCCCTATTTTTTATCAATTACCACAATGTGGCCAGTCGTATTTGTAATCATCTTTAGGAAGAAAAGTCTATACAGTAGACCCTTGACTTACGTTACGTAAACTTTGGGTGTGAAAGCAGCAAACCCGGAAGTATTCTTCCAGGTTTCGCCACTTGCTCATGCACAGAAGTGCTCTACATGCCATGCACATGCGCAGAAGCAGCGCCTCCGGTTGCAGAAACTTCAGGATACGGCTGGACCTCCAGAACGGATCCTGTCCGCAACTGGAAGTACCACTGTACACCATTTCTTAGTCCACCTGTGCTTTCTCCTTGGATGAAAGATCATTTAAACACAATAATGGTTCTAATGTGGGCTTGTTAGCATCTGGTGAAATAATTTCAGATTTTACTTCAATCAGCCAATGACCCTGAGGGTCATCTAGTCTAACTCCCTGCAATGCAGGAACTAAAGCACCCATGACAGATGGCCATCCCACCTCTGCTTAAAATCTCCAATGAAGGAGTGTCCACCACCTTCCAAGGCAGTCTGTTCCACCGTCAAACAGCTCTTACTGTCAGAAAATTATTCCTGATGTTTAGTCAGGATCTCTTTTCTTGTAATTTGAATGCATTGGTTCAGGTCCTACCATCTGAAACAGGAAAAAACCCAAGCTTTCTCCATCTTCCATGTGACAGCCCTTTAGATATTTGAAGGTGGCTGTCCTATATCTCTTCCTCTTCTCCAGGTTAAACATACCCAACTCCTTCAACTGTTCCTTTATTATGTTGGTCACCCTCCTCTGATAAATCAAGGCTAAAATGCAATGCAGTTTGACAACCTTATACCTACTGATTTTAATGAGAATCCACATGCCTAACTTCACAAAGGATAATGCTGTATAGATTAGAATCCTTACTTTCTCACAATAATCTTGTAAAACAGATTACCCCAAAATGTCTGCCTAAAGGTCTGCTGGGCACTGTGGCATATTTAAGGAAAGTGATGGAAGTCAATATGTAAAGGAAATGGAGTTTGAAGAAATTATGTAAGAATTGCTGCACAAAGAGTGAGGTTTTAAGAACAGAAGATGTATTTTAAAAAGTCTTACATTGTCAACAGGTGACAGATGCCTATGTTGTGGATTAGCAAATGTGATCTACATCACAGTGTAAATAAAATTAGCCATTAAGAAAAGATATGAGGTAGAAAGAGGCATAAGATCAACTTTTAAAAATAGAAGCGTAAGTGCAATAGGGCCCAATGGGAAATCTGTTAAGGGGTGACACAAAGAAAGGATGGCTAAACTATGATGGACTGCTACCACTGTAAAATCTGAGAAAGGAAAGCAGGGTGGATAAATGACAGACAGCAAGTCAAACCTCGGGGAATTGACAATATTTAAAATAGATAAAAACCTGAAGCAATGCCAAGACAGTCTATTACAGCCTTCCCTAACCTGTTGCCCTCCAGATGTTACTGGACTCCAATTCCCATCATCCTTGACCATTGGCGATGCTGGCCAGGGTTGACGGGATGAGAAATCCAACTACAACTGAAGAGCACCAGGTTGAGCAAGGCTGGTCTATTCAACAGTTAATGGGTAAGGAACTAAGGGGGAGCAAGAGAAAGAGGCAAAGCCACTATCAGGAATGAATTGAGCAGATGCCTAGTTTTAGGAAATGGTGAGTAGACTTATTGTTATTGTTGGGAATGATTGGCATGGAAGAAGCTTGTATGCATTTTAATTAATAAATAATAATAATAATAATAATAATAATAACAGTAAACAGGTGAATAAATGCTGGTGAAGCAGTCATACTTATAGGCTGTGTTTGTGTGCAACCATGCAATACATTAATGTATCCAAATTTTCTTATCCCCCTTATCCAATCCCCCCCCCCCACGTGGCTCCTTTCTTTTTGTTTCCCATTACAGTCTGGCGGGGTGGGGGGGGCCTTCCCCTTATTTAACCCAAGTAAATAAATCACAAACAGCAGACGGAAAGCGACAGGGCGGGAAAATCTCACGCAGGAAGGAGGCGAGCGGGGACAGGGGGATGCCGAGGGGTACCAGCCAAGAAGGGTCACAGAGCGCGCGGGTGGAGGTTAGAGAAGGGGCGGGGCAAGTGCAACGAGGGGGCGGGGCTTGCTTCTGTGTTTCCCTCCACCCGCCCCTCCTCCTCCCGAATCCCAAACCCACCCACAGACCCCCGCCAACCTCTTTTAAGTCCCCATTACCTGCAATTGGCGAGGCCCTCTCCTCCTGGCCTAGTCGGTGTGTATATATGTAGATATATATATAAATATATACGACTTTCTGTATATATAAATATATGTGTGAGAGGCCGAGCTTTTCTTTTCCGTACCCCTCCCCGGGCCCAGAGGCGGCGGCGGCGGCGCCTCCTCCTCCGCCCCCTTATCTGGGCCCGCGTCTAGGCCCGTGCTGGGCCATGGCGGCCACCGTCGCCGCCACTAGCCCCCTCAGCCGTTGGTTCTTCTGGGCTCGCGCTGCGGGCGTCAAAATAATAAAAAGGGAGGGGGGAGGGAGAGCAAGCGAGGCCCGCGCGCCCTTACGCAGGCGCTCTCAGACGGCCGGGGGTGAAGCGGCGGTGGGGAGGGGGGTTTGATCTTAGAGGAGGCGGCGTCGCGGGGCCACTCACGCGCTGGCTGGGCGGCTGGCGCGCGCGCGGGGCCCAGGCGCTCGAACAGCTCTCCTCCTCCTCCTCCCCCCGCCCTCCTGCCTCCCTCCCTCCCTCCACGCCAGCCAGCCTAGCCTAGCCGGGCACTTTGTTTGTGTCCCACAATGCAACGCGGTGGCGGCGGCTGTTGTGAAGCGGGAGGGAGGGTTGGCGGAGAGCAGTGGGCGGGGCCACGAGCGGTGGTCGGAGAGGGCGGGGCCAAAACTGGGGAGGGGGGAGGCGGCGGAGGGAAAAGCGTCTGGCGTCGTCTCGGCGCGCGCGGTGAGCTGGGGCGCGCGCTCCGTGTTTCGCGCGGCGGGGGCGAGCCGCGAGTACCGGGCCTCCTGAGGGGGAGTCGCTATAAAGCATATCTCTTTTGGCGTAGCCCCCGAGAAATGTCTAATTATTTTATATATTTATATATATTTTATTTTTAAGTTTTACCACAGCGCTCCTCGGCTGTGGTAATAGGAGGCTCTTCTCCCTCCCTCTTAAAGCTTCGCTCTGAGGTGATTTCAAATCACTGCCAGCCTAAAATCATTTTTATCTCGGTGGGGAGGGGGGTAAACTTCATTGGGAACGGCATGGCCAACTTCAGGGCTTCACGGCGAAGCCCGGGGAGGGAAGAGAGGGTGGCAGGTGGACAATCCTAATTCAAAATTTATTTAACAAGGAACTCCCAATACACGTTGGGTAACCCAGAGTAGGCAAGTCTTTAGGAGGGTTGTTGGGGTGGGGATCGTGGTTATAAACCCTCAAATGGTTTGTTTGTTTCATAAGTCAAAATAAAAAATTCCTTCCAGTAGCACCTTAAAGACCAACTAAGTTAGTTCTTGGTATGAGCTTTCGTGTGCATGCACACTTCTTCAGATATCTGAAGAAGTGTGCATGCACACGAAAGCTCATACCAAGAACTAACTTAGTTGGTCTTTAAGGTGCTACTGGAAGGAATTTTTTATTTTGACTATGGCAGACCAACACGGCTACCTATCTACTACTTGTTTCATAAGCTTTATGATTTATTACGTCATAAAATTTATACACCGTTAGATTGTAGAAAACCCCAAAACTGTTTACGAAAGACAAAACGGTAAAATCAAGAAAAAATTGCTAACGTTGTTTTAAAGGATACAAAACAGAATAAAATTACTTCAACTTCCTAAGCATCTGGGTAGGCTTGCCTAAACAGGAATATTTTTAGCAGGCCCACACACCAAAAAAAAGAGTACGTGAAGGCGCCTGCTTAATCTCAATATGCAGGGAGTTCCAAAGTGTAGGCTCTGCCATGTTAAACAATTGAGTTCTGCATTTGTAAGATGTTCCGAATGTGGAACGGGTATTATGTGGCACCTGTAGTAGCCAATTCTGCTGATTGAAATGGTCAAGTGGGCACATGTAGGGCAAGGTGATCTTGCAGATAAACTGGTCCCACTGGTTGATTGTCAACACCCTCAAAGCAGTTTAAAGAAAAGATATAACAATAAAATTGTCACTGAACAATTAACAGAAATAACTTGAAAGTTAAAAAGATAAAATAATAATAGAAAACAAATTAAAACTCATATCATTCTTTATTCTTTATTATTATTTTTTGTTAACCACCCTTCACCCTAAACATAAACAACATAAATAATAAATATCTGTTTAACTGTGCAATCCTGAGCATGTCAACTCAGGAGAGGAATTATGTTTGGAAACATGGGGGCGGGGCGAGGATTTTCTAACCACAGTACAAGAATACATAAGATCAAAACCCACCACGAGGGCAACAGATGCATGTAAAACCAAAGCACAACGAAGAAATAATGCTTCATTTTGATGTTAGATTGGCTGCTAAAAATCTGAGATCAGTTGGGTAGATATGATTAACAACAGTGTGAAGAGTTGAAGAATGTAAGCAGACAGATAATGAGTTTGTTGAAATGTAACATACTTCATAATGCATTCAAGTTTTGAAAGGTTCAGGAGCTTGTCCAACCACATAATATTGGGTGCAATTTCAGGAGTTTTTGGAAATGAATTGTGATTTAAAAGAAAGAATTTGTGTCAGTTTGTGATGGAGAGATGAATTATGTTCAGCTCCTTATTCTTTATTAATTCTAAAGGTTTTTATATACATTTATTTATCTCTCCACACATGTATCTGCTGACATAGACCCTGATCCACAAATGCTTATGCCATAATAAATACATTGGTTTCCAAGATTTGGCAAGACTTTTTGCTGTTTTTGTTGTAAAGGCTAGTCTGGCCATGCCTCTGGAGAAAAATATATAAAGCATGCCAGTAACATAATTGTACAAGTATAACACCAATGTAGAATAAAACCTCAAAGCAATACTACAGTATATACTTATAAAAAACTTACAATAAATCAATTAAATAGCAATTCAGTTCAGTGATAGCAATTAATTAATAAAGTAACAAGAGTCATTAACTCTTTAGGAAACAGAACGGCACAGCTTCTGCCCATTTCAAGATGTCCAAGTGTTTAAAGCCATCTAAACTGGTTGCCATCACCATAATTTGGGCACCAAATCTTTTAGCTGTGCATGATGCAAACATTACAGGTCTGTTTTGAAGGGAGAGGAAAGTAAATAAATGACTTACCAATATTTTTTCCCCTGACTTCTTTGTTTTTCTTTGAGAGGGTTCCTGACCTTTTAATTCTCTCGGTTTCGTTACCCCTTTCTGTAAGTATTAAGCCTTATAAAGTACACTTGCCACAATTCCTTACTTGCCTGGCCAGTGTTTTCTAACATTCAAAAGAGACCGTCACACACTTACAGAAGTTCCTTGTCCTGCTAGTGGTCAACTGCTCTTTGTCAATTCCCATCATAAACCAGCTCCCCATTATGACCAACTGCCTCAGAATCATTGGACATGTCCATTCTGTCCACAGTTGTCAAAGTAGAACATTCCAGTTGCGAACGCATGTGCTTCGCCACATTCCTTATGAACACATTTTTTTTATTCACAATCCGAATAAAATCTGATTATAGAACGGTTGTGCAAGTAATGTTGTTCAATGGCTCTTCTCTGAAAAATGATCTCGCTTGACCAGTCTTCCCTCTCACCACCACAACATGGTAGTCTACTCTAGACTATAAGTGATTGTGGTTAAAGTGACAGAAGCAAAGAGGAGGAGGAACTAAAATCTTCCATGACGGAAGTACAAGGTGTATATAGAAGTGTACTTGTCGAACAAGGAACAGATTTAGTAATATACACGAGTGTCTGTGGCTATTGATTTACATAATGATATTTAGTTAGATTCTGGCAAGCAAAATCTATTTCTAGTTTCCCTCATAGGAAATTTTTATATCTTCATTTGTGTAAGTCCCAATGCCTTTTCTAGTTTCCATCCCAAATGTACCAATGCACAACTTTCCTGATACACCTGCTCTTGTGTCCAGTTTGTACGAGTTCCAAATGTAGTTTCCCTTGGTGTGGGAGAAGATTGTAAATCTAAAAGTGTACATAAAGGTAAATGTAAAGGGACCCCTGACCATTAAGTCCAGTCGTGACCGACTCTGGGGTTGCGGCTCTCATCTCGCTTTATTGGCCAAGGGAGCCGGCGTACAGCTTCCGGGTCATGTGGTCAGCATGACTAAACCACTTCTGGCGAACCAGAGCAGCGCATGGAAATGACTTTTACCTTCCCGCCGGAGCGGTACCTATTTATCTACTTGCACTTTGACGTGCTTTCGAACTGCTAGGTTGGCAGGAGCAAGGACCGAGCAATGGGAGCTCACGCCGTCGGGGGGATTCAAACCACCGACCTTCTAATCTGCAAGTCCTAGGCTCTGTGGTTTAACCCACAGCGCAACCCGCGTCCCTAAGAAAAGTGTACATATAGAGCAGTAAATCCCATTGAAATTTAAGTCACTAGAATTTAGGTCAATATGATCCCCTTGTGTGCTTTCCTTTGTTGAAAGAAGTTCATGTCTTTATTCAGTGTTATTTTCCTAGAAAAAGAGGGGCTGGAACTCACCATGAATGCCTCCTTTGTTCTTTTATAAAGGCAATAGCGCCCACCTGAGAGGTATAGGAACTGAGTTCCTACTGGAAAAAAGCCCTGTCTTTATTTATTTAGGGGCATTTGTCCCCCACAGTTCAATCCTAAAGACTTACAGAATGGTTTTGTATAATCAGTTAAAGCAAGACAGTCTTTACCTGCAGATTTACAATCTAAAAGAAAGTTTGGAATATGGGTACGACTTACCCTTCCCTTCCCTTCCCATTTCCCCTTTTTGAGACTTACCTCAACCTAGGTTGCCTTTGGCTGAACTGGCTGAGCTAGGATGTGGCACTTAAGCTAGTGTAGTCCCACCTGAACCCAGGCTCAGCTTGTTCCAACCTCCTCTCATCCTGGTGGTTCTTGGTTTTGGATTGCACCCTAAGATAGCTACAAACTGGTCTTGTTTTAAATCAAATATTCAGAAATTTTGCTTAGCTTCTGCATGTCTAGTCTACTGAGAAGATGATGTCACGGCCGGCTTGATGACCCACGTGTTATGCCTCTGCTACCAAGCCAGATCATCACTTAGAAAGTATTGGTCTCTAGTTCATTTTTTGCTATGAATGCCAAGAGACATTTATTAAAGAGCCAACTCTTCAAAAATTCAATTTCTGTAAAAATCTTAACCAAGTAAAAGAGGCATAGGAGTAAAAATGTGGAGAATTCATGTGCTAGCCTGCCTAAGGATGTTTACCCATAAAAAATTCCACTGAGTTCAGTAGGATTTATGCCTAGTATTTTATGGTCAGGATTGTAGCCTTAATTTATTCTTTAAAGCTCAATTTATTCTTTAAAGCTATGTGTTCATGACAGCTTATGTAATCAATAAAAATAATAAAACTAATACTAATTTTACAGCAGATTAAATTACTGCAGCAAAAATACTAAAAGCTGAAGTCAAACAGTCAAAAGCCAAGTTAGCAACCCCAAGATCATCTCTTTAAAATAAGATAGCCCTATGGTCCAGTAGTGGAGAACCTCCTAGCAAATCTCTGAATTTAGCCCGCAAGGCCATTTTGGGCCAACAACACCCACCTGTCTAACATCTAACATCATATGGAATCAGATCAAGGTTAGTTATTTTCAATCTAAGTACTAAGATAAGTATCTTTTTATATATACTCTACATGCTAAGCACCATAGTGCTAAGATCAAATATAAGCTCCCTAATTTTGGTGCCAAGCTGTGAAGGTGCTGCTGTTTACTGCACATGTTCCAGCTTCCCATAATGAAGGAATATATAGCAGAACTATAATAGGTTTTTGAGGGAGGGAGTTCATATGGGAACAGGTGGTCTACAAGGTATGTTGGTCCTAGGCCATAAAGGTCAAAGCCAGCATCTTCCCCATTTCAAATCTGCCTCTCCTAGATAGGAGATGTTTTAGTTTTAAGGGACATGTTCTACTCCTCCAGGAAGCTGTTTCTGTATGCACATGTGTGTTAGGCCGGCAGCTGGATTAACTCAGCCCATGGTGACAGCTCTTTGAATGATGCCAAGTCGATTTCACTGGCCCATTGATTCAGTGCTGTTGCGAAGGATCTGCCAGTTCTGTGAACTGCCCCACTCATTTCTGTTACATTTCTCAACTTGCATTCCCAGTTCTGTTTTCTCATCCAGTACTGTTTCATTTGCTGAGATTTTGGCAGCTGCTTCGGAGTGAAGTCAATAGTTGACTATGTATGTGGATTCCATTCTGCACAAATTCGGCAGAAAGAGGCAGTTGACATTGCAGTGTTTGTTCTATGTAGTCATTTATGTGTCCCGTTTCCTCGTAGACAGATGTACCTAAAGCTCCTTTAATGAGAGCCAATTCACATGACTAGTGTATGAGAACATCCACTTTGCAACAGGGATCCATGGTTGCTTTGACTTAGAAAAAAATCACTGGGTAGATTGGAGAACAGCGTAGCAGAGTAATCAAGCAACCACTTCAGCTGGAACGTAAGATAATTCTTATTGTCAAGTGAGGATAAAAACAGATGCAAGATTTTAAAAGCAGCCACAACAGGTTCTGTGTCAGCTGCACGATCCTCTTTTGCAACATGAATTCATGTAGATGTGGGGCTTATGAGGGGTGGGGGTTATATTGAGATGGGGCTTCTAGTGCTCAGGCTCTGATGCTTGTCTCCTGCACAGCTGTTGCTCTCTTTCCACCATAGGTTTGGAAGACTGAGTTCCATATCTACCAAATTTTGTGTGGCTCTAGCTTTAGAGCTTGCTCCCTAGCCCTCTTGGTATGAAGACACTGTTTAAGCTCCTGCTCTCTTTCCCTGGTTGCTGCCTTGGATCTCGACCACTCCTGTCTGAGTGGGATGATACTCCTGATCTTTGTGATGCTCCGTTGTTGCCACGGAACTCAACCCTTACCTGTTTTTGACTATGCATCTTTTACTGGCCCACTTGGGTTGACAGCCAGTTCTCTCCTTCCCAAGTCCTGGAACCCAGCTGCCTGGGTCTGACCCTTGCCGAAGCCTGTTAATTCCAGATATATATTTCAAGTTAAACATCAGATCAGCTGTCAGACCCACTATTTCCCTAAAGGTTGGTGCCAAGGGTTGACATGAGTGGCATCTGCAAGAGGGCCTACATCAGAGCAGGGCCCCCACTAGAAATAACTCCTATGGACCTGTTACATTCACCAGATGGACTACCCGTCTGTTACAATAATTTTAGAGCAACAGAAATGTATCAAGGGCTTTGAGCCTAGGACTTGCCGATCAGAAGGTCGGCGGTTCGAATCCCCGCGACGGGGTGAGCTCCCGTTGCTTGGTCCCTGCTCCTGCCAACCTAGCAGTTCGAAAGCACGTCAAAGTGCAAGTAGATAAATAGGTACTGCTCCGGTGGGAAGGTAAACGGCGCTTCCATGCGCTGCTCTGGTTCTCCAGAAGTGGTTTAGTCATGCTGGCCACATGACCCAGAAGCTGCACGCCGGCTCCCTCGGCCAATAAAGTGAGATGAGCGCTGCAACCCCAGAGTTGGACACGACTGGACCTAATGGTCAGGGGTCCCTTTACCTTTACTCGCTGGTACAGAGTACTGGCCCCCTTTTCTTTTTTTGCTGCCCATGGCAGCCATTTTGTGCTGGCACCCACAGCACTTTCTATTGAGATGTGAGTTCTAGCACATATACATACACACATCAAAAAGCACTGGATATATCTATTCAATTATATGGCCATTCACTCCCCCATCACAATCATAAACTTCAAAAAACAACCACCACCCCATTGGGCAAAACTTCCATTGTCTTTTTGAACTCTTGGAAACTCGCCAATGGCCACCCTCCACAGGTAACATTTCTCTAATTCAAACACAGTCGACAAGCAAAAACGTTTTTCACATTTTGCCTGGATTGAAAATTGTACATTTGAACACAGCTGTTGTGTGTGCAATTCCCCCTGCCCCAATGATCCATGCTGCTGTAATATGTAATCTCTGTCTTCAGCCTACACTAACCCAGAGTTTGGTCCAAAAATCTAACATTTGCATTTCTCCTGTCTGCATCCCATCCTCTTGCATGGTTTCTTCTGTTAAGGCAGATTGGAACGATGTGGATGCAAATAATTTACATTCTCCTTACTATACTTTTGATCTGTCCTATGAAAAGCTATTAGGTTTTTGTTGGGTTTTTTATTTTAATCTTTTCAGTTTTATCTCTTGTTCTTAGTGACACTTGAATGGCACACCTGTTCCCCAAATCCTGGCTGAAGTCTCTGCTTGCCTCATTAGGTTGCTCACATACAATAGATCATTTTTGGTTTGAAACTTAGGAAAGAAAATGGCTAATGAGGCGTACTCCATGGTGCTCTTTTCTCTGCGTATTATACATCACTGTGTGGTACTTGAAGGGAAGAGTTGTATAACCCTTGCCCAGTAATTGCAAGAAAACACTGCAGCTGCACTGCATATGTTCCAGCTGAGCTTGTCATCTTTGCATCCAAGAGCTTTTAATTGTGAGGCCCCTTGATGTAAGCCTCCCCTTATTCCCTCTTAAAACCCATCACAGCGGAAGGTGGCATCTAGAATTAATACCCTCTGAATGCTTCAAATAAAGATTCCTTAGCAAGCTAGCCTGAACTGGCATAATAACAATTGATAGAGCTTGGAGCGGCTATGCTTCTTTATGCCAGCTGGGATTTTGAGTTCCCGTTTCCTTAGATACGGGATCATCTTTTATCATTCCAGCAAGGATCTATTATGCAAACTGTGGGCATCATCCAGCCAAGGCAAAGGATTTTTAAGTTCCATTGATTGGAAATAGAGTTTTGAGCATCCGCAGATCTAGAAAAATACCTGTTGTTTCAATGCTTGTATATAAAAGGTTGTACATTGCAATGATCCTTAGGGGTACATTCTCTACACACTTGGTCAGCTTGTGGGCAACAGTGAAAGCCAGGTTAAACTTATCTTCTACCCTGGTGATCCCGCATTTGAAAATTGTCAATTCATTTGCACACTCCTTTTCTGAGTTCTATTTCTTGGTCACACTAGAGTGTGACAGTGTATTGGAAACATAGAGACTTGCAGAATGCTTATTATTTTAATTGAGACTTCCCATGAAAATGCCACTGTTGCTGAGGTTTTCAGCTGCATGCTTTCCTCTGTTTAGTTGGAAAGCCCTTATCATGCTCCCTCTCAGAGCCTTTATCACAAGTTGTTACTCTCAAAAGTCTCAGTTGCAAGAACATTTGTTGGCTGCATCTTTGAAGCCATTGCCCGGAGCTCACCATTGCTTATCGGAACTGTTTTGTATCACTCTTCACAGCTTGTAGCACTTGACGATGGCTTCCTGTGAAACACTCTAAGCTTTGCCTTGCGATGGAATGCTTTGTGTTATCACAAATCCAGGAAACAACCCCTCCATATTTTATTAAAAAACCCTCACAGCATAGGGAATCATTCAATTAATGGTTCCCATCAAAGCAGTCCACCAGCCCTGAACTGGGGAAATCTGGATGCAAAATCTTGAGCTTCCTGTCTGCACAAGGTGGACACCCATTTCTATCTTCTGGCTCCACGATAGCCCTTGTGGCACAATTGCCTTTCTGATATCACCATGGAGGAGATGACTAATATTCTCATGACAACCTAGATCTGTGATTGATTGACCCCATCCATTCTCATCATTCCGCTCCCCACCCAGGCTGTTTCCTTTCATGGCAGTTTTAGTTCTTCCTGCCATCAAGACTGGGATTTATTTTTGACTTGAGCATGTAGAGCCTTCATTCTTTAAAGCAGACGCCCAGGGACAATGACAGGAACCATCCCTTTGCCAGAAAGTCATTTTCCTTATCTTTGTCTCTGCTCCTGCTGTGTCTTCTTTCCTTCCAAAGTATGTTTCCCCCCAAAATGTCCAGAGTAAGGGAACTCTTTCTGCATCAACTTCTCTGCCAAGGAGACCTTGCATACCTGCAGTGGAACCATTGTGTGCTGCAGAGAGTTCTGGGACATGCCCTAGGATGTACATCCAAACTGTACATCCCCTTGCATAGCTCATAGTGATATATATCAGCTGTGCTGTTGCACAGAAGAGGGGGGAAATGTAACACAGGGATGTTGCAAACTAGCCAACTCTTCATTATTTTAAAGGGTGCTTTCAGTTTTCCTGATTATATTGCTAGCACTTTTGTCCCGTTTTTAATGTTCCTTTCACACTGCAGTACCTGTTGCATTGTGGTATTGTGGCTTTTTGACTGCTATACAGGCATGTTGTGCTAAATTTCATTCACATCAGGGGGCATGGTAAGGCACAACAATGAATGTCATTGAACATCGCTGCTCCCCCTCTCTTTCTGCATATGTTATATCTGTTCCCCAATGAAAACAGCAGGAAAGTACTGTAAGCCAGTATACCACCCCAAATTCCATCACTTTACTCCCACATTTTGGGGGGTTAAGGGGGCTGAAAACATTTTGCCCCTCTGGACTCAAGTAACACAGAAATGAGCCTTTACTATAACAACAACAGCAGCAATCTAATATAACAATAAATAATGATAATATAATAGAACAATTAATTTTTGGTGCCCTGATTATAGGCTTGTTTGTTTTTGCTCTTTTTATATCTGGCATGCATATTGCTGTGGGAGGCAGTGGAAGACATGAGTGCCTGGCGCGCTCTGGTCCATGGGGTCACGAAGAGTCGGACACAACTAAATGACTAAACAACTTCAACAACAACATGCATATTGCTGCTCATTCCATTGTCACGAAAGCAACTGGCGTATTTCTTCCCTGTGCCTTCCCTGCTTCAACCTGTATGGCATTGCCTCTTCCTGGGATGATTGGCAACATTACAGCATTGAAATACACCATTCCTTTTCTGATAGCATACTTTACTGTCTCTGAAACCTTGGCGTTACGAATCTGATCCAGCAGCCATTAAAGTCAAAGCCTGTCATTAAAATATGCAGGAATGATGGATATATTAAATGAACCTAGGAAGGGGAGGAATGGAAGTCAATGAATGTATGGTTTAATAGAAGATGGTTAATTTGAAATGTAAAATGTGAAAAGTTAATAAAAATTTTAAATGGAACAAAGCCTGTTAACATGAGAGATGAAGTTCTGTTTCAATTTGGGGCTTTGGAGTCTGTTAGACGGTGCATCATCCATGGCCAGAAAATAGACTGACTTGCTTATGCACCGCCTCAGCTTTTCCAAGTTTCCTCTTCACCATAATTAACAATCTCCCACATCAGAGTTCACAGCAAGGATTGCAGCTTTTTATTGTCTCCCTAGAGGACCGCTATGCCATTCCTTGATTTATTCTGAAAACTTAAAAGGTTTAGTCCTTATTCTCCAGGTCCCCTTCTCAACAGAGGGTTTCCTAACTTTAAACCACAGCTCTAGGTGCATTTGGACCAGTCGCCACTGTTATCACTTGATGAATGCAAGTGTTAGTGTCATGTGTGAATGTGTCATCACAGGTTTAACACCAGAGACAAAGCAGACACTAGTTTGAAGCTTGGCAAAGAAGCGGGTGCCCTGCCTACATGTGTTAATGGCTTATCAGCGGTGGTGGTAGCGCTGTGATCATCACTAGGTGACTATTTATTATTTTATTTATTGAACTTAAATCCCAGAGTTTTCTCTAAGGAGCTGAAGGTGTTCTCCCCTTCCTCATTTAATCCACAAAACAACCCTGTTGTTGAAAAGACAGTGACGGCCCAAGGTCACCCAGTGAGCTTCATGGTCAAGTGGAGATTTGAACCCTGGTCTCCCAGATTCTAGTTTGACACTCAAACCACTGGTTCTGAGTTTCCATTTACATTTCCCACAATGCCCCTGCGGTAGTGCTGTTCTGGAGCATTGCAGAAAATTTAAATGGTGGCTCACCATCCACCTGGCATGTGGGTTCAGGACAGGTGTCAGTGCATTGGCAGGTCCCATGCAAGTATGTACATGGGCCCATCAGCTGCACAAGAGTACAATATGGGAAAAGCAGGCCTGGACAGAGCTTTCCTATCATTCCAAAGACAACGTTTTTCAGTTGACACGTGCAGCTGCTGGTAGTAGCTCTTTAGAAATGGAAGCCCCCTACCGGTACTAAGGATGGGGGAGAATTTAAATTCCATTCACATTTAAAGGTGAACCTAATAAGTGAAGTGATAAATGATTCCTTTATTTGAACCAACCAGTGCTCACAAAGAGATGTGCAAAGTTTTGAGAAGCATTTGCGGACTGATGAATCTAATACATTTGTCAAGTACTGCTTGTGACTAATTTAACATCCAGTCTGAGAAACAGTCCTGTGGAGCTCAAAGCTTGATACAGAAAGATGCCATTGGACCCTGCAATCAATGCAATATTTCATCTTTTAATCCATTTTTTATATGGTTCTCTGGAGATTTTATAGATAAAATTCATTTGGAAGATTTATTGATGCACATCTCTAATAAATGGTCTGTGCAAGGTCTGAAAGGAAGACAGTGAAGGGATTTAAGCATGGGGGAGTCACATGATGTGAGGAAATTTAGCAGCCACAGTGTGCAGTTGTATCTCACATAGGTTCATTCTGTTTTGGAAACAGAATATGCTGCTCACATTCTCTTTTGATTTTCCAGCCCCATTGCTCTCTATTCTCTGAAGAAGACATGAAACTGTTTTTCAGGAACAAATACATTTCCTTGTATTGTATACGCCAGTTATATTTTTACCTTCCTCAAGTGGAATGCTAGACACGTATTTGGCTCAGCCTCTGTGTATAAATAGAATAATAAATCGGCAATCATGTCATGCTCTGAAAATAAAACGTAGCCATGATGTGACCTAAGTGTGGGGCATTTGCAGAGGTGCTGCATTACAGACACAGAGCTCACGTGATCTGAAATGCCCACATTGATAAAACAAGCTATTATCAATAAACTAAATTTTGGCTATGGATATAGGTTGAGAGGATATACATCAGAACACACAGGAGATAAGTGTATGAGGCTACAATTCTTGCCTAAGCTGAGGAAGCTGGCAGCATTTTCCATGGCTTGTTGCATACATCACTCTTTGTACCGTGTCAATGGTTAGTAGATTGCAAGAGATGGTGCCAAAAGCTTGGTCTCCTGCAGGTTGGTCTCTCTACCTTAACTCAGAGGAAGAAGAAGAGTTTGGATTTGATATCCTGCTTTATCATTACCCGAAGGAGTCTCAAAGCGGCCAACATTCTCCTTTCCCTTCCTCCCCCACAACAAGCACTCTGTGAGGTGAGTGGGGCTGAGAGACTTCAGAGAAGTGTGACTAGCCCAAGGTCACCCAGCAGCTGCATGTGGAGGAGCGGAGACGCGAACCCAGTTCCCCAGATTACAAATCTACCGCTCTTAACCACTACACCACACTGGCTCTCTCAGGTTAAGCTTGTGGTCCACTAAGGCCCTTAGATCCTTTTCACAAGCCAGGTGTCCCCCATCTTATATTTGTGTAGCTCCTTCTTGCCTGTGTGCAGAAACCTGACATTTGTCCCTATTGAAATTCATTTTGTTAGTTTGGGCCTGGTTCTCCAATCTGTTAAGGTCAAACTGAATCCCAATTCTGTCTTCTACCCCTCTCAGTTTGGTGTCATCTGCAAAATTGGTAAGCATCTCCTCATTCCTTTTGAAAGATGTTGAACAACAATGGGCCCAGGACAGAATCCTGTGGCACTCTGCTTGTCACTTTTTTCCAGGATGACCAGCCAGTGCCATTGCTTGGGCTGGTTGTAAGGAAGATGGCAGGCAGAGGTGGAGGCTGGATGAAGGCTGACTGAAGTTGGTGGAGCTATGCTCCTTTTGCCCAAATGAACCAACCTTCGCCAGCTATGCTCGTGGCTTGTGGTTTATCTCAAGTGTTACAAAATAATTTCAAGATTCTGTGAGAGAAGCAACTTGGGAAGGAGGGTGGTAGAAGTTGTGATGAGAGTTAGGTGCTTGTCCCTGGTTGTACTATGTCAATCACATCCACAGTGTGTGTGTGTGCATGCTCTCACACAGACACTTTTAAGCTGTTGGGAATTAGCTGGGTTTCCCTGACCTGTGTCCACTATACAACTTCGGGTTCCACCTTAAACAGGAAAGGTGTATGCATAACCCTGAGGTTTTATAGCTGTGGAAATTTGGAATGAATCCCAAATGCAAAACAAGAAAAAGGAAATCAAACAAAGGGATCTTAACTGAGGAAGTCTTTTATTCACAGCTAAATGCTAGCATTACAATCTGGCTATCTGTTTTTAGAAGATTAAAGGGGAGGGGAGAAGAAGGTTAAAACAAAACATTTATTAAAAAATTAGAAAGTTTTTTGTGTTTTTTTTGCAAAGCTTGACTAGAACCAGCTTACTGGGTCTGCACACCAAACTGTACAGATATTCTAGCTGAGCAAGTAAGCAGTTGAGAGAAAGGAGTGAGATTTCCCTCCCCATGTATAAAATGCAATTGAGAAGGTGGGAGAGGCAGCAGCATTGTGTAACGCGGTCACCCTTTCTCTCCCGCCCCTCCAAAGACAGTTACTGTACACAAAATAAATACCTTTTACAAGAGGCTCAGTACAATGCTACAGTCCTTCACTGAAGGGAAACATATATACATATAAATCCTGTATATAACTTATTTTACGTACATCACCATCAATGCTACATGTTTGTTTGTTTGTTTTTATTTGAAAAAAGAAGGGCTAATTCAGGCAGGCATTCCAAATGCAAAAAAGATAGTAGCATTACAGGAGTGGGCAGTGCAGAGTCAGGAGGATGGGGCTGAAGACAAACAGAATTTGAGTGGAATGATCCCCAAGGAAGCATCTTTATGCTACGGACTTAGGGGCCCTTCCAGACTGGTGTTAAGTTTGTTTGCGTAGGTGGGTGGGTGCAGACATGTATTCTACAACATGTCATTGACACAATAACAGTGCATGAGTGGTGGAATTATACAGGGCAGTCCACACATTATTTTGCTTTATTATTTTGTGATACTTCCCCAATGTTACCAAATTATTGACTTCTGGAGGAGCACCCTTGTGCTGTAGCGCACCAAAGGCGGGACAGTCTACCCCCACATAAAATTAGTGGTGTGAAAAGTTACAAGATTTCAGCAGAAAGCTATGGGACATGCACTGACTGGAAGCAAAGCAGTTATGTCTGCCCCAAAACCTTTATAGGCACAAACAGTATTGAAAGCAGAATCGTGTATAATCATCCAGATACCACCATCATGAGCACAAATGACCATAAGTGCACAATAAAAAAGGACTCTGAGGAGGTCCCTAAACTAGTTTAAGTTGGGATTGTGTGAAACCCTTTTGAGAAATATTTAATCTTATCCAGTTTGTTGGGGTGTGTGTATCCTTTGAGGTTTCTTGGTTGTTTCACCTAAGAAGGAACCTCCAAAATTGCTGTGAACTTCACTTCAGTTGAAATCCAACAATAACCTCAGGCATACGTGGACTCTCCCAAGAGGAATTTAATTGTATACATCTTGCTGTTTCTTTCTTTTTTCCAGCAAAGCATAACAGAACGAAGAACCAAATTGGGCTTTAAAAGGAGCAGCTTACTGAGTAAGGTCTATTTTTCTGTATAAGGGAAAACCAAACAGCGGGCTGCACTGACAGTACTGATAGATGAGATGTTGCTCTCCCCAATTCCAAGTCTAGCACAGGCTTTATGACAGCGTACATATCTCTAACACAGCCTCAGGAAAATGTCAGGCTAAAATGCCGGGCATATTCCAAAGAAGTGTTACTTACAGCCCGACAGAAAAGACGCACACAGTGACCTTTTGAGTTTTTGGAAATGCATTGCGAGAGAGAAGAGTGAATCGGGGAAAGGACAGCATCCAGCATCATGTTAGAGTGACTGGAATTTCACTTCCGGTAGATGACCTCATACATGGGGTGAAGACACACAGAGGATTTTAAGCATGGCAGATGTGATATGAATGCACTTTTCCTGCCTTGGAAAAACATGTCACTTCTTCCAGTGAGTTGGGGAGGGAATGGTTTTGCAAGTTTCTGATGTGTTGGAGAAAGGCTGGCTTAAGTGGGTACCGCTTGACAAGTGCCCCATTAGCCTGGGCCTGCGACACTGGCAGCATACCTCTTCCCTTTCTCCCAATCTGCTGGGTGTACATTATTTTTTGGTAAGGCAAAGGATGGATGCATGGAAGAACAAATGTGCATGTGCTGCTTTGATCTAGCATTTGACTTACCAGGCAAGACAAGATGCAAAGTTTGGTTGGCTAACAAAGAACTCACAGATGTTAAGAATGTTATGACTAACTGGATAGCTCAGTTAGACTGTGGTGCTGCTAACACCAAGGTTGCAGGTTTGATCCCCATACGGGATAGCTGCATATGCCTGCATTGCAGGGGGTTGGACTATATGATTTTCAGGGTCCCTTCCAATTCTATGATTCTGTCTTCAGAATACAGCACAACTCATTTTCACAGTGCTGCTGCTTTTGCCTGATCTCCAGGTAGCATCACACAATATGTAAATATAAATAGCTAGTAATCTCCCCTTTCTTATCTACCCATTCTGTTTCTCAAAAAAGTCCAGATATTCCCCCTGATAAATGAAGTCTTCCTGCAGTTATTAGAGATAGGTCTGATTTGCACATAGCAGGGGTAGAATTTAGCACTATACCAAATTTTGCAGCTGGCCATGACTTTTTTTTTAAAGGGCACATTAGAAAATCTGGTGCAAGTCCTACATCTAGTAGACACATTAAAGTTAATGGGTATGACTAACTTAGGTTCATTAACTTAAGTGGGCCCACTCTGAGTAGAATTTAGTTGTATACAACATCCCAGAAGAAAGTGTATGGCTTGGATTCATCTTTTGTTTAATGGGAAATGTATTATACCAGTAAAACGATTTATACTATTTTTTAAAAACAAACTGCAGTTTAATGCAAAACAAGAACAAAAAATAGTGAGAGGAATATAGGTATTATTTCTTACAAACGAAGGAGAACATCCAAGGATTATCCCAGATATCTGAAAGAATGTGAAGTGCAAGACTTGTGGTTTGGCTCAGGAAACTAACCCTCGGTCATAAGGAACCCTATCTTCTCTTCAACCTTCTTCATAGGGTAATAAATGTTCTTGGCTTCTATAGGAGCTCTCTGCATCCTGTAAAAAGGGAGAGTGGGATTGTTGTTGCCAAATGTCTTGTGTCTACAAAATTAAGATAGCTGTTTGGCAAGGAAAAGCTTTCTGGCTAAGAGTTCCAGTATTTCCTGTACTGGTCAGGTCTCTCAAACTACTTTTTGTCCTCCCGGTGTTTAGGAATTTCTGCTTCTGGTTGCACCCAGAACCTTGAAAGGCAGTGGGAGCATCCAAGGTTTTTTGACCAGACAAAGTTCAAATTGGTGGTTAAAGCCTGAGGGAACCCTTTTTCTTTCCTATCAAAAGTGGGATCTAAAACTCCAGAGCTTACTCCCTGGTTTAAATAAACCCTCTTCTCCTTTTTTTGTCCCTCTAGAGGATTTGGAATTGCCTTTTATGGAGAAGGGCTGTAGCATGGGGTTTTTGTGTGCAGGTAGTCCTAGGTTCAACGCCTGGCATATCCTGTTAAAAAAGCAGGGCTGGGAGCATTGGTGCAGTAGTCCAGGGTCATGGTGGTAAGTCAGAGACCCCTTACTATTTCTGTAGCAGAGTCCCAGTATTCTACAGCCACCCTATTCAGCATGAAAGGGGAGCTTTTTTAGTCACTGTGTACTTCAAAGACAAACATTTAGAAACACTGAAAACAAGATGCTTCAGTTACTATGCATATTAGATAATTAGGTATATTAATTGCATGCAGTAATGTGTATATTAGGAGAAACTTGCACTAGAATACTGCTGAAGTTTCAGGATTAGAGAGAGAGAGAGAGAACACAAACAGATGTGGAATGCGGAGATCTGAACTTAAAATTGGAAAAGTGAGAAAGTGAGAGAAACCTGAATTGGCAGATTCACCCATCCCTGATCACTACCAACTATATCTGTTTCAGGCTGCAGCTGTTCTCTCCCTCTGGCCGTTCCAGCGGGATAGCTTTTAAGCAGTCATTAACTGGCTCCGTTCAAGGGGAACAAAAACAGCTTCCCCTTTATTGTCAAAAAGGTGCTGAGGGTCAGAGCCCTTGCGTAATGGTGGATCCTCTGAGAAAAGTTCTTTTCCTTTTCATGTAAGCAGAATGAAGCTGCAGCCTTCACACAAAGCCGAAGCAGCAACAGCCGAGGAGCCCATCTTAAAACCTGCACCCACTGTGCAGAGTGGCTTTGTTTGAAAGGTTGCCATCTGCAGGAAACAGGGTCATCCTTGCCTTGGACTCACCCGTCTCAAAGCTGCCAGAGCACATTCCGCACTGTTTCAGCCCCGAGAGGGAGCAGCCAAGTAGCACCACGGAATTCCATTGCTTTTTCCCAAGAATGCACCACTTCTCCCAATCTCCCAACAGCCAGATGCTGAATGACCTTCAGCGCTGGCATCCAAAATCCTGCATGTGCTAGATACAGAAATCTGCCTGTGCCTTGTTTCCACAAGAAAAAGCAAAGAGGAAACAGGCAGCAGCTTTGATCACACCAACCTTCTGCTGATGGATGTTGCCCAGCAGCAGCAAAGAGTTGTTCCATGCGTTACGCAGAACAAGTTGGCAGGCTTCTGGACTGTACCATTGAACAGTAGATGGGGTCATTGCCAATGTTCCCTCATGTAAAGAAACTCTCTGTACACCATGAACTAGCACGTCAGGGAGAAAAGAGTAGGGCAGCCCTCTCTGGGATCCAGGAAGCTTTCCAAGTGAAGCATTTCAGGAAAATATGACCCCTCCATCAACAGTCTGATGTGATTCAGTCTAGCATTATACCGCCTCAAGGTTTGCAGTCGGTAGAATGTCTCTAAATCTTTGGCCTCCGTCCGCATTATACATTTAAATCTGTATCATAGCACTTGAAACAGTCACATATTCCCCTAAAGACTCCTGGGAACTATAGTTAATTTTAAGGGTGATGAGAATTGTTAGGAGGCCCTTGTTCACTCACAGGGTTATAGTTCCCAGAATTCCCTGGGAAAAGGAATTGACTACTGAACCACTCTTAAGAATCTCATAACAAGCTTCAGTGAGCTTAACAAACCGCAGTTCCCAGGATTCTTGGGGGAATCCATGCCTGTTTAAAGTGGTTTGATACTGCTTCCAGTGTATAGTACAGACGGGCCATTTGTCTACATGGGCATGGGCATTACATTTCCAAAGCAGGAAGAGCCAAACTACCCTATTTTTGTCCCCAAATGCCCAGTGCTTTCCTTGGTCTGTTTACATGAAGAGCAGCACGGGGCCTTACATTGAGCAAGGATGCCAAATGTCATGTTAAGTTACAAGGTGGAGGCATTTAATTGTGGGGAGACTCCATGCTGACCCTTTTGCCAGACGTGTCAAGATGGAACTTTAACAAAGTGAATCTGCCTTTCTTAAGGTTGAATCCAGCCTAGTTTCTCATACAACTGAATTCTTAAATAAGAAGCTATTCCCCCTTCTCAACACCAAGTTAATTCAGGATATAATTCTGAGTCATTTGAACATTGGGGGGCCTTAGAAAAGAAATTTGAGGACCACACAGGTTTTGATGAAGGAGGAAGCTCGTTATAAGCCCGTTGTGCAGAAATGTAAAAGAAGGTGTTAGGTCAACCTTCACTAAACTGATGCACTGGATGGTGCTGATGGGAGTTGTAGTCTGAAACATCTGGAGGGCCCTTGATTGGCAAAGGTGCATTAGACAAACCAGGACTGACCTAATGGTGTACAGACTACTACATGGGTAACCAACACCATGTTGGCTACCCTTGGAGTACTAACTCTTACAGCAGAAATGAGCAGGCTCCAGGACTTGAAGGTTCTACTAAAATAGAGACTGGGTTTTTTAGTGCATAGGTGGATAAAGGAATAGGGTGCCCCTATATTGGGACACAGGTGGCGCTGTGGGTTAAACCACAGAGCCTAGGGGTTGCCAATCAGAAGGTCAGAAGTTCGAATCCCTGCGACGGGGTGAGCTCCCATGGCTCGGTCCCTGCTCCTGCCAACCTAGCAGTTTGAAAGCACATCAAAGTGCAAGTAGATAAATAGGTACTGCTCCGGCAGGAAGGTAAACGGCGTTTCCATGCACTGCTCTGGTTCACCAGAAGCGGCTTAGTCCTGCTGGCCACATGACCCGGAAGCTGTACTCCGGCTCCCTCGGCCAATAAAGTGAGATGAGCGCCGCAACCCCAGAGTTGGCCACGACTGGACCTAATGGTCAGGGGTCCCTTTACCTTTACCTTTAAGCACATGTTAAGCCCAGGATTTTGTTGTCAGTACCACATCACTCCTTGCAACTACTGCTTGTGTGCTTTTCTGAGTGCATACAGGGGTGGAAAGAGGAAAGTATGTTGTATGTTAAAGCCTTCTCTATATAAAAGAATTTTACTGGGAGATAAAATGTTCAGTTGAAAGACAGTACATCTCAGGATGATTAAGCAGAAGTGAGGAAGGAACCACATGTTACGGAGGCACACCCTTGTCTCACAAATATGTACAGTACACTCCAGTTAACACAAATGCAAGGGTGAGGAGGAGCATGTGCAGGAAAGAAGTGGCAGCTTGGAGGAGTGCATAACTCTCCACACCTACTAGCTCTCCACTGTCACCCGCTTCCAGCCCCTGGAATATTAGCATGTGTGATCAACATAAGCTGCTTTATAGTACTGGTCCAACTAGCATAGCCCTGTCTGCACTAGCTGAGTGCAGCTCTCCAGGGTTTCAGGTGGGAGTCTCCTTCAGATGTACCTGGAAACTGAACCCTGGGACTGTTCACATGCAAAGAATGCATTCTACCATTGAGCTATGGCCCTTCCCCAGAGGTCCGAGAACCCAGTCTTTTCTCCCCAACACACATGCTTCTCCTACTACATGCTGAATCCCATTAATTTCAGAGGAATCCAACTCTCACTGCTTAGGAGACAGGGGTGTAAGTTTACATGTGCCTCCTGCACTAACTTGTTCTTTGGCTTCCAGTATTTAACCACTGGAATTACTAGCAGGATCGTGCCTGCTGGTGTAAGATTCAGAAGGAAATGTGATATATAGTTAGGGCTGCCGGATAGTGTTACTGCCAAGCATTGGAGCAACGTGCGCATTACAATGGATAGCGAGGATAGTTCCTGGAACTCAGGGTAAGTATTTCTGTCCTCTTGAACAGGAACAGTTGACTAGAGTATCCACTAGCAATGCTGCATCCTTCAACCTCCCTTCCTCCCTGCAACTCTATAGAGCTGAGGTTTGCTTTCTGAAGCAGCTTGTCACGCAAGCTCCACCTGCTGAAATCTCTTCTGCACAACTATTAAAGGTGCAGGAGTCCTGTCCTTTTTTGCTTCTGGCCATCCTAGTTCTCTTCTCACTGTCCCTGGAGATGCCAGAGATTGAACTCAGAACCTTCCCCCTTAAAGCATATGCTCTGCTATCCTGGTATGGCTCAGTGCAAGCTTGCCCTAGTGAGAGATGGGAAGGTGTCAAGCTTAAGGCTTGGGTGCTCGCCTTATACTACCAGGTAGCATGGGGAACTAGATTCCTCCTGCTTTCTGCAGCAATCTATGTTCTTGAGCATCTCCTTTGCAGCCAGGGAGCATGGGAAATATTGCTTACGATGCATTCCAGTTCAATTCACTGAGACAAGCAAGGACTGGGAACTCCATTTTCCGTGCATCCCAGTGGCAACAAGAGCACTGGGGCATAAGCTTGAGGCCTCTCCAGTGCTTTTTATAAACTATATAGTGATTTGAACTTTAAGGATGGATAAGCCATTATGAAGAATGTAGGGCTTTTAATTGGTGCACAGTAATTAGAGCTACAATCCTAAGCACAAAGTCTTGGGTAGAATTGGAATACAAGGGAGATATGAAAGATTTAGCAAAATAACAACATCTGCTGGATATTCTCTTAGTTTTTTGGGATGGAAAGTTGCAATTTTGATTCAGCGGAAATATTTTCTGAAGTTCTACATACGGCCTTTATTTCCCCTGGCTGCTATAGCTTCAGCACCATTCCTGTCCTCCCCACTCTCCGAGTTGCTACTTTTCCTTTCTTCCTAGGTAACACATGGTTTTTAAGGGATCACATGGTGAAGAGGATGGCACTAGAATGTCATGTATCCAATCAGATTGATGGCAACTGAGAGACGAAGGGCAAATGGAACATAAGACGAGGCCCTGCTGGATCAAATCAAAGGCCCGTCAATATTCTTGCATTCTTTTTCACAAGGAATGCCAAAAAAATACCATAGGGGAGATGTTTTTCAGCTTTTCCAAAAGTGCTTATAGAAACTGAGTAGCCAAAGCATGGGAAAGCCACCAATATCTTTCTAGAATATATAGATCATACATTCATACCATACTCACATACCACTTTTAACTGTCATGGACTGTAGTTTATTAAGAGGGTTGGGAACTGTAGCTCTATGAGTTCAGCATCTTTAACAAACTAAGGTTCCCAGGTTCCTCTGGGGGAAGTCATGATTGTTAAAGTGGTCTCATAATGCTTTAAATGTGTGGTGTGGATATGACCTTATCAGCTTTGGGAATGTTAACACTGTCTATGAGCATGATGCCATACACTTAAAGCAGAGACAGTAGAAATTGCTTTAGCTTTGATGCCTAGTTCCTTGATCCAATAGCTGTAATGTGATATTTAATCACTGTTTCCCTGTTTCATGTGCATGAACTTTGAGTCACCTTAGCATGAAAGCCAGTATGAAGCCATGGTACATATAATAAATCCACAAGTAAAGCAAGCTGTTGGGTGGGGAGAGGTACTGGGGAAATATGCATTAATATAATCACATCCATATTATTATATACACTGAAACTGAGCCAACTATTTACAAGTAATGAAATACACAGTAGGTATTCCGCTTTCTTTTTCTGAATAATCGCCTTATCCAAACATGTAGCTGACAAACACATAATGGCCTGGAAGCAACAAAGGTTTCCATAGAAAAGGAAATGCTAAACTGTGCTCAACCCAAGAGACGGCTGAGGTTCCTTTCTTAGACTGTATTACGCAACTGAGCAAAGGCACCCAAATGTTTTGGATCAATGAGCCTGTGTCAATTTTCAACGTATTTTGTTGTGTCTCGGTTTATAGAGTTTGTTTGCTGAACTCACTTCCTGATTTACAAAGCCTGGATCCAACTGGGAAGGGAGTTTTCTTTTCAGGCCATGGCGGGACATTGCTTGGTGATATCACCAAGGAACCGTTTTCAAGGACAAAACTCAGAGTAGATCAGTTGAAGTTAATTAACCCAAGTTAGTCATGTCCTTTAACTTCAATGGGTCTGCTTTGAATAGGACTAGCACTTGAATGAAGCCCAGTTGTGTCTCCCTTCCCTAAAATAAGGGGTGGTGGTATACCTTTCATAGAGTTAAACCTATATCATCTTTCTTTGGCTCACAGCATTAATATTAAGCTTAACAAAGCTTCCAAATTGGCAGATGTTGTTGCATGGCAACAAAAAGGAGGATGAGCCACACCTGCCATTTTCAATCCCTAAAAGCCAGGGGTGAGGATTGAATGCTGCATGTCAGTGTCATTCTGCTCACGCTGCTTTTAACCATGACATGATGCTCTAGTCAGAGAGCAGGTGAAAAGAGAGGCGAAAGAAGCTGCCTTATACTGAGCTAGATCCTTGAGCCATCTAGCTGAGTCTTATCCACACAGACTGGCCCTCCAGGGTTTCAGATAAGCTTGCATTTGATTGAGCCTGGGGCCTCTTGCATGCAAAGGAGATGTTCTACCACTGAAGAGTCTACAACTCTTCCCAGGGTTTCTATGTCCCTCATGCTGCTGTTCCCAATGACTTGAGAGTGCAGGTATCAGATCAGTCAGCTGCAGAATTTTGATCTAATGGAGAACCAGTCTATTGTAGACCATGGCCAACAAATCACTGCAAGAAAAACATCACCATATAATAAACACTGTATATAATAAGCCTTCGACTAATCCTGACGAAAGCCTACAGAACAGGTTTGAATTGTGTACCTTGTTTTGCAGCTGAGACAACCGTCGGAAAGTCAGTTACTCCGGCAGAATCCTTCTGATTAGGAGCTATGAGTATCATGGCCAGCGTGGGATTAAGTGGCCTGCTCATTCATATACAGATATTCAACACGGGGGCTGGGTTAGGGGCCCACAGTAGATAGTTGCTATACTGATTATGGGAGCTGCATACTACTGAAAAACTGATTGAGGGTATCCCTGTATTTGAAGAGTGATAGGTTCTTAGATGCCATTTCTGTGATAAGACCCACAAAAAAGCTTGGGGAAAGTGTGAGGAAAATTCAGGTCCAGCTTAGGACCTGTTTATAAATTCTCCTAGGTGTAAAATAGCGGCCTGAAAAAGAAGAAGAATATTTTTCAAAAAATAATTACCATTATTCATCCAAAATCCCATGCTATTCCGCGCTCGCGCCCCTGAGGTAGATGCCAATTTGGAGGAAGACAATGCAAGAGAGAGAGAAAAAGAAAGTGGTTGGTATTCAATGCCTGCTATTCTTTCAAACAGGTCTACCCAGCAGGGCCTGTTCAGGTCAAATAGTGCACATTTGCCTTTAAACCTACATCCTTGCTTGGCCATGCCAAGCCTGGTTCGGGTCAGGTTAGTAGCCTATGTTACACATGCCTCTGATCATGTGTTGGCCATCCCTTTGCCCTCAGCACTCCTGAAGCATGCAGGCGGTGGTAGCTGCTGGCGGCCGCGGCAAACCACATTTCTCTGAGGCGATAGGTTTCCCTGTGTAGTCAACGCACAAGGCGCTTCGTGTCCGCATTCCCTCTCCACACATTTGAGAACAGGGGGACCAAGGCCCCATCTGCCAGATGGGGCACGGGAAGTCACTGCAGGGCTTGATGTCCTCAGGCTTGAGGGATTTGTTGCAGGCTGAGGAGGCCTGCCCTTCCACATCCAGGCACTCCACCGCTCGTCTCTGCCAGCCAGAGCCGCACGATTTTGAGCACTCAGACCAGTCTCCCATGACCCACTGTGACGTTAGCATGGGCTTGATTACGTTGGCCAGGTTCTTCTCCTTGCTCTTCTGTTTGCTGAAGTGGACGTCCTTGGGGATAAAGAAGGTGTATCTCACCCTTGGGGGGAACAACTCAGCGGAAACGGTCAACACCTGGACAGTAAGTGGCTCCGGGAGCTTCTGGAAACTTTGGATGCGTTCCAGGGTGGTAAGAGAGCCACTGTATCTCAGTACAGTCCCCTTGATGAAAATGTCTTCTTCCATAGCTGAAATGGCAAGGTTTCCATTCAAGAGGTATTTGCCATCCAGGGTTTTCAGGGCTAAATAATTTTGGTCGGGCCACACCCCTCGGCGACCGTGTTGCTTGATGTCAATATTGGTTGCTCCTGCGGGGATTGTGACAATGTCGTTATATCCAAATCTGTGGAGACCAAAGAGACTTGTTTGTTTGTTGTATTAATATTGTGGTTGCCTCTGGCTTTAAACAATAAAAGTTTTCATTTATTCATTCATCCATAGTCAGATAATTTTGTTACGTCCGTGGTTTTTAAAGACTTGTTTTTATTTCAAATTTCAAATAATTATTTCATACCATTTTATGCAAATGCTTTTAAAAATTAAGTGGCATGAAATAAATATTTCCAAATAAAATAAATCATTAATATGTATTATATCTACCACAGAATGAAATTGGCTTAAGTTGTCATCTCTCCCAAGCTACCCCTAGGAACTGTGGCTATGTCAGGGGACAAAGGACCGCTAAGGGAATGCCTAGCACCCTCACCAAACCTGTAAGTCCCAGGATTCTTGGAGGTGGGGGAGAGAGGGGTGATAATTCAGAAGCAGTTAGGGCTGTTGCTGCATCAGGTGCAGCATCCTAGAAATGTAGCAGAAGCTAGAGAGACACTTCATTTCCCAAGAAAAGAGGGAATTGGACAGATAGGGCAAAAACAATGAGTTTTGATAATAAATGCAATGCTTTTTTTTTTTTTTACAATTCCTTTATATATACCTGTCTCAAATCCCTGGATGAAGTATTGAAAGAATATTGCTATCTGCCTGAACTTCAAGGTCTGTATCTCCCTTGAGGGTTGTTGGAGAACTAGGCTGACATATCCTTAAGAATGGTAGCTGGCAGATCCTTGTTCTTGCTTGCACATCAGAGCTGTTTCTGGATTCCCCAACTCAGTTACACAGCCCATGCCCTACTGGTAGGAACATACACTGAATGGCAGCAGTTCTCCTGGGCTTTAGGTAGGGTTCTCTTCCAGCCCTACCTGGAGACACTGAGAAGTGAACCTGGAATCTTCTGCATGCAAAGCAGATGCTCTGTCACTGAGCTGCTGCTATTATTATTATTATTATTATTATTATTATTATTATTATTAATAATAATAATAATAATAATAATAATAATAATAATAATAACCTACTTCACGGCAGAAAGCCATCAAAATAGCATACAAAATAAAAGTGGAATAATACACAAGCTCTCAAAACAGTAACACCATTACTACAAACTCCAGAAACAGCACAACAAATTTCTTCAGCTACAAAACTGATATTCCATAAAGGACCATGGCCCCCTCTGCAAAGGAACTCTCCCCTGTCTTCAGCAGGGAAACTGCTTTATATATCGGTCGATCTATCTTATTACTGTTTGCACTGATGGGCAGTGCCTCTAGAGGGATACAGACAGGGAAAATTCCTACCTGTGCCTGAAAATGCCAGGAACTGAAACTAGGGTCTTCTACATGCAAAGCTATGAGCTTTCCCCTTTGATCTATGATTTTTGTGCTTCTGCAGCACCATCTTTAAATCCAGCTCCAGAACCATAATAAACAAGGAATCAGGTCAGCTATCGCCTCCTATGCAGTCTTCCTCTGGTCTACCCCGCCATCGCCCAACCATCTCCCTCTTTCGCAATACTGGGATTGGCTCAAGCTGCCCTGGTCTGCCTCATACTTAGATTTGTTGAGTGAGCCAGATATTTTCTTGCAAGTTGAGCCGTTGCCGCCGCAAATCCCACACTTGTCCAACTTCTTGGGCGAACCAATGATGTGGTCACAGCCAGCCTTGATGCACTGCCCACTCACACAAACAGAGAGGGTGTCGGGTGCACAGAGGGTCCCATCAGCTACCTGAAACAAAAACACAGCGAGAGCAAAGTGAGGTTCCAGTGCCCTTCTCTGTGATACCATGATTTGGGACAGGCAGCCCCAAACTCAGCCCTCCAGATGTTTTGGGACTGCAACTCCCATCATCCCTGATCACTGGTCCTGTTAGCTAGGGCTGATGGGAGTTGTAGTCCCAAAACATCTGGAGGGCCGAGTTTAGGGATGCCTGATTTAGGATAACTCCAGTCTGCTAAAATGTACATACAGTTTGCACATAATTCATTTTTTTGCTTTTTTGTTTAGTTGCAAAAAGAAGCTCAAATATTAAGAAAAGTGAATAAAATGGATTATAATTGGAAATTGTTTTAGTTTAAGAATGATATTGGAAAGCTGTTACTTTCAACTACAAGGAAACTCAGAAGGGAGGGACTAGATGAAGTCAACCAAGATGTTTAAAAGGTTGGATTTGTAAAGAATTAAGTTTGTTGTTATTGTTTATTGTTCCTTTTTTTCTTTTTTCATTCATTGATGTATTTTTCTTTCCCCCCTGTTTTCCCCCTGTTTTTGTGTGTCATTCTGCTTTGTGTTTTTTGTTATAATTGTGGAAAACCTATTTTTTTAAAAAAAAAAAGTGCTGTAACTGCTCGAAGGGATTTTGAGGTTACTCTCAGAGCAAAAGAGCAAGGCTTACTTTGGACTCAAACACTTTGAATTGACGGGTTCCCCCTTTAGCCCGGCAGAACAGCTTGCAGCGGTCGCGAGGTGACACGCCTGTGTACATGGGGACCCACTCCAGCAGATTCCCGTTTGTGTCTGTATAGTTGTAACTGTCATACTTTTCACACTGTTGCTCTCGAAAACTCTTGCCTGCAAAGGAAAGGAAAGGCAGCTGATTGCACACGAAGACATGGAAGCCCAGAAAAACAGCCATAGTCATCCTGACTAGTAGCCATCGATAGCTTTCTCCTCCATGAATTTTCCTAATCCTCTTTTAAAGCCATCTAGGGTTCTCTGTGACATGCTTCTGTAGCAAGTAATGATCTGGTTCATGTTAAAGGGCATAGCTAGACTGCAGCCATCGGTCGTGTTCACATCATACATTCAAAGCGCTATGTTATCACGTTAGACCAGAGCTTTCCAACTTTTCATGTTGTTGACACACATTTTAGACATGCATCATTTCATGACAGTAATTCAGTTTTACTAGCAAACCGGAGGTTAAACTAACTCCTTTCCAGCCCTGGGAGGAGGACGGGGAGCGCTTGCCCGACACACCTTCACACTGCAGCCAACACACTAATGCATCGCTACACACAGTTTGGAAAGCTCTGGGTTGGACAGTCGCAGCTTCCCCCAAGGAATTCTGGGAGCTGCAGTTTGTTAAGTGTGTTGAGTGTTATTCAGAGACTCCTATTATCCTCCCAGAGCTACAATCCTCAGTGGCTTAAAAAGCAATCTCTCCACCCAGGGAACTTTGGGAACTGTAGTTCTGGGAGGGCAATAGGGATCTTCTAACAACTCTTAGCAGTCAATAGCAGACTACAGCTCCCAGAATTCTTTGGGAGAAACCATGATTGTTTAAAGTGATATCATACTGCTTTAATGGTATAGTGTGAATTTGGCCTTAAACTAAGTTAGTAGTCATTCTGTCATTCCAGGGACCCCAGGTATTGTAGTTTTCGGGGGGGGGGGCAATATTAATGATCTCTAACAGGTCATTCTCTGCATCCTGACTAGACTAATAATCCCAGGATTCATGACAGATAAAGCAATAGAAAACTGACAAATGTCTGCAGTGTAGTTAACCCTTACAATATATTAGCTGATATCTTAACGGCTTCCTGCCCATCCTTACAATGGTTGCATTCTTGTCACAAGCTATTTCCCTTTGGTTGGGGTGGGGTCAGCTCTGCTTCTTCCTTCTGGAGTCAGTGGGAATTAAGGTTTGCCGGGAAACAGCTGATTACCATTCGGTGGACATTCCTCAGTGTGGCATGATTCATACTTGACTCTTTGGCCTTCACAGTATTTGCCTCCATTCTTAGGTGTGGGGTTGTCACACCCTCTTTCGGAGAAATGCACTCCTCCACCACATGTCCTGGAACATGGCCTCCATGGGCTCCAGGGCCCCCAGTTTCCATCCACTGCCGGCTGCAAAATACAAATCTCTGAGTTAAGGCCCTGATTCCAGCTGATTTACCATTGGGAGGCTGCCCCAGCCCCCGTTATCATGGTAGAGAAAAGACCAGCTTGCCCCCATCCATTGGCCATCCAATGGGGAAGTTGCTCCAATGCTGGTTTTCCCTCTTCCCTCCCTGGTCCTCTTTCCTTTTGTATCATGTCTACTGGATTTGTATAACAATTAGGAATTTTTGCATGCTTTAGTTAAATATATGACGACGACGACGACGACGACGACGACGACAACAACAACAACAACAACAACAACAACAACAACAACAACAACAACAGTATCAGGCATGAAGGGAAAATACACGATCCCTGTATATTTTTCCATGTGAGCGGGAAGGTGTTCCTGTGTTTATAATTTTGAAATTGCAGAAAGAGAAAGGGGTACACACCCCTTCCTGTTTGGAGGAGAAATCATAGAAACTGTGTTATTCAAGTGTTATCTGGCGTTTAGTAAGAGGTGGGCTGCCTGCTTCTCACTAGATGATTACCTCAGGCATCACTGTGTCTTGGGCCACACAGTGTCCATCCAAACACATCTTCTCTGCCCCACAGGGTGTCCCATCTGCCCAGGGCAAGCTGCCATTCCTGGTGTGGCACAGGCGCTCCCCTGCCTCCAGCTTACACCAGAGCTGGGAACAGATGTCCTCCTGCGTGGTGTTTGGGCAGTGTCGAAACTCCTTGCCAAAGATCTGCTGGCACTGATGATCAAGGTTGTATAAGGGGACTTGGCCTGGAAGGTCTGTGGGGAGGGCAATGGGTTCGGCAGGTTTGTCAAGCAGGCAGTCACCTGGTGAGGGAGAGAGGTAAAGAAGGTCACACCAAAGGCTACTTTTTATTCATTTCAATAATGAATAATAAGGATTTCAAAAGATGGTTGTATTTTGGCATATTGCATATTGTTTAGGAAAGTGTGAATCAGGTAGGTATGTCTTTAAATGTGTACTGTACTTCCCAGCTACTGCACAGCCATAGTCAAATCGCATACATAACAAAAGAAGTCTGTATTCCAATTGGAAATATCACCAAATCTAGAGAAGCTAAGGATTTCCTTGCATAAGAACAACCTCCTGGATCAGGCCAATGACCCAATGAGTCCAGCATTCTGTTCTCACAGTGGCCAAGCAGATAGATGCCTGTGGGAAACTCACAAGCAGGACTTGAGCACAAGGGCACTTGCCCCTCCTGTGGTTTCCGGTAACTGTGTTCAGAAGCACTGATGCCTCCAACCATAATGGCTAATAGCCACCCATTCTCCTCCATACATTTGCCCAATCCTCTGTTTTGTAATTTTCAATGCAAAATTACAACAAAAATTACAAACATAAAATCCAGAAAAAAACAAACAAAAATAAAGCAAAACAAAACAAACAGAAACAAAAACACACACACAAACGTACATATACACATATTGACTTCCTTCCTCTGTTTTGAGACCTCAAAATTTGTAATCTTTCTGAATTGTTGTATCTAATGTAAATTACCTCTATCTTTATACCCTTTGCACCGTTTTTCAATTTCTTTAACCCTGCAAAGCTTCATTCGTTACATACTGATATACTTAGTCCAGAACAATGTTTTTTTCATATATTCTTTAACACAATCCCATTCTTTTGCTAATTTTTGGTCCGATTGTGCCCTTAAGAATGCTGTGAATCTTGCCAAATTTATATATTCACAAAGTTTAATTTGCCATTCTTTTATTGATGGAATTTTTTTATTGATGGGGGGGGGGGGAATGCCCAATCCTCTTTTAAAGCCATCCAAGGTGGAGGCCATCTCTACCTCCTGTGGGAGCAACCTTCACTGTTTAACTATGCGCTGCATGAAGAAGTACTTTGCTTTACCTGTCTTAAAATCACAAAACCGTAGCACATGAAAAGTTGCAAAAGTGTTCAGATTCTGACACATGGCCTATCTTGAGTTTGGCATTGACTAAATGCCTTGTGCAACTGAAGAGGGAGAAACCACAATATTGTCAATATTGTCAGAAATGTAATCTTGACATTACCAAGGAGTTTCTATAAAAAAAATCCTTTCAGTAGCACCTTAAAGACCAACTAAGTTAGTTCTTGGTATGAGCTTTCGTGTGCATGCACACTTCTTCAGATACACTGAAGGAGTTTCTATTAGCCATTCTCAAAAGATGGAGTTTCTATTAGCCATTCTCAAAAGATGGATGGGCATCAATGGGAGTATCCCAGCAGACATCTGAAAAGGATAGCAAGTTTGATACCTACCGTGCCCTCCATCCAGAAATTCTGTGATGTGCATGGCACTGCAAGGGGACCATGGCAGAGTCTTGTTTAAGTGGATGAACAGAGGGGCCATCATGTGATGCTTCCCTAAGGTCCCAAAGTTCTTCTCACAGGCCTTGGAATCGTCATGAGGCATGCTGAGTACATGCCCTGGAATGAAAGAGCATAGAAACGGGAGGTGAATGAGCTATTCCTGCCTTTCTGAACTGATAATTGTCCTTGGAGATGGCTTCATTGCCCTAAATTCCTTTGCAATGTCTCTCCCATCCCCAAACAAAGTGCTATAATACCCTAGTAAACTTCTTTCCAAGTCTGCCATCTGAAAGCTCGGCTCACCCTGTACAAAAAAGGCCACTGAAAATAAAAAGTTACCCTAAAACAAAGCTTCAATTTTCAGTGCCATGATCCCTGTTACGCAATAAGAAAAGCTGAATTTTGAAACCTGCATTTTGCAAAGCTGCAGGTTTTCTATTTTTGCAGCACTCTTCTGCAACATTTGCATACTGCATAGTTTATTTGGCTTTTGCTAGTTAACTATACAACAGTGCACATGGCAATGAAAAACTTGTTCAGCAACTACTTGGGAAACGACTGTAGTTCAGTGATTGAGAACACGCCATGCAGGCAGAGAGATTCCCATCACAGGACTGGGAAAGGTTTTTGGCAACCACTGCCAGTCAGTGCAGACAATATTGAAGCAGATGACCAGTGTTCAGACTCCGTAAAAGACAGCTTCTGAGATTCCATTGGCTTCCTAAATTTTGGCAGTCATTGTTTAAATATATGCAAGCTTAAATTTCCAACTATGAGGGCTAGAAAAGGGTGGTGGTGTTTTTTTTAAGGATGGCAGTATGATGGGCTTCCTCCCGCCTGCTGTGCACATCAATATGGGCATAGTAACTACCTAGTTCATGGGCCAAAGTGTAGGCTGCCTGGAGACCCTCATCTTCGATCACAGAACAGCTCTTGTTTGGGTTGCACATGGTGCCTGTCTCAGCCACTCCAAGGGTCCTGCAGCCCTGGTGTCCACAGAAATCCTGTGAGTGAGAAAATGAAGCAGAAACTAGTACACAACGGAAACGGAGCCACCGTCACCCCCAATGGACCTCTCACACAATAATGTAAATGAACAGATCGTTCCACACTTGAAAGGAACTGATGTTTCAGTGGGGTAGCACCTGCCTTCTGGAACTGCCTTCCCCTTGACATCAAGGCAATCAGTATTTCAATGCCGGTTCTAAATGTGTTTTTATTGTATTATAACTATTGTTTTTAACTGCTTTGTCTTTCTTACTTTGTGTTTTAAAGTTGTTTTTAAAATTGTACGTTGCCTTGAATCCCAGCTTGGGATTTTTTAAAAAATTATAGCCCTGAGGTTTTTCTTAGGTCAGCTTGTTTTTTAACTTCTGGTTTTTACCAATAATTTTAATGTATATTTTATGTAAACCACTGAGAGTTTTTTTAAATAAACCACACCAATTAAGCGGTATACAAATCCTGTTTTTTAAAAGCAAATAGTGAGGAGGCCCACCTAATAGCTATTCTGTTATCTTTTTAGTGTCAGGGAAAGACCTTGTCATTCTCCAAGGGCTTTTGGAACTTCTTAGAATTTGTTAATTCTTTTAAGCAACTGTGAGGGTTTTTCCATAGAATTGTAGAATTCTAGAATTGGACGGTACCCCCAAGGGTCATCAACTGCCTGGAATGCAGGAATCACAGCCCAAGTGTTCCTAGCAGATAGCTTCCAGTGAAGGAGAGTCCACCACTCTCTCCCTTCCTCTCTTAGTGATTTGTTGTATGTTTCAGTTGCTGGCTTTGCTATATTATTTTATCAAACAGTATTGTTTTCAATCTTCCTGTTAGTCCAGCCTTCTAAACAAACCCTTATGTCAGGCATCCCCAAACTCGGCCCGCCAGCTGTTTTGGGACTACAATTCCCATCATCCCTGACCACTGGTTCTGTTAGCTATAATATATAATAATAATAATTTATTATTTATATCCTGCCCATCTGGCTGAGTTTCCCCAGCCACTCTGAGCGGCTCCCAATCAGTGTTAAAAAACGTACAGCGTTACATATTAAAAACTTCCCTGAACAGGGCTGCCTTAAGATGTCTTCTGAATGTCAGGTAATTATTTATCTCTTTGACATCTGAAGGGAGGGCGTTCCACAGGGCGGGCGCCACTACCGAGAAGGCCCTCTGTCTGGTTCCCTGTAGCCTCACTTCTCGCAATGAGGGAACCGCCAGAAGGCCCTCGGCGCTGGATCTCAGTGTCCGGGCTGAACGATGGGCGTGGAGACGCTCCTTCAGGTATACAGGACTGAGGCCGTTTAGGGCTTTAAAGGTCAGCACCAACACTTTGAATCGTGCTCGGAAACGTACTGGGAGCCAATGCAGATCTCGGGATGCAGAGCTAGGGATGATGGGAGTTGTAGTCCCAAAACCACTGGAGGGCCGAGTTTGGGGATGCCTGCCTTATGTATTTGGGGTGTGTGTGTGTCATCTCTAATACAGTGGTACCTCTGGATGCAAATAGGATCCATTCCAGAGCCCCGTTCGCATCCTGAAGCGAACGCAACCTGCGTCTGCGCATGTCGCGATTCGTCGCTTCTGCACATGCGCATGATGTCATTTTGAGCATCTGCGCATGCGCGAGGGGTGAAACCTGGAAGTAACACGTTCTGTTACTTCTGGGTCACTGCGGAGCGTAACCTGAAAACGCTCAACCTGAAGCATATTCAACCTATGACTGTAGATATTTACTGCAAGTATACTCTTATCTCAAACATTTTGATATGAATGCAGATGCTGTTTCCCACTCTGCATACAGTTCAGACTTCTAACGGTCATTTTTCTGGTTGCCTATTGCAAAGAGGAAAAAATGGCAATGTAACAAAGGGTGCTCCCAGATGACCTCTTTATTGAACCTTCGCTCTGGTTTGTTTGCAGGGAGATTAGACAATGTTGGCCTCTGAGCAATTCTGTCTACACGCCTGACTGCAAGCGTCTACACACCTGTCTCGTCAACAAGATTGCCGTGTCATAGTGCTCCGGGAGACGGTCACTTGCAGGGTTGAACTGCTGCTGCCACTTGCAGAAGTTCCTTAGCATGAGCCCTCCGTTGTCAGACACTTCTGGCCCAACCTTCTCATCTTCCACCACCACCACCTTCACCACCACCAAACTGATGGAGTTCTTCAGGCTGGGGTGCTTGTAGATCTGAGCAGCCACAGACATCAAAGTGAGGATGTGATTCTGAAACATAGAAGCAGCCAAGGGGGTCAAGGCAGGGGATGATATCTCATTCTTCATTCAGGGGGTGATACTCTGCATTCTACAGAGGGGTCTATTTTGTTTTGGTTTTTCCCCAATTTTTTTTTTATTGATTTTGACAAATATAACATATAAAACATACAAAAGAAAACACATTACAATACTAAAAAAAGAAAAGAAAAAAGAAATAAAAATATAAATACATATTCCTTCTAAAGTTCATTTTAATTTCCTCGAATCCCCCCTAACTGAATTTCATTATATCCCCTTGTAACAGCTGCTGGGACAGAGCAATAGGAGCTCACACAGATTCAAACCACCAACCTTCCAATTGGCAAGCCCAAGAGGCTCAGTGGTTTAGACCACAGCGCCACCCACATCCCTAAAACTTTGTGTCTGATACTAGTTGCGATGGGAGAATCTGGCAATTTCAGTTCTCATTTTTCCAAACTTAAGCTTAGTTCTCCACATTTTTATGTTGGTTTGCCATGATAATAATAATAATAATATCCTCCTGAAAATTAATCTATTTAGGTGCAACTTTCTCTGAATATACACATTTTCAATGCAATTTTGCCTAACTGTATTTTTGCCAAGCCATTCTCCCTAATATGCATTTCGGTACAATATCTTCACTAATTTGTACATTTAATGCACATTTTACTCAAATATATGCTGCTTGGCTGGAGAACTGCATTGCAAAATTCAGAAGTGCAAACTTTGAAGAATGTCTGTGTGTTGGGTCGGTCCACACATTGTTTCAGGTGAGTCTTGCATGTGAACTGAATTGAATTCCTCCCTCATCTCTAGCTACTAGTGACATGGTTTTCCCTACCTTGGCAAATGCAGTTGAACACAGCAAGAGAAATGGAAGGCATCAAAAGATAATTGACACCCCTAATCCCCCCTGATACTGATAATTCTACTGTCTGAATGGCAATGTACCACAAGTAAGAGATCAGAAGCAGTTAAAAAAGAGAGATGGTTATAAGGGTTGCCAAAATTGGGGGGCTGTGGACACATTTGCAAAGCTGGGAAACTGTTGAGGGGACTACACACCCATACAAACACACACACACACACACACACACACACACACACACACACACACTGCAACCTGTTCTATTGGCTGCAATAGAATGCTTCATTCGAGTCTAATTTCATTGTGTGGGAGGGGCTCTAATTGATTGGTGTTGACTTCAAGCCAGCATGGGATTAGCTACACTCCAGAGTTTCCAGTCAGGAACTCTGGAGCGTAGCTGATCTCTGCCAAAAATGGGGCTTGATTGGTGCTGACTTAAAGCCCCACATTCAGCAGGGACAGGCTCCACTCAAGAGCTCCCAAGTGGAAGCAATCTCAGCAGGATTGCCTTTGGTGCCAAACTTAAACAGTGAGAAATACAAGCCTCACTTGCCAAGGAATAATCACAGCACAGCAGAAGAGGGCTGTTGCCTTCATACCCTGCTTGTGAGTTTTCCAGAGGCACCAGGGGCAGAGCATCAGCTTAGCATGCAGAAGCTCCCTGGTTCAGTCCTTGGAATCTCAAGGTAGGGTTGGGAGAGAACCCTGCCTGAACCTCTGGAGACTTGCTGTCAGGCAGTATAGACCAGGGATTGCCCACGTGTTCTGAAGACATCACAGTCTACAATTCCCATCATTCCTGCCCACTGGCCATGGTGGCTGGGGCTGATGGGCATTGTAGTCCATCTGGAGGACACCATGTTGGCTACCCATGGTGTTGGTTGGCATCCATTTGTCTTGGGAGACAATGGAGGTGTGTGCCTTTGGGGGTGAAACCAAACTGTTGGAAGGTCACAGCGTCTGCTGTGGCTGTAGAGACCGGAGGTCGGCAACCTAAGGCCCATGGGCTGGATACAAGGGGAATCCGTGGGTTTTTTTTTCATGGCACGGGCACCGCTCCCCCCGCTGACATTTTCCCCGCTCTCCCTCACTGCGGCAGAACCTCCCCCTCCTCCCAGTGTAGCAAATCGCTGGCCAGTCGCCTGCTAAGGTTTGAGACCCTGGCCAATGGGTGAGCGGCGCCTGAGCGTGGCCAAGAGGAGGAAGGGGGCTGGGCTGAGCTGGCCGAGTGCATTTCCAGCAGCCCCTCATTGGAGCAAGCTGTTTGCTGCCACCGCCTGTGCCACTGCTGCTCTGCCCTTGCAAGCAGCAGAGGCTGTCAGAGGAGGAATAAGCAGCCCGAAAACAGTCCTTTTGGGCTGCTCATTCCTTCTCCGCCACTTCTGCCACTGTCGTTGGTGGAGGAGGAGGAACGAGCAGCCCCAAAGCAGCCCTTTGGGGCTGCTTGTTCTTCCTCCGCAGCTGCTGCCACCAGCCTCTGCCTCACAGCAGCACCCTAGGTAGGCAGGGGGACGGGAGGGACTGGGGGGTGGTGGAGAGAGAAGCCCCCTCTGCCATGTGCATGTGCGCACACACGCACTCTGGCTCACCAAGAGGTTTGTGGTGCGGTGAACCGGCCCACCCCCCAAAAAGCTTGCCGACCCCTGGTAGAGACTGATGTGGGAGAGATACGTTTTGTTGCACCTGGCACAGATGAAGCTGTTCGGTTGTGTGGCTGCAGATGCACCACAGCATTTCCTCTCTCTGCGTTCCTCCCAGCGGTCATTCCTCCTCTGGTCACTGCTATGGATGCTCAACCTGACTGCCTGTCTCCAGGCACTGCAGTCGTGTGCAAGGGATTCCCACATGGCGGGGTTGGTGTTGCCAGCCTTCATGCTATGTTTGCAGACATCTTTGTAACACAGAGTTGGTCTGCCAACGGGCCTGGTGCCTGAAGCCAGTTCTCATAAGGGCATGTCCCTGGGGATCCTGCCATATTCCATTCCGAGGACATGACGAAGCCAGTGTAGAGGTCACTGAGACAGGAGTGCAAACATGCTGGGAATGTAGGCATGGGAGAGCACATCTTTGTATAGAGCGGCAATACTTATCTAGAAGGACCATCTATAAGGCAACTTCCTATGCTCCTATCTGGTTGGCCAATGGATCAGATGGACCTTTGGTCAGATCTTTTGTTCTGCAGCCTTTTCAAAGAGGCCCAGCAAGGCTGACTCCAATGAGTAGTATGGCAAGCCTTGCCTTTGTGAGATGTAGGCGATATACACCAATGACACATTTGTGAATGGGATGTCTTCCTACACAGACCATTTGCGTATGCTCTTGAGCCTTCACCCTGCAGCACCTCCTGCTCGGGTAAACGAGACAGTGGGGAGATGACCTCATATATCAGACACTCCAGCTATGTTTAAGTCAGATGTTAACATCTTATCAGAATTCTGGCTTCTTTTGGCACTGGCTCACGGAACCGTCTTCATGACAGAAAAATGCAGGCGTTACACAACAACACGGCTATTGAGAAACAGCAAACAGCCCCTGCATTCCCAGACGTGCTTCCCTGTGTCAGCTTCTCGCCTTTGTGACTTCACCATAATTGTTCAATTAAGGCACACCAATAATACTTAGAAGCAACTGTGCAGACTGTGTTCTACTCCCTACTCCATGCACCTTCTCTGCCAACTGAAGCCAGGGAAGTTAACACCAATACAGAAGAGATTAGAACATTGGGCCCAGTTCTTAAATAGCCAGCCTTGCTTTTGAATGAATGGTATCTGCTACCAGTCAGTGGATTATGATTGTGTAGGCCAGGGATGGGGAACCTGTGGCCATCCAGCTGTTGTTGGACTCCCATCAGCACAGCCAACAGTCAGAGATGATAGGAGTGTCGGAGCTTCCATACAACTGAGCTGTAATAGCTCTCCTCCTCGTCGTATCTTCGGAATCCACCAACCTCTGCTCTGACAGTGATTAACAACCTAAGCCTTTAATGAGGCTTCAGGCACGCTCCCCATTACGCAGAGTACCCGGACAGCAGACGGAGCCAGGAAATATGTGCTACATTGCTACATTTATTTCTATCTACGCAGGACAGAAAAGAATATGCATCTGTTCTCTGTGAGAGACAGTGAACAACAGGAACAAAGAAACAGGAAACCAGTAACTTCAACATCCGTCTCTCGTGAGACTTCCAACAGTCTGGAATGTCAACAGAGTCTTGTGACTGCAAAAACTGCACAGTGGCATAACAGAAATCTAACAAGGAGTTGGAGAGCCAAAGGTTAGCCAGCCCTGATGTGGACTGTGGATGAATGCCTTTTACTCCTCTGAAGTTCAAGTGCAGCTGGGTCTTTTGGTCAGGTGGCAAGCAGGCAAGCTGAAGGTGTTCAGAGGAAGGCCCTGGCAGCCTCCCTCAGTGACATCATACCCAGGTGAAGGGAAGGCAGGAAGTCTGAGAACTTGACATCACCACATGGCAACAGATTAGCCCTGGTTTGCCAGGTCAAGAGGATTATGGTCTGTGGCCTGAATGCCTGTTATTCCTTTCACTAACCTGGTGAAACAGGAGAAAAGCCAGTATCTGATCTGGAGGCTCCTGGTCTGAAAAAGTCCTACCATGTATTTCATCAGGCCCTTTTCAGAGGTTATGGCAGTCTGAATGTGGATACCATCTGGAGGAACCCAGACCATGTGGGGCCTCTCCATGGGATGGGCTGCTTGTGCAATGCTGACTATGCCTATGAAACTTTGCATCGTTAAAATGGACCTGAATTGCACGGCTCTTGCTACACACGAAAAGCCAATTTAGCAGCTGCATGGTTTGATTTCCCATAAGCGACCAGAACCCACCCCTAATATTGTATGAAGCTGGCCCAAGGCCCCTAATGTATGGAGCAGAAGACAATACAACATTTACTCAGGCTGTGTACACACCGTACATTTAAATCACATGTCTTCTCCCAAATAATTCTGGGGACTCTTAATTTGTTAGGGATGCTGGGAATTGTAGCTATGTAAGAGATAAACTATGGCAGACAGGATTATTTGGGGGAAGTCAACGTGCTTTAAATGTATGGTATGTGCACAGCAGTAGAGAAAGGGCAAGTGTCCACACAAGCCACTGGTGTGGTTGCTGGTTATGTCCTTCCTGCTCTTTCCAGGCTGACAGTGGATAGCAATCACATCACTGATGTCAGGTCACATAAGCTGAGGCCGCTTTTCTCAGCACAGATCCTTTAATTTTTTTCTACCTCTTCTTATCCCCTGTCCTCCACCCATCCAGCAGCCCTGCATACAAATGCTCTGGCTCCTTATCCCTGCCTTGAATCCACAAACAAATAAAAAAGCTGGAAAGCAAAGATGTAAACTAAACTGAGCAAACAGCTATTTGATGAAGATTATGAGGTCAGGTTCACTTGTTCCACCATCTGGTGTCTATTTACACCCTTTCCCTCAGCTCTTTTCTCTTTCAGGAGGGGAACAAAGAAGTTTGGCTGGCCCCAGAGTGAGAGAACCTGGCTGCTGTGGGGTAAACAACAGCCACCTGGGTAAAGAAGCCCCTTGGGCTGGTGATGGAAGGGACATTTCACTAGGCTGGACTCTTGAGGAGGCGGATTCGAGAGAGATTGGTTGGCCCTGTTGCCCTGAAGACTGTTGCACAGGCTTTGAGCTTCTCCGAAGGCAGGCAGAATTCCTCTTGTCCCACTGCTTTCCACAGGGGAAAGCCACTTTTTAGCACTCAGTTGGAGCAGACAGCAATAGGGTTTTCTGTGGATTGCCATTTGTTCCGATTTAGAGCTAAAGAGTGGGTTTTCCCTTGGGAAAGGAGCAGGGTGAGGGGAAAACAGCTTGGACCCGTGCCTAGAAAGCATGGGTCAAGCAGAAAACTGCTCGGCCCCATGCTTTCTAGGCATAGGACAAGGGGCAGTGTAGACAAGCCCTAACTGTGTCTCCAGCAGCTTCTCCAAAGCTGGTTATTAATGGTCTTGACATCAGCCAGGTTGTCATTCTGCTTGTGTGACTTGCTAGTCTTGTTCCAGGTATTCTTCATCTGTCTTGCTCCTTACCACTTTCCTGCCTGCCTGCCAGCTTCCCAACCTCTTTGCTGCATCCTTCTTCCCAACCCTTTCGAGCCAACTTTTCCAGATTCATAGACCTCCAGGTTGATCCCGCCAGGATTTAAGGTAGTTGCTCAGGCCTGCAGGCAAACATCTATGGGCTCATCCAAACTTTGATTTGTGCCACGATTTGTAAGCACAAGTCTGTGCTTTCCAGGCACAGGTCTGAGTAGGGGTTTTGTTTTTTGGTCTCCTCAGGAAAACCTGCTGTTCACTGTTGAATCAGAACAAACGTCAATCAGTTTTTCTGTGGATCAGTGTTTGTTCCAATTCAGTGGTAAACAGCGGCAGTGTTTGGCAGAACAACAACAAAACAAAAACAAGAAACCCTGCTCAGACCCATGTCTGGAAAGCATGGACCTATGCTTACAAATCATGGCACGAATGGAAGTCTGGATCAGTCCTCTGTCTCTCTTCCCAAGCCACACACCCTTAAGGGTTTTTTCCTGCCTAGAATGTATCCTCAAAACTCTTGCTTCCTTGGAGGGAGGACATAGAGGGGTGTGTGAGTGTGCACAGACTTTGCTTCTGCCCCACCCACCACTGGCATGTGGGCCCAGGAAAGTTGCCCAGAAGGGAATATGGCTTTCGGGATGAGAAATATTGTGGGTAGGGAACCTATCTAGGCTACTATTGTCTGTTTTGACTGATGGAGTAGAGCTTTTTGCCGCCACCTGCTACTTTTAGTTGGAGGTGTCAGAATTTGAACCTGTGACTTCCTACCTGCAAAGCATATGTTTTACCGCTTTCCTTCCTCGGTTGTCCCTCAGCTTCCCATGTGTTCAAACAATTGCAGCTCTTCACTGAAACCACTTAAAAGATGATGGAGGTAAAGGGATTGCCGCTTCCTCGGGACCACCCAAAGAGTGTTTGAGCTGTGTTTGACCTCGAACTTTGGGTCAGAGTCTAATTTAAAATATCACCATTTGAGTCTTTTAACAGAATTCCACTTGTAACAATAATAACGGAACTATTATAGTGACTCAGTTGCACCTGATTAACAATCTACAGTGCAGAGATTCTCCACAAAACATGACTCACTGAACTGTATTCATATCCTTGGCATTCACTTGGACCCCTGTGTAAAACAGAGTGGAAATAATCCACTTGGCACTTCTGTGTAGCTTAGAGCTTGCTGATGACTCTTGGTTGAAATATTCAGTTAAATATGTCTATTGTTATAGTCCAGTCAGAGGGCAAATATTTAGCATGAATAAGGTGCCAGGTTCAGCCTCTGATAATTCCAATTAGAGAGTCTAAAGTAGTTAGGGAAGAAGCAGAGCTAGGAAACACTTTTGTTGGTGTGTACAGACATACATAATCAGAGGTGTCAATCCTGGATAAAGCTGAGGAGGAAATTGGTTCTATTAATTTCCATCCTGCAGAACTGATTGGCTAGACTTTATGACACAACACACATTGGCTAGCTTTTGTGACATCATGGAGCCAGCATATGCTGACTGATTAGTTTTTCTGATGTCATGGAGCCATCTCTCCCCACGCCCGATTCTCTAGAGTAGTTTCTCAAGGAAGAAGAGAGGGGAAAGAAGAAATTGAACAAAACCTAGTAGGAGAAACCCAGTTGAGTGTCCCCTTGACTGAAGATGCAGGCTTGTGCCGGTACTTGTCAAGCATGTTCAGTGTACACTTCCAAAGTGTGGCTGCGTCAACATATTTTCAAACCTATCTAAGCTCATTAGGGAGTCCGAACTGGCTGCAGCTCCATTGTGTGTACACTCAGAACCATTTCACAACTTCCACAGTATCAAATCCAGATTTGCTATCAGGTGCACGCTCAGTTGGGAACTGCAGCCAATTCTGGCTCCCCAATGAGTGTATTGTGCTACACATTGCATTTTTGGAGTGTACAACAAATGCACTGTAAGCGCACAAATAAGAAAAGCAAAGTGAGAAGAATCAGCTCCAAGGAGCAAGAATCAACGCTCCGCTGGTGCCTTGCGGTGGAGACACTATCAGGTCAGATTGTGTCTGAGGGAAGGCCTGACCACAGTAGCTGGCCACATAGAACAGACTCAAGAGGCACCGTCTTGGAGCTAGTGGTGCAAAGCTAATAAGAGTCAGCTTGTTGGGAATCATTTGCCTTGGGGAAAGGGGAGCGAAGCCGGCAGCCTGTGCTGTTTACCAGACTATCAGCAGAATTCTTGGTAGTTTCTGCAAGGACCTTGGCTCCCATCTCAAATATAGCACCTCCGTTGGCGGTTTAAAGTGCGAGCCAGGAATTTCCTTGCACAAAGCCAAGTGGCAGTCAAAGGATGCTGCAGGCAGTGTTTGGGCATCGGATAGCTGGAGAGGGGCTGAATCACCCCACTCCTTGGCTTCCTCCTTCCCTTCTCCCCCATTGGGACTGCACCCACATTTCATTTCCCTAAGATCTTTCTCCACCTCTTTGTCTTGCCTCTTAAAACAAATCCCTTCTCCCTTTCTCTCCTGCATTCTTTCACCTTCTCATTTCACCTTTACAACTTTGATCATTTCAGACCTGCACTGAGGGGCTGTAGCTTTGCATGCAAAAGGTCCCAGGTTCAGTCCTTGGCTTCTTCAGGTAGGACTGGGAGAGAGACTCCTTGTCTTAAATCCTGCAGCACCACTGCCAGTCGCTGTAGACCAGGGATAGTCAACCTTTTTATACCTTCCACCCACTAATGCATCTTTCTGGATGGTAAAATTTCCTTACTGCCCACCAGTGCTCGATGAAAGAAGGATTCAGCTTGTGCCCTAGAACCCCCTGCTGCCCACCTAGAATCCTGAAACGCCCACTAGTGGGCGGTAGGGACCAGGTTGACAACCCCTGGTGTAGACAGTGCTGAGCTAGATGGATCACTGGTCTTACATGGTATAAGATAGATTCCCATTGTTGTGAGTTTGGGCTGTAGATTAGGCTGTACAATGTCCAAGTCCCTTCTAATTCCTGGTTCCTGCAAAGGTTAAAATCAAAAGGGTTTAAATCATAATTGAGGAGCCAGGCAAAGGCCATGACCCCTGCATGTGAGTTGCTAGCATAAGAAAGCAAGAAAGCTTCTGGGTGGGCCCTTTCCCTCTCTTGGCTGGTAGTGAGAAGGTCAATAGCCAGTGTGGGCTCTAAGTAGGTGTCAGGAGCGCGTGCAGGAGCCAGGCCCTGTGACCAGTAGGGCTTCGCAGGACTGAGGCCTTCCTAAGTTTGTTCTGGAGAGGCAAGGTGTGGCCGCACAGGTGAGGCTGCTTGATAACTCACTGCACCTGGTGGCAAGAGCCGGGAAGGGATATAAGGTCAGCATTTCCCTTTGGCTCTTTGCCATAGCAACACGTTTCCTGCCTTGCTGTGTTTGGCTCCTTGCTTCCTGATCCTTGGACCTTGGCTCCTTGCTTCTTGACCCTCATACCCTTGACTTCATGACTCCTTCTTTCTCGACCCTTGGACCCTTGACTTTGTGACTCCCTGCTTCCTGACCCTCGGACCCCTGGCTTCTGGACTGTAGTTCCTGCTCCCACCCTGCCATCTTGCCCCCGGTCCCGACGACCTCAGCCGGGACTTTGATCGCCCGTAGACTGGACCATGACAGCAGGCTGCAGGTAGAAGCCTAAGAATGAGAGTAATGCTTGATTTCTGCTTGAAGCCAAGGCTGTAGCTATGGAAGCAGCAGTACTGTACCTTCTAGGGTGTTAATGCTGTGAGCCCTTCCATCTTTGGCTTGGGTTGTATATATGTGTAAATAAGCCATTTATCTTAAGTCCCCACTGTTCCTCATTCCAAGGAAACTGAACCCTGGGCAAGTGCCTGGAAGCACTGAATCAGCTTTCCATGACAAGTTAGTAGGAAGAAAGAAGTGGAGGGAGAAAAGGTAAGATTTAGCAAGGTCCAAAGTCAAACTCTTTGATACGTTCAAAGTTCAATTGTGGGAAAGTAATTTCTAGGAGCATTTGCTGCAGTTTTGATAATTGGTCATTATTTTTTTTGTAATTTTGTTTTGATTTGGTATCACAGTGCTTTAAATGTATGCCATGAATGTGGCCAATGTCCAGTTGTAATCCGAACAACAACCCTGTAGAATACGTCAGCATTGTTATCTCTCAGGTTGCAGATTGGGCAAGGGGAGTAAGACCGAGGGAGGGTGGCAGGTCTGCAATCACCGAGTAAGTATTTTTAAGTTAATAGCTGAACAAAAACTTAATTGATTCTAATTTGCTTCAGTAGTCTCATATAAATCTTCTTTTCTGTGTGTCACTTTGAGACTTTGTGGGGGAGGAAAGCAATCAGATAATTAAATTTAACGCCTGCCCTTCACCATGGCTTTTAGCAATTTAAAATTTAGAATTAAAAACAGTTAAAACGGGTGACAGGAATAGGGTGGGTCCTGAAAACGTCTCAGGTGTCAAACAAGAGTATGGATTGAGCCCGCATTCCATCTTGTAGTATTTTGGCTCAAACATTGACCTCCCCATAATCCAATTCCCCACTTGTGGGAGGAAAGTGGCATCCCTCCCTACGGCTGCTTTTCCATTTCCGGTGTCTGTCCCCTGCGATTGCATTTCATTGTTTAAAAAAAGTGTTGGGAGAATGTTACGTGTTTTCCTTCTGCAGTGCCTTAGCTTGGCCCAGAGTCCTATAAGGGAATTTAAAGCTATCTTATTACAGCAGGAATAAAGGGAGGCACAAAATGGGAAGCATATCTTGGCAAAAATCTCCCACTGAGCAGGCGAGAGGAGGACCAGTTCCAAAACTTTTTGCTGCAACGATGGTTCCCTGGTTCCTCAAAAAATCTCGCTAGAAATCACCAGTGAGTCTTCAGAAACTGGGGCATACCCGTCCATCATTCTCCCTGACCTAAATCCGGACTCTACCCTTATTTGCCTATCTGCATTGTATGCAACGTGGTCCAGTGGACCTTTGCCATATCCCGTGAGCCACACACAGAAGCTGCTCCCCATAACTCATTTGGGGATTCTGTTCTGACCCTCCACTTAGGCATCCTTCCTCTAGATCATGTTTCCTGCCACAAGCAGAATGGTGGAGTCCCTGACTCTGTCCATTTAAAATATGTAGACCAGCTATTTGTAAGCTGGATGCCATCCAGTTGCTAGTATGGCGTAAAAAAGTACAACCCTCTTCCCCACAGGGCGGCTGCCTGATTTATCTCTGCACTATCCGTTGCTTGGGATTTGCCTCCTGCCATTTGTTGGGAGCGGGCAATTCTGTCCCACTAGGAGGAGACTGGTGTATTCAGTCACTCGAAACAATATCAGATAGCCCCAGATGGGGCTGTGTGCTGTGTGTATATGCATGAGTCAGGCACCGAACTGTGTCCTGAAAGCACAGTGCAAAAGGAAGTCTGCATGAGCCCTTACTCGTATGCCGTTTTGGGGTGAGAATGAGGCATGCATCATTAGATCTTATGAAGCACCTTCATGCATCAAACCAAAGGTCTGTTTACATCCAGCATCTTTTCCCCACAATGGCCAACCAGATGTTGCTGGGAAACCCACAAGTAAAAATGGAAAGCAGTATCCCCACTTCCAACAACTGGTGTACTCCTGGAGGCTGACTAGAGCTGCCATGGCTAGAGTCGCCTTCTATGAATTTGTCTGATCACTTTTTCAAACTAATGGATGGCAGGGAGTTCCATAATTGTGTTTAGTTGGATGTACCTCCTCCTTGAATGTACCTCTTCCACCTATCAATCTCACTGGGTGATCCTGAGTTCTGGTATTATGGCAGAATGAGAAAAAGCTCTTTAATGCACATGCATAATTCTACTAGATTGATTACATCACTTGCTGCTTAACTTTCTTTTTCTGAACTAAAATGTCCCAATTACCATAGCCTCTCCTCATAGGCCAAGACACTGCAGCCTCCTTGATAATCTCAGTTCTCCCTTTCCTGCCCCCTTTTTGAGTATCCTTTTTGAGAGGTTCAATTTTTATGGGAGTTGGGGGGAGGAGTGTGTGTCCTCCATCAAAGTCTTAGGAAACACTGACACACAGGGGGCATTTCACAATGAATTCTGAAGCAACGTCACCTGTTTCTTTTCAGCGTGGGACATGAGCAATTGTTTGACAACCTGATAACCATAATACTATTCCAGGGCTGGCCTGCTTTCCTCCCAGCCCTTGGAAGCTACTCATGCTGGGTCCTCAGCCATCGCCTCCAGAATAACAATGTTCACTTGTGTGGCGCGTTTTTCATACCAGAGTGCTTCATAATCAGCAGTTGTTTTGCCAATGTTTGCTCTAGAGGAGGACTGTGGCAGCTGTTTAGCATTACATAGAAGGTAGAGGAGGAAGTGGAGAAGAATCCTGTAGTCCACTGTGTGTGTGTCTGTGGATTGCAGACTTGGAAAGAGCCCTACAGCTTTTGTGTGGAGATACGTTTCAGAATCTGCATATTAACTCCTCAAGCTTATGGCTCCAAGCAGATACCAAACACAGTTCAAGCTGCTTTTATGCACCTTTGCATGAGAGCATACATCTAGTCAGGTGCTTTGGAAGAGAGAAGGGCAAATACCTAAATCTGAGTTGCAGAACTTGAGACCTAGGGGCAAAATGTGCCCCCCGACTTCTCTGTTTGGCCCTTGGGACTCTCCTCAGGTCACACACTCTTCCCCTGTTTCTTCCTTCCGTTTCCTTCCTGGAGTGTTTCTGCCACTGTCCTTCAACTCTGATGATGCCTCTTTCTTGCCAGACTGGGGACAGAGAGGGGTATGTGTAGAAAGCAGCCTACTGCACAAAGGTGAAATGTATATTCATTGTTCCGCCCGCTCCTGGCATCTTGATGATGGCAGAAGGTTGCCCAGGAGGGAGTGGTTCAAAAAAGGTTCCCCACCCCTGACCAAATGGAACTAGACCCTCATTTTGCTTATCCTTTGGGTCTCTTCCAAGGATGTAGTCAGACTCCAGATGCGGCCTGAGCTGAGCCTTGCAAATTGTACCCCTCCCCACTATCTGTCTAAGCAGCTTGACCCCTCTGGGAGCCACATGTCAGTGGTGGACAGGGCCAGAAGCCAAAGTGGGGGCAATGACAAATATACGGTTTCCCTTTGTGCAATGGATTATTGGGTCTTCTCTGAGTATAGCTAGCATATGACTCACTCTATCCAGAGCAGGGGACAGAGCAGCCTAGGCAACGATACAAAGCAGGAAGGTATCTGGTGATAGTTGTTTGGGAGGTAAAACAGAAGCCACCCCCTCTTTGTCCATCTGTGTGAATCTGAGCTATTTCGGGGGCCCCCTCCACCACAATTAATGTCGGAAAACAACTTGCAAAGGACGCATCTGACCTTTTTAATGTTTAGTGATGAAAATGCGGCTGCGAGGATTGCAAGGAAGCCAAGTAAACATGGACCCTTCTGACTCAATGTTTCTGCAACATGTGTGTACCTTTTCAGGCAGACCAGACCGACACACACGTATTTCCCCTCCATCTAACCCCACCACCAGTGCCATCAGAAACAGCTGTGGGCAAGTGATATACATGGATCCTTTTGTTTGGTTAGTCTTCCACAGGAGATTGGAATGATGTACTGCTGCTAATGTAGGCCTCCTGAAATGTGAGGAAGATGTCAAAGGGCTTTCATTGAACACTATAAACTAGGGGAAGCCAACGTGGAGCCCTTCAGATGTTTGCTGCATTTCAGCTCACATCATCCCTAACCACTGGCCATGTCGGCTGGGGCTGATGAGAGATAGAGCCCAACATCTGAAGGGCACAGCATTGGCTATCCCTGCTTAGCTTTAAATGAGCTTAGCTATCATGGATTCCCCTCATGGAAGTCTAGAAAATATATCCCTGTAGCTGTTGTAGGCTAGCCCTCCACAGCCTGATGGGGATCTACACAGCATTGCTTTCTCAACTGTTATGACTTCTCCACAAAGCAACCTTGGAAATTGTAGTTTGAGAAGAGAGATAAGCCTTCTCCATTTGACATCTGTAGCCTGGAACAACCTTCCCTGACCTGATGCTTTCCAGATGCCACCCAGCAGCGGCTGATGAGAGTAATAGTCCCAGGCATCTGGAGAGCATCAGGCCCTGCAGACCTGCACGCCATAGGTCAGCCGCTTAGCACAGTATTTGAGTATCAGTTGGGTGGTAGAGGGAGCAAGATTGGGGGCAGGTACCCAGCACCTGTTGCAAATGCCTAACCAATCCACACTATAAAGTTAAAGGGGCATAGGAAGGTGGGTGTGGTACGCCCCGGGTGCCACCCTGATGGTGGGTGACAAAATGGCCGGCGGCACTCACTGCAGGGCCTGCAGCGCGCATGAGCCACGTGTCTTGGCACCTGCAGGCTCCACACTGTCTGCTGGCTGCCTCCCCCTGTTATGTACTGAAGTTCTCACCCTGGGCCAGCAGAAGGGATACTGTAGATAGTTTTCACTCAGGTCCACATATGCAAATAAGGGATTGAAAGTGATGTTCAGTGATTGGATAGTTACAGAAAGTTGTTACAGATGCGTTGTAGTGGAGCTCTATATAAGCAGGCTGGCTGAACCCTTCAGTTCTGTGAATAAACAAGGGCTGTTTGAAGAATCGCTGTGTCGTTTGATATGGTCACTCACAACTTAACACCCCCCCCCATCTGTAGGGTGGCTGAGGCCCCACAGCATGCCCAGTCCCTCCCCAAGGGCACCCTGCGCTCTGTGCCGCCCCTATGGATGCTGCGCGGCACCCATAGGGACAGGGCATGTGGTGCCCATAGGGAAGGCACAGGCCATGCTGTTCCTATGGGCGGTTCACCCTGCTCCTATGGGTGGTTCGCCCCACCCCTGGGCACACCTCCCCAGGTGCCCAAGTTCCAGTGCACATTTAAAACACATGACTTCCTCCAAAGAATCCTGGGAGCTGCTATTCCAACCTCACAGGGCTACAATTCCCAGCACCCTTAACAAACTATACTTCCCAGGGTTCATTGGGGGAAGTCATGTGTTTTAAATGTGTGTCTTTAAGTGTGTGATGTGGATCTGCCCCAAGGCAGTCTCTAACGTCATCCCAAGTCTTTAACAGGGGGAAACACACCTGAGCAAGATCCAAAATTCCCAGTGTGCAGAGGATTCCTATGACTATGTATGGACTGTGAAGGACTGTAAGGGGGTGTGAGCTTCCAGAGGGACATACTGTTCCCATTTGTTGCTTTGAGATCAGAATCCCAGCCTAGGAATACTGCGAAGCGCATGGGTTTGGCCACTGCTTGGATGTACGGCTGCATGGGACGTGATGTATGCTGCTCTGAAAGGCAATCATAGCTGTCAACGTTTCCCTTTTTATAAGGGAAATTCCCTTATTCCGAATAGGATTCCTCGCAAGAAAAGGGAAGAGTTGACAGCTATGAAGGCAATACTGTTAAGAAATTTAAGAAATCAGCACACTTGTTGTGCCCAGCCCTGCTCAGGGATTCTAAGAAACAAAACAAAAACCAAAAACAAGTGCAGTTTCGAAACCACAAGTATAAATCAGTGCAGCTTTGAAAGGTTCAGCCCGCCATCTTGATTCAAAATGGCGAACAATTGTACCCAAACAGAGACAAAAATCTGATGCTTGTTCTCAGCAGTCATCATCCAAATATGGTTACAATATCTTAAGAGGTGTCTAAAGGCATAGCAAACAGACAAACAACTATCCAAAATAAATCACTTCTAGGGAAAAACAACAATTGTCGTTCAATATCTTCCTATTTTGGGAAATCCATTGTATTTCTTGACTACTGTACAGATTTACGATTCATATTTTACCCAGTTTAGACATTCTACTGCTGCTGGCGAGATTCCCAGATCCGCATGACGTCTGGATATAAGGGGGTTATTAGTATTACAGAGGTTTGGCACTGTAGCAGGGAGTCTATCGTCTGAGCCAGAGTTCAGCCTAGTGAGATGTCTACTGAAGCATTATGTATTCGTATAGCACCATCCAATGTCTACCATTTTTCAAAGCGACATAGCAGTTTTATATATTTATTTATTTACTCACTTTACAAAATTAATATACCACTTTTGTTTGTCACGAAACCTCTAAGCGGTTGACAAAAAAATATTAAAATAAACAATGAAAACAGATAAAATAAGTAAAACATAAAAAAATTAAACCAGCAGTTAACTAAAAACTGATTAAAACCACAGCAACATATACACATATCAATAGACCTAATAAAAAATGTGTTAAGCAGGCACACAAACAAACGAAAAATAGTAGAAGTCCCTGCCTGATATCAATAGGCAGGGAGTTCCAAAGTGCAGGTTATGGCAAGCTAAAGGAGGAATTTCTGAAATGTTTGGAATGGGTATTGTGCGACTGTGTGACTGCCAGTTCTACAGATTGAAACTGTCGAGTGGGCACATAGGGGGTAAAGCGATTACATAAGTAAAAAGTAATAATAATAATATAATATATAATATAGGTCCCTACCCTTAAGGATTCTGTAATTTTAACTCCAGTAATGGAGAACACAGCAGAGGGAAAAGGATGGAGAAGGGGAAGAAGCAAGAGCAGCAGGACGACTGAAGAAAATGCAGTTCTGTGTACATAGCCTTCTTTGCAATTGGGGATAAGGATTAAAGGGTTAAGCCAAAGGCTTGAAATAAATCCTTTCTATAGGGAGATGATGGATGTAATTGACTCAGCTCTAGTCTTTCTCCGGACAAAGGACTAGAGTGTTATTTTTATCCCCACAGAATTGAAATCGTTTTGAAAAAGTGATAGCTGCTTGTGGCATATGTATGCAGCCATCTGATTTTCACCTCAGGTAAATAGAGCTGGAAAGTTGTTTTTCATTGTTTAAAAAATCTGCAAAATCTGTTTGATCGAGAGCAAAAGTGGGATAAAGGAAAGTTACACTTGTACGTATGTCGTGTGTGTGTGTGTGTGTGTGTGTGGACACCATAGGAAGCAAAGTTCTCTAACTTTTACAAACTTTTCTTTCTTCCTGCCCTAAGAGTCAAGGTTTCCTTAGTTCAGCAGTTCCATGTCATTTCTGCCAGCTGTTCATTGAGCACACATTCAGATTTGTTTGTTGGAAGGGTATATCAACCTGTGCCAAGCAACTATTATCCCTCGCTTTCCAAGGGTGCGTTTCCCAATCCTTTCCCTCATCACAAAACGTCTGATTTGAGTGGGGAGGGTGGTTTGTTGCACAGAGCAATAACCAGCTTTATTTTTGCAATCTGAGTTTGCTGGCATGTGGTTGAATCCCACCCCAAAAGAGCAAAAGTCTGGAAGAGACCAAAGTGCGATTCCACATGCATCCTGCCTATCATGGAAATGTTTCATACATCTTACTGCGTAATAAATATTCACATTTAACATTTCTGAAGTTCCACCTGCTATGTGCTGAAAGAAGGAGGTCTCCCGAATAAACCTGACTTGTACTGAGCCCATTCCTGCTATTAGCACCTCAGATAAAATACTATAACTTCCCCACTAGAAATGCAGGGACTGACGATGAACATGGCTCCCCACAAATACTCTGTTAGCAGAACCCCTTGTAAATGGCCCATGCACCTCTGTTCCCCTCTCCTTTTAATAGAATGCCCTTCATATAATTTCTGCTTAATTTCACCACTGTGAAAGCCGCTGTCCTAGCAGAAGTTAGGATTTTCCTTGCACACAAGTTCCAGGATAGAAACTTCCCTTTTAGAGCTAACAAAGCTGAGTAAGACTTTCACACGGTCAACATAAATTTACTGATGTAAATGGTACTTGTGAAATCTGTGGGTCTCCTGGTTCAAGTGGTTCTCTTCAACCACGGCTTGGGGGTGGGGATGCAGCCCAAGAGAAAGAGAGGCTCCCATCAAAACATGACTTCTAGAACTTTTACTAATCTTATGTGGCTACTAATAGAGACTGTGCCTCTTCCCCTTCTCCTACTAAACAAAGCCCCAACTCCCCCCCCCCATTAGTCTCCAAAAGTAGTATCAGGTACCAAATCAGTATACCAAAGAGGCAGACCTTACAATAATGAGGAACACAGATTAGCTTAATGACTGTAATATCAAATTGCTTTACAGTTCTCATGTCATCAGCTTAGCATAGGCAAAAGATGCTGTGCTCCTTTCCCACAATAATTTTTTTTTAAAAACCCACAAAATACATAGTTCAATTTTGCCTCTCTCTGGACAAAATTATGCTTTGAAAAATACCAGCTTTCAAGTTCTGCAGCGCACTTTACCAGGTACAAAGAAAACGATGAATTAAAATACAGACGTTTCATCTCCACCAGACAAGGTGCAACTACATGTTACGGCAGACTCAGGCAGCTGCTAGAAATGTCATCTGGGTGTTGAGCTCCTCACCCCCACCCCATAACATCTAGGAACATCCATCAGATGTATGACTTCATCACACTGTGCAATATTCGATGATGTGAAGCTGGGGCGGGGAAATGCAGAACGTGATGACATCATATTGCGAGGGATGTGTTAATTGTGTGTTATGGGGGTGGGGTGGGGAGCAGGAGATAACTCTACCCAGAGATGCTGTTTAGCGGAAGTTCCTTGTTAACAAGTCTGCCCTTCTTTAGCAGTCTCAAAGAAGTGTGTTGTCCCACAACGACCCCGTGCACACCCCAGCACGGAGCATCATTCCCCCAGATGTTTTCCACTATGATCATTTTTGCTATCATGTGCCTTAAAGTGTTCACAGTGCTTCACAAGTGTTCTTCCCAGTAAGTAGCTCTGCAAAGTGGATCAGAATTATTATGGCCCTTACCCCATAAAATTACAGACAGGAGGCTGAAAGACAGCAATGAACAAACCACACATTTAAAGCACATCAAACACCCCCCCCCCGCAAGAATTCTGGGAATGGTAGTTTGCTGGGGATTGTAGCTGTGTGGGGTGAACTACAGTTCTCAAGATTCTTAGGGTATGTGTGTGCTTTAAATGTGCTTTGTATGTGTTGCGTGAACACAATGAGGAGTTAATGTGCATTAAATGTATGGTGTCTACGCAGCTGGAAGTTGAAGGCAAGCGAGATTTGGAGAAGTACTGCTCAGGGTTCATGCTTTTACCATGATCTGCCCCTGACTGCATCACCCCAGATCTACCACCCCACCCACAGCTCGAAGATTCCCACTTAAGATTCCATGCATATTGGCATGCACCGCCCAACCTGCACCTGCTCTGAGCATCTAACAGGAAGAGAAGGAAAGTTGTAGCGTTGCTTACCGTGAGGTCTTCCCCATAGAACTGGAGCATGGAGGCATCAGCCACCAGCAGGGTCTCCACATAGCGGGCTTCTGAGATGAACCTCTTGGTTCTGCTGGTGCTGTTGGACTCTGCTACCCGGGATCCCTCTTCTGGGATGTCCTCTCCAGCTTCTTTTGCCCACCCCTTCTTCTGGAGCTGGTGGGCCTGCAGCAGAGGATCTCCATTCTCATGACCTTGTGGGTGGATGACATATTTGTCTCCATCCACCAAGAAGGAGCCACGGATGCCCTGGCACAGGCTGACAGCCACCAGGGAGTCTGGCTGGGAGTTCACAGTCCCTGAGTAGAAGCAGCTCCGGAGCCCCACGTCCTCCTTAGCAAGGAGCTCCTTCCTACCCACGTGCTGGATCTTCAGCCCAGGTGCCAAGAAGCTGGCATCTGGCTCCAACTGCAGGACAAACTCCTTCCTGAAGGCACGGATGGAGAAGGAAACCTGCCCTTCGCTTCCCGGAGGGACCATCCAGACTGGCACCACCCCCTGGGAGTCGCTGTCCTGGGTGGGCAGTGCCCAGGCATTGCCCAGCAGTCGCAAGACCAGCAGCAGAGGGAAGAAGAGCGTGCGGCCAGCGGGCAGCCGGCCAGCCGAGGGCTGCGGTGGTTGCAGAGAACGGGGCATTGATGCTCTCAGGGAGCCAGTGACGGGATGGGAAGAGCAGGCTCGGTTGAAGAAACAGCAAAGTCCCCAGCTGTGTATGCTGCAAATTGGCAAGCCGCGATCCCCGGGGGAAAACTGTGGCTTGAAATTGATAGGAGAGGAGTGAACAAATTTGGGGTTTTAATGCCAGGTTTAGTCAGCGACAACTTGCCCAGCGTGGAGGGAGAATTGAGGGGGGCCCCAGGAAAATCCTCTTTCTCCCCAAAGGCTGGTTTGTGGGGTTCCTTCTGTTACCAGCTTCCAAAGTAGCTCTTGCACCTTTCCGGGCAAAAGATGCAGCAGCAAAGCGGGCTGTCCACTTGGAAAAAAGTGTGTCGAGTTGAAAGAGGCTGGGGCTGGGTGGGTGTTGGAATCCTGATTTCTCTCTCTCTCTCTGCCTCTCTGAGTTTCCCTCCCTTCCCTTCCTAAGAAGCTCTCTAGCTCTCTCCCTAGGCTGCTCCGCTCTCTCCCTGGGCTGCTTCTTCCCAAGCCTTTGAAGCACCAAATCTGGCTGCAGAGTCCTCGGTATTTATACTTTTCTTCCCCCCTTGCTTTGACATAAGAGGTTTATTTTTGATCTCTCTCACTATTCCACATTCTCCCCTGGGACCTAGAGAGCAGGAGGAGGAGGAGGAATGAAAAGGGGGGGAGGGGAGGTTTTTGGATAGAACTTGAAGCCAATCAGGAGCTAGGAGGACACGCCTCTCTTGTTTAAGTGTCAACTCAAACATCCCCCCCCCCCTTCTTATTCTCTTCGTGTTAACTCTTTCCAGGACTTTGATCACCCTTTGGCAATCAGACATTCTTTTTAAAATTTACTTTTAAAAGGCTGCATTCCAAGAGATTTGTCATCACTTGCATTAATTCTGCACTTCCACTTGTTCCTTCCTTTTTCAGGGGCTCTTGGGGAAGGGAAGTAAGTCTGCCATGGGGAAAAGTTCCAAATCCTAAAGAGATAAAACTCCATTTTATCAGATACTAGCATACATTCGGGTCCTCCCAAACGAGATCTTCTTCATCCCTAAAGGAGCTGCTGCTATCTAAGATCAGGGAGGGAGTTGCCAGGGAGTTGGACGTTTCATCTGAGAATGTTCTTCAGAGGATACAGAAGGAAGCATAGGGAGGTTTCCTAATGAAAGCATTAACAGGGCCATTTGGAAAATTAGAAAAGCAGTGCATTTAGTTCTTTCACACAAGTATAGCTGGTCATGTTTCCTTTCCTTTTTTATTTTTTATTTTTTAAAAAGGAATGTTTTAATCAGAATTCAGCTCCGTCCCCCTTCTCCAAGTACGTGATAAACTTGGAAAGGAAAAATAAAAATAAAAGGAAACATAGAGAATGGATTTTGTGCTTATTTGGTTTTTTAAAAACAAAAAACAAGCACCCCAAACATAAACCATTTTTTGTCTTATGACTGTCTTTATTTACAGCATGTCTTTTATTACTCACAAACCGCCCACTGCACATAAGTATCCATTTTTTATTCCGGTGTATTGCTGATGTAGCTGCTAGATACGCTTTATTTTAAGCAGCTTCGCTTCCTGTATACATCATGACATGGCAGAACACCAAGAGTGGCCTTTCATTTCATTCACTGGACTGTTGCTTCTCTACATAGCTCTCCACATTCTAAACACTTCAGCTCTGGGCAGAATGAAATAGTCACGTGTATAATCCTCCATCCCTTCATTTCATTTTAGTAAATAATTATTCTTCAATACCCCCCCCCAAAAAAAACAAATACCAAAAACTTTCTGAACTTCCCCATGCACAGGCCCCTCAAGGCAGTTTACAATGAACTCATTTATAAAAATCGCATAAAACAAACTTTCTAAACTATCCTCTAATTAATGAGCAGCAACAACAAAGAAAGTTCAAGAATTAGCACTTTAGCCAAATACAGGGTTCTTTTAAAAGCCAATATTGATGGGGCCGTGCCTATTATTCCCTAAGGGAGAGAAGTTCAATCATGTGGGGCCATCACTAAAAAGTCCCTGTCTGTGGTAACTGTCAATATAATAGATCATGACAGCAGCACAAACAGAGAACAAGGGCCTCTGAAGCCCAGTTTAAACTGGGCAGGCTTATACGTATGGATGCAGACAGTTTGGAAACATTTGAGCTGGTATCTCTTCTTAACTGTAGAGGACATACGATGCATTACATTCACCATGATTGGTCTAGATTCTGGAAATCCTATTGTGCTTGACCAAAAGGAACCGATTGATAATGGAGAAAAATATTTGAATAAGGAACAGCTAATTGTGGAGAAAGGAGAAATCTTTTTAAAAGGTCCATATGCTATGCACACTGGAAGTAACTTCCACAATGGAATTCTGCCAAGCCTTGTCCAAGTCCCACACACCCAAAGGGATGCATTTTGCATGGTGGAAAGGGACCCACAGTTGCCCCATTAGTTCTTAGGGGAGTTGTAGGTTATCAGGGATCAGAGTAATTTCCTTTTTCTCAAAGCGCCACAGAGGAATCCCCTTTCCTCCCCCTTAAAACGTGCTGTTTGAAAGCTTTAATCCTCAAACTATTTGAAAGGATAATATAAGCAGTGTTTTGAGGTTCCAGATACCTTCCTCCCGGGAACCTGGGAAATCAGCTTTATGGTAAATGATTGAGGACGAGGGTCAGTGTTTAAAGGCTGTTTACTCTGGACAAATATCTGTGCGTCCGTTTGAGGGGGATTATTTACATCTGCTTGGCTCTGTTGAAAAGCCACCTCCTTCTACTCAGACACACACTAGCTGTGTCTCTAAATAACTGCATCTTTTCCGGGGGTTGGGGGGCGGGTAAAGTTTCTGATTACTGAATTTCTTTTTATAAAGTGTGATTCTTTTGACTGTAAAGAAACGAAGCATGATGAGCATTCGCTGATGCGTATTCTAAACAGTCCCATATCAAATATGCTGTCAGCGGATGCTCCAGTGATGCAATAAGTGATGGCAGGATAAGATCCATGGGGTGTGACAGTCAGCAGCCCAGCATAAACTGTTGCAGAGAAAAAAACGGTCCATGGCCGGAGATGGTCTTTTGGTAAAGGGAAAGAGAACAAGATTGGAGATGGGCAGAAGATCTGAATGGACAGAGCAGGAGTTCTGGGCTGAATCAGGAGCAGATCGCTTAGTGAAGAGCCATTTTGTGGGGAGGAGGCCAGGAGGATTGACCTGGGAGCTGAACCAGCAGAGGTTAGAGAGAACCAGTCCTGAAGCTGGTTTGTGGTCTGATGATGCCAGGGAAAGAGGCCCTCTGCTGGTGTTTTTAACAAGAGGATTTGTGGAAATTCTGGTTGCTGTTCATAGGGCAGCAAAGGTCCTAGCTCAGTCCTATCAGATGTTCAGTTTGCAAAGTGAAGGGACTTGTACAAAGGAGCATAGGAAGCTGTCTTATACTGAGTCAGACCATTGGTCCATCTTAGTATTGTCTACACTGACTGGAAGTGGCCGCCCAGGATTTCAGGCAGAGATGTCTCCCAATCCTACCTGCAGATGCCTGGGATTGAATTAAAACAGAAGTTACACACAGCATTTAATATAGTGCTATGCAGTTCAGCAGTGCCCTTCCCTACAGCCAAGATCCTCCTACAGTTTTTACATAGAATTCATTCTCGGTCAAAAACATAAAACTGCCCTGGTCTCCTTTGAAGGCACTAATAATACTTACCTCTAAGCCCCCTGCAATGTTAATTGCAAGTTTCCTTTCTGCAGGTTCTGGCTGTGCTATCACTCCCTGTTCAGATTTGCTGGAGGTTAGTGATGAATTTCCTCTTAGTTAAGTCAGCATCTGCTCTGCAAGGAAGCCAGCAATTAGAGCCCACCCTAACCCCTCCACCAGAAATGTAAGCTTACTACTCCAGGCACCAATTCATTACACCCCACACTGCCCCAGACATTTTGAACAGGAAATAAAATGGGTGGAACCTGCAATGAGGAAACCTAACAATTGGGCATTGTCTGTAAAATAAGAATGAAGCAAGCATGGCAGTTCCAGATAAATGTGTAAGTGTCAAAGCAACCTAGCACAGCTATGGGATTTGTTACTATGGTAGTCCTTTCCTGTCTTCCTAAAACCCAAAGCAGCTACTCAGCAGAGGTCTTAGGTGTGGAATTCCACAGCAGGGAATGCTGTGCTCCTTGTAACCTCTTCTTAAGCACATATGGACATGGGAAGAGCCTGGTGGATCAAGCCAATGGCCCATCTAGTCCAGCATTCTCACAGTGACCAACCTAATGGTGATGTTGCCATTGAGGACTTGTTTGCTTTATATCCCGCCATTCCTCTTGAAGGAGACCAGGGCGCCAGATACCTTTTGCTTGCAATTTCCAGCAACTGATACTCAAAAGCATCCTGCCTCCAGCAGCGAAGGGGGAACTGAGCATGGCCATTGTGGTTCCAGGCCCTCCGAGCAAGCTTCCAGTTGACTACTCACTTGAGCTACTCTCTGTCATGCTCCATGCCACAAGCATCATGCATGCAACATAAGAAAGGAACCTTCCCAGCAAATGTCTCCAGATCCATCCCTCAAACTTAAGGAGACAGCCTCCTTGCTGCAAAGGGCCTCCCCAGTCCTTCAAAGTTCTTCAGCTAAGTTTGGGGGTCAGTTTCTTCTTGTCTGCAGATAGAGGAAAAGAAGCACAAGCCCACATAGACCCTGGATTGTGGCTGTTTACACCCCATACTATTAAAGCATATCCCCTCCCCACTCCACCACCCCAAAATCCTGGGAATCTTTGGCGAGGTTAATGTGCTTTATATGTATGCCAAAGTGTGTGTGTGTGGCTAGCTCTGGATCCTAGCATGTATGTGGGAAAGGGGTAAAGAGGAAAAGCAAGATGACCTGTTTATTGTGCATTCACCCTGATTCGTTTGCAGGGAATGTGGGCTATTTAAAGGGTAGCCATTGCAGGGAGGTTAGCTGATGTTGCAACAAAGCAAGTGTTATTACGCATTTTCCAGTGTAGTCACGCTCATCACTTTCCGTATGGCAAAAAGTCAGACCTTTGGGGGAAGCAGGTTTGTTGCACAAAGACCTCCCAAGCAACTAAATTTGCCTGCATGTGACTGAATCCCACCCTGGGAATAGTGGCAGTCTGGAATTATAACCCAGGCACCCTAAATATAAGGATCATAGATCTAGCAAGGTGGCAGAGGAACCCATTTCATACATAGCTCTGATGAGGCTGGCTCTAGCAGAATCAAAGCTCACATCAGCTACTTAAATATTTTGTTGTTTTATTTCCTTTTTTAAAAAAAGAGCCTTTCCTTCTACTACAGTGAACTGGCCTCTTCTTACTGCAGAAAAGGGGGGAACTTTCTCTTGAGGAGCACTAGCCTCTCTGCAAAACTCTTATGTAGAATAGAAACAGCTTTCCTTTGGGACAGCACCATCAAGTTTCTAGATGGCCACTCATTTTCAGTGGAGCTGTATCATGAACTGTGCAAGTGCTGAAGGGTCAACAATACTCACTTATCTGCAAGGCAAAGGGTTCTACCAGAACCTCTTTCAAACTCCTTTGTCTGCACCACATAAATAAGGGAGAGATCCTTGGAACTGAGGACTGTCTGAAGCACCAGATGGATTGAGGCATTTTTCCTGCTGTAACAGCAGCAATGCTATTGCTGTGATTTGTCAAGGCTGAGATTTGCCTGTACAGATTCTGTAGCCACTGGACTATTTGCAAGTAAGTAAATCAGTTTGTTGGCTCTTGAAAGCATCACCAAGTACAGAATGCTGCCTGTAATAGTCCAAAGACAATACTTTGGAATGGGACACACTTCATTCCCATGCCTTCCCTTTACCTTTGAGCTTAGAAGAAAGACACTTTTGGGTAGTTGTTGATTCTAGGTCGTCCTGGTTTTCATTAAGTGTTCCTGGTTGAATAAAAGGAAACTTGGAATTTCTGGTAGCTTCAGCCAGCTTTCCAAGGGCTTATTAAAGCAAGTTTCGAAGAATTAAGACATCCCAGGCAATCAAGGTTTGCACCTTTCCAGGATCTCCTTTAATCAGAAGAGCAGAAGACGTGAATGGGAAAAGCTCCAAGGGTGTAAGGGCTGGGTCTAAGTCTACCTTCACCTGTCATCATTAGAGATCATATTTAAAAAGGGTCCTAGCTAATGTAAGTTAATTTAAGTCTAACCCTGAAGAACTCATGGTCTCCCCATTGTATTCAGAAAACCACTTGTTTCGCCCCTGCAGGTCCTTGATGAGATAAGCTGAACTGGAAGGGAGAATTGACTTGCCCCTTCTGGAAAGGCCCGGCTGCATGGCTCCCCTCTGTCCTTCCTGCTCTTTCAAATAGCCTGTCCCTGTTATGCTCCTGAAATCACAGGGAGTGATTCACACAAAGTGCCCTGTGCGCATTGATTCACTGCTTTGCATTTTGTAGAATGCAACACAACCATCCTTGGGTTGATCTATGCTACACTGAATGTTGCTTCTGAGGCTAGTTCCCACATTATTCTGCAATGGGATTTTGCACACATTGGTGCCATTCTCCCGCACCCGCACCCATGGATGCAAGAGGCAAGTGGGCCAGGTTCTCACAAATGTCAGCTTTGACATATTGAATGATATGAGTCTCTGAACAAACAAACAACCCATGCTAGAAGTTGATGCTTCTGGCAGCTGCTATCTGCCAGCACACCAGCTGCCTCCCTCACGCAAAACTCATACCCTAATGTAACTTGGGAACCAGACGTTAGGCCATTGCATTTCAATATGAAAACAGGGATACCATTAGTAGTTGCACAAGAAGCTCTCATTAAGACATCAACTTGCAGGGTCTTTGTGATAACATTCTGGTTGCTTTCTACTGAGCTCTGTGTACAAAGTACATTCTACAAACCTTTTTGCAAAAACAAAATAGAAAAGGAATACACTTGAGAATGACAATATCTGCATTTTGCCCAAAATGTACCCCTTTGATGTTGGAACTCATGTTTTTATTTTTTGTAAAGGGCTTCCATGTACTCCAAATTACTGTTAGTAATTGTCACTAAGTTATTTCTGTTAATGCAGAACTTAAAAACATAAGACCATTAAAAATCAAATTCAAATAGCTTCTTCTTATTATTTTTTTAAAAAGAAGTTTTGTAGCACTGGGAAATGAAAACAACCCCAGTCTGTAGCAGTAGATGAGAAGATGTGCCATATCCTCATAGAGTGGAATCGAGAACGAGAAACCTTCAGGCCAGATCAGCTTTCTCCCTGCAGACATTTCCTTGTTCACCAAGGACACTGAACAGTGGGAGATTCAGGACAGACAAAAAGAAATACTTCTTCATGTACCGCACAGCTAAACTATGGATTTTGCTGGCACAAAGTTTAATGACAGCTGGACAGAAATAAATGGGGATTAGCCAAATTCAGGGAGGACAGGTATAGGGACCCCTGACCATTAGGTCCAGTCGTGACCGACTCTGGGGTTACGGTGCTCATCTCGCTTTATTGGCCAAGGGAGCCAGCGTACAGCTTCCGGGTCATGTGGCCAGCATGACTAAGCCGCTTCTGGCGAACCAGAGCAGTGCACAGAAACACCATTTACCTTCCCGCCGGAGCGGTTCCTATTTATCTACTTGCACTTTGATGTGCTTTCGAACTGCTAGGTTGGCAGGAGCTGGGACCAAGCAACGGGAACTCACCCTGTTGCGGGGATTCGAACCGCCGACCTTCTGATCGGCAAGTCCTAGGCTCTGTGGTTTAACCCACAGCGCCACCCGCGTCCCCTTCAGGGAGGATACATGATGGCTATATTATCATCAATACCAGAAGCAATATGCCTCTGTATACGTTGCTGGAGGTTACTGATGGGATAACGCTATTGCACTGAGGTCTTCTTTGTGCGCTTACTGGAGGCATCTGAGCAGCCACTGCAAAAACAGTGGGCTAGGTGTGTCTTTGGCCTGCTCCAGTGTGGGTCTCTCCTAACATTCACCTCTTTCTCAAATGAGTCCAAACTAGCTGGCTTAGAGTCTCATTAGCTTATTATGATGTGAGCTCTTTTCCTTCCAGGTGCACAAAGTCATCCAGGACCTGCACTCGCAAAGCGGCCGAGATACATTGAACATGCACACAGATGTCTGAAATCCCCAGTCGCAGGAAGTTGGCTGTTCCTGTATTGATGGCACTCTCAGCCTGGAATGCAAATGTCAGTAGGAACAGAACAGCTCTCCCCTGTCACAGAAGCCTGCCAAATGTTCTGGCAAGACAGTTCCTAAAACACCCAGATTTTAAGACCTTAACTTAATCCGTTCCCTGTCCAGTGACTGTTACAATTTTTTTTTATGTTTAAACAACTTCACCCGTTGATAACAGAGCCCATTTGTTGTTGCCCTTTCATAAAGCTACCACCAGATGTCAGTGTTGTCTCTCTGGTTTGTTGTGAAATGTAGGTACAGCACATGTGCAGAACTGATGGTGTTATGGGGGCCGCGTAAGGTTTGCTTCACAGTTGTAAGAAATCAGCCTTTTAGTGTGGCAGCACCTACACTTTGGAACTCCCTGCCTATTAAGATGAGGCAGACGCCTTTGCCGTTGTCTTTTCAGTGCCCGCTTAATACATTTTTTGCTTTGGTGAGTGTATCCAAACATGCAGATGTTGATCTGATTCTTTTCTTTTTTTACTGTTAATCTGAATTATCTTATTGTCTATCTTTATTGTTTTTAACTGTTTTGTTGATAATTGTAGTATTTCTTGTAAACTGCTTAGAGGTTTTACTACAATCAAGCAGCATCTAAGTTTTGTTAAAATAAAATAAAATAATAAAATAAAATAAAATAAAATAAAAGAAATTAAATAATGGAAGAGCAGAACATGCCCCCCCCACCCCACTGCAACAGGTAGTGTGCTCTGGCTCTAACTGATGGAGTAGCAGCTCTCCAGGGACCCAATCTGCCACAAAGATGGACATTTTGCTAGGAATGGGGCAGGGGATAGGAGAATGGCATGCAAACACCTAGAATTTTAATTTCTCATGGAGTGCTGAATTGCAGATATGCAGCACAGCACTTTCCCCAGTTATAACAGCTGGGGTGTTTCTCCTTGCTCTCTCTTGCTTTGCTGCAGATACAGAGATGTGACCTTAAAGCAACTCGTAGGACAACCTGTGCAAGTCTCTGTTGAAGTAAGTCCCGCTGTGTTTGATGGTGCTGACTCCTCAATGAGTGTGCATAGAGGTTCAGCCTTAGTGCATGATTAAGAGAGCCAGTGTAGTGCAGTGGTTATGGTGTTGGACTAAGACCTGGGAGAGACCAGGGCTCAAATCTCTACCCAGTCCTCAAGCTCACGGGCTTGGTCCACACTGCCTTAGCCTAACTCACCTTGCAGCCTTGTTGTAGGGAGAGAACTGGGTAAGCCACCTTGAGCTCCTTGTAGGAAAGGTGGGTCATAACAATAAGAAGAATAAATAAATCAATAAATTTATATTTAAGTAAGCACCAGGGGGCACTCTTGTTTTATTCTAGTTTAGTATAATGTGGTTTGATGTTCCTTTGAAAAAGGAAATCCTGGTGGGATCCCTCGACTTACAACTGCAACTAATTTTTAAGAGGGTCTTTGAAATGAAGAGGACCACAGCAACGCTTGCTTAGCCCAGTGACTCACACTCAGGAGAGACAAGCAAAAGGGCTGTTTAACCTCCTCCTTCCTGGTGGGCACAGCCACATGCTTTGGCAGAGTCTTCCAGTTACTGTGGCCCTCGGCTACTGCCCCCTCATTCACCACTGGTTCAGCTTCCGCAACAAAGCCAAACGTTGAAAAACGCAAAAGGGAAGAAAACTGCCAAAGGTTTGCACTGTTAACGCAGCAAAGTGGATGCTTCTCCCTTTGCCCTGACTAGGCCAATGTGTGCAAGTGTAAAGGACACAGATTATCAGAGTTGGGAAGGGTCCTCGGAGATCATCCCAGGAACCTTGGAATGACAGCATCCCTGCAGAATGACCACCCAACATTGATGGAAAATTCCTCCAGTGAAGGAGAGCCCACCTCGGAGAATTGTACAGTTAGAAGGGACCCAAAGTCCAACCCCCCTGCAAAGCAGCTCCTTCTTAGGCAGTCTGTTCCATGGTCAACATAGGAAGCTGCCTTATCCCAAGCCAGACCATAGGTCCAACTAGGACAGCATATACTGACCACCAGTGGATCTTCAACAGGGGTCCCCCCCAGACCTACCTACAGATGCCCACCTGTCAAAAATGGCCCACAGAAGGTGGACCAGTTATGGATCTGATTCTCTGGCTGGATGCAGTTCCCCACTCCTGCTATAACTGAACTATGTAATGTGCACAGAAGTGCTTTCTTTTTTTCCTGCCTGCTATCTCCTGACATGAGGGATGTGGGTGGCGCTGTGGGTTAAACCACAGAGCCTAGGACTTGCTGATAAGAAGGTCGGCAGTTTGAATCCCCGTGACGGGGTGAGCTCCCGTTGCTCGGTCCCTGCTCCTGCCAACCTAGCAGTTCGAAAGCATGTCAAAGTGCAAGTAGATAAACAGGTACCGCTCCAGCGGGAAGGCAAACGGTGTTTCCGTGCACTGCTCTGGTTCGCCAGAAGCGGCTCAGTCATGCTGGCCACATGACCCGGAAGCTGTACGCCGGCTCCCTCGGCCAATAAAGCGAGATGAGCGCCACAACTCCAGAGTCGGTCATGACTGGACCTAATGGTCAGGGGTCCCTTTACCTTTACCTTTTGTCTCCTGCCACTGTGTGAGTGTATCAGATGAGCTCAGAGTTTTTGCATTATGAAAGCAAGAGGGAAAAGTTATTTCCATCTTTCTTTACACTGTGTAATGTTTTATAAACTTCTACTTTTTTGGGGGTCTGTTGGTTGGAATACTTTTTTTGTCAGTTTAGAGAAAAGAATGTTTTGGATAAGGAAGTATTAAGTTGATGGGGGGGGGGGAACTGCATCCAACTAGGAGCAAGTGTCCCTGACATTGTGCCTTTTTGTAGGCTTAGTTTTAATGCAATGGATGTGCAGGTGGAATCAACATGAATTCAAAAACTTATGTCACATGGTATGGCTTAATTTCAAAATAAGAGGTATGGAGTCAATCTTTTCATGAAAATCTTAATTGGATTCTCTTATATAGAAGTTCTTCACCTGCCCATAGATGTGCAAAGAAAAAGATATTTTGTTCAGCCAGGAGACAAAGACATTCTGTGCATGTGTAACAGCACACTGCCCTAAATAAATGTTGCACAAGCCCTATTGCGATCAAAACAACAAGGCTAAAAATTGCAGTCCTGCTGAGTCAAAATGTCACCAGTTGCCTTGCATATTCCCTAGCAGTTCAAACCCCATCAGTGTTGCGAAATCAGGATTGTTATTATTATTGTCCCAATGTGTGTCTCTTACCACTTGTATTTTTGTTGCCTATTTATTCAATCTGGAAAGTTCACAGTCTGTTTAGGCTTTCACCATCTTGAATAATTGGGTGTCATCCACAAATCTGGCTGTCTCATGGCTCACACTTTATTCCAAATGAACAAGTTAAAAAGCACCAATAACCAACACAGACCCCACTCCTTACTTCCTTCTATTTCAAGACTTGTTTACTCCTATTCTCTGCTTCCTGTTGTTTAACTAGACAGGAATCTTTAGGAGAACTCATCCTCTTATCCCTGTCTGCTAAGTTACTCAGGAGCATTTGATGAAGGATCTTGTCAAAATCTGGTTTAAAGGACCAGTTATACAATCGTTACTGGACCACCTTTCTCCACATTCTTGTTACTCTTAGTAGGCAGATGATGCCCAAAATAAGGGATTCTCCTTGAGATCAGAGGTGTCTATGCTAGGGCATGGAACAGATTAAGCCCCAGGGCTGTCAGCTGCCAATCCTCATCCTAAAATATAGAAGATGTGTGTTCTGGTTGTAGTACTGCTGCACATTCCTTGGATCACCTCTGACAAACTAAGTTAAGGCTGGTCCATTAGGGCATGTGGGGCACATCCAATATTTCGCGGCCATTTTGGGTGTTGTGATCTCACACACTCTTGCTCTGCACTCTCACCCTGAAAAAGTGCTTTTTGGGGGGCGAGAGCAATGCTTGGGTCACATGACTTGCATGACAGCTCATCTTGGAAGATGAGCTTTGGGTCTCCAAATGTTGGGTGGTATAGTGGGGTGCTGCCCTCATACCCCAGTCCGCCATCTATCTGCCGCCTTTTTTAGAACCAGCCCAGGAGGTGGCCCTGCCTGCCTGCTAGCTTCTTCTTCCTCCTTAGCTTCATGGTTTTCATTGTAGGGAACAGCAAGGAGGAGGATGGGGACAAAACTAGAATTTGTTGGCTTTGCCTGTCATTGGCTCTGGCGCCACCTACTGTTGGGCCTCCAGCCTTCCACCCCACCAGTCCAACAGGCACCAGGTGACACTGGACCAACCTTAGGTTCAGAGCAGAGTCATCCAGAGACCACAGGAGCCTTCTGTCTGTGCAAAGGCCTGCTCTCATTTTCAGACATCCAAGATGTTCTATGGGCGTGAGCAGCCGGGGTAGCCCTAATGATCCTCAGCCCGCTCCGAAAGTTGGAGGGTTGTGTGGTTGCTGTGTTTACAGGCTGTTCAGAAAAAGGAATGAACTGTAAAACCATTGGCCTGGCCCGTAAGTGTACATCCTTGGTATTTGGGTTGCAAACATGCTGAGAGCCAGGTTTATTCCAGATGTGTAAACTTTGAGCAACCTCTTGTGGTCTGTTGCTTTGCAATACTGGAGAGGCAAGCTTTCCTCCAACCCAAGCTAGGGCTCTGCCTACGCACTTCCAACAGGGACACTCAGCACGAGGCTTATTAATCTGGAATGAACCCTGTGCCGAACAAGTGTGTGCAATATAATGCTATATCAATATTGGCTGGACGCTCCGGGGTTGTCTATTAAACCTCAGTCCCAGGCCCAATGTGTGGGAGACTGTTTTGCTGCAAAAACAGAACAGCCTTGCCAAACATTTCCAATCTGTCTTTTGGCCCAGCTCACCTCTCAGCGGTTCACACCCAGCTCTAAGCACTTTTTCCCATCCCAGGGGTAGGAGATCTGCTCCCCTCCCACCAAATACTGCATGCTTCCCCTCCCCAGGCTAAACTTTAGGCCACTAACCCAGGTGTGCTGCTGAGTTTGCACAAAGCAGAAGGCTACCACTCATTTTGTCATGTGCTACGATGTCTGCAAACACATATTTGCGGCCTTAATGCATTGTCCTTTCAACACACTTTTGTTTCATCCATCAATTACACTTTTAGATGCATGCACTGTTAAGTGGGAAGAAGCTGCCCTGCATTTGATTGTCTGGGAGCTGTGGGCTCTCATCAGTACAGCACATATTTGGATGCAGTCAGTTAACCTAGAATAACAGCTCTACTCTCAAAGTTCATTTTAACTTCTGTGGTTTTTTCTGCATCAGATCTGAATACCTTGTGATCTGTTGAACTGAGTGCAGACTGCCAGAAGAGAAGACACAGAGGTGACATGCTAGACATCTTCAAATATCTGAAGGGCTGTCACACAAAAGAGGGAGCAAGCTTGTTTTCTGTTGCTCCAGAGGGTGGGATCTGAACCAATGGATTTAAAATACAAGATTAACAGAGACAATTAGGGGACAACCCAGACAAGAATTTCAAAAAGAATGGGGGAAATGCAGAGAATACTTTACCAAACAGTGCCCCAAAACATATACCTGGACTTGTTTCAATTAATTTCTACAGGAGACTTTGTGGTTTTTAAAACTCATAACTAGGAAAAATTGTAATAATCACATATAAATATATATATATACAAGAAGTAAATAAGGAGGCCATTTACAGGATAAAGGAAGTCTTTTATTTTTATATTACGTTTTCTTTATGTAAGGGGATAGGAATTTAATTTTGATAATTAAATTGTCAATGGTGGTGGGTTTGTATGTGTGAGTTGATGTGGACTATGTTGTAAATAAATTATTAATAAAAAATAAAATAGAAGAAGAGATTCTGACTAAACATTTGGAAGAACTTGCTGCTGCTGGGAGCTATATGACAGTGGAATGGACTCCCTTGGAAGGCGGTGGACTCTCCATCATTGAAGGTTTTTGAACGGAGGTTAGGGGTGTCATCTGTCAGGGGATTCTTTAGCTGTGATGGCTGCACTGCAGGGGGGCTGGGCTAGATGACCTTTGGGGGTACCTTCTGCAATTTTGTTATTGTATTGTGCCCTGCCAGGTACTTCAGAAATCCTGCTTCTGCAATCCCAAGCAGGCAGCAAAATAAAGCAACATCTTGAGTCGCTGGTGGATGAGTCAACTATTTGTGGTTGGTGAGATGTTCCCAGTGTGGTGGCTCACACTCAGCACTTTTTAACATGTTCAGGGGATGAATCAGAAGAAGCTGACACTAGTAATAACCCTGAATTTTGCATTTATCTTATTTAGAGTATGGATTTCTGTGGTTCACAAGGCTTCGATGCACTTAGTGATTTCATACAAAGGTCGTGTCCACACCAGAGCATTTAAACTCACACCTGGATCAATTGGTGTGTGCTTACGTGCCATCATCCACACAGGAGCTTGTTCCATTTTATGCATCTTGAAACACGATGCTTCTCATCCACATTGGTGGGTGGGGCTTGACGGGATGGGATACACCAACATCACTTGGCTAGCTCATTCTGTAAGAACATCTCAGTTATCCACCAGGAACCTCTGCATGCAATCAGTGTCCATGGTGTAAGAACCAATATTAAATGTGTTCTCAAAGGCTGTTGAAGGAAACTGCACACTACTATTGATGAAATGCCACTGTCTCAGTTTGGGGCCAATGAAATAAAAAATCGACAGACCGGCTAGACGCTGATGTAAGAAAAACCTGCACCCTCCTTAGATTCTTCATCCCAAGTGTTGCTTATTGATTTATTTGTTGGCAAAACATGCTAAACTGTAAGTCCCTAATGCAGTACAAGCCTGTGGTTTTCAAGGTATGTTAAAAACCCAACATCAGTGTTATTTGGCTGCAAGGGAAGAACCTTCAAGACTCTAAATCCATCACCTGGAGTTGTTTAAATTCCCCAAATGCAAACAATCCCTTTGCAATTGCTAGAGATGACCCACTACAGTTCAGTCTAATAGGATGTCTGCCCAGATGTTCTAGGGTACAGATTTGGAAAGCAGTAAAAAAATAAATAAATAGCCAATCTGATGGGCATCCTGCTGCTCTTCTAATATAAGCCCTTTTGGGGCTTTGTAGGCATGGCCAAGGCTGACACCATCGCCGCTGCCTTATTTGGCGACCATTTTGATGACTCCAGAAAATGGAGGACTGTGTGTTGCGGTTGCTAGGCAACACCAGGATGTGCTTTCCAGCCGCATAGGTGACTGAGGAGCATCTCCTATGGTTGCTTAGTAACCATGACATGCTCTCCCTGTTTGTTGGACCTGGCAGAGTGGCTGGCTAGATTTGCAAAGGCGAAGCTGGAGAATGCCACAGGCAGCCATATCGTGGAGAGAGGCAGCAGTAACCATGTGGTTTTAGATGTAGTGAGGATGTGCTAAGTGTAGCTTTTAAAAATGCAAAATGAACATGGCAAGCAGGTGTTTGAAAAAGGTTGGGCCGTACTAGTGTGCCAGTCAGGGAACCCGGACTGAAAGCACACTAGGTGGCAAACCCAGGGTCTGTTACCAGGAAGGAGCAAGGGTGGGTAGGAAGACAGCTGGGTAGATGGCAGAGGTGGAAGGAGTAGGGAACCTAGTTCTGTCTGGGTTGCAGCTATGGGGGGTGGGCTGGCTATCAAAGAATAAGAATACAGTGGTACCTCGTGTTAAGAACTTAATTTGTTCCGGAGGTCCGTTCTTAACCTGAAACTGTTCTTAACCTGAAGCACCACTTTAGCTAATGGGGCCTCCCACTGCTGCACGATTTCTGTTCTCATCCTGAAGCAAAGTTCTTAACCCGAGGAACTATTTCTGGGTTAGCGGAGTCTGTAACCTGAAGCGTCTGTAACCCGAGGTACCACTGTAATATTTATTAGCTGTCCTTCACCAGAAGTTCCCAAGGTGGGTTACAGCAATAAAAAATGCAGCATTAAACACAGTTTTAGACAAATTATAAATGTATTTAGAATGGCTCCGTGTGTGTGTGTGTGTGTGTGTGTGTGTGTGTGTGTGTGTAGCCAATGGTCATGACAAAGAGGTGTGTCTTCAGCATACAACAATAGCTGTCCAATGAAGGTGGTGGATGCACCTCTGTGGAGAGGAAATTCCAAAGCTTAGAGGTCACCCATGTGAATCTCTGAAGATAGTGGAACCAACAAGAGCCCACCCACCCACCACTGATCACAAGACCCAAGAGGGTCTATAAGGAAGGCTGCCATCTCCTATTTATTTGGGACCTAGGACATTTAGGGATTTAAGCACTAGTGTGAGCACCTTGAACTGGATCCGGAAACAAAATGGCAGTCAACATAACTTTTAAAAAATAAAACGGGTGATATGAGTTCTAAAGGGAACCCCAGCTGGTAAACCGGCCTCTGCATATTGGACCAGTTGAAGTTTCCAAGTTGTCCTCAAGGGCAGCCCTTGTGATCAAGTCATCTCTGTCCAAAAAGGCCAAAACTGGTGGAGCAGCCAGAGCTGGAAAAAACCCCTCTCCTTGCCATCAAGACCACCTGAGCCTCCAAGGACAAGGTTCAACCCAGGATATACAGAATTGCTTTTTCCAGGGGAATGCAGCTCCCACTATGGCAAACCATCTCTCCATGTCCCAGACTTGAAAACTCAGTGCAACGGATAATCCCTCTGTCTTTTCAGGCTACAGCTTCATACAAAAATGCTCACTAGGGAGCCTGACTTGGGTATGTCTGCTGGTCTATACCATTGAGCCTATCGGGCTTGCTGATCAGAAGGTTGGCAGTTCGAATCCCTGCGATGAAGTGACCTCCCGTTGCTCTGTCCCAGCTCCTGCCAACCTAGTAGTTCGAAAGCATACCGGTGCAAGTAGATAAAGAGGTACCACTGCGGCGGGAAGGTAAATGGCATTTCCATGCACTCTCATTTCTGTCACGGTGCTCCATTGTGCCAGAAGCAGTTTAGTCATGCTGTCCACATGACACGGAAAGCTGTCTGTGGACAAACACCAACCCCCTTGGCCTGAAAGTGAGATGAGCGGCGCAACCCCATTGACTGGACTTAACCGTCCAGGGGTCATTTACCTTTTACCTTTTTTACCTTGCTAGCTAGCAAGACAAAGTTTACCACTTTGGGATGAATGAAATGGCCTTAAGTCCCATGATGCAGCTCTCCCACAAGCATCTGATTACATTTAGGTTGGGCTTGATTTTGTTCCATCGCAAGAAGCCATCCTTCTTGGTCAGCCTGAGAGCTGTTGGCCCAGGCAACAGGAAGAATGTCCCTTGCACACTCTTGGGCCGGTATCCAGCTTCTTGCTGCTGCCAGCCTTTCAAGTGAAGGCAAGTGGAGTGGAGAGACAAAGAGAACATTTCCCCAGCTCCTCAAGCCCTTTCCAGTCTATCTTTGGCTTGGAACTCTTGAAAGGGCTATATTAAACCAGAGTGATTGTTGTTTTCGAAGCAGAATATAGGGTGAGATCTCTGGTTTTTTCTCATCTTTCTTCTGGCTTTAAATTACTGACATTTCACACAAGGCTTCCAGAAGAGACAGAAATGTGCCTTTGTAGTAGGGGAAGATGGATGCAGTCAGAGAAAGAAGAGGGTGAATGTGAATCCAAAATAAGTGCTCTGATTTGCAGATTAGGGCAGGGTAATTTGGATTTACTTAGCCAGAAAACTCCATTGCAAATTTTTGGAGAAATGTGAATTTCAAAGGATAGCTATGTTTGGAAAATTCAAATTTGCTTCAGTTCACTTTTAAATGGGAACTGAATTGAATTTCTCCCTCTTTGCTGCTCCTCAGATTAGTTAAGCCCACACAGACTTTGAGTTGCAGATCTTGATGTATTTATGTCAATACATTTAACTTTAGTTTAGCCAATGGCCTTGTGCATGGTCTCTTTATCTGGTGGTCCCTGGCAAAGGTACCCCAAAATTATGGAAGTTTGCTTCGTTATGAAAAAAATTGTTTGGAGATGTGATGTTAAAGGGTATATACTATGTCACAAGGCACTCAACCAAGATGATTGGTCGAAAATTGGTTTAGAACTAACTTTCATGGTTTTGACTGATGAGTCAACTGATTTAAACAGTCCCTTGTGAACCAGAGGTGGTTTGATGATTCAGAATGAAGAAAATGGCGCAATAATGCTGGAGTGTAATTTTAATCTATCATAGTTTGCCCCACCCCACAAGCCGAAATCAGATTTAGGTGGCAAAAGCAGCATTTTGCCATGAGCTCTTGAATCCTTCTCCAGATGTTCCTCTCCATCAGAAGCTGAAGTCCACACCCCTCATCACAAACGTTGGCTCAAAAAATGTAACCAAAGCAGGAACTGCAGTTTCAGTCCTCTCACCTTCCACCTGGCAATTGATATTTTTCCATGAATTGGCACAGATGAGGAACATGTTCACACGTCGTCATAATGCGCCACAACCACCAACATCTAAGACAGTCCACATGAAATCTTCTGGCCCTAGGACCTCACCTTCTGCATCATAAACCATTAGTCTTCTTGATGTACTGTGGCTGTTCACACACCGTAACTTGAAAGCACATTTCTCACCCCCATAAAGAATCCTGGGAACTTTAGTTCACCCCTTACATTCCCTCACAAACTACAGTTTCCAGGATTTCCCTTTTTGGGGCGGAGGAGGAAATGTTCTTTATCTGCTCTTCAGCTGAAGTGTGTATTTCTGCCCTTAATGATACAATTAAAAAGCGCTTTGCTTTCATGGGTCTGCCCGTTATCAGGTGCCTTTCGAGAGTCGGTGCTCTGCCGGATGGAGTTGACCTGCCCATTGTGTTTCTCTGCCCCTCCTTCGGCAAAGTCCTCATTCAACCTTTGCCAAAAAGTCTCCAAGTGCCCATTAAGGGGAGGTGTTTCCTGTTGACTTAGCAATTAATGACCTTTTCCTCGACTGCTCCCCTCTCCTTCCTCTTTACCCTTCCGTACTCGAAACACAAATACAAAAACTAAGGGGTGGCGAAAAGAGATCTGTGCAAATGCTACAGTGGGGGTAAGTTGACTGCACACAAGGGGAGGGCCAGGATTTCTTCCGGAGGCTTATTCTGATGTCCCCCCCCTCATAACACTATAACTTAGGGTTGCCGTCTTTGAGCTATTTTTATGGAAAATCCAGACACATGGCAACCCACTAACTCGTGAACATCCAATGGAGCTTAGGGTTGGAAGATTCAGGCCATTTTGGGTGCCCTGAAATAACGTGATTTGGGGCCAAGATCTTGTCCTGGAAAAACAACAATTTTTCATGGCCGCAGTCATTTGCGGCACCCAAAAATGGTGCGTTTTGGGGCAACATGAGAGCACATGTTGAACAGTATGCAAGTGTATTTTAGCAGATTCCTCCCCCCTCTTTTGTCACTGGGCCCTGGTGGGCTTTCCAGTAATAGACAACTGTGGCAGCAGTGGTGCTCCAAGCAGTTACCCACAATGCACTTGGTGCAGGGTTACTTGCAGCTATTTGGGGATGTTAAAATGGTGGCAAGACCCACATTCTTTGCACTGCTTGAAGTACCCAGTCAGAAATGTTTTTAAAAGGAGTGGGGGCTTAGGGTATAGGTGGGGAACCTCCAGCTCACAGTCTGAACATGACCCACTAGGCCAGAGTGGGAAAGGTCCAGCCTGCTGTAGGTATATTGATCCAATGGCATCAGGGATGGGTAAGCAGATTTTAGGACTACAACTCCTATCAGCCCCAGCCAGTGTGGCCAATGGTCAGGGATGATGGGAATCATAGTCTAAAAAATCTGGAATGTATCATGTTGACTTTCCCTGCAACACACACACACACACACACACACACACACACACACACACCCCACACACACCAGTGCATAATACCCATTAATAGGATTACATACCCTCCAGCGTTTCTCCGATGAAAATCAAGACACCCCGTTCCATAACGATATCTTTACTATTTATACCCCACATATCTTACTTGGTTGCCCCAGCCACTCTGGGCAGCTTCCAACATGTATAACAACATAATAAAACATTAAACATTTAAAAACTTCCCTATACAGGAATGGCTTGGGGGTCGGATAACTCCAGACCCTTCAACATTCCTTCAATGAAAATAGGGACACCCTAAGGAAAAACGGTTTCTCTAAATCAGGGATGTCCCTGAAAAATAGGGACACTTGGAGGGTCTGGGACATGAGTAGGCAAACTAAGGCCCGGGGGCCGGATCTGGCCCAATCGCCTTCTAAATACAGCCCGTAGACGGTCCGGGAATCAGCATGTTTTTACATGAGTAGAATGTGTCCTTTTATTTAAAATGCATCTCTGGGTTAATTGTGGGGCATAGAAATTCGTTCATATTTTTTTCCAAAATATAGTCCAGCCCCTGACAAGGCCTGCAGGACAGTGGACTGGCCCCCTGCTGAAAAAGTTTGCTGACCGCTGGTCTGGGATCAGCGTAACTGCAACCCTGTGCAGAGTTTTCTGGGTGTAAATTTCATTGAGCTCAGTTGAGCTTCCTTCTGACCTCGTATGTTAAACGCCCTGAGCTCTCACCTTTGGCCTTTAATTAGAAATACAGTGGTACCTTGGGTTACAGATGCTTCAGGTTACAGACTCCGCTAACCCAGAAATAGTACCTCGGGTTAAGAACTTTGCTTCAGGATGAGAACAGAAATTGCTCAGTGGCAGTGGGAGGCCCCATTAGCTAAAGTGGGGTCTCAGGTTAAGAACAGTTTCAGGTTAAGAACAGACTTCCGGAACGAATTAAGTTCTTAACCTGAGGTACCACTGTATTGACAACTTTGCAAAGAAGTGCTGTGGCATCTGAATATAGACTGCATTTTTAATCAAGGCATATATTGGCTAATATCTTGATCAGGTTCCTAAATTAAAGAGAGAGTTTAAAGATTTTCAAAAGTTTCATGCCAAGCAAGAAGGCCAGCTGTTTAAAGGACACAGGCAATGTTTTTCCTCCTAGACAAGGCCCCCCCCCTTGATTGATAGCAGAAAACAATTCTCAAAGTCGTAAAAGCTGGAATTACAGGCTGAAGAGCAAGGTTACGGACCCAACATAATTAAGAGTTAGTAAACAGTAAAATAAAACCATGTGCCTTAAACTTGAGCCACAGGACAAAAGGTCAAGAGCACATGGAAAACAAGCAACTGGCTGGAGAAGGGGGGGGGAAGTGTAAACAGGGGAAAAGGTTTTTTTTCCTATTTTATTTTGAGGCTGTAAACTGTTCCTTCCTTTTTACTTTGAGGAAGTTTAAATATGCTGGCTTAAATGTAATTATGCAAAGGATTTAAGAAATGCTAGATTTATCCTGAAATTAAGTCAGCCAGCCTAGCCCCCTGCCAGAAACGAGACGCCAATCGGGCGCTCATGATGGATGGCTGTCGGGCCTTTGTTTAAAGACCTCCAAAAGGAGATATTTCATTGATGATGCATGAGAATATGAACCCAAGGTCTCTGACATCTGTTCAAGATAAAAATTTAAAATTATTAACCATTTGTTTTAGAAGGCAATAGGGCAAGGGGGGCAAGAGGTGAGCTGGTAATTAAGATTCCTTGTTGAGACACATGTAAGATATATTAATACTTATTTGTCATTTATAGATGTAACAATATATAGCTCTTTGTGTTCCATATAAGGACAGGAGGATATGAGTGTATTTTTGTGATTGGTTATACCAATCAGCCAATAGGAATTTCAACCAGGCTGATGGGACAGAGGCAGCCACAGGAGGAACAAAGGGGGCTGGATTAAGGGAATATAAGTGCTGGCCATAATGGCAGGAGGCAGGCCAGAGCTTGGCAACCATATACCACTGTGCCTCTTATTTATTTGTCTGACAAATAAATTATTATTTTAATTTCTCTGTTGCTGCGTTGAATATTTCATTCCAGCTAAGCGTTAACCACAAGCAGGGTGCTACATTTTATGGTGCCTGCGACTCGGATCAGTGGTCTGCTGGAACGCAGCCCCTTCGCCTCACTGGACGGGGTACAAGAGAGAGGACAACTGTGCCTACCCAGCGCGCACTGGAAAAATTTTTTCCAGGGGAACGCAGCAGTCTCGTCTGTCTGATACCCTGCCCACTGACGGCGACGGACCGGGGGGACCAGAGAAATAAACAGGGAACCAGCTAAGGGTAAGTGCACTAAGGGGTTTTGGCCCTCCAATTAATTGGGAGGAAGAGAAGTCCTGATCAAACTTCTGCGTCTCAGTAAAGGGGAACTGAGTACGCTAGGTGGCTGGGTACATCAGATGGTGATCTGGTGTAGGGAAAGGGAAAGTTGGGAGGTAGAGTATGGTTGAAGTATCTGGCGCATTGCATGTGTGAGAAAGTACAATGTGTAGCTGACCTAAGTGTGGAGTGAGTACTACTTCGTTTACCAGTAAGGTGTGTGTGTGAGTGACTGAGTGGATACTTCACAGGGCCATACAATGGGAGTTGGGGGTTCAAAGGGGGGAAATACACCTCTTGAATGTATGTTAAATAATTTTAAGAAAGCCTTCTCAGGGGCATATGGAGTCAAAATGACGCCAGAACGCTTGAGAACGTTATGTGAACTAGAGTGGCCAAAAGAAAATACTGAATGGCCATCTCAAGGAACCTTTGATATAAATTTAGTAAGCAAACTTTGGTCTAACATCGCCAAAGAAACTGGAGGGTGCCCAGAACAATTTTCATATATAGATTCTTGGCTGAGCACATTAAATAAAAATCCTCCATGGATAAGGGAATGCAAAGTTCAACGATGCAAATTATTGGCTGTAAAAGCCAAAGCTAGGAAAGGAATCTTGCCAAATAAATTCAAACCCTCCACCAGTTGTATCCCCAAGGCAAGAAAGTGGAATGAATAATGGGGCTGGAGTCACAGAACTTGATTCCTTGATAGATTATGATAAATATCTTCAGGAGGCATTGGAGTCCTATAATGAAGCCCAAGCAGAAGTGGTTATTCCACCTGTGAGTCCCAGTAGAACTCCATCTACAGTCTCCTTTAGTGGAACAACTGATTGCCTACCCCAAACCCCTGTACATCCAAGTCCTAGAGAATTATTACAGAAGTTACAGGGAGACCTTAATCGGTCAGCAAGCAATACAGCCAGGCGTATAAAGCTGCTAAAAGAACGCCTTGGGACAGATACCATCCCCTATGATTTGAGGTCCCTAGAGCAAAGCGAAGAAAAAGGTCACATAGTAGCCCCTTTTAGAAGAGTATTTGATGCACTTGAGGAGCCTGTGCTGGTTAATGGGCAACCCGGACCAAGGCCACCTCGAACTTCGATCCTCCAGTACATTCCATTCACAACTACGGATCTGATGAATTGGAAAACACCCCATCTTTCGCAGAAAAACCTCAGGCTATGATGGACTTGGTGACCTCAATAGTAAATACTCATAGTCCTACTTGGACAGATTGTCGCCAGCTCCTGAATACTCTCTTCACCACTGAGGAAAGGAGAGACATAATTGAAAAGGCACAGATATATTTGCGTGAGCAGGCCAGAGTGGGAAATATTTATAATATTGACCGTCATCTCCAGGAAAACTTTCCCTTGGAAGATCCTAATTGGGATCCAAACAATGCAATTCACCTGGCCAGGCTTACCACCTATCGCCAGACGCTTGTGCAAGGTATCTGCAGGGCATGCCAGAAGCCCACTAATATGTCTAAAGTCTCAGGAGGGTAGACGTGTTACCCATAACACTGTTTCGTGTTCGGTGCACACCCACAAAAAGACTTAAGTTGTCACCTTTTGAGCTCCTGTATGGGAGGCCGCCCTCCTTTGTTCAGGATATTCCAACTGACCTCAAACAAATAGGAGACCATGTGACACAGGGATAAGTGCAATCTCTCTCCCGTGTTTTTGTCTCTCTCCCGTGTTTGTTTGTTTGTTTTTTATCTTAACAGGTGGGCCCTCGAGCGCACGCCGTGCAGCATTGCCAAGCCGATTCATCAGCTCCAGGCTGGCATAGCATATGGGTGAAAGAGTGGAAACGTGATCCACTTGCACCTAAGTGGCGTGGACCTTACACCGTCCTGCTCTCTATTCCAACAGCGGTGAAGGTAGCTGAGGTGACCCCCTGGATTCATCACTCCCGTTTGAAGAAGTCCGAAGGCAGTTGGACGTGCAAAGGTGACCCCTCTAATCCTTTAAAACTGACTCTCTCCAAAAACCCCTGTATCTAGCCCTACGGGGAACGGGCTAGGTCACGGGCAACATTAGACGACCGGCCTGCTGCAGCCACAAACCTGGAAGCTGGCTGACCTGCGCACGCCTGAAGCTTGAGGAGCGTCTGAACCAGAGACTGTGAGCGGGAAGATTCTCTTATACAATTGATTGACTGCCCCCTTGTGGAACAATTATCAGAGATATTACACATTGGGGATCCTTGGGATATATGTTTTGGTCTTGGTGGTTCCCCATTTCTGTCACTGGGGGAATTATATTGGGACTAATATTTATGCTATCACTATTACCAATACCATTAAATGCCATTGGTATGGTAAGCGAAATGCCACACCAAACAGGAGTACAGAATTTCCCCGGATGGAACTCAACTAAACCATTACGAGTTATACCTGTACAAGGGGAATTCTGTGTACATAAATCATCAGATGCAGCTGATTCTACCATGATAGGCTCTTCTCATTGTCCCTATACTTGGGATTATATTAAGAATACCTGGGCACACGATACTACCTATCGAACTCGGAATACCTTGCCCTGTGCACCTCCTTTTATTCATGCATGGAAAGTGGTATGGAACATAACTGTGACAGAAAAAGGCAATCTAACATACCGCACTGTGAACTCTCTACCTCTTTTGATATTTCGCCTTATGCACTCCACATACCAAAACCCTCAGACCCGATGGTTGTGGTGGATATGTGGAGAATGGGCATACAAGAAACTCCCTTCCAAATGGAGTGGGACTTGTTTCCTGGGATGGGTATTACCACCAATGTGGATTTTGCCCACTAGTATATTTCTCATATAGCAGGAGGAAGTACCCAAAGTTGGAGCGATACTGATGATTGGCCACCAGAGCGCATTATAGCCTATTATGATCCTGCCTCCTGGAATCCTGGTGAGCTCATACAAGGGGCACGGGATCCTATTTATAATCTAAACAGAATAATTCGATTGCAAGCAGTAGTGGAACTTGTAACCAATGCAACGGCCCAGAGTTTGAGACTTATTGCACAACAGTTGGATGAAAGTAGAGCCCCATTTTGCAGCTGAAAATGGGAATGGATTATGTACTTGCCAGGCAGGGAGGCCTGTGTGGAGTCTTGAACTTGACAGGGAATGCCTGTTGCTTTAACATTTCTGATAATGGTGAGGCAATCCGTGTGTTGGCCACAAAGATGGAGAATATAGCACATGTCCCAGTACAAACATGGGAAGGATGGGATATGGGATGGTTACCCAATGTCACAGGACTCAAAGGGATACTATTGTCTTGCTTGTTTTTCTTGACGGTAGTAGTAATGGTTTTATGTATGATGCCATGTATCATCTCATGTTTTAGGAGTACAATTAGCAAGATGATTTCGAATGAAACTCTACCTCATATCATGGCACTATATAGAGCTTTAACTCAGGAAGATCAAGCTATCAAGGACGCTTGGTAGCAAGGTCCTTGAGCTTGAAAGGGGGGATTGTGGCATCTGAATATAGACTGCATTTTTAATCAAGGCATATATTGGCTAATATCTTGATCAGGTTCCTAAATTAAAGAGAGAGTTTAAAGATTTTCAAAAGTTTCATGCCAAGCAAGAAGGCCAGCTGTTTAAAGGACACAGGCAATGTTTTTCCTCCTAGACAAGGCCCCCCCCCTTGATTGATAGCAGAAAACAATTCTCAAAGTCGTAAAAGCTGGAATTACAGGCTGAAGAGCAAGGTTACGGACCCAACATAATTAAGAGTTAGTAAACAGTAAAATAAAACCATGTGCCTTAAACTTGAGCCACAGGACAAAAGGTCAAGAGCACATGGAAAACAAGCAACTGGCTGGAGAAGGGGGGGGGAAGTGTAAACAGGGGAAAAGGTTTTTTTTCCTATTTTATTTTGAGGCTGTAAACTGTTCCTTCCTTTTTACTTTGAGGAAGTTTAAATATGCTGGCTTAAATGTAATTATGCAAAGGATTTAAGAAATGCTAGATTTATCCTGAAATTAAGTCAGCCAGCCTAGCCCCCTGCCAGAAACGAGACGCCAATCGGGCGCTCATGATGGATGGCTGTCGGGCCTTTGTTTAAAGACCTCCAAAAGGAGATATTTCATTGATGATGCATGAGAATATGAACCCAAGGTCTCTGACATCTGTTCAAGATAAAAATTTAAAATTATTAACCATTTGTTTTAGAAGGCAATAGGGCAAGGGGGGCAAGAGGTGAGCTGGTAATTAAGATTCCTTGTTGAGACACATGTAAGATATATTAATACTTATTTGTCATTTATAGATGTAACAATATATAGCTCTTTGTGTTCCATATAAGGACAGGAGGATATGAGTGTATTTTTGTGATTGGTTATACCAATCAGCCAATAGGAATTTCAACCAGGCTGATGGGACAGAGGCAGCCACAGGAGGAACAAAGGGGGCTGGATTAAGGGAATATAAGTGCTGGCCATAATGGCAGGAGGCAGGCCAGAGCTTGGTAACCATATACCACTGTGCCTCTTATTTATTTGTCTGACAAATAAATTATTATTTTAATTTCTCTGTTGCTGCGTTGAATATTTCATTCCAGCTAAGCGTTAACCACAAGCAGGGTGCTACAGTGCCACCACTGAAACTCTTCATTCAAAACTGTGTATCCCTTTCTACATCAAAAGAAAGGCCCAGCCTCTGCCTCATTCATCTCCTCATCCTCTGCTTTCCTCTATGCTAACCTCCCACCCAAAAAGGATAAAACTTGAAAGCCATGTTATCCCCTCATTCACTTGCTAGAGCCACGAGGATCCCTCAATGACCCCAGTGCTCTGGCAGATGACATCATCACTCTAATTCTGAGAAAGGTCCCAGAGGAGCCCCACTTGCCTCCATTCTCCCCCCTTTCCACCAATGATCCCCAGTGCTCTGGCAGATGACATCATCACTCTAATTCTGAGAAAGGTCCCGGAGGAGCCCTACTTGCCTCCATTCTCCCTCCTTTCCACCAATGATGGGAACGTCATTTTTGTCTCTGAAGGATCATCTGACATGCAACTCAAGAGGTACACACAATTAGGGCCCAGCACTCTTTCGGAGGAGACAGTTCCAATTAAAAAAACCACACGTCAAATATGCAATTACTGAATCAGCCCATTCAGCTATACTCATTCGTCCCCCCCCCCCCTTTTCCTTTTCCAGCAATAAACTGTCACGTCCCAGAATAAGGGAGAATCTTTTCAAACAAGGAACATCTGACTTTCTCTAAGTGAGTGAGGTGCTTCTGGGTGGGGAAGTTCTGTTAAGTCTCTGAAGTCCTTGAGCCCTGTAAGTGCAGCTGAATAAAATTCCCTCTTTTCATCCGCAAAGTACTGTTCATTCAAGTAACTGAGCTCATTAGCTAAATTCAACCATTCACTCGCTCTGAGTTGCTCAGAAAGCTTTTGTGGGTCACAGGTTTGGCCCAAAAGAGGCCTTGATGATGGCTGATGTGAGCACTAGCAACAGATCTCTAATTTTATGCGCTAGCAAGACAGGCTTGTGGGGTGGAGGGAAAGCTCTCTCTCAACCTCCTGGTAGACAGCCCCGTTGGTTTAGATTTCAGAAATGCATAAAATTCTTCAGCTGCAGCTGTCTCCCTGCCAAATCTTTAAATCAAAGCAGAAACCAGCTTGTCTGCAAGGACGGCTTCATTTACCATTAAACCATTTCAGGGCAATAAAAACAAGCATTGGTTTTGACTACGTGACTTATGTGCAAACGTGTTGCACAGGGGCGGGGAAGGCGGTCACCACAGGGTGTGTGTGTGAGAGTGGGGCAGGTGTCAAGGGGCACAGATTGCTGGCAGAAACTGGCCAACTTGATTTTATCAAACTATTCCCATGTGATTTGCACCAGCTGCCAGTTAATTTCTGGGCTCAATTCAAGGTGCTGTGGTTCACCTTGAAAACCTTTAATGGCTTGGGACCTGGGGCATCTTTTCCCCAGTGCTTTTGCCACCATTAGGCAGAGTGAGGCAAATGCCTCAGGTGGCAGATGCTGAGGGACAGCTCCCTGGCTGTAGTTTCTATTGGGGGACAGAGCTGGGTTTGCCACACAGCCCAACGCTGATCCTTCTGATGCAACAGAGTACACTGTGCCACTTCAAGTGCTGAAGGCACATTGAACCGCCTGTCCAGACAGCTTATGGATCAGTTCTGCTTTCCCCATATGTTTTCCCTTGCATGTTCTGATTGCCATCTGAGCCCCTGCTTCAAATCTCTTGGCCTCAGGGTGAAAGGCTGCTGTTAGCAACCAGTGGCAGGGCCTTTTGTGTTGTGGCACCTACCTTGCCAAGTGTGGGTTGTCAGGCTCCATCGCTATGCTGCTTCAGGTGATTGGAGAAGGCCTGGCACTACAGTGGTACCTCTAGTTACGAACTGAGTTCGTTCCGGAGGTCCGTTCTTAACCTGAAGCTGTTCTTAACTAGAGGCGTGCTTTCGCTAATGGGGCCTCTTGCTGCCACTGCGCCGCCGGCACACAATTTCCGTTCTCATCCTGGGGCAAAGTTCTCAACTCGAGGTAACTCTTCCAGGTTAGCGGAGTTTGCAACCTGAGGCATTTATAACTCGAGGTACCACTGTACTTTTAATGAAATGGTTGGTGCCCTGCTGTTTTTATTGTAATTACTGGTATGGTTTTAATAGATTTTAAGGTCGGCAGTTTGAATCTGCATGATGGGGTAAGCTCCCATTGCTCTGTCCCAGCTTCTTCCAACCTAGCAGTTCAATGGCATACCAGAGCAAATAGATAAATAGGTACCACGGTGGTGGGAAAGTAAACGGCATTTCTGTTCGCTCTGGCACTCATCATGGTTCTTCGTGTGCCAACAGCAGTTTAGACATCACCTGGAAAGCTGTCTGTGGACAAACGTCAACTCCCTCAGCCTGAAAAGCGAGATGAGCGCCGCAACCCCATAGTCGCCTTTGACTGGACTTAACCATCCAGGGGTCTTTTACCTTTACCTTTAATAGATTTTAATGTATTTATGTAGCTTTAAAAAAAACAATAAAACACTGATAGAATTAAAGCTACATAAATACATTAAAATCTGTTAAAGGTAAAGGACCTTTTGTTATTTCCCTGTGTTTTTAGCTGGTCTTATTTGATCTGTAAGCCACTTTGAGTCCTTGTCCAGGAAAAAGGTGGGGTGTAAATAAATATTTGATAATGATAATAATCATATAAGGGGATTGTGTATGTTTTATTCTGTTTTTATTACTTTTCATTAGCCGCCTCAAGTCTCTTTGGTAAAGTAGGTGGGATGGAACTTTTGAAAATAAATCAATAAAAATAAATCACTTCTCCTAGCAGAAAGCCTTTCAACCATGTGACTAGAATAATATTTAAGATGAATGAATGATTCATCTTCATGAAGGAATAATCCTGCTTTGATCAGGGCACAGGGATGGAACAGCAAGTCACAGGGGAGACCTTGGCAGGATGCAGTGCCCAAAGCGGTCATGTTTACATCCCTTTGATGATGGAACCTTATAGTCTCCTCTTCCATCTTGCATGCCTGTCCAGCAGACTGTCAAAACCTGCCTTTTCCTCCTCCCTGCTATCTGCTGCACATCCATAAACTTTATTTAACTGACCATGCACACCAGCTCAGATAAACTATGATGGGAATGTACAGCAATACACGCAATCAGACATCAACCACGAATAAAACAATACCTATTAACTGCCCCCTCTTTTTATCATGTCTTTAAAAGTCCTGAGCGCAGAAACAAACAATTTAAAAACACTAAATAAGCCTGATCTATAACCAGCTGTTGTCAGTGTTTAGGAAATACTTTACATCTTCCGAAAAGACTGCAGTCCTACAAACAACATGGGGGTTTGTGCCACTGAACTCAATATGGTTTATATATAGGATTGCATCACATGGTATAATCCCAAGATGCAGACGTCTTGTATTTTTTGAAGGGACGTTCTTAATTATTTCAGATTGCTTAATAAACGCCTCCTCTGCAGTTTTCAAATGGCTGACCTTTGTGTCTGTTTCAACTATGGATGGGAGTTAACCATTTTCAGTCTTGCATTTCTTTCTGTATATGCTTTGGCCAGCTCTCTCTGCTCTGTTTTGCAAGGAAAAGCAACAGACAGCATCCTCTCATTCCTCTGCTGATGTCAGCATACAAAGCTCATATGATGTTGCTAGTGATAAGAAGAGGTTACTGGAGGGTTGCGAATCCCATGGAGACTTTTTCACATCCACATGGATGCTTCCCTTACAATTCATTGCAGACAACTTGAAAATAATACTGAGCATTCATATAGCACTAGTTCCCCAGTGTTCTGGGGGGTGCTTTCAGGTGGGGAGAGGGTTTCTTACTGCAAATGGGTCCTTGAGATATTGCAGATGTGGCACTGGCAACAGCAGGTTTTTCCAATTGGATTTCCCCCAGGAAGAGAACATTGGGTGAAATGGAGGAGAAATACAAGCTGTTTCATTCATGCACAAGTTTAACATGGTGTGTGTGTGTGTGTGTGTGGGAGCAGCACAGTCCTGCAATGTTGGTGGGTCTGCCCCAATTGGAGGGGACCTGAGAAAATGCTTTCTGTGTCCACACGTAGGCAGTAAGCACTTGAGAAAGGCATTCTCATTGGCACAAAACAGATTATAACTTCTCAGCCGAATGCGATTTAGGTTGACAAAACAGTGTGGCACAGGGATGACATTGTGTGTGCAGCACCCCCGAAAGGTGCTTGCCTGCAGCACTGAATGCACATTATCACATAGTGTGTACCATATATATTTGTTTCATAAAATTTATACACTGCTTGTTTTTTGTTTAAAAAAACAACCAACCCCAAGAAACCAAAGCGTTTTACAATGAGGCATACAAAAGTTGAAACACTGAAACAGATTAAAATTACGTACCACAACTTTCTAAGCATCTGGACATGTTTCTAAGCATCTGGGCAGGAATGTTTTTATCAGGTGCGGAAAAGTATAGATGGAAGACACCTGCTAGATCTCAATAGGCAAGGAGTTCCAAAGAGCTAGAGCTGCCACACTAAATGATTGAGTTCTTACAAATGCAGAATAGGTATTGGGTGGCAGCTGCAACAGTGTCCTTTCCACTGATAGAAGTGGCTGAGTGGGTTATGGCAATGTTGTAGGCCGGGTGACTGGAGGCCCCTTCCTAGGGCCTAGCCAGACTTACACCGCCATGCCAGGAATGCACTGCGAGTTTATAACTTTCTTCTAGCAAGACTCCTCCCCTGGGCCTTAGACAAGCTGTGCATTGGCTTGCTCATGGAAACAGATGGATAGGTAGGCAGGTAAATAGAATCAAGGGCCTCATGAAGGTGCCGGACACACCTCTTTGCCGAGGGAATTCCATCATCAACACCCATCGGGAAGCACCCTCCAAACCCTGACAGACAGGAATATTGTCACAGTCCTCACAACAGTCCATGAAAGTCTGATCAGCAGAAAATTACGCCCATTTTTCTGATGAGGGGCTGAGGCTGTGTGAGCAAGAGAGGTTTTTCTAAGTCCGTCTCTGGACTTTGTAGGCGAGGCGACAGTCAAAGCCCAGGCCTTTGCAACTCAAGAATTGGCCTATTTCTTCGTGACTCCATACTGGCTGTTGTTAAACCACCTTCTTCTCCCAGGAGCTCAAGGCGGGGTACAAAGTGATTCTCCCCCCTCATTTAATCCCCACAACAACCCTGTGAGGTAGGTTAGGCCGAGAGGCAGTGACTGGCCCAAGGTCACCCAGTGAGCTTCGTGGCCACATGGGGGGATTTGAACCCTGTTCTCTGACAGTTCCATGGTGGTCACACTGTTCTGAGCTACACCTGCAAGGTCCTTTGTCTCTAGGCTGCAAGGTGTGTGTGAACACAAGTGTGAAAATAAAGAAGGAATATCTGCGGACGAAGGAACGAGGACAATGGAAAAGGTTATTTGTTCAATTGCAAGCGGCCGGTAACAGGCGGTGCTCAGAAGTGCACACAGAGTGCTTTCCAAGTAGGAAATGATAAGGCGAAGGCTAATGAAGAGAAGGGAGACGGAATGCAGCAGCCCAAGGCACTTTTTGGCACATTCGGAGTGCATCTTTCTTTGGAAAAAAACATACACGCACACACAAACATCCTTTTGGCTGGCTGTTTTGGCTTGTCAAGGCTTTCCTGGGGTTCAGGAAAACGCAGAAGATCTGGCCACAAACACAACAGCCCTGTGAAAAAAAGCAGAGTCAGTGGAACTGAGGAACTTCAATGAGAGAGGGGCTGCGCTGGAGTGGGGCGAAGGGGCTGCAGAGGAGGCAGGAAAAAGAACAGCAAACGCTGCAGATGGTCCCACTCTCTGAGCGAGAGAGAGAGAGGAAGCCCCATAATTGCAAAAGTCAGCTAAACTCGCTCTGGCTCTTTAAAACGCGAGGCGAGCGCGCCGCAGCGCGCTACTACGAGGCACCGGGCGAGCTGCAAGTGGCTGAGGGCAGGCCCAATAAGCGCCTTCAGCACCTCCCCTCGGAGAAAAAAGCAGCAGGCGAAGGAAAAGCAACTCTGGCTCCGAAGCCTTGATAAAAAAAAGAAAAGAAAAGGGACAGAAATTGGCACACGGCGGCGATGTATATAAAGCTCTCCTAGCAAGCGCGCTGCCTGTTTGCACAGCCAGGCACCGTCGAGGGGGGTGGTAGCAGGAGCGCGCCGGCCGCGATGCCTCGCTGAGTGAGTGAGCGGGCAGCGGGCTGCTCCCCGACGCGGAGGACCTGCAGTTGCCCCGGCCGGCCCGGTCCGCGCCCTCCCCGCCGCGCCATGCCGCTCCTCCTGCTCCTCCTCCGTCGGGGTGCCCTCTTGCTCTGCCTGACCGTCCTGCGAGGGTTGTGCGCCCCGGCGGAGACGGAACTGGTCACCCCCATTCGCCTGGACCCGTCCCCGGAGGGCGGCCGGCCGTATTTCCATGGCCCCCCCGAGGGCACCCCTGTCGGGCAAGGAGCCACCTTCCAGATCACGGCTTTCCACCAGGATTTCTACCTGCACCTGCGCCCCGACGCCCAGTTCCTGGCGCCCGCCTTTGCCACGCAGTACCTGGGCAGCGCCCCGACGGCGGGGGCGGCCGAGCAGGAGGGAGACCTGCGCCGCTGCTTCTACTCCGGGGACGTCAATGCGGACGCGGACTCTTTCGCGGCTCTGAGCCTCTGCGGAGGGCTGACGGGGGCTTTCGGCTACCGCGGCGCCGAGTACCTCATCCGCCCCGTCGAGAACAGCGGCGGGAACCGGGCGCTGTGGAGCGGCCCCGGGGAGCACCTGCTGCAGCGCCGGAGCGCGCCAGGTCCCGCCGTCCCGACTTCCCGCTGCGGCGTCGGCTCGGGCTGGAACCCGGCCATCCTGCAAGCCCTGGAGAAGTACAAGGGGGCCCCCGGGGCCCGACGGGGCCCCCGCAACGGGACGGGCCACGCGCCGCAGCCTCCACCGCCCCGGGCCAAGCGCTTCGTCTCCATCCCACGCTACGTGGAGACGCTGGTGGTGGCGGACGAGTCCATGGCCAAGTTCCATGGCGGCGACTTGCAGCACTACCTGCTGACCCTCATGGCCACGGCGGCGCGCCTCTACCGGCACCCCAGCATCCAGAACCCCATCCAGCTGGCCGTGGTCAAGTTCCTGGTCATCGGGCAGGACGACAAGGGGCCCAAGGTGACGAGCAATGCCGCCCTCAGCCTGCGCAACTTCTGCGCCTGGCAGAAGAAACTGAACAAGGGCAACGACAAGCACCCCGAGTACTGGGACACCGCCATCCTCTTCACGAAGCAGGTGGGTGGGGGCGATCTGACGGGGTGGGTTGACGGGTTGCCTCATGGCTCCTCCGGCTCGTCCCCCAGGGCAGGAGGACCAGGAGGTGCTGCCAAGCGGGGTGGGTGTGTCTCACCTCCACCCTAGTGGTCCCTGCAGGGGCGTCGAATGGGTCCTCGGAGGGAAGAGCCTTGAGGTTGGACGCCAGCGCGGGTGAGGCTGATTCCCTTCCTTGGCCAGCAGGAGGCGCTGTAACGATGGTGGTTTTTACTAATCCAACATTCTCTGTGTGTATGGTACCGGGTTCTGGTTTATCGCATCTGTATCCAGCCTTTTCCTCCAAGGAGCTCAAGGTGGCGAGAGTGGTTCTCCCCTCCATCATTTAACCCCCACAACCACCCTGCAAGGTAGGGTTGCTGTGAGGTGACTGGCCCAAGGTCAGGCACTGAGACTCATGACTTCTGTATTTGCGCACGTGTAAATGTGTAGTTGAATCCTGATCTCTTCCAGGTCCTAGTCTGACACTGTAATCTTCACAACGCCATGAGGTAGGTTAGGCTGAGAGACAGTGACTGGCTTACGGTCTCTCAGTGAGCTTCATGTGCTGAGTGAGAATTTGAACCCTGATCTCCCAAGGTGCTGGTTTGACACACTAACCACTGCACCACTCTTGACTCCTCCCGAAGCCCCATTAGTCCCCTTTCCCTTAGTCCAGTCTGGGGCCCTTCAGATGTTGTCAGATTACAGCTTTCATCGCCTCCTCACCCTTGACCATGCAGGGCAGGGGCTGCTAGGAGTTTTAGTCCACTGTTTCTAGGGCATCACGTTGAGGAAGGCTGCTGTGGCCTCAGTGACCTTCAGGCTACCATGTCCAGTACACACTTACTTAGGAATAAGCCCCATTTGTTTTCAACGGGTGGAGACTTCTTCCCAAATTAATTCAGGATTAGGTTGCACCTGCCCCGAATGAGCCACGAGAAGATGCCTGCCCAAATGAAAAGCAATAGCGCTTACTTGGCTGGTCACTTTCGGCTTTTCTGATTTTTCCAGAGAAGTGCAGGGAATCTGGGAAGCTGCTCTGATGCCGTTCTCCTTTGTTTAGCCCACTACACTGCTGCCTGCTTGGATTGGCAGTGCCTTTTGTGGGTCCCAGGCAAGTAAAGCCCTGATGTCTTAAGGAAGCTCCTAGTTATGATGGCTGCACTCTGCCTCCAGCATTCAGGTTTCCCCAGATAAGAATCCCGCTGGCCACTGAACCAGATGCTGGACTAGATTGGCATGATCCCTGAGCCAGCAGGGCTCACTTTTTATGTTCTGGTCTTTTTGCTGAAGCTGCCAGGGGGACGTGGGTTTGGGACCTTCTGCGTGGGATGAACGCAGTCCAGCCTTGCTCTCTGCCACCACCACCCCAATTGCTTGGTTGCATCTCAGAGGGGAGCACGTGGGTTGTGAGCTTGGCATACATGGAATTCCTTTTGAACAGCAGCCCAGAAAGAAATAAAAAAAGAGGGTAGAGAAAAAACACCCGTTGGCACAGTTTTTTTGCGAGGCCAGTAAATGGGTCAAGAGAGAGACATTCTTCAGGAAGAGTCATTTGTGACAAGAAGCTGCCCTTTGCCAGTGAAGCATCTCGCTGGGCGGGGCGGAGCCACGATTCTCCTCCTCTCTCCTCCTTCTGTCTCTCCCTCCTTCTCTTCTTCCTGCCTCTGCCAACTGGGCCAGAGCTGCCAATTACCCAATGCAGTGTCTCGGTTTGCCTGCCATGATGTGGCTGAGAAAACCATTGCAGGAGGCATTTGTAGTTGCACCTTAAGAGTAATTTAAAAAACCTCAAGAGGAAAAAGGCAATTAATAGAGGCAATTGAGAATATAAGAAGAGCCTGCTGGATCAGGCCAATGGCCCATCTAGTCCAGTATCCTGTTCTCACAGTGGCTAACCAGATGCCCCTTATGGAACACCTGTAAGCAAGATTTGAGCACAAGAGCCCTGTGGTTTTCAGCAGCTGGTACGCGGAATCATTGCTGCCTCCAGCTGTGGAGGGAGAGCGTAACCCTCCTGGCTCATAGCCACTGATAGCCCTCTCCTCCTCTTCCATGAATTTATCCAATCCTCTTTTCAAGCCATCCAAATTGGTGGTCATCACTGCCTCCTGTGGGAGGGAGTTCCACAGTTTAAGTCTGCACTCCATAAAGAAGTGCTTTTTAAAATCCGTCCTAAATCTTCCAACGTTCAGCTTCAAATCGTATCATTTTTTTACATAGTAGGAGATACATAAATTGTAGGAAAACTTATGGAGAAAGTGGAAAGAGATGCATCCCCTCCCCTCCCCCGACCCTTAGGGTGATAAAATGTAGAGCAGGGGTGAGGAACCTGGAAGTCCAATTGCCCCTGGAGCATTGGAGGTTCAGCTCCTGACTTGGGATCACCCACTGAAATTAACTGGCAGCAGATTCAGCAGACAGAAGAAGAAAAAAATCTCTTTCCTCCTTCCCTGCATAGTGAATTCATAGGTTTTCCTTGCACCATGAAATGGTTATGGCTGTTGACATAAGTCCTGATAGCTAAATGGAGACCCTCCATATTCAGAGGCAGTCTACCTACAGCATAGCTGTTGTTGTGGGATCTAGTTGCGGTGGGAACCTTTGATGCTGTTGCATTCCAGCTTCCCTCCACCCAAGATGGCATGACCTATTGGTCTGGGATGATAGGAGCTGTAATTTAAAAACATATTGAGGGCCATAAACTCCTATCTCTGCTGTAAGGGAAGTCCTATGAAAAGGAAGTTAGGATCAATGAACTCTTGGTTTCATCCAGCTCTTCTCATGTTCTTGTTGGTCACACAGAGCCAGGGATTTGCTTTGTTTTCTGAACTCCCCCTCCCCCACAAACAGCTGGACAGAGCCCCAATCTCTTTCTGAAATCTCTTGCAGAACCCTCTATTGCATGAGGTTTGGGAAACTTGAGACCAATTGGGGTGTCTCCCCCCCCCCACTAATCTACTGTCTTTCTTTAGAAATTGTTAACTCTCACTCGCCTCATGTGTGAAGCGGGATTTATTCCCCCAGAGTAATTTTTCATGTCAACATCCGTTTACAGTGGACGTAAACAAGTTAAGTTTGTCTGGCTGCACGACTTTGCCCTTAAATAAACATTCCTGCATTTCCCCCGCTTAATTAGAAGGATTTGCTACTTCCTTTCCTGCTCTTCCTTTTTTGTTTGGGGTGATGTTTGTGAAATCCAGCGGAGAGAGCAAAGTTAAGTTCTTAGTTTGTCAGTGGAAATCTCACGGCAGTCAGGGATGTCAGATCAGTGGCGGCGGCTGTCCATGGGGACTGGTGGGGTAGAAGTCTGGGAGCCCAACAGTAGGTGGTGCCAAAGCCAATGACAGACAGAACCAATTCCTTCTAGCTTGGTCCTTGTCCTTCTCCTTCCTGCTGAGTTTCTTTAGAAATTCTTTAGAAAGGGCAACTCTGAGACAATGGAGGAGGAAGGTGACAGGCAGTGCCACCCCTGGACTGGGTGTAAGTGGGAAGGCAGGCAGGTGGGGGCAGCCTAAGGTTGGCGGACAATGCCCAATTTGCCCTAATGGACCAATCTGTGCTGACATCCATCATGCATTTCCTTCTGGAATCTATTACTTATTGCATTTATTTCCTACTTTGTTCTCTAAGGGGTTCAAGGTTCTCCCCATCCTCATTTGATCCTCAAAACAACCCTGTGGGGTCGGTTAGGGTGAGAGGCAGGGACCGACCCCTAGGGTCACCCAGTAAACTTTGTGGCTGAGTGGGGATTTGAACCCAGTTCTCCACAATGATAATCCAAAACTCCAACCACTACATTGGAACCCTGATCTTCGAATATTTTATATCTCTGTGTGCGTGTGTGCGCGCACGTATACACACACACACACACACACACACACACACTCTAAACTTCCAAGGTTCTAGTTCCCATTTCATCTTCACAACAACCCTGTGAGGTGGGTCAGGCTGAGTGGCAATGCCTGGCCCTCAAGGTCGCCCAGTGAGCTTTGTGACCAAGTGGGGATTAGATCCCTGGTCTCTGAGGTCCTAGTCGGACACTCTTTCCGCTGCACCACACTGGCTCTCATTCTGAAACCTGGCTGGGCCTGTTCCTAACTCCTCCCCTCTGTAGTCCCTGGTCTCCTGCATCTCCATGTTGATGCTGACAGCCTCAGCATCCTCTGCGATTGCTCCTTGATGCTGTGGGCTTCGTGCCCGACAGGAATGCAACTGCTCCCTCTAGACCCGGTCGCTCAGCAGCCATCATCGCCTAAGAACGAGTGGTTTTTGCTTCCCTACACCTGGACGGGCTTCAGGCAGGTGATTGACTTGGAAATCTCCTCAAGGAATCCCTTGTCATCCTCGGGCTGAACCTTGGCTACACACACTGTTCTGATCCATGGCAGCCTTCCCAGTTTTGCTCGCAGGAAACATTTGTATGCATCCAACTGGGATTTCTCATTTGACACGGCAGGAACTTTGGCCAAACTTGTACCGGGAAACGTTCTGACCGTTCTGTTTCCATCTCTACCATTTGCTCGTCGCCTTCCTCCTCCTCCTCCTCCTCCAGGGTTCTGTTGCCTAAGTGAAGGCTTCCTCCTCTGTGTTTGTGCGGCCGGCTGCTGTGATAGGCAAGTTTAAGGAGGTGCTTCTTGCCTTGGGTCTCAGGCAAAAAAATGCCTCGCCATCTTAACCCCAGATACGTGGCCATAGTCTGGCCCTTGAATTGCTGTTGGACAACAGCTCCCATCATTTCCAACAATAACTGTGATTCCTCCATTGCAAGGCATTGGACTAGATGATCGCAGTGATGCAATGAATATAGGGAGGGCCACATCTCTATTTGCTGATGGAGAAAGATTAGAAAAAACCTTCTGGTAGGAATGAAAGGCATCGTGATTGTGTATTTGTGTGTGTAAGGAAGCAGCACAACACACACGACCACTCATGTGTGTGAAATATCTCAGAGACTACTCCATCCCTCTTCATCCCTTCCATGACTACAGCCAAATGACCGCAGCTACCTGCATGACTCACACCTAGACTTGGGTTGTTGTTTTTTTGGGTAGGCACAGCCCCTCCAGAGCTTTGAGCCATTCTGCGAATTTCCATAGGCACTTCTGTTTGTGCGAATCTCAGAGAAGGGGTTGAGGACAAGGGGGATGGAGAAGCAGACCCAGAGATGTTTTGGGGTGGCCTGTCACTTTTACTCATGTCACAGGCATGGCCCTCCTAACACATGGCAGAGGCTGCAATCGTTTGCACTCTCACCTGGAGAAGGGTCCCATGCAATTCAGTGAGACTTGTTTGAGAGGAGACATTGGTGCGATGGCAAATTCTGAAGTGCAGGAATGCATCGTGATGGCAACTCCTATGGCAGGGATGGGGAACCTCAGGCCTGGGTGATAAATGCGCCCCCATCCAGGTCTTTCTGTTTGGCCCCCAAAGATCTCCCCTTCCGAAGCACAAAATGAGCCTGTTCTATGGCATCTTTGAGTGCTTTTGCCTGGTTGGATCCTGCTCCTTGCTTGCCTGGATGGAGGACAGGACAGGTGCAGGTGTGTCAAACCTCTGATTTCTGCCTGGCTAGTATGCAGCTTATTGTAAAAAAGTAAGAGTCACATCCATTGCTCCTCCCAATTTTGTCTCTGGCCTCTGCATGCGCCACCCCTGCAGTACAGCTATAGGGACTGTGTGTTCCTTTAGTCCCTAGCCAGACCAAAGACATACTCACAAGTTAGACCATTGTTCATGGCATTGACTGCAATCCCGTGCATCACTTTCTGGGAGTAAGCTGAGTTCCGTGGTACTTCTGACTGTAGAGGTTCAACTTGGAAAACACACTGAGCTTCAAGAACAAGTTTTTCTGCCAGCTGCAATGGCAGCCTTTTCAATTAGAAATGCTACTATCTTGCAAAGAAATGTTGACGACGACGACAACAACAACAACGCTCCCATCTGACTGGTGTGAAGCAGATACCTCATCAAAAATATGGAAGGAAGTACCTAGCCTTGATTAATTTTCTTGTTCTCTGACTTCCTCAATGCTAACATCCCACAAATCCTGGAGGTGGGGGAAACGACAACCTTGAAACCTCATTCAGTTGCTGAAGAAAATAGAGTCTATCAATTCCTCTGGTGCTGCAACAGTTGATGTCATCGCTCATGCTTTGAAAAAGCTCCCCAAACTGTGCTCCCTCACATCCTCCCTCTGATCCACCACTGGGAGTAAACATGTGTGGGATTGGACTGTAAAACTCCTAGAAAGAGATGCAGACTTTGAGGCGGTGAGTGAACATGGGACTCCGCCCTGTGACGAACCCTCCTTCCCTTGTCCCCTCAATTCCTCCCATGATATCAGGCTGGAACAAGCCAGGTTTGGCTGCTCCTTCTCTGCTGGTCTATTGAGTTGGGACTGCAGGAGCCTCAGATGGAATGCATTAGAGCAGGATGTGGCTCGGGCGCATGAGACCCTTGCCTTGTTGAAAACGAGACCTGGAACTTTTCCACTTTGGGAGGAGGGAGCCAAGGCTTCCCCCAGCTGCTGCATCCCAGCAGTGTGGCGACGGAAGTGAATGTGACAAATGCGATATTATTTGCCGGATTGTCAAAAAGCTGCCATTATGGAAAAGGGGGAGAGAAAAGAACAGTTTCTGCATGTTAGGAATCCGAAAGAGTGATTCAGCCTTGCAACTGCCAAGGGAACAGTGAAAAGAAAAAGAAAAAAAGGGGGGGTGGAGAGGAAGAATACATATTTTTAATAGATAAAGCAAGGTATCTTAGATTTTCATTTTCCTCCCGATTCTGTGGAATTCTATCCTGGAGCAGATGAGTAACTCCCTTTCCTTTTCAGGATGAGGATTTCCACTGAGTAGGTTCCAGAATAAAACACTTTTTTGGAATCGCAGGAAATTGGGCTCCACGAGTTTGTAGCTATTTAGGCAATGTGATGACTACAAGGCTCGGATTTAGTGTTGACCTTCAGTTCAACCTGAGCTGCGTGTCCTGATCCTTACAAACATCAGATGGAGAAGATAAACGTGGGTGCAGAGTCATGCAACTTCAGACTGATGTGGGAGGGAGGCTGGAAGGAAACATAGAATCATAGAATAGAATTTGTAGAGTTGGAAGGGGTGCCACTGGTCATCTAGTCCACACCCTGCAATGCAAGATTTATTTAAGCCAGACTTAAATAAAACAAAAATCATTGCATCCAGAAAACTAACATGTCAGGGAGAAGGTGTGACTAGAACGCTTCCTCCCTTGATATCTGTTGCCGGGTTTTTTGTCTTTCTTTTTTTGTAGAAGCAGGATCTTTCGGCTCTGTGATTCTCTCCACCACACACTGCAGACTACAATGGTAGAATCCAGAACCATTTCTACTCTGTTGGGTTTGAGTTGTGTGCCATTGAATCCAAGGCCCTCCCACTGGGTCGGTTGTGAGCAATGACAACAAAAGAGTAGGCGGCTTCTCCTCTTTGCATCTGTGGATTGTGTCCAATGCTAGTCCTACTCAAGAACAGGCCCTTTGAAATGAATGAGCCATGTCTGCTAACTTCAGCAGGTCTCCTCTGAGAAGGAGGCAACCAAATACCTTGCATCTATTGGGGATGCTTCCCAGGAATGGGGTTACAGTTTTTTGGATCAGAACCTGCCTGATTTAAGAAGATGTAGATTGTGTGCACACTGTCCCTTTAAAGCACATCTGGAGCACATTTTCTGCCTCAAAGAATTCTGGGCACTGTAGTTTGATAAGTGCTGTTGGGAACTGTAACACTGCAAGGGCGAACTACAGTGCCCAGGATTCTTTGAAGGAAAGACTGTCCCTTGAATGTGCCTTAAAGGTGTAGCTGGTACGCAGCTCACAAGTATGAAAAAGGCAGCCTACGGGGTTATGTTTGGGGAGAGTTTGTGCTGCAGCGTTCCTGGGGCCTTGTCCCATCTTCCGAATAATAGCCAGCTTGCATTTTTTGCGCATTACTGAGCCGCGCATTCCTCAAACCCCAATGTGAGGGCACTGGATCAATGGAGACATCTGCCTTTCCTGAACTCCTCCATCTGTGGTCTCTTGATACCGCAAAATGTATCTGCCTGCCAAAAAGGCTGTTGCGTAAACCCCGAGCTCTTGTTTCATTAAAAAAGGAGGGAGGGCGACAAGCTAATTGATAGGCAGTTTGCAGTGGCAGTCGACAAGTCCCGTGCAGAGCAGCTGGCGGGCGGCTTGGGGTGTTTTGCTTTCTCATTCTGGTATCAGGAAGTTCTGGGAAAGGCAGGTTACTCAGTTCAGGAGTGGCACCAAACTTGAGAATGGCTGCACTTCAGTAGCGGAACATCTGTTCTGCAGGCAGAAGATCTCTGGTTCAATCTCGGGAATCTGCAACTAGGACTGGGAGAGACAGCTTGTCTAAAATCCTGGAGGCAGCTGCTGCCAGTCAGTGTAGACAGCGCAGAGCTAGATGGACCAATAGTTTGACTCAGGGTTAGGCAGCTTATTACATTACTGTAGAGGCAGCTGCAATTGACTTTATTCTCTAGCTGTTTCATCCTGATCTTCTAAGCAGGTATGAATTGGAAGTCTCATTTTTTGCTGGTAATGGTGTAGCCCAGCAACTGCAACTCTGTCCCATAGGATGAGCCCTGCCAGATCAGAACAGAGTCCAGCATCCTGTTTCACACACTGCCCAACCATGTGCCCATGGGAAGCTCACAAGCAGGATGTGAGCACAACAGTCCTCTCCTGCAGAAATCTCCCGGAACTCTCTGGGTGATCTTAAGCCACCCTTTCATACCTGCAGCTTGGGGATAATAATACTGAGCCTACTTTACAGGATAGTTGCTAGGACTGCAGCAAGATAATGTTTGCAAAACACTCAGCTCACTCAAAAAAGGGCAACAATCACTATTCTAATTAGAAGGTGCTTGGGAAAATGTACCAACAGTGACTTTTAGAGTGATATAGGAAAGATCCCTATGCACAGGACCTTGAAGGCACATCAGAATGCCGTCTCAGTGAGGTCCAGTTCTGGGGTTTGTTCTCTTGGAGAACAGAAGAAAACACGGTGTAAATGCAATCAAAAATATTTAGCATTTATATAGAGCAGGCACATCCAACTTCCAAGAGACTGTGATCTACTCACACTGGCAGTGATCTATCTACCCATTGTATTGATCAAAGTTGTTGAGCTTTCTTTAGGGGAGGGTGAGCTGGGAAACAAAGTTGTTGAGCTTTTTTGGGGGGGGATCCCGCAATAGATCATGATCGACCTGTTGGACAGGCCAGATATAGAGGTAAAGGCACTTCATATACATTATCCCAGGACTCCTCCTAGCTTGGGATGCCCAAGGAACTCGGCATTCATAAATTCTGATGCACATTGACCTGATTTACATCTTCAAATGGGCAGGTCGATGCGGAAATGGGATGGGAAAAACTTATGAATGAACATGTGCAAAACAGACATGGAAATACAGTGATCTGCCCATCTCTCTGCTTACAACAGTCCTGTAAGGCAGGCCAGTCTTATTCTTTCCATACTGCAAATGTGGGCAGGGCAGGGAGTGGTCTGGCTGAAAACAGCAGCTGACTTATAGCTACTATAGGTACCTTCTGTCATAGCACTACCTGATTTGCTTACAATTTGTTTACAGAAAGGCACCTTTCCTGTAAAAAAAAGAAGACTTTCCTTTAACCTCTTACTATCCATCAGCGATCTCAAGCGATGCTACTAGACCAGGACCCAGGGCCTGTCCTCATAAGCTGCATGCTAGGTCAATGAGGGTCGTATGATCTCCAAAGAAAAATGACTTTGGGTGACCTGGGGCGGGGCAAGGGGGCATTAAAGGAGGGCCTGTTAAAATCTCCTTGTTAATCTCTGCTTGCAACCAGGAGGCAAGGCTCACTAGGGAAAGTGAGTCAGTATGTCAGTGCAAGTCTTAGGCAAAAAGCCAAGAGATCCTTTCAGCTTGCAAGGCAAGGAGAACTAAAATGAAGAAAAAAGGAATGAGTAAGGCAAAAGAAATAACCAACTTCCATTTTTTGGTCAGAGGCAGTAATGCTTCTGAATACCAGTTGATGAAACCACAGGAAAGGGGGGGTGCTCTTGTGTTTGGGTGTCCTGAATGAGGGCTTCCCCATTGGGGCACCTGAGAACAGGATGCCTGTCAAGATGGGCCACTGGCAGCGGAGATCTTCTGCTGTTCCCATAAAGCAACATTTCTCCCTCTCCAATTAACTAAGGTACGACTTGTAGACCATGCTTTATGAACCTAGAAGCTCTTCAGGGACTAAAGACCCATCATGCTCTGCTTCCTCTGGGCTGCATGTTTGGACAAGGAGCAGGGGCAAGCTCGGATTGTGTCCACAGTTGGCATCTTTGCCTCAACACTAAGCTGGGCTGCCCTGCAGATAACACTGGACTCCAGCCCCCACCAGCCCCAAGCAACATAGCCAATGGCCAGGGGTGATGGGAGTTATCATCCCACAGCACCTGTGGGTCTACAGCTCCACCAGCCCTGGCTTCATTGTTGTGGGCTGCATTTCTCCAACAGAACAGGTGTGGAAGAGTATATGCAGAAAACGTTTCTGGAGATTGGTGAGAATCCGCATAGACTTTGCAGGGAAGATCTGTGAGCATTAAGATCTGCCTTCCTGGATCAGACCAAGGGGGTCCAGCTAGCTTTTCCTTATGTTCTCAGCTGAAGCTACCCATATGCCTCTGAGAAGGCCACAAGCAAGACATGATGCTTGAGACAGCCAACCCCAACCTTTCTGGGACCTGCTTACAAACCTATTTATACATTCAGAATAACAAGGTGGCCACATCAGCCTGAGAGAGGGGCTGAACGACATGTTTAAAATGCCCCCCTTTATAGAAAAGTGACAAGCAAACAAGCCCAAACTCCCTGCACTTAGAAAGCTAACACTTACAGAAGGAAGCTTCTACCCTGGTCCTTTCTCCTGTGTGCTAGATTTCTGCATGCAAAGACACCTTTTTATTTTTTTAAAATGGGGTGATATTTGCATTGCAATCTTATGCAGTGACTCCCACTGTGTTCAGTGGGGCTTACTCCTAGGTAAGTGTACCTTACAACCCAAAGCAGGCAATCCTACACCAATAATCCCTAAAGAATGTTGTCGCATACATTTTTTTCTGAAACATAAAGATTGACTTTCAATCTGAATCTGGTGGCTAAGTTATTTTGCAGGGTTTGGAGTTTCTCTGGCAAGGCATGTTGTATTTCAGAGTGGGCGTAAATGGTGAAAGCGACTAGAGGATGAACAGAGAGCGCAACGTAGCTGGATACCATGAGGGAGGAATGGCTAGCCTGCTAGCCACACAGGGCACAGGTCCAGTGACCCTGAACTTGGAGCCTCTCACAGGAAGTTACTGTGTGTTCTCAGATGTTATCTTTGCATGTGCAAGGGCTTGAACATTGTCCTTAAACTAACAAAATCTCAAAAGCTTAGATTCTTCAGTGTGAGATTCCAAAATAACCATAAACAACCATGCCTTTCAGGGGATGTCAGGGGTGTATGTCAGGGGTGGGGGACATGTGTGATCTTCCAGTTGTTGCTGAACTACAAATCCCACCATCTTTGACAATTGGCTATGCCAGCCAGGGCTGATGGGAGCTGAAGTCCAACAAAACTCCTCACTTTGCAAAGGGATGTATTCAGCATGATGGCCTTGGCTGTGAACCTTCTGTGGAGTTGGCAGGTTGACATGGAAATTATATTAACATGGGTCATTGCAAAGTGTGATCAACAGAGCTGTCTTGTGAGCTGAGAGTTTATTCCCACCCACCCATGTTCCTCTCCTGCTAGCTGCCACCGTGCCTGAATCGTTCCAGAAAATGGGCACAGATGGGTGCTGACCAAGGAATTTGGTAAATTCTCATCTTGATCTCCTGAGAAGCAGGACATGGCAATCTTGCTGATGGATGAGCTTAGCTTCCTCCTGAAGTCCATCTATCACAGTGAGATGAATGTGATTCCCATCCCCTGTGGCTGCAGGAAAACAGCCCCTGAGGAACCCCCCCCCCAATCTCTTGCTTCAAAATGCCAGTCAAAGCTCCTTAGTGCAAGCCCATAAGTGGCCTGTCATCAAGATGCAATTGATACTCCTCATACTCTGCAAAGATGTGGCAGCAGGGGTCCTGCCTCACCTTGACCTCATGTGATCCCTTTTAGCCCCTGGGGGTGGATCTACACACAGGAAAAAATGCTATAAATAAGCCAGAAATTAAATCAAGGTAACAAAAGAAACACTATGGAAATTTGCTTAGAAATTTCTTTTTGCTCTCTGGTGCCATCTGGGGTTGCATGTTTATAATGTATTCAAAACGCTGTTTCTTGACTAACGTAGCTGAGTCCTGGGACTCAGCAGAAAAAGCCCTGGGGCTCCATTGTGCCTTGAGGGTACCAGGGCCACATTCACACCATACACTGAAACCACTTCAATTTCACTTTAAGCAGTTATGGCTCCACCGCAAAGAATTCTGGGAGCTGTGATTTGTTAAGGGTGCTGAGAGTTTTTAGGGAGATTCCCTGTTTCCCTTCCCTGAGCTGCAATTCCCACAGTTCCCTGGGAAAAGGGCTTGATTGTGAAACCACTTTGGGAATTAGAGCTCTCCATGTGGAATAAAAAGGTAATGGGTAAAGGGACCCCTGACCATTAGTTCTAGTCGTGGCTGACTCTGGGGTTGCAGCGCTCATCTCGCTTTATTGGCCGAGGGAGTCGGCGTACAGCTTCCGGGTCATGTGGCCAGCATGACTAAGTCGCTTCTGGCGAACCAGAGCAGCACACGGAAACACCGTTTACCTTCCCGCTGGGGCGGTACCTATTTATCTACTTGCACTTTGACGTGCTTTCGAGCAACGCGAGCTCACCTGTCGCGGGGATTTGAACTGCCGACCTTCTGATCAGCAAGTCCTAGGCTCTGTGGTTTAACCCACAGCGCCACGCACATCCTACCAAGAGGAATAGGAGTCTCCTAACAACTCTCAGGACCCTTGAACTACAGCTCCCAGGATTTCTTGAGGGAAGGCACTCTGACTGTTCAGAGTGGGATCATCATGCTTTGGCTGCATAGTGTGGATGTGGCCTTTAGAGCCAGCCCTGTAGGCGCATCTCTACTTACAACACCAGTAACCCTTCAGTCATCTTACTGGGGCAAGAAATCTCATGTCCCTCTCTTGCATAAGGGCCAAAAGTTACATGTAGTGGCTCTAGACCCACCAGTGAACTGCATTACCAGATTGCTGTTAAGGACCAGTGATTGCCTAACAGGAGAGAGAGTTTTTGGCTCATTGCTCTCCATTCACTTTCCCTTTTTCCTTTCTTTTATTTTTTTGGTTAAAGCCAGTGCCAGATTATCTGCTCTGTTGACCATCATCTGCCACAGAGAGGAGCATGAGCTGGCTAGGTAGAGGCAGTTTGCACAGAGACAATGGAAAGCTCTCTCTGGGTCACAATGATGAAGGGCTTCTCTGGTTAGCATCCAGCATGGAGAGGGGGGACACCAGGTGGTGCATTGGAAGATGGCCGACAATAACATCTCTCCGACCCACACGAGGGTAATTAAGAGGCTGCTATGGGAAGTATGCAGTCTTCCTACCCCCCCCAAGGATATGGGGGGGCTGCCTTGCCAGCGGTGGTCACAATGCACCCCCCGATTCGAAAGACGGGGGTGAGGATCACTTGGCACAAGCCCTCTATGAAGTCGGCTCTTCCTGAAGCTGTCACCAATCAGCGCCCCGGTTTGCTTCAGCTCAGAAAAATAATTGGAAATATATAATTGGAAAAGAAGCTGAAGCACATACATCAAGCAAAGTTCGAGAGATAAGGCTGCTGATTAATGCATCTCTATGATTGGAGTGACGGGAGGAGACAAATCAAGCGATGAACCACCATTACGAGACTGGTACGTGCGGAGCGAAAAAAGAGGGAGGGGGTGGAGGAAAAAACTTTTATTTTCTTTGCCTATGTGAGTATTTATAAACCTCCACCCCAAAGAGATGAATCGTTGCCTTTTACTAATCACAAGCAAGAATTTAAGAGCTGTGTGGAGTGAATTATTGATTGAAGAGAGGACTGGTAAATATTGGAGAGCGGAGAAAAAATTCTATGACGCAGTTTTTAATGGCGTCTTGCTAAGACAGGCTTGTCGAAGAAAAGCGAGGGGAGGAGGACCAGGGTCATTGGAATGTGAATGATGGATTGAAATGTGATAACCTGGCAGAGCCCCTTTGTGAAATACGTGGCAAGCTTGGGAAAATTAATAGGACAGACCGGGGATAAATTTTTGAAGAAGGGGAGGAATGGCGGCTGTCCTTATGAGATATGACTTTTGGACTGTGCAAAACCCATGCAGATGTTGTTTGTTTCTAAACTGCTTGTGAAGACTATTGGAGATCGCAAAGAAAGGAATATATGATAACAACAAGAAGAAGATGAAGAAAATAATAAAGAGACTATCTGGACAGATCTGGATAGAACTGTTTGATAAAAGCAGGAACAGAAGTGATGTTTTGATCTTCGTTCAGAGCTTGATGTATGGGTACCCCCAATAAATTTAAAAATTTGGCTGTATAATTTGGAATTATGCAATGTGATTGGATTGGCCTGCTAATAAAAATTATGTTTTTTTAAAAAAGAAAAAAGCATCCAGCATGGAGAGGAATCTTGGCTACCTTGGCAGAAGCAAATTCCAGAGGGAGAGGGAGAGGGAGAGGGAGAGGGAGAGGGAGAGGGAGAGGGAGAGGGAGAGGGAGAGGGAGTGTCTTATGGCACCCTTAAGATAAACAGCTGTATTGTTTGTGCACTAGTATCCCAGTGGATGCTAATCATTCGGGCGAATGAGGGCACCATCCCACCAACCGCAGTCCAGGGCGCTAGCATGGGCTGTAATAAGTTAAGTAAGTAAGTAAGTAAGTAAGTAAGTAAGTAAGTAAGTAAGTAAATTATACCACACCCATCTGGCTGGGTTTCCCCAGCCACTCTCGGTGGCTCCCAAAACATGATAAAAGATCAAACATTAAAAACTTCTCTAAACAGGGCTGCCTTCAGATGTCCTTTAAAAGTCAGGTAGTTGTTTATTTCCTTGACATCTGATGGGAGGGTGTTCCACAGGGCAGGTGCCACTACCGAGAAGGCCCTTTGCCTGGTTCCATCTTCTTCCACCTTAGTCTTGGTCAGGCATCCCCAACCTGCTGCTCTCCAGATGTTTTGGCCTACAACTCCCATCATCCCTAGCTAACAGGACCAGTGGTCAGGGATGATGCGAATTGTAGTCCAAAACATCTGGAGGGCTTGGAGATGCCAGGTCTTGGTGTTGCCCTTGTAGATCTCAGCAAGTCAGAGGATAGGAATGAAGCGCTAATTCAGGCATAGACAAACAGCCCTCCAGATGTTTTGGACTACAACTCCCATCATCCCTCACCACTGATCCTGTTAGCTAGGGATGATGGGAGTTGTAGTCCCAAAACATCTGGAGGGCCGAGTTTGCCTATGCCTGCTCTAATTAGTTGGCCCTGCCTGTTATTGGCTCTGGCGTCACCTACTGTTGAGCTCCCTGCTTTCCCACCCAACCATTCCCCACGAGCATTAGTTAGCCCACTGGTATCCCAACTCCTCCAGTCCTGATTCTTTTGTGTAATATTTATGACTTATCACGGCCGGCTCCTGGTGGCTCACATCCCGAGCATCTTCATCCTGGATTCCTTCAGCTGTCGGCGAGATTGCAGAAGACGATAGCGTTGAAATACGATGCAGCTTCCCCAAAGGTTGAAGAATGCCCATGTGTGAATTCCATGCAGCCATTTATCTTCCTCCTCTCTCTCCCCACCTCACTCTGTTGTGTGGGTGCACTTCAAAGGAAATGATCCACACAGGAAAGGAGGAGGCTGCATTTGCCTCTGAGAAGGAGAAGCACACACAGGGACCTGAGTGGGATTGGATGACTCAGGATGCAAGCCCAGTCCTGGAGGTCAGCCACCTCTGTGATGTTTGGAAAGGAATGCTCTCCTGGCGGGATCATCCCGTCAGCTGACTGTGCGCTGCTGGTGCAGAGGCATGGTGCTGATTCTCAGTGCATTCTGGACTCGACAGAAGAAAGGCCCTCTTCACAAATAGGCAAAATCGCCAAAAGACGCGGTGATGTAGAGTTAGGTCACCTGTTTTCAGAAAACGAAAACAAAACTGCCAGTATTATTATGACAAATCTGTGCTGCAGCCACATTTGGAATACAGTGTACAGTTCTGGTTGTCTCACCTAAAAAAGGATGCAATAGAGTTGAAAAAGGGCAACCGAAGCGATGGTTAGAGGAAGGGACTCATGGACATCTCATAACACAGGGACTCATGGACATCCAGTGAATGTTGGAAGATTCGGGACAGATAAAAGAAAGTCCTTCTTCAGGCAGAACTTGCTCTCTTGGGAGACAAGAGAGCCCTCCAGATGTTTTGGGACTACACCTCCCATCATCCCTAGCTAACAGGACCAGTGGTCAGGGATGATGGGAGTTGTAGTCCCAGAACACCTGGAGGGCCGAGTTTGCCTATCCCTGACCTAGATGGCTAGACAAATTTGTGGAAGAGAAGGATTATCAGCGCCACTTGCCATGGCGGCCACAATTGGAGGCAGCAATGCTTCTGAATGCCAGCTGCTGGAAGCCACAGGAGGGGAGAGGCCTTTTGGGCCTCAGGTCTTGCTTGTGGGCAACTGGTCAGCCACTGTGAGAATGGGATGGGCCATTGGCCTGATGCAGCAAGGTTTTTCTTTCATTTCCCCCACCCCCCAAAATCCAAAATGATCACAAGAGGAGGTGGGACCCACGCCCTTGGTGTAACCCCAAGAGGATATGCTATGCTACCTTTGGGTAAGGTGTTATTAAGGTGTTCTCCACCCTGCCATAACCTGCTGTGCTCTGCACCCTCTCCTTTGGGCTCCACATTGTGATCGCGGAACATGACAGCACGCGTTCCCATTGTTGTTTTAGTTTAACGTCGTTCCTGAGGGCATGCCTTGAATCTGTTCACTCTTGTCTTGCGACCGGAGGATATGGAAGCAATTTGTAAGAACGCTCATGCCGGCACTGCCCTAACTGAAGCTCACGCGCTGGCCTCGGCAGGCAACATCTGCAAGCCATGATGTCAGCCCTGGCTCCTGACAGCAGCAAGGGGGCTTATCGCTTAAGATGAGGATGTGGCAGAAATCCCCCACGGTGCCTCTGACGCTGGAGGCTGATGCTCTTGTCTTTTCCAGCTGGGCGGGTCACGGCCTGGGGCTTTCATGCTTGCAAGATGAGAGGACGAGAGCTGCAAGGAAGTAGCTAACCTCCAGGCTTCCAGCCGGGGAGCCGAAACCCTTTCCTCTTTGCTTGCCCTTTGCCAATCGAGAGAGCATCTCTCGCACACATGTGGCCTTTTTTCGCCTGCTTCCTTGGCTGCAAAGAAAGCTGGAAAGTCTATCAGCAGCATCTTGTCAAGAGCAGGAGGGACGGCCTCTTCTATTGCGGAAGGAGCCCTTCCAAGCTTTGAAAGCAAAACCGTCTCGCTTCCCTTTTTGGCCCTGGGGTGTTTCCATCCCCTGCCCAGTTCTTTTGATTATTTTTGAAACCTATCTCTTGCTTCCACACCTTGATACCAATAATCCTTCCTGCCCTGTTCTTATGCTACAGAACAGGGGTGCCAACTTGAATAAAATATTGGGGGGGGGGGTAGGTAAGCCCCACCTTGCATAATTGATCACAAGATACAGCATGCACACGCCCTTTGAATGGGCAATACCCATCAATTTTGGGAGGCCCCAGCAACTTCAAATATTTTATTTGGGGGGCCCGAAGGGACCTTGGCCCCTAGGACTTTGCTCCTATGCTACAGAAGGTAGTCATGTCCAGCCACTGAGAGCCCCATTTTCCAGCTTTTCCACAGGTACAAGGGATTCTCAGAATGGCAGGTTTACTAACCTGAGCTGCTCCACAAAGCATACACCTAGGTTTGGATTTTAAAGTGTGAATGTGACATGCAGGGGTTAGCAATCGCAGGTGTCCTCCGTGGCTTGGCGTGCCTTTTACCAGCTTGTCTGGTTCACCAACAATGGCTGTTCCTGGACAGGGATAGCCTGACTGCTGTAGTCAGGGTCAGATCTATTATGAAACTAATAAGCTTAAGATTTGGGGCTCCTAATCCCCAGACTTTAGTGCACATTGCTTTAATTTTTTTTGCATCTAGTAGACCAAATTTGAATCGCACATCTCAATTTGATTAATTTTCCTCTGTATCTATTTTAACAATCCCAAAGTTTGAGAGTCGGTTGGCTCAGGGATATTATTTTTCTACTCACAATAATTAGCCGATAGAGGAAGTTAAGATGGGAGGTGCTGTAGAATTTCATCTGGATTGCATTTTAAAGTGAACTGGTCTAATTTTTTACTTCCCAGACTAATATGTGGATTGGAATGCAGTTATCCTGCAGACAGAGCATTTCTCAAAATTTTGCAAAAATGCGTAAATGACTGTGTGTTATGGGGGGGGGGGGACACATGCAAAAATGTATATACTTGGAGGAAAGGCGTACCACTTAAATGCAGACTTTATGTGTTTTAAAAGCAATGGCAGAAAACACAAGAGAATGGGCATTTGAGTCAACGTGTGTGAGAACGACACAGACCCAAAATAGACTGATCCTCCCATCCCTAGTTATGACTCTTATTGGCAAAACATTTCCCTTCTATGGATGCAGAGCTTTGGTATGGACAGTTGGACCTACCATTGATCCCCGTGCCTGTGATCAGCTTCAGAGACCCTGCTGTCTTGCTTGTTGCTATTATTAGTTAGTATAGACTTGGCAGCTGCAAGGCCTGCTCAGTGGTGTCTCCACAGCTGTGGAACTCCCTTCCCAATGGACTCCCTCTTTTCACCTTCTCTAGACATGCATTGAAGGTCTCTGTGTTCCACAAGGCTTTCTGTGTGCAAGGCTTCCTGACTGTATGCTGATTCAGTTTTTAGGTTCTTCTGCTGAAATGCTTGCTGACATACCTTTTCGTTCTTTGCTGTTGTTTTTATTTCATGGAATTGTGGAGTTGGAAGGAACTCAAATGGTCGTCTTGTCCAACCCCCCGTGATGCAGAAATCACAACTATTTCTTCTGTTGTAAACCACCTTGGAAAGATTGTATCTCGAATAAAAGAGATAAATTGTGGTTGCCTTGAAAGTGCATGTTCTGGGCCAAACTCAATCTAAGCAAAGTTGCTCTTTTGTAACCACCTTGGCTGCAGAAGCCAACAACCCCGGGTACCTTTCTTGCCATGAGATTAAAGAGCACCCTTTTGTCTTTGGCAGGATTTGTGTGGTGCTACCACCTGCGACACCTTGGGCATGGCAGATGTCGGCACCATGTGTGACCCCAAACGTAGCTGCTCTGTCATTGAGGACGATGGCCTCCCCTCTGCTTTTACTACAGCTCATGAGCTAGGTAAGTAGTAGCTTTGGCAAAGTATGAGATTTGGTCTGAAAATGCATTCGACATCATTTACTTATTGTCATTTCTTATATGATATAATTATACTGCTGACCCCACACTCTTCTGCCAAAAGGGTTCCTAGAGCAGCTTGCAGTTCAATAGTAAGAAGCAAACAAGATAACTCATAACCTTAGGCTTTCTATCTAAAAGACACAACACACATGGAAAAAGGGAGGAGGGCAGAGGAAGAAGAAAGCAAACTCAGTTGCCAAAAAGGGGGCACATGTGTAAACATGCTCAGAGCTGGGATCCCCCAGAATATTGCTATCAATCCAGGGCCACAGAAAAGCGTAGAGTCTTTTGCTGCCTGAGCTATTGCATCTGTCTGGTTTTGCCGGCTCTCCTTCAAATGTTCGCCAGACCGTTCTTGGCTCGAAGCCTCCATTCATCATCCTGTGGCTTAGGAAGTGGCCACTTAAACCAAAGCCACAGCAAAGAGGCAGAGCCCCTGTCTGTGGTTTCCACCTGGGAAGCAGATTTAGACCAGGGGGAAGTGGAGACACAGGATTGGACCCATTTATGTATATATATATGTGTGTGTGTGCGCGCGCGTGCATGTGTGCATACGTATGCATGGAGAGAGAGAGAGAGAGAGAGAGAGAGAGAGAGAGAGAGAGAGAGAGTGTCAGAGTCAGTCTTAATCCATAATTTGGAGATGAGCCTGATTTTAAAAACAAAAAACGATGACTACTTTGCTCAGGAAGTTTAGACAACAGCAAAGCTTCCAGAATAGCTTTCTTGGGAAACTCCACATGTGTGTGTGTGAGAGAGAGAGAGAGAAAAAGAAAGCAAGTGAGACTGCAGCCTTGTTCCCTGTGTGTGTGTCAGAGAGAGAAACGCCAAGTTTATTCCCAAAGGGGCAGGGAGGTTTGAGTTAAACTGTTGGGAAAGCAGCTGTTGGGAAGACATGGGAGCCCAAGCCACAAATTCGCCTGCTCTGGCTTGGTCACTACCTCGTTTCCCAGGCTTTAGAAATCCTGAAATAACATGTCATGGCCAGGACGCATTCGACACACACCTAGATCCGGAGAAGTGGAATGCCAGATTGTCAACAGGATTCGTAGCCAAATTGCTAGACTCTCATTTGGATAACAGGAAAAGGCTCTGCTTTTTTTCGTTACTTTTTTTTAATTAGTGCCACAACAAATTCTGCATCCGCAATTTTGATTTGAACAGCCAGAAATGGAACTGCCAGGAATCAGATTTCCCTGGTGGGAATGGGCTGGTTCACACATGTTCAGCTGTGCAAATGAGCAGCCCTTGGTTCAGGTTGCCTCCCGGCCGTGGGTTGTATCTAAGTTTATAAAATTATGTATGGTTTAGAGCAGGGATTTGGATGTGGGCCCTCTAGGCTTCTCCACCTGGTCTTGGGACTGTCTCTGAGCCACACCTAGAGAAGGACAATTGGCTCGATCCAGCAGGCTATTCTTGTGTTCTTAACAGCACCTGGCTGGTGATAACACCTCTTTGTTGCCTCGATGGAGGATGGAGAGACATGTCTGAGGATCAGGAGTGGCTGGCATGATACCGTGACGCCATGATGGCGGCAGCCTCCCTGAAGCATCAGCGCTATTACCAGGATGGGGTGGGGCAGGCTGGCAGTCAGGATGGAGTGGCACACTTCGTTGCCTGGATCTCACCACCCTGCCCTGTTCTGGTAAGTGGAAGTTATGCTCCTGCTGGAAGCCTGGATGCATGAAGCCACATTGCCTGACTGTTTGCTCTATAGAAACCTCGGTCTCTTGCGCATACTGGAGCATACTGTACAAAGCGGAAAAGCCACATCTCTTGCCCTGCCCACTTTTGTCTCTGGACACCATGGGCATAAGAAGAGCCTGGGATGGATCAGGCCAATGACCCATCTATAATAGCATCCTGTTTCTCACAGTGGCCAACCAGATGCCATAAAGGGAAACTCACAAGCAAGAGAACTCTCCTCTCCTGTGGTTTCCAGCAGCAAGTACACAGAAGCATCGCTTCCTCCAGCTGTAGAGGCAGGACACAGCCATAGTGGCTAGTAATCATCAATAGCCCTCTCCTCCTCCATTAATTTTTCCAATTCTCTCTTAAATCTACCCAGGTTGGTGGTCATCCAAGGGCATGTGGTCCTTGGAAGCTTCCCCATGAGGGGTTGTGGCCCTCAGGCTGAAAAAGGATTCCCTATCTCTAGTGTGGAGGACTGAGAGGCAGTTTTCCTCCCTCTCTCAGAATACTAGAACTGGGAGTCACCTAATAAAGCTGAACAGCGGGAGATGCAGAAGCAGGCAAAAGGAAGTTCATCTTCCCACTACAGTGCATAACTCATTTGTGGAATCTGCTGCCCACAAGGTTGTGGGTGGTGATGCCCAGTTGTCTGGGTGGCTTAAAAGAGGGATTAGGGAGGAAAATCATGGAGGGAAAGCCTGCCAATGGCTGCTTGCCATGATGGCAGTATGCAATCCTCCAAGATCAGGGGCCACAGAATATCAGTTGATGGGGAGCAACAGCAGGCAGTGACATAGTGAGGGGGCACAAGAGCGGTTGCCCCAGGCACAAAATTCTTAGGAGTGCACAATTTCAACAGCCGGTGCTGCCTCAATACAGCTGTGCACTTCAAGAGCTCTGTTGAAAACCAGTGAACCAGCAAGTGACCTCCCCAGACAACAGAATTACTCTTCTTTTCTTATTTCCTTGGCTTCAGTCTCCTGGGTGATGCACAGTTGAATGCACATGCGTGCTCTGTTTTGTTCCCTGCTACCCACCCCTGCCATGCCCCTGGCACTGGCAACCCATGTTATGCCACTGACAGCAGGAAGGGGCTATTGCCTTCAGGCCCTGCTCATTGTGTTCCCAAAGCCATCAATTCACCTACTGCAGAAAACAGGATGCTGGTCCAGTAAGGCACAGGAATCTGACTTATACCGAGTCAGACTATTGGTCCATCTAGCTTAGTATTGCAAGCAGCTCTTCAGGCAGGGGAGTCTCTCCCACCTTTACCCGGAGGTGCCATTGAGGACCAAACCTGGAACCTTCAGCATGCCCAGCAGATGCTCTGCCACTGAGTTCTGGTCCTTCCCCACGAACGTATTTGTATGTTTAACACAGATGCCCAGGGATGCAGGTGCCTGCAGGATGAATCAAATCTTCACATTTCAAGTTTGATGCCTGGTTTTAATGTTAAGGTTTTGGCAAGTGTCAGATTTAGAGGGGTTTGTGGGTTTGGTTTTTTTAAACAAAACAAAACAATGTAGCCCTGATTTTAACAGCTTTTCCAATCATAGGAGGCATCTGCTTTCAGACGTCCAGGGGAAATGGGCAGTTGTGGCAGGACCTTCCTCTCCAGGTAGCTGGGGAGTTGGAAGGAGGAAATCATTTCTTGTCTCCCCCTCTCCTCCCTCGGATTCTCAGGTTTCCTCCTCCTGCCTTCTGCAAGGGCGAGTGTCCACACACAAAGCAGATGGTGTGAACCTTGGCCAGGATGTGGCTGGCTTGCAGGCTTGACCCTGGCAGGGTTACACGCATCTGGTGTAGCTTTCCCCCTGCCTTTGGGGGGCAATCTGATTAGAATGCGAGAAGCGAGAAACAACGCAGAGCCAGGAAGCGGATCCAACAGAGCAAAGGCTTTACTTGCAGGCTTTTGCAAAGAGCCGGGAGTCCCAGGAGCAACCAAGATGCCTCTTTTATGGATTATGCAGGGAGGGTGACGGAAGAAGCGAAGACACCACTTGTGACCCACCAGGCCAAGCCACAGTCTACCAGCTGTGTGTTCGGGGGCCTGCCAAGCCATTGGCGCTGCTCTTCAGACTGTTTTCTGCTAGCCCACGCATCCAGGACAAAGAGGAGAGGTTTATCAAGCCCCTTGTGGGCCGCAGTACGCTGTTGATGAGCTGTGTTTGACCAGACATTGTGCAGGCATCCGCCGCAAGATGCAAGTCGAAAGGGGTTGTGCAATGAGCATCCTGGACAGGCTTGGGGAAATCTGATCTGGGGTGTGTGATGGGAAGCTTCAAGGAACGTCAATGAACACCTGAAGCTGCCTTGTTCTGAATGTTATATTAGCCTAGTATTGTTTACCATGATGGGCAGTGGCTTTCTGGCATCTCTCGTGTCTAAGGATCATAGCTCAATGGTACAGCATCAGCCTTGCATGCAGAAGGTGCCAGGTGCAATTTCCAGTAGGGTTGGCAGAGACCCCTGCATGAAATTTTAAGGATGTGTAATATGTGGCTACACGGCTACACCCTCCCGCTGTCAGGGCACCGTGAGAGTGGCTCTCAGAGTCCTCTCTAGCAGACTTACAGGAAAACTCTGAGGTTCAGCTCCTATCATGTGCCTATCTAGCAAACATGCATTGTTGGTTTGACTGCAGTGTAAATATCCCACAATGTAGACTACTGTAGTCTAATTGTGCTCAACCTTTGCAGACCCAGGACCCACCTTTTGCCCACACATGTGTTTGGGGACCCACTTCTTAATTCCCTACAGTCTGTCTTTATGGTTATAGGGCTGCTGTTGTGACCCACCTTTGGTCAGGCTGGAGAGAAATTGGATTCAGTTCCAAGTGAAAGATGACCCTCCCTGATCTGCTTTGTCCCAATTCATACACAAACCAAAACAGAGCCATCCTTTGACATTTGCACTTCTCTGAATCTTGCAATGCAGCTCGCCAGGAAAGCAATACATTCAAAATGCATATATTGCTGTAAAGTGTTCGTATAAATGCATACATTACTGAAAAGCATTATATGAGGAGAAACTGATCTATCCTCCCTGTTTCTTTTCCTAAAGGCTTTTTGCTGCCTTTGCAAATAATGCCCCTGGAATGACTTGGTCTCCTTCCACTCCTAGGTTTAGGGTGGCAGTGGCCCTGGAATGTGCTGGGTGCCTCTCCAACGTCTGCTATCATCAGTCTGAAGTGCAAACTCACAGCGAATTTCTGTATGGAGTTTGGTGACTGACTAGGGACGCCGGCTCCCTCGGCCAATAAAGCGAGATGAGCGCCACAACCCCAGAGTCGGTCATGACTGGACCTAATGGGCAGGGGTCCCTTTACCTTTACCTTTTTAGGGATGGAGGAGCAAATTGATACAGTTTACATTTAAAGCCAAATCTATTCAATTCACATGCTCTGAAACAATATGAAAACCGAAACACAGACATCCTTCAAAATATGCACTCATCTGGATTTTATGATGCAGTTCCCCAACCAAACAGTGTTTACAAAAACACATATATTTAAAGGAAGTGTGCTTAAATAGGAATATATTAGTGAAAATAGCATGCAAAAGTGCAGGCAAACTGTGTTCAAAATTGCATACAAAAAATATGTTTGAGGCTGGAGGAACACTGCCCAGCTGTGAGGCGTGAAGGCCGCTCCCTGCAAGGCCCTTTCCTCCTGACCTAGGGGGCTGGGCCCACACTCACCAGCCCCATTGAAGAGGCTCCTCATGAGGTTGGAGGAACATCACCTGGCTAATGTTTTATTGATTGATTGATTTTAACATGCTGTACCCCACTTTGACATTTTAAATAAATAAATAAATAAATAAATAAATGTTTATTAGGAGACATTTGCACTAAAATGTAATAATATTTTTTTAAGTTTAAAAAAATGCAACTTGCCGTAGAAGCGTGGGAATTTAAGAACGGAAACATGAGAAACAGAGAGAACTGAAATTGCCAGATCCTTCCATCCCTATGGCTGACCAAATAATTTAGATTCCATACTCAGCCCCCCATGAAATCATTGGAGAGGTGATTGGTTGGACACCTTGGTTCACTGTGAACTTTGTTGTCCAAAGGCTGTTGGAAATATTCTCTGTGGTTTTCAAACGACAACTGTTTCTCCTTCTAGGACACGTGTTCAACATGCCCCATGACAACGTGAAGGTCTGTGAGGAGGTCTTTGGAAGGCTGAGGACCAACCACATGATGTCTCCCACTCTTATCCAGATTGACCGCATCAGCCCTTGGTCGGCTTGCAGCGCTGCCATCATCACTGACTTCCTGGACAGCGGACATGGTGAGCAGGGGATAGGGAGTAGGTAGGTGAAAAGGGGCAAGCGAAGGAGGCATTTGGATGCCAGGACTGGGTGCCACCCTGTGTATTGCTTTGTTGTCAAAGCTAGCCAGAATTAGGAGGTACCTTACTTTGAAATTTGCTGGGCATCCATAGCAGCAAATGCTAAATAGTTTCAGTCACAAACATGGAGGCAAAGGGGAGCTTATAGGAGCATTCTTCCAGGCCTGAAGAATAGCAATGGAATGGCATGTCTGGAAGACCAAGGAGATTGGTTAGGCAAAAGCTTCTGCTCTGCAGTTCCCATTCTTCTTCCTGGCAATAATGAAGGCTGGAGCTTATGAAGAGAAAACATATGGAGGCTACTGAGTGCAGCATTTGTATTCTTCCACCGCCAGTGAACTGAGTCCTCCTTGCCTCTTGGTTGTCATCCAGTCATGGCATTTGATATGAGTGCAAGTCTCTCCCTGCCTCCTTCCTCCAGACCACCATTTGGTCAGAAGCTGCCGGGAAGATTGACATATAAGGCACTACCTTTCTATAGAGCTGCCGCTGAATTTTGCCCAAAGTGTAATTTTAAGGTGGATATTGGAGGTTCCTCCTCAGGTAAAGCCCCCCATGGATTTTGAAGTCTCCTGCTCAGGTGGAGCACCCAACCATTTCAGTAAGGTTCTGCAGATCTCTACAGACTTTGGCCCACAGAAAATATGAATGTGTATTGTTGGTCAAACAGTACACTTTGCGTGCCATCCTTTGTCCCTTGCCAGCACTGCTGGGGATCGAAGAGCTGGTGAAGGAAGCCTTTATTTATTGCACAAAGTTGCTGGGACCTGGGCTTAGAATTGCCAAAGGATTTTGCCTAAAGTGAATCTGAAGGTGCTTGCTTGAGAAAAAACATCTGAGACATCGCCGGTCAATCAAAACCTTTTATCAAGGTTAGGGGAACTTCTCCAGTGAGTTCTGTACATCACTACCATGTTATTGTGCAGTCAAAATGGTGGTGTGGCTCTGCTTTTAATGAGTGTGAGGCATGAGGCCTCAGCAAATGATGGGCCTAGAGAGCAAGGGTTGTCAGAGAGGCTTCACTCCAACTGCCTCCAAGGTTGGAGTCATCAAGCACTGACCCAGATGACTTGGCCTGCTCCTCTGGCTTTGTTAAACAGTTTATACCGGGAGGGCTGCAAGTCTTTAAAAATGTAAAACCTGAATGCTGCTTGAAACAGCTGTGTTACCAGAATTGTGTTACGACAGCTCAGCTGAAGTTCTGTTTCACTGGTTTTTGAAGCCTTCCTATATTAATTTAATTCGTGAGATTTTTACACCCCCTTCCAATACAGATGTCCATAGCAGTATACTATATAATACTGCAAGTCAGAAACAACAGATCAACTAATAATCTATTTATTTATTTTTTAAATGTTATAAAAGTAAAATGGACAAGTAAACAATCAGCAGATGGGGGAAAGCCTTTTAGCAGACCCAGTTGGTTGAAAGCGCTGCAGTAAAGGAAGGTCTTACCTGCTCCTGGAAGGAAGGCCTTACTGGGCTTTGGTCCATGTGAGTGGGAATGGGGAGCTGGTTCCCCTGACTCTTTCCCTGCCAGCTCCGATTCATGTTTGCAGGTGTAAGATGGTATAGTCCTTCGAGGTCTGTACCACCTCCATTTTGTAGATGATGATTCAAAACGTGAGACTTTGTTGCATCAGAGAGACATACAATCCCAAAACTTCTTCTTGACGATGCGAGGTTTGCCATTTAAAAAAATAAAAACAAATCAGGGCCTTTTTTTTTTTTAGAAACAGACTCATCCCAAGATGGAACTGGCCGTCTCTGGATTGAGCAATCTATTTATTTGCGCTAGTATTGCAATTTAGGGCAGAGTTCCCTCGACTGAGACTGCAAGTTCCATATGGACTGTCACCTTTAAAATGCACTTAATTTATTTCCTTTGTAGCTCATCTTTCCTGGAATTCAAGGAGAGGTTCCTAGAGTTCTTAGGTGGTTCCTCATGTGGGAACCCCCGCCTTAGTTTCATGTGACTTGAGACCACATCCTGGAATGACACCCACAGAGCAGAGCTGGGGAACCTCCAGATGCAATTCCCACCACTCCTGGCCACTGGCCAGGCTGGCTGGGGTTGATGGGAGCTGGAGTCCAAAAGCATCTGAAGGGCCACAGATTAGCCACTTGCCATATTTGGATACAAAGCCTTTGACTTACATTCACTGGTCTTGAATGTCTCACTGGCTTCTTTTCATAGAATTGCAGAGTTGGAAGGGACCCTCTGCTTATCAACCTCCAAGGAAGGAAAGTCCACAACCTTCTGACGGAGTCCATTCTGCTGCTGAACAGCTCTTACTGTCAGAAAGTTCTTCCTGATGTTTAGCCAGAATCTCCTTTCTTGTAACTTGAATACATTGCTTCAGGTCCTAGCCTCCAGAGCAGGAGAAAACAAGCTTGCTTCATCCTCCACATGACGGCCTTTGAGATATCGGAATATGGCTATACATATCTCCTCTCATCCAGGCTAAACATATCCAGTTTCCAGACCCTTGACCATCTTGGTCACCCTCCTCTGCACAGCTTCCAGCTTGTCAACATCCTTCTTAAACTGTGGCGCCAGAACAGGACATAGTATTTCAGGTGTTCAGGTATTCTGACCAAGGTAGTATAGAGCAGTGCCCTTGATCATCATCATCAACATCGTCATTATTTGTTGAATTTATATACCGCAGGTCTCATAATCATGTTGAAAGTGATCTGATTTTCTGTACAGTCCCTCTGGGAGCCGTTCTGTACGACATCTGCGACATACATCCAATGGAGCTGTGTGCAGGCGTTAGCAGAGTTCGGCATAAAGCCAGACTGTTTAGGAACGTGGTAACTTATTTTCTTGGGGAAGCTGTCAAAATCTGTGAAGTCTCTCTTTTGCTGACTCCCTCCCTGTTCCCCTCCTCTTCCTCCCTCTTCCAGGCGACTGCCTCTTGGATGAACCCACCAAGCCCATCCCACTGCCTGAAGACCTCCCTGGTTCCAACTACAACCTCAACCAGCAGTGTGAGCTGGCCTTTGGCACGGGCTCCAAGCCCTGCCCATACATGCAGTATTGCACCAAGCTGTGGTGCACAGGGAAGGCACGGGGACACATCATGTGCCAGACGCGCCATTTCCCTTGGGCAGATGGCACCAGCTGTGGAGAAGGGAGGTTCTGCCTGAAGGGTGTCTGTGTCGAGAGGCATAACATCAGTAAGTACCGGGTGAGTACCTGTTGGCTCCGTACTGAGGATGTGGTTTGGGGAGGGCTGATATCTGTGGAGGTCTAGACCTGGGTAGGCAAACTAAGTCCCGGGGGCCAGATCCGGCCCAATCGCCTTTTAAATCTGGCCTGCGGACAGTCTGGGAATCAGCGTGTTTTTACATGAGTAGAATGTGTCCTTTTTATTTAAAATGCATCTCTGGGTTATTTGTGGGGCCTGCCTGGTGTTTTTACATGAGTAGAATGTGTGACTTTATTTAAAATGCATCTCTAGGTTATTTCCGGGGCATAGGAATTTGTTCATTTTTTCCCCTTCAGAATATAGTCCGGCCCCCCACAAGGTCTGAGGGACAGTGGACCGGCCCCCTGCTGAAAAAGTTTGCTGACCCCTGGTCTAGACTTATGTGTTACGAAGCTCTAAATCATGTAAACGAAACAGATGTGTGAAACACATTTTAACCTCTTCCATTGACTAAACCGAGGGCTTTAGAGAATTTGAATCTTTGACAGGCTTCTGAGATTTCACTGGCCATCACTGACACGCTTCCTCTTTTACAGGCGTAACAGCTAGAAACTTGCTTTAAACAAACAAACAAACAAACAAACAAAAACAAACAAACCCTAAAAGCTGAGCTTCTCAAAACGCTGAATTCTCCACCCAGTATTAACTGCATGCTTGCACAGAATCAAGGAGTTCACAAGTTCTGCATGAAGGGGTTCCCCAGAGGTAGTGATGCTAGAAACCTATCCCTTTTCTTTCCACTGATTTTTATTTTTTTATTTTTTTGCCATTGTATGTTTGGGATGCTTAGCAGCGAGAGCAGATTGCAATTTGTGCAGTGCTGATCTCAATCCTTGCTCCACGTTGCATGTGCCTGATTTTTGTTGGAGGGGCACACAATTAAGGTTGAAGTGGATTGGTCGATGGATCAATTGATCACATTTGCATTGGAATAAAAACAGCTTCCGAGCAGAAAGCAGTGTTGCATGCTTGTGCCTTAGCAGGCAGGCATCAGAAGAGGCATTGCCTCTTGTGTGAGGAAGAAGGGGTGCTACTGGAGAGGATGCTTGCCATCTGCAGACTTTTACAGTGGTACGTTGGTTTAAGAACAGCTTAGTTTATGAACAACTTGGATTAAGAACACTGCAAACCCGGAAGTAGGTATTTTGGTTTGTGAACTTTGCCTTGGAAGCAGAACATGTTCTGCTTCCTGTTGAGTGTGTTCCATTTGTAAATTGAGTCCCCTGCTCCTATGGGAAAGCATGCCTTGGTTTAAGAACGCTTTGGTTTAAGAACGGACTTCCGGAACGGATTAAGTTCATAAACCAAGGTACCACTGTACAATGACTGCACCAGCACCATCATCCAGAGTACCAGAGTACTATTTTAGCCCATCACAAGGGATTAAATTAATTACATATTGATTTAATTACATAATGAATTTTCATAATTGCATGTCATCAGGGCTTTTTCACTCAGTTCCGGCACCTGTCAGGTGTTCATGATGAGTTCTGGCACCTCTTTTTCAAGAAAAACAGCACTGCATGTCATGTCATCTACAAGTGTGGCCATATCTGGACCAGGGATGGGGAACCTGTGGCTCTCCAGGTGTTGCTAGACTACAACTCCCATCATCCCCTGGTCATTGGTTGTGCTGGCTGTGTCTGTTGGGAGTTGGAGTCTGACATCTGAAGGGGGCCACAGGTTACCCATCAATGCAATGCAAGATTGAATTGTTGGGCACTGCATGAGCAACTGACTTGATTAATTGCTTGCTGGCTTGCTTTCTTGTCCTTTGCTTGCAGAGCAGGAGATAATATTATTGAAGCTACTGACTACATAGAAGGGTGTTTTGCACATGCTCAAAAGATAGCCTTTTCTTGCTTAACATGGCTTGAGCAAACCATGGCATACAAAGTTCATGTTGTTGTTGTTGTTGTTGTTGTTGTTGTTGTTGTTGTTGTTGTTGTTGTTGTTGTTGTTATCAAGGCTAGTGAAAAATTCTAAGTAGAAATGTGATGAATATAATTAAGCTGTGGTATTGGCTGTGGGTTTCACGTCTGCCTCTCTGCGGTGTGCCTTGGCAGGTGGATGGCAACTGGGGGAAATGGGCGCCCTATGGCCAGTGCTCTCGGACCTGTGGCGGAGGAGTCCAGCTGGCAAAGCGGGAATGCAACAACCCGCCCCCTGCCAACGAAGGGAAGTACTGCGAAGGAGTGAGAGTGAAGTACCGCTCCTGCAGTCTGGACCCCTGCTCTGATTCAGGTGAGCTTTGCAAAGGGGTGGGCCTGGCTGAGAGCCAGCGAATGGTCTGAGACCACCTGAGGCTGCAGCTTGGGTGGAGCCAGTGAATGGTTTCGGAGCATCTTCTTGCCACCTGCACCAGCTTCTGCTGCCACCACCACCAAATGATTGACAATGCCTGTCACTGGACAGCAATGTGTGGACTGAACATTTGTGACTGTTGCTTTATGCATATTTTCATTTTGCAGTTGTTTTAATTACTTTTTAATTTTGTTGTACATTGCCCTGTGCTATGTTTGAAGAAGAGTGATTCAGTAATAATAATAATAATTAATAAATATCTGAGGCTGAAGCACCGATGAATCTAAGCAGATGATGAGACAGGCAAATCCTGGATGAGAGACTTCTGGGGGGAAATAAATCACAAGAGCAGGATACAGTAAAAGCAAACATATAGTATATGATTTCTCATATTAAAAATATATGGGAAATGAAACTCAGTGCTATTTTTTCCACATAAATTTTTATTAGTTTTCCAATATTCCCCCAACAGTAGCCGAATTATAACAATGTCAAAACTCAGTACAGTGGTACCTCGGGTTGAGTACTTAATTCGTTCCAGAGGTCCGCTCTTAACCTGAAACTGTTCTTAACCTGAAGCACCACTTTAGCTAATGGGACCTCCTCCTGCTGCCGCGCTCTGGAGCACGATTTTTGTTCTCATCCTGAAGCACTATTTCTGGGTTAGCGGAGTCTGTAACCTGAAGCGTATGTAACCCAAGGCACCACTGTACTTTGTTGGTCCCCTGCAGTCATTCCAAACTGTACCTTAAATACCAGACTCTGACCATTGGGCCACGCTCTCTGGGACTGATGAGAGCTGGAATCCAACTGCACCTGGAGGGCAACAGGTTCTTGTATCCCTGCTCTGCCTATGTAAACTCATTTATACGACATGCTTCTTTTATGAGACTTTGGCCCTCCTTCAAGTGTAACCTGCACCATATAATGCATGCAGCAAAGTGACCTGCCTTCTTCAAAACAATGGCCACTTCTTCAAAACAATGGACTCCAGGCTGGGCTGGAAACACTTCTGTCTGAACCCTGGAGAGCCGTGTAGGCAATACTAAACCCAATAGACCAACAATCTGAGTTAATATAAGGCAAGCTTCCTATGTTCCTTTGGACAACTCCAGCTCCCATCAGCCCAAGCAAGCAATAGCAATAGCAATAGCAATAGCCAGAGATGATGAGTATTGTAGTTCAACCACATCTGGAGGGCCACAGGCCTCAAAGATTTTTCTCAACCACTGCCTACTATCGTGAGCATGTGTGAAATAGACATGGCAGGTCAAACACTGGGGATGGCTCTGACACTCAGCGGAGAGTCGCTACATGATGGCATAACCTGATAACTTGTTTGCATGTGTGAATCAGCCCCAAAGGGTTGTTTCTTTTTCTTTTTTTAACTGCATGAAATTGTTTTCACACAGTCCCCGGGAAGAGCTTTCGGGAAGAACAGTGTGAGGCTTTCAATGGCTACAACCACAGCACAAACCGGCTCACGGCCACAGTCTCCTGGGTCCCCAAGTATTCCGGAGTGTCTCCTCGCGACAAGTGTAAGCTGATCTGCAGAGCGAATGGAACCGGGTACTTCTACGTCTTGGCTCCTAAGGTGAGTTGGGATCCCAAACCGTGGTCTCTTTGGTAAATTGGGAGAGGAAGGCCGATGTGGGGGCAATGGCTGTTTGCAGAAGGGGAATTATATGCAGTGCAAAATTTAATCAGCGATAATGTGTTTCTGCAAACTTTCAACTAAGAACCAATGAGAATTAATAACTGGAAAGAACTGTCATCAGAGAAAGAACATATGAAGTTGTTTTAATTAAATGTTACTTGAAATAGAAATAAATTTCCCCCCGTTGAGCTAAATGGAGATGCTCTGGAATCACCTGAATGATGTGGATCGTAATCTGGATTAGCGTGAATCATGCACTGTGGTCTAAACCACAGAGCCTAGGGCTTGCCAATCAGAAGGTCAGCGGTTCGAATCCCCGCAACGGGGTGAGCTCCCGTTGTTCGGTCCCAGCTCCTGCCCACTAGCAGTTCGAAAGCATGTCAAAGTGCGAGTAGATAAATAGGTACTGCTCCGGCGGGGAGGTAAACGGCATTTCCGTGCGCTGCTCTGGTTCACCAGAAGTGGCTTAGTCATGCTGGCCACATGACCCGGAAGCTGTCTGCAGTCAAATGCCAGCTCCCTCGGCCTATAGAGCAAGATGAGCGCACAACCCCAGAGTCGTTTCCGACTGGACCTAATAGTCAGGGGTACCTTTACCTTTACCTTACCTACAACCTAGCAATCCTTCACCCCACACATTTGGTACAGCTGGAGTGGAATGCAAACACAACATAAAGGGTGTGTCCCAAACCATTCCATCTTCATGGGTGGAAGATCGGCATTCTGCATTCCAGTACAAGTGTGCATTGTGTTCTGCTATTGTTCAGGACTAGTTCTGGTCATGGTGCCATTCTTTCAAGGGGAGTATAATAGCATACCTGCCTTCCAACCAGATGTCTGTGGGAAACCCACATGTAGGACCAGAGCACAAGAGCTCTCTCCCCTCCTGTGATTTCCAGCAACTGGTCTTCAGAAGCATTGGTGCCCCCAACCAGGAAGTAGAGCATGGCTAGTACTAGGTAGTACCTAGGTTGGTGGCCACTACTGCCTCCTGTTTAACTAGTTGTTGCACGAATAAGTACGTACTTTTATCTGCCCAGGTGGTGGATGGCACGCCATGTTCTCCAGATTCCACCTCGCTGTGCGTCCAGGGCAAATGTATCAAGGCTGGATGCGATGGGAGACTGGGCTCCAAAAAGAAGTATGACAAATGTGGCGTGTGTGGCGGAGACAACAAGACCTGCAAGAAGGTCTCTGGCTTGTTCACCAAACCCATGTGAGTGAGCTTCTTTTTTAAAAACCTCTGCCTGCTTCCATGGAGAGGAATGCAGACACAGCTAAGTGCGGCAGCACCCAGTTTGCGTCCAGAAAGCCCGAGGTCAGATCTCTGACATGCAGTGTAGAAAACCACCTTATGTTACGTCTCACCATAGGTCCATCTAGCTCAGGGATGTCAACACTGACTGGCAGCACCTGTCCAAGCCCTACCCAGAGATGCCAGGGACTGAATCTGAGACCTTCTGCATGCAAAGCAGATGCTCTGTCCCTGAGCTGTGGAAAAGTGTTGGGAAAGAGCCCTGCTTGAGATCCTGGGGGGCTTTCTGTAGACATTACAGAGCTACACCCAACAAATGTCTGATCCAGTCCATAGGAGGCTAGATTGGAATAATGGAGAATAAGCATCAACATTTAGAGTGGGGTGGTGGTGGTGGGGAGATGCTGTTGGACTCCAATTCCCACCAGCTGCATCCAGTCAGGGATGGTGGGAGTTGCAAAGCCACATTGGCTACTATTGCTGCCCAGCTCAAGACATCTTCTGTATGTTTATTTTAAACTTTCTTAGAGAGGGCACAATTTATGTTGCAGAATGACTAACGGCATCTAGTTTAGAATGGAAATGCTGGTTTCAAGGCCAGTTTCAGCTGATGCCCTCTTATGGGGCTCTTGGAGGGCAGGCAGTGGCCCTCTGATTAGCACTGGAAGGTGAGCCTCCATTTAAATTTCCCACAATGCCCTAGAATGACAGTCATACTATACATTTAATGTGCTATGATACTACTTTAAACAGTCATGGCTTCCCTCAGGGAATTCTGGGAGATGTGGTTTGCTAGGAATTTTTATGAAACCCCTATTTCCCTCCCAGAGTTGCAGTTCCCAGAGTTCCCTGCAAAGAGGGAATGATTGTTAAACCACTCTGGGAATGGCAGATCTGTGACGGGGTCTCCGAACAACTCTCAGCACCATTAACTAAGGACAGTTCTCAGGAAACTTTGGGTGGGAAGGAGTCATGACTGTTTAAAGTAGTATCATAGTGCTCTAAATGTTTGATGGCAGCCTCCTGACACCAAAGGCTCACAGCAGGCCTGGGGTGGTGGTGGTGGTGCTAGGATGTAGTCTTCCCATCAACTGCTTGAGGATGCGGTTGCTAATTCTTGGCCCAACTGGCTCATAAACTTCCATCCTGAGGTATCCTGAGACTGAGTTCTGCACTCTATGCAAGCCCTATGATGTGCAAACTTGCTAACTTGTATCACATCTAATCCCCCCCTCTCATCCAGGCATGGCTACAACTTTGTGGTGCTCATCCCAGCTGGAGCTTCCAGCATTGACATCCGGCAGCGGGGCTACAAGGGCTTGGTCAGTGATGACAACTACCTGGCTGTGAAAAACGGGCACGGCAAATACCTCTTGAACGGGCATTTCATCGTCTCAGCAGTAGAGAGGGACCTGATGGTCAAGGGGAGTGTGTTGCGCTACAGTGGAACCGGGACAGCTGTGGAGAGCCTCCAAGCCTTTATGCCCATCCAGGAACCATTGACGGTGGAAGTGTTGTCCGTGGGGAAGATGACCCCGCCTCGCGTCCGATACTCTTTCTACTTGCCCAAAGAAAGCAGGGAGGACAAGTCCTCATACCGCAAAGATGGGAAGCGCCCGCCGGTCCTCACCAACAGTATCCTCACCCTCTCCAACCGCCTCGATCCCGGCAGACCGGATTACAAACGCCCCTCTTACAAGTGGGCCACCACCAGCTGGGAAGACTGCTCGGTCACCTGTGGCAATGGGCTGCAGAAGCGCATGGTGCAGTGTCGCGATGCCCTTGGCCAGGCGGCCTCTGCATGTGATGCCACTCAGCGGCCCACTGACATCAGGATATGTGGGGACCCCTGCCCGGTGTGGGAGGCCTCCTCCTGGTCGCCGTGCTCGAAAACATGTGGCCGGGGTTTCAAGCGACGCATGCTGAAGTGCATGGGCAGGGGGGCTGTCCTGCTGCCCCGCGACCGCTGCAACCTCAGGAAGAAGCCCCAGGAGCTGGACTTTTGCACCCTGAGGCCGTGCTGACCGGGCTGGACCCTCGTATTGACCAAGGCCTAATGAGCATAATTCTGGCTCTTGACGATCAAGTGGCTGAAAGTATAAAAAAAAAGAAACAAAAATAGCCTCCGGGGGGAGGGAAGGAGGGAAAAGGGAGTTGATTGAGTGGAGGGGATCAGTTACATAGTGCATTTGGACGAAATAAAGGATTCTGAATGGGCCGAAAGAGAGAGAGAATGAGAGCAAGCAAGGGAGAGTGCCAATGAGAAAGGGCTGAGTAGGAGGGTTTGACGATTTGGGCGCTCTGTGGTGAAGCAGGAATAAACAACTACCTCGAAGCTGCCAAACCACCCAATCTCTGCCTCGTATGGCACAACCTGCAGTCATGAAGTAGAAAGGCAAGATCGGAGATTGAGAGAAATTGCCGTCCAAGATGGACCAGAGACAATGGCGGCCGTTCCTTAGAGTCATGGCCCCAGCCTATTCCGAAATACAAAGGGGTCATCTCCTATTGGGGACCCATCACCCCAACACCCTCCCATTGTAAAGGACCATAAGGGATTACCATTGCACCCACAGCAAAATGCAAGGCTTTCCAACCGGTACAGTAAGGTACCTCCAAGGCCGACCAGCCCTGATGCGTTGTGGGTCTCTAGAAATTCCCATCCCCTTGTTGCTTTCCGGCTTCTGTGCAGGGCTGACGATGGATGGGTTGCTTTACTTCTGTTCATGTTTACGGGCCAAACGTGTAGGTTTAAATGGTGCTTGACCTCTTTTTCTATTCTTTTTTGTCTTTCTTGGTTGAAGTAAACCATTTGTTTGTTGACTATTTCCCTTGGAACAACCCCTATAGCAGTTTGAGGGGGCTTTTTATCTCTCCAACACATGCACAAGGGAGTGAGAAAACCCAGATTCTTCTCTTCTCTTCTTAGGAGTTATTCATAAGCCACACCTCTTCCAAATTCATTGCTGTATTATGAGTATTTCCAGAGATTGCAGTAAGCCTCTGCAAAATACCTGTGAATCTGAATGCCTCTTTCTCTGAAGTGCTCTGGATATTTGCCAAGCTGACTTTGTACTGTGCATGAAAAATCTTTAAGGGCCAAATTGAGTTTCCTGCAGCCATCCTTGTGTGCTACTTGAACAATTTGCAGGGAAGGGGGAAATCATACGGTCAGGTGGATGCCTGGGGCTAAGTCAACCATTATACTAAGGATATACTGAAGAGGTGGTCCCCATTACTCCACTTCTGATATCTGGAGCTTATTAGTGTGATATTGCACCTTAAGGTTTTCGTCTTTAACTCTCCAGGCTGGAATGCTATGGTTGTTCCCTTATAGTGAGAATCGCGTGCTTGTTCCCACCATGAGACGAGAGGCCATAGCTTAGTGGTAGAGCATCTGCTTGGCATGCGGAAGGTCCCAGGTTCAATCCCTGGCAACTCCAAATTGGACTGGGAGAAGCCCTGGTTTGAAATTCTAGGGAATGGCAGTCCCCCCCCCCCAATAAAAAAATGTTGCTGCTGTTAAACAGCAAATCAGCCAGAGATCTCCCAGTCAACCTGCCTTTTGCCCACCCATGTCTTACAGTCCCTATGCCCTTCAGTTCAACTTTGCTAGTGCCTTTTCATGTGTCTGCAAATGGGTGAATCAACACCACCTTTCTCTCCAAGTTATTTTCATTGGATGTAAGGTGGTTAATAGCTTTCATAGCATTGCAGAGTGGTTCATCTAGTCCAGCCTGCTGCAATGCAGCAACCACAGTGAAAGGATCCCTGACAGATAACCCCACCTCCACCTCTGTTTAAGAACCTTCAATGAAGGAGAATCCACCATGTTCCCAGGTGGCCCATTCCACTGCTGAACAGCTCTTAGCACCAGAGGTTTAGTTGGAATCACCTTTCTTATCATTTGAATCAACTGGTTCAGGTCCTCCTCTCTGGAGCAGCAGAAAATTAGCTGCCTCCCTCTCCCATGTGATAGCTGTTTAGATATTTGAAGATGGCTATCATATCACCTCTCAGTCACCTCCAAGTTAAACATGCTCAACTCCCTCATGGGAGTGTTCCTCATAAGGCTTCATTTCCATACCCTTCATCATCTTGATAGAGTCCCTTCCATTTTGTTTGTTTCTCTGCCACATGTAGCAAATAGAGGCACTCTTGATTTCAAAATGGTGCTGATTCTATGGTATTTGGGGATGGGGATTTCTGTTGACTAAAAACAGTGGCATTCCCACTTCTTCCTTAACTGATTGTTTACAAGGTTGTAAAATGGAATTATATATTAAGAGAGGTTGTGAATTCAGGTCGCTGGGCCTGATATTCTGCTTGTCCTCACACGCTTGGTGTATTCCATTGAAACAGAGATCTGCAGCGATATTCAAAAACTTGAGAATGGGATCAGAACCTCTGGGTTTATTTATTTTCTTCTATAGATGGTGAGAAGAAAAAAATTGTGAAGGTATCAGGTTGATAGATATATCTATATTTACAACATGGAGGACATTGGGAAAGTCACTGGGTGGGGCAAAATGGTCCCAGTTGACATTCTTCTCTAAAAGCACCATGTGGCCAAAGTTCTAGAGCTAGGCCCTCAAAATTCTAGACCTGGCTGTCCCTGCGGGCAACCAGTTACACTTGTCAAAACATATTAGTACAGCTCTAGATGACAGAGATGGGGAACCTGTAGTACTCCAGATGTTGATGGACTCTATCAGTCCCAGCCAGCTTAGCCAGTGGCCAAGGATAATCACAGATAGGGGGCCAATAACATTGAGAAGCCACATGTACCTTACCTTAGGCTTTAGGTCTTTGTACACCACAGGTGTACATTGCATTTATATCAGTTTTACCAGGCTTGCAAGTAGTTGCTTGCCTGTCTGCCAGTGAAGAGTAAGGAAAAGAACCACAAAGGAGTAGCAGAGTTACATGTGGTATGATGGGTTAGTACACCTTGCAAATTTACTTGCAATGGTGTAGTTTGGTGTGGAGGAGTCTCGAATAGAAATCTCACCCTTTTGCAGAACTACAGCTCTCTGGGGGAGACAGAAGGATGTGCTCTTAATTCTGTAATGCAGATATCACATCTGTGACTTGTACAGACTTCAAACTGACTTTCTGACTTTTCTGAAAATGCATTTTAATTTGTGTTGGTTTTTTTTTTTTAAACTGTTGTCTTCTGCCATGCCTAGTAATCCAGCCTTTGATGGCTTCAGAGGCGTCCCTTTATCAAAACAGTTGGTTTCCATCAACTATGCAGCACTGACATCCTTGCCCATTGCAGTGTGTTTGGGAAGGGAGGGGCTTTTAATTTTTGTTAAAGATATGATTCTTTTGCAAGATATACAGCAAAAGGATGGAAATGCCTATTGTACTGGCTGCTTTGTGTATACCATGTATACTATGTGTTGGTCTCTGCTGTTTGTGTGTGGATAGCAAACCTAAAATAAAACTGTTAAGTATTTAAACAATCTGGCTGTTGCACAGTTTTTTGGGTCCTGGTGCACATATAATCACAGAAGGGCACATTGCATCTTCTATAATCTATATTACGAACTTTCAGATTTCAAAAGGTTTGTATTCTATTTATCTATACTGTATATTCTGATACCCTACAAGCGGTGTGCATGACACACACTATAGAAAAGGTAAAAATCTTTACCTTAATGAATATTTATTTATTCATTACATTTCTACCCCACCTTTTCCTCCAAGGGGTTCAAGGTGAAGCACATGGTTTTCTCCCCCCCCCTTTAAAAATCCCCACAACAACCCTATGAGGTAGGGTAAGGCTGGGAGGCAAGGATTGGCCCCGGGTCAGCCAGTGACCATCATGGCCAAGGGGGTGAGGATTTGAACCTTGGTCTCACCTAGATCCTAGTCCAACACTGTAACTTCGATTAAAATGTTTGGTGGAATAATATATGTCTTCAGTGGGCACTGGAAGTTCAACAGCTTGAGCTGGCTGGGAGTTGCACTAAATTGGACCCACAAGACTGAACGTGCATGGCTTCCGGTGGATATGGGTTGTGCGTCTGAGCCATGGGGGACCACTAAAAAGAAGGTAAAGGACCCCTGGATGATTAAGTCCAGTCAAAGGCCGAGGGAACCAGAGATTGTCCATAGACAGGCTTTTCTGAGTCATGTGGCTTCTGGCGCAATGGGACACTGTGACGGAAACAAGAGCACACAGAAACACCATTTACCTTCCTGCTGCAGTGGTACCTCTTTATCTACTTGCACCGGTATGCTTTCAAACAACTAGGTTGGCAGGAGCTGGGACAGAGCAATGGGAGCTCACCACCAACACGCAGATTAGAACCGCTGACCTTCTAATCGACAAGCCCACGAGGCTCAGTGGTTTAGACCACAGCGCCACCTGCATCTGTACTGTGGGACCACTAACAGTGACCAAGAAGGGATATAAGGGATTGCGTTGCCCTTGAGGTATACTGAGCCCAAATTGTTAAGGGTCTTACAAATCAATATAAGAACTTGAATCTGTCCCAGTAGTGTGGGTAGCCTGCACAGTCTTTGAAGCACTGGAGTTACATGCTGGCATAATTCTGTCCCCATAAACATTAGCCCTGTGGTTTTTACATGCTGGGGTGAGGAACCTTTTTCCATGCAAGAGCAAGATTCCCTCACTCCCTGCTGCATAAAATTCTGGAGGCTACTGGCAACTGGCTGGATCAATGGATGCTGCTCTTAACTTTGCAGACGACTTGCTAGCCATGCAAGATTCAGAGATTTGAATGTTATCTCAGACATGCAACATTTGAAATGTCATTGGAGGCCATCATTCATTCTTCCGCCACCATAAGGCCCCATGTCAGCCCACATCAGATTAAAATACAATATTAAAAGCAGTTGCAAACCAGTTAGTCACAAGAATAAGGTAGGTCCCAAAAAATCTCTGTGAAGTGTCAAAGGCCAATGTAAACCGATGTGCCTTCAGCAAATAACAGAAACTGCAGAATGAAGGTGCCAGCCCCACCTACCCACCCAGCCACGTTTTTCCCGTCAGATAATCAAGGTGACATCATTATGCTTTGAGGATACATTCTAGCCAGGCAAAAGCATTGCAATTAAAGCAGGTTGGTGGCATCTGCCTTCAAAATTATAGAAAGGGCTTCGTTTGGTGCAGGTATTTTATTAGTATAAACAGGTTAGTATAAATAGGGCTCCATTTTTGCACCTGCGCTCTCTCTCTCTCTCTCTCTCTCTCACACACACACACACACACATCACTTTTAATTGTTCTCTGAAACGTGGAGGGGAGGAAAAAGGAAAAGCAGGACATTCTGAGATCAAATCAGAAACTGGGATGGCTTCTGTAATTCTGGGATAGTCTCTGGAAAATCATGACACTTGGAAGGTATGGAAGATGACTCAACCAGCTTCTTGCCACCTTTCCCCCCAGCATATCCTGGATGAAACAGTCTATTCTTGGGAAACAAAATTGGCTCCAGCCTTGTGATAAGGGCTTTACTCCCATCACATTTCTCCTCAGAATGTGTTTGTGATGAGAGGTTTATCTGAAACAGAACGAGGGGAGGGGGAGTCTCTTCTAGGCCACACCATCCTGCTCTCTCTTAGAGAAAAAGTACTCCGCTCCAAAATAAATGAGACTCTCTCTTTTTTTATTGCAAAATTTGGCAAATTTATAGGGCCTCTCAATTTTGTGGCAGAGACAGAAAGGTTTATTTGCGTAAAGATGGGGGTGGGAAAACCACGATCCTTTTCCAATAGCAACACCCTCTACCAAAATCCTCTTTAAACCATTCACGGAAAATGATTGATAATTTTGTCTTCAGCCAAAAAAGGTCTTGCATATGTTCCGTTTTGCTGCGACAAACAAGCTTTATTAAGAACATATGGCCTTCTCTTCTAGCAAACCATTAGGCAGAAGGCCGCTGCATGGTGACAGGACATGTGCCTTGCATGTAGAAGGCCCTGGTATTGCCCATTACAAGGCTTGGAAAGTCTGTGGAGGGCCAATGTTAGTCAGATGAGGCAGCTGAGAGTGAAATGTCTCTCAAAAATAGTTGTATGTACAACTGCATCAGGATTACCTTTTTCTGCAGTGTTTTATCAATGCATACATTGATTGTTTTATTCACTGCATAAGAAAGGCAGTGAATAAAGAAACGGATCTTTTTAAAATTGCTAACATAATTCTAGGTTGCATCAACAGAATAGGGTCCAGGTCAAGGGAAGTAACAGTACCACTCTGTTTTGCCTTGGTCAGCCCACACTTGGAATATTGTGTCCAGTTCTAGGCACCACAATTTAAGAAGGATATTGACAAACTGGAATGTATGCAGAGGAGAGAGACCAAGATGATCAAGGGTCTGGAAGCCAAGCCTTATGAGGAATATTTGAGGGAGTTGGGAATATTTAGCCTGAAGAAGAGGAGACTGAGAGGCGATCTTCAAATCAGCCATCTTCAAATATGTCAACTGGAAAATGGAGCAAATATCTTTTCTGCTGCTCCAGAGGATAGGACCTGAGCCAATGTGTTCAAGTTGCAAGAAAGGAGATTCTGATGAAACATTAGGAACAACTTTTTGATGGTAAGAACTGTTAAACAGTGGAACGGACTAACTCGGATGGTGGTGGACTTTGCTGGAGGCTTTTAAACAGAGGTTGGATGGCCATTGGTCGGAATTCTTTAGCTGTGGTTCCTGCACTGCAAGGTGTTAAACTAGATGACCCTTGGGATCATTCCAACTCTACAATTCTGTAAAAATCTGAAAGCAAACTGCACCTGTCAGCATAGGTCAGTAAAAACAACAATGGAGACTGCTGATGCATCTGTTCCATTTTGGAAAGAAGACCAGGTCATTCAAAAGGACAGTGAGATGAGAAATTTGGATGAGGAGAATCTCAAAAGCAGCCCTCATTTTTCTGCTGAGCAAAGTTCAGCAAGAAAAATGCAAGCTTGGTTCTAACTATTCCAAAGCTGGATCTAATGAGATGTTTTCCTGTCCCTTCATGGAGAAATCTTACATTCAGATGCAACATCAAGACAGGGACGGAAAGATCTGTGGGCAGGAGATTAGATGTCTGCACCCTGTTGTGTGTGTGGTTGAGCACATGGATTTCTGCATTTGTCAACATTGTTTCTTCCCATGCATTCCTCCACGGGTGTTCCTCTGTGGTGGGAAAAATGTGACACTGGAATTCATCCTCAGGCAACATAATATATATCAGCAGAGGCTTGCAGTCAAAGATTTAGCTGGGTTCTTGAGGGTTGTCTCTGAAGGAGCACTAGACTTCCACCAGTACATGGCTTTCTGCTTGCACAGTCGGACTGCCTCCCCCTCTCCTCCCCTATATGTGCCCTTTATCAGTTCTGGGGTTCCCCCAATCCTCTGGAGCAGATATGGGGAGGGTGTGGGGAGGGGGGTCCTGTTGCACGACCAGAAATCCTTGTGCTGATGTGGTGTGATAGTTGGCTACCACTCCTAGTCAGTATGGAACCTGAACATTCCTCAGTTCTTCAGCAGCTGTCCTGGCCATGCACAACTCTCCTCTCTGTATTCCTTCTTTTCCCAGACCCTTCTTTCCAGCTTTTCCCCCTGGAGTTTTCACTTTTCAAATCCCCACTATTAATATCTTAAGTTTCTCAGTTTGTTTTTGTTTTTTAAATGATATCTATTAAGGTTTCAAAGAAAAAAAAATTACATAGTTAAAAAAGAAAAAAGAAAAAAGGACAGAAATAAGAATAAAAGAAAAATACAAAATACAAAAAACAGATAAAAAACACTTTAAAAACTACATCAATCTTTCCACCTTACATTCATTTCCTTGCTTCCCTGACCTCCTCACACCTCCCTTTTTTGTATTCCAATTCAGTTAGTTAATTCAGCAATTCCTTTCGACAAGGCATTCTTTGATTGACAAGGCATCTGACCCTCCCCTTCACCTCATAGCTCAACAATTAACCCATTAACTAACGCATAGCCAAACCAATCAACTCACTTGAAGGATTACTGTTAATCTCTTTTTCTGTCTGCCTTCTTGTGCTTGGACTTTGTTTGCCCCATCTTTCCTAAGCTTAGGTAAAGGGACCCCTGACCATTAGGTCCAGTCGTGACCGACTCTGGGGTTGCGGCGCTCATCTCGCTTTATTGGCCAAGGGAGCCGGTGTATAGCTTCCTGGTCATGTGGCCAGCATGACTAAGCTACTTCTAGTGAACCAGAGCAGCGCACAGAAATGCCATTTACCTTCCTGCCGGAGCGGTACCTATTTATCTACTTGCACTTTGACGTGCTTTTGAACTGCTAGGTTGGCAGGAGCTGGGACCAAACAACGGGAGCTCACCCCGTCGTGGGGATTCAAACCGCCGACCTTCTGATCAGCAAGCCCTAGGCTCTGTGGTTTAACCCACAGCGCCACCCGCGTCCAGCCCACAAAGGGACGTATGTAGCTCAGCCAATGACACAAGAGGCACTGTTGCCTTCTGTTCCATGACATCAGAGCAGCTCAGCCAATCTCTGGTGGTTTCTGCACTTCTTCGTGTCATGAGAATATCAATGGGTAATTTCCCACTTTTTTTCTGTGAGGTTCCCTCCAAATAACAATGAGCTTACTCTTTCACAAGCCTATGGGATCATTTGTATTCACTTAAACAATGCAGGTGGAGTCCAGAGAGGAAAGGATAATACTGGATAGGCTGAACAAAATGAGGACATAATGCGAGGAGAAAAAAATAAAGAGGTTTTGTCATTCTTACAGGATTCATGCCTCATTCATTGCAAGAAGATATTAAACAACTAAACATGCGGGGGGAAGTCCCTCAGAACCACACAGCCAATCAGCGCTTGAGTTACTCGCAAGGATCATGCCAATCTCAGTGGTTGCTAGGCAACATCTGGTGCGATTGTACTGATGATTGCAAGTGATATGTGCCTTGATTACAGGTTTCATTACTGTAATGCGCTTTGTAAGGGGTGCCCTTGAAGACAGTTTGAACAAGGCTTCCTTGCAATGGCATCCTAAATAAGATGCCTTTTGTGTGGTGTTTTACCAACACATAGGGAGGGGAGCGGTGAGCATTTGCAATTAGAGAAAACATTGCACTGAAAGAATCCTGGTGCACTCTTCTGTAAAGTCACCTTTTGTAGTGTTTCATTGCAGGGAAAAGCGAAGTTGCAAATGAACTTGCAGGAGTGAAACGCTCCACTTTCAAAGTGAATTTGGAATTTGGAAAAATTCTCCTAGTTAAACCAGAGGGATGGTCTTGGAAGACACTGGGCAAAGCAAACTGGGGAACAATCTAGAAATGGAAAGGGAGAAATTGTTTTGTGCCAGGCAGAACTCCTTAGAGGAAGGGTGGGCTGCAAGGATAATAAACGATCATGTACAGGAAGCCCGAATCTCCACAGAGGTTGGGGGGTCAAGGAAAAGGATGGTGCCAATGAGGAAATTTACCAGCAAGAGCAAGGAGAACGGATTGCCTGTGTGTGGCACATGTGACTCAGCTGCCCATGGTTTTGGGAAGCTGGTGTGCTCAGTGTTCCTGTGAAACAATGGGGATTATGAATGACTCAAGTGAGAGTGGCTATTTTCAGTAGGCATTGTTGTCAATGGATGAAGCAGGTGATGTGGTCCCCAAACTGCCATTTCCTCCGACTGAGAATTTCCCCTGTTTCGCTGATTGCCAACTTGGCCGTAATCATGTATCAGCAGGAGACTGTGTCACTGCTTCTGCATTGTGCCTTTTGAGCTTTCTTGTACAGGGGCCGGCCCTAACAAGAGGCAATATGAAGCAGAGGCCTCTAGCAGCAGAATTTGGCTGTTATTACAGACTGGAGTTTTGTATTTTATTCTATTTATTGAGGCTCAAACAGTATACGTATCTGAGAGAGCAATGAGAGAGGTGCAAGAGAAAGTATATTTTCACGGAACATTGCGGGGGGGGGGCTGTTTGCAGGATGGGAAAGGGCGTAGGATGATGGGGTCTGAGGTCAGGTATAGGATTCCCAGGTCGGGAGCATCCCAAAGATTTCGGAGCCTAAACCTGAGACCTACAAGTGGCCTTTGGTGATTTCACAGGCGTAGGTCCCATTGATGTCATTAATCACAACACATTAAGCATTAACCACCATCAGGAACCTCAGAGTGGCTTTGCAATAATTTGCAAGCTGCAGGCATCATCATCCTCACCACCACCAATAATTGTAAGGTTATCTCCCCCCCCTTCAGATTCAAACACTCCCCCTACCAACTAGGAGAGGGGCAAGGAAACCTGAAGACTTCAGGTGAGCCATGGGAGTGGTCTCACAGCCTTAGTTAGGAGAGATGGGGAAAGGGGCCTTGGGATAAGGAATGAACAGAGGGAATGACAAGTGACAAAGGTGGTGTTGATGATGGGGTCAGGAGGGGAGCTTCCTTCCACCCTCAGTCTGATCACTTTGTCTTAGAACATGCATAGAGGTTGATATTCAACTGGCTTCTAGTTTATGACGCAGGTGGCGCTGTGGGTTAAACCACAGAGCCTAGGACTTGCTGATCAGAAGGTCGGCGGTTCGAATCCACGCAACGGGGTGAGCTCCTGTTGCTCGGTCCCTGCTCCTGCCAACCTAGCAGTTCGAAAGCACCTCAAAGTATAAGTAGATAAATAGGGACCACTCTGGCAGGAAGGTAAACGGTGTTTCCGTGCGCTGCTCTGGTTTGCCAAAAGCAGCTTAGTGATGCTGGCCACATGACCCAGAAGCTGTATGCCGGCTCCCTTGGCCAATAAAGCGAGATGAGCACCGCAACCCCAGAGTCGGCCACGACTGGACCTAATGGTCAGGGGTCCCTTTACCTTTACCTAATACTCCTTTTAAGATCTTCCATAGATGCTGCTGCAACCATTCTTGCTAAACATAATGAATCAAGATGTTTAAACAAGCTTGGGGGTGGTGGTTAACGAACAGAAAGGCCGCACAACAAGTTACTTTGAATAGTGTGCTTTGTCACATCATTTGCGCTCCATTTGGTCTAGGGGGAGGTCCAGCTCCCACTAGAAAGGGTTGCCAGGGGGAATATTCTGCCTCAGGCATCAAAATGCCTTGGGCCGGCCATGGTTCTCACTTCTCTGCCCCTTCCTAAAATTCTCTATGTGCGTGCATATCTTCAGAAAGCCTTATCTCGCCCCCCTCTCTCTCCCAGAGTCAAACTTGTTGCTGCAATTCCTCTGGGTGGAGCGAATTTTGCAAATGCAATATGTTTATCATAAAAAGCAGAACCTCTTCTACTGCTCTTCCATTCCAAGGTCGGAGTAACCCCAAAGGTTTGTGCTGCTGTTACCCAGGCCAAGCTCGGGTGGCCATATTTGTCTGGCCAGCTTTCTTATTCTGCTGTTTTATTTCACTTGAATAGTTCAGCAAACTGGAGGCAAAACACAGCAGGGAGAGGCCACTGCTGGCAGCTATAAACCTTTCTATTTAAACAATTTTTAAAATAAAAAATATGATGTCCCTGTTTAGGGAAGTTTTTAATGTTTAATGCTGTACTGTGTTTTTAATATTTGGTTGGGAGCTGCCCAGAGTGGCTGGGGAAACCCAGCCAGATGGGCAGGGTATAAATTACTATTACTATTATTGTTATTATTATTATATACCTACAGCACCATAATTTGCTTACTTTGCACATTAGGCCTTCAGGCATCTCAAAAAATGGGAATGGATGCCGTGAAAGTCAAATGGGCTGTCGATAGACTAGGGAGCGATGATCTGTAAATTTCACTTTTCTCTTCCTTTTTTAAAAAAATATTAAATTCAGTTCTCCACTGTTCTGCAGCAATTTTCCATCGGTTTTAAAATCCCCATGAAAACTCACCAGCATTTTAGAACTGATTTCATCAAATCAGCACATTTTTAATGCAATTTTGAATAATAAACACATTTTTGCAAGGGTTTTCCCTTAATATGATGCAGCTTTGTATATTATTTTCATTGATATATGCATTTCTATGTACATTTTCCCCTAATATATTTATTTTGGTGCATACTGGTTGCAGAACTGCATTGCATTTTTTAAAAAATAAAATTTTCAAAGGGCAGCTGTTTTTTTAGTTCTCTCATTGCTTCAAGAAGTGCAAATTTAGTCATTTCTTGTTGACATGCAGGCTTGCAATTGATTAGACATGACACAAAAGGAAAAGGGGACTGAGGAGGGAAGAGGAAAGCAAGCAGAGGAGCAGCTACTCCTTTACTGGTCAATGGATGAAGCCAGGCTTATCTCCCCCTTGCCATGATTTCCACATGGCACAACCAGATGCAGAGAATTTCTGCGCACTTATTCTAAATTTCACACACCAAAAAATAAAACATTGGCCCAAGTAACCCCATGCTACAGAATATATTCAGATGTATCCCCTTGCAGTGCCTCATACCTTCCAGTTGTGTTCTCATCCATGACAGGAAACCTCCCTGTAAGGATCAAAGAATTGTCACTGAAAGTTCGCTTAACACGAATTTCAAAGCAAAATGTGAAAATTTAGATTGCACTCGTATATGTACTGGATTTTTTTAAAAAAAGTCTTAATACTGATTACATTTACCATTTATGAAAGAAAAAGTATTAAAGTGACTTGACAAGATAAAATGCAAGAAACTGAAGCAATTTAAAACCAGAAAAAAAATGCTCATTCAGTAAAACAGAGTATGAATAAGGACAATTCACCACTAAAATATGAGCTTCATGGAAGGAGGAAGTTTAAGGAAGTGCACTGTAAGAGAAGCATGTGAGGAACTTCAAGGGCAGTTGAAAGAGTTTCCACTTGCCTGGTGAAATTTCCTAGGTGGGTAGAGAAGGACTGTCCACAAAGTGTCAGGTTGTCAATGGTTTTTGCAACAAGTGAATCACTGACCCAAATATGGAATAACTGAAGCCAAAAGAGTTCCAAAATCAGCTCCATTACTTTCCTCAGGGGGAGTTTTGCATTTCCTCAGTGGGGGAGCATCTGTTTCACACACAGAAGGCCCCAGGTTCCTGCATCTCCTGGTAGAGCTGTGAGAGACGCCCTTTCTGAAGCCCTGGAGAGATGCTGCTGGTCAATATAGTAGTCAGTAGTAAGTTGGATGTCCCTACGTACAAGGCAGCTTAGTTCATGACCTGGAAAAACCTGACGTTGGGCAAGAAAGATGACCTCTTCTTGGCCTGCACAAGACTTGGTCTTGAAGCAGCCAAGAAAGCTATTAATGGTTGGCAATTGTGGTGGTGTTTGAAGGGGGAATGTCACAACATGATCTGGCCTGAATCCCACCCATCCGTCCAATGTAACCCCTGATGAGCTGTAAGGAGGAGAAAACACTTCAAGTTGAAATGGGGAGCAAACTGGGCCCAGTTCATAGGAGTCACCAAGATGCTGAGTGCCCCAGCTCCCCCTCAACTCTCATTTCCTATTCTCATTCATTACCACCCTCTTGGCTGGTCACTCTGGAATGTTTAAGTAATTTGACCCTGGTCTTTTGGACAATGCTAGAAGCTGCAAATGTTGTTTCAGAGGACCAGTCTTTAGCATCTTCTTTCTCACTCTTGGGGACTTTGCTCCATCCTTGTCCTGTAAGACGAATATTTATGTGTGTGTTTTAAATGATATCGTGTTCATGTATTTTTCCTAAGCCTGATGATGTTGTATTGATGTTTTTTTGTTTATTGCTGATTTTAAGTATTCAACATGTTCTAAATACAGTGGACCCTCCGGATACGAATTATATTCATTCCGGGGGTCCGTCCGCAACCTGAAAAGTCTGTAGGCAGAGGCGCCGCTTCTGCGCATGTGCATGGTGCTGTTGAGTGCTTCTGCGCATGAGCGCGCGGCAAAACCCAGAAGTATACACGTTCATAACCTGAAAGTTTCATATACAGAGCGGTACGTAACTAGAGGGTCCACTGTAGTTGTTTTAACTGTTTTTACCAATAATTTTATTTATTTATTTTTAACCTCTTTGAAGTTTTTATTACAATCAAGTGGTCTATGGATAGCTCAGTTGGTAGAGCATGAGACTCTTAATCTCAGGGTTGTGGGTTCGAGACCCAATTTGGGTGAAAAGATTCCTGCATTGCAGGGGGTTAGACTACATGATCCTTATGGTACCGTCCAACTCTACAGTTCTATGATCCTGTGATCCTGTTGGTCTACTGTTGGCATCTGCCTGTCTCGGGAGACAATGGAGGAATGTGCCTTTGGGGCTGAAAACAAACTGTTGAAAGGTTACCTTCTAAATGCAAAACACGTGCTCTACTACTAAACTACCTGGTTTGTTGACCAGGATTTGATCAACGAGTGACTGTTGTCATGATAAGAGATTATTACATGCTTCCAAAGTTTATACATATTGGGGGAATCAAAGGACTGGAGAAAAGCAAGCAGCTGTGAAAGATTATAACTCTTTTAGCTAGGTAAATCTTCCTGCTGTTGTGGTCAAGGCTGACTGTGGTAGGTTTTTTGATGGACGCCCCCATTGCCATGTGGTTGCCGGGGGTTTCCATTTAGTGTAATTAACACTGACCTCAGCAGAGAGATGCCGAGCCCTCGAGGCTGTTAAATGCATGTAAAGGCGGCGTGAGAGTAATTTAATTTTGGTTCAGCCATTTATTTTTGAAATGTTTGATATTGGGAGGGGGAAGATAAAGAGAGGGAGTGTAAATGAATTCAGCACTCCCAAGAGGTGCCAGATGGAAGACTACAAAGAACCAGGGAGGCCTGGAGCATAAATGAGACCTGGAATCTTTGATGGTAGATGGGCATCTGAACCAGCAAGCAGCCAGCTCTGGGGCATAGCGTGGGTTGCCTGTGCCCAGGGCGGGGTAAGGGGGCTGGGCAGTAGTCAGTCCTTTCACTGGGACCAGCATCTAATCAAGGGAGCATCTCCTTCCAAAACTGCTCAAACTTGGGAGCAGAGATAAAACAGGCAAACACCAAGCCAGGAGCGCCGTGGTGTTGCCTCAGCTTCCTGTCCTTGCAGCAAGGTGCTTTGGCAATGCATGTGGCTCCAGCAGTGCTTTCCTGCCTTCTTCTTCCTCCCTCTGTCCATGGAGGGGGGGGCAATGGCAATGGCCTCAGCTTCCCTCCCTCTCAGCCAGCCCAGGGGAGTGGGCATCCCTTCACTGGCCACAAAGAGAAGAAAGAGGTGGTGGTAGCTCCCCAGCCCCAAAGGCCCGTCCCAGATGCAGCTTGCCTCCCTGCGGTTCTGGTCTCAGTGAGGGAGCCTGTCATGGGAGCACCTGGTTGCTCCACCTCATAAATTTACACCTGCACCTCATGCCACTGAAATAGTCCCCCACGTTGTCATTTGTTTAGGGAAGAAAAAGATAAGAAGGGGAGGACAAAGTCTTGCTTTTGCACCTCTGAGTTAACACAAAAGCTCTCTTCTCCAGTGGCGTAGCGTGGGTTGTCAGCACCCGGGGCAAGGCAAGTAATTTGTGCCCCCTAACTTGTGGATTTGCGCCCCCTAACCCTAACCCCCAGATGTTGCGGCCGGTGCGGCCAGCCCCCCTGCACCCCCCACGCTACGCCACTGCTCTTCTCTGCAATTGGGATGGCCTAATTGCAACCTAGACACAAACCTTAAAAAGTCACAGGAATGTATCTATGTATAATAAGTGTGTTTAGTGTTCTGGTTTGTGCTTGTAAGTATTGCATTTATCGACAAAAGTGTGTTTTTTTTTTTAAAGCCACAGGAAGCCACCTTTTACTCAGTCATACTATTGATGAGTACTGTCTGCATGGACTGAACATATGAAGAGCCTTCTGGATCAGGCCAGTAGCCCACCTAGTCCAGCATCCTGTTCTCACAGTGGCCAAGCAGATGGCCTGGTTGACCTCTTACTTGCCCCCCCTCCAAGTCCCCAAAACAGCAACCTTTCCTTCTGGGGAGCTGCTCCATCCCTTTCATCATTTGGGTTGACCTTTTCTTAACCTGTCCTGGATGCTTGCCTGTTGCCTGGCTGATAGGAAAAGAATTGTGAGGGAAAGGATTGTAGAAAAGCTGGGGCTACCTGCCTCTGAAGGAAATAGGGAGGTCATACAATGCTATCTGATTCCTGTAAAAGTGTGTTGACCTCATATCACCTTGCTATGAAGGCTGGCTTATATACAGGTCCGGACACTGACCAGAGATGGATTTCTCTATGGAGAAAGCTTTTCACTGCATGATTGTAGTGCACACGTGAGGGGCTCCTCTCGCCTGTTGCCGTATGGGAGCGCCCAACACCTCCCGGAAGTGGCCTGCAGGAATCTCGGCATTGGCATCCCGTATCCATCTGGCAACTATCTCAGCAAGCACAAGTGAATGCAGGGAGCAGATAAGACTCAAAGCCACGGTTTCCCACATGGCCTGTGCAACACACAAAGGAACCGGTGATAAAGAGAATAAAGCAAAAATCCAGGCATGATCAACGAGGCAAACAGAAATCTTTCAGACTCCTGTGACAGATACCAGAACGGCAAAAGGCCAGAACAACCAGAAAAGCAATGGGAGTTTATGATATGGGATGCGTCCAGAAAGCTCAGATCTGGCCACATCTGCACCATGGATGTAAATCACTATTATACCACTTTAGATATTCAAATGATAGATTGGGAAAGGCTATGGAAGACAGATTTGAAATTTACGGCATGTACTTTACTGAAAGAAAATTACATGAAAATGATGTACCGGTGGCACTTAACCCCGGTTAAGTTAGCAAAAATATATAGAATATATGTTGGAAATGTAAAAAGACAGAAGGAACCTTTTACCACATGTGGTGGAAATGTAAGGTAGTCAAAACATTCTGGGAAATGATTTATAATGAAATGGGGGAAAAATGCTTAAAGTAACTTTTATTAAAAAAAACCCAGAAGGTTTTCTGTTAGGAATTATAGGTACAGGGATCCCAAAAGATCAAAGGAAGCTGTCTATGTATGTTGCAACAGCCACCCTGATGCTGTTAGTCCAGAAACGGAAGGAAGAAGCAGTCCAGACAAAAGAAGAACGGCAAACCAAGTTAATGGACTATGCTGAAATGGCAAAATTAATTGGGAAGCTCAGAAATCAAGATGACAACAAATACAAAAAAGAATGGGAAATGTTTATTATGTATTTACAAAATTATTGTAAACAGGTTGAAACATTAGTAGGATTTTAGGAACACTTGTAATTTAAGGAGGATTTAAAGATAATATGGGTTGTGAAAAACTGGAATAGTATTGATATGCAGTTGAAAACAAAATTTGAAGGACCCAGGGACGAGATGGAGGGAAGTTGTGACATTCATAGAATCTCAAATTTTTTTGGATTTGATATGGTTTTGGGTGTATATATATCATCTTTTTCCTGTTATTTCTTTTTGAAAAACAAATAAAAAATATTAAAAACAAAACAAGACTATTATACCACTTTAGAACAAAGCCATTGTGGTTGGGAGCCACTGGTAGCCTGATCCACCATATGTTTAAAGCAGTACCATACTATTATCAACAGCTATGATTCCCCGCCCCCCCCCAAGAATCTTGGGCATTGTAGTTTGTTAAGCATGCTGAGAATGGCTAGGAGATGCTGATTCCCCTCTCACAGAGCTAAATTTCCTAGAGTTTCCTGAGAAGAGAGATTGATTGTTAAACCACACTGGAGATTGCACAGACGCAACCAGGTGTAGAGGTGCTGTCCTGGTCTCCTTTGGGACAAAGACTGGAATGCAAATCTAATAAAAAGATGCCAGTTTTTGGAAATAATGACTGCCATTTAAATAAAAATGCATCTCGCCATAGTGGCAAACACGTCTACGTCCCTAGGAAACATGCTGGGTCTGCTGCCCAGGTGCTGCTCACCTGGGCAACTTCAAGGCTCCTACCTTTTCTCTCTCTTCCTAACAGGGCTCATGTTATGTGCTGAGTTGAATAGGATCCAAAATGCAGCAGTCTGATTGGTCCTAGAACAATAGGATCCAAAATGCAGCAGTCTGATTGGTCCTAGAACAATAGGATTCAGAATGCAGCAGTCTGATTGGTCCTAGAACAATGCAGCAGTACGATTGGTCTGCAGGAGCCACCCAATCCAGCTCCACATGGAAGTGAATCCACAACCTGATTGGCCTACAGGAGAATTCCGGAATTAGCCAATCACGTGCAGCCCATTGTGTAAATAATGTATATAAAGCAGATGTTTTGAGGGGACTTTCATTCCTCCTCACCACTATGAGCTGAATAAAGAGCATGAAATCCACTCCCGACTCTGAGTATTTTTCAGTTCATTAACCTTAAACTGGACCTGGACACTGGGCAGCCCTTCAGACAGAGGACTGTCCCCTGCAAAGCAGGACACACGACCACCCCATGAAAGGTGAGACCCACCTTTTTAAAACAAAGCCAAAAACCCTCCAAAATCTAAGCTCCAGGAAGAGTGTCTCACATCTAAGGATTTGTAAGCTGTGCTGACCTTGTTGTGGGTGTCAGAAAGTCCAGCTACTTTGGGTTGCCTAATTTGCTTTCAACTGGGAGCAGTTAAATGGCCTCACTGGTGACGCCTGAGACAGCTCGGAATGAGTAATGAGAGGGTGGAGGAAGCTGTTTTACAAGGGAGGAGAGACCCTTCGTGCATTTAGCGGGCCAAAGGCGCAGGCTTTTCTCGGGGGCTGAAGGGGGCCCAAACTGGGAGGCTTGTTGAGAGGAGGAACATGTAGGTCTGGGGGAAAGGGGATACAGGAGGTTGCGGAAAACTCTGGAGAATTAAGGGAAAGGTTGGGCCAGGCCTGTTAAAGCGAGGTCAAACCGATAAAAAGTTTCTGCGAGTCTGAGAAAGTGTGTGTAATTGGTCACCCTCGGGAGCTGATTTTGGCAGGGCTGCACATGTAATAGCTATCAAGTGCAATTCAGTGGTTTAGCAGATTGGAAAGGACTGGTGCGGCGTTGGGGAAAGTCGAGGAGGCGGGCTGAGCCTGCTAGGGAGTCTCCGCACTTTGCGCAGTGCCCAAATGCAATCTATTTCTGCCACTTGAACAGATTTGGCTCTTAGCATCTGCAAAAACACTCGTCTCGTGCTGCGTCATAGTGTTGCAAGCAAGAAGAAGCTGGGTGCTTCCATTCCCTGCCAGCCTTCAGTGCTGCATGCAATGAGGTCAAAAAAATTACCTTGGTTTTCCAGGGTATGGCCAGCAGAAGAGGAAGCCGTTCGGAGGAAGCCATGGGGTGGGGCGCATCACAGGGCCTCCGGAGTCTGCCTGTCTCCTCCCACTCAGCCGCCCTACAGCTGTGGGGGGAGGCAGTGGGTGGACCGTTTGGGCAGTGTGGAGCCTACATGCACCCAAGCCACTGCCTCTCTCCCAGGAGAGACGTGTGGCTCGGGCGCGCTGCAGGCCCCACGATGAGTGCCACCCGGCATTTCGTCACCCCACACAGTGGTGACACCCGGGGTGCACCACTCCCACGGCCCCCTTCCTCTGCCCCTAGGTATGGCAAAATCAAGGAAAGGCAGATGGAGATGGTAGTGAATGTCTCGGGGAGAACATGAGGCAGAGACTGTAAGGACACCTATGTTGTGTGATCTACAAAGATGCATGAGACTTGGCCTTCCCTCTCTCCTTTTCTGAAGATTCAACAATCTGCAACCTGCCCTCTTGCTTTAAAGAAACTTGCACACCTAGGACAAAGGGCCTCTGAGCATTTGCAGAGTTGCTTTGCTCAAAGGGAAAGAAATTATTACAAAAAATACTGATGGACCCAAGCAGAGCATCCTGGGCAAGCTCTTCTGCATTGTCCTAAAAGGTAAAGGGACTCCTGACCATTAGGTCCAGTCATGGACGACTCTGGGGTTGTGGCGCTCATCTTGCTCTACTGGCCGAGGGAGCCGGCGTACAGCTTCCGGGTCATGTGGCCAGCATGACTAAGCTGCTTCTGGCGAACCAGAGCAGCACATGGAAACATCGTTTACCTTCCCGCCAGAGCGGTACCTATTTATCTACTTGCACTTTGACATGCTTTCAAACTGCTAGGTTGGCAGGAGCTGGGACCGAACAACGGGAGCTCACCCTGTCGCGGGGATTCGAACCGCCAACCTTCTGATCGGCAAGTCCTAGGCAAGCCCTACTCTAAAACTGGTCAAAACAGAATGGCATAATATTTGCATATCCTAATTCCTAAGTGCAGAATTAACTAGCACTCTGATACATTTCACCATAGTGGGGAAGACTGTGACCAAGTGACCTGTGTGCCTGCTAAGTTTATTGTTTGCAGTGCTTTAAATGCATGGTGTGTTTGTGGCCTAAGTGTCTGTACCACTTAGGTGGGAGGGGAGGGAATGGAATGATAGGCCATGAGCTCATTGGTTCCCAGGCCTTTTCAGGGCATTTCCGCCATTGGTTCCAGGAATTCATCCCAAGTGCCTCCTACCCTATCAAAGCCACCATTCAGAATTGCGGTTAAAGAAGATTCTAAAAAATCTAAAAAACACAGCAAGATTCAAAACTGTAAAAATATACTCCTTTTGGGAAAAAAGGTGTTTCACATTATTTCTAAAATTCCACAGCAATCCCAATTTGGCTCTTGCCTTGTTATCATTACACTCAAATTTAAACAATTACCTTAAATGCAGAGATTTAGTATTTCTTCTATTATCAGCAGCCCAATTAACAATAGCCCGATACTGGAAACAACCTATAGAAATCCCCATTGCAATCTGGTTGAATAATATTTGGAATGTGGCTCCATTGGAATGCCTTATTCGCCACAGACGGGTAATTGAAGGATAGACACTTTTGTCGAGACTTGGCTTCCTGTCTTTTCCTTTAGAAATGAGTCAGAAGATACTTTTATTCCAAAATATCTGCGGAGAGGGTAGCTGAATTGATAAAGCATAAATAAATGTATTGCTTGTGTACTGTGTACTGCATATGAAACTGAATAAGATGGGACAAGTTATTGTAGTTGTATATTGCTCTTGTATTTACATGAAAATCAATAAAAATTATTTGGGTGGGGCGAGGAACCAGTAACAATTATTTGCACATTTATTCAAAATCCAATTAAAACTAAAATGGGTGAACTTGATGCAGTGAGGCCAACTTTTCAGGGTCTGGTCGTCATTTGCATCTTCAGTGCCCCACTGCTGCCCCCTTGCCTCTTAAGAGTCCACCTAGGTAACCCAGCCCTCCCAGGGGGCAGTACTGCTATTTTGGGAACCATTGGATTACATGAATGCACTGTGCATCCCCTTCACCCCAGGCGATGTCTCAGTGCAGAAGCATGCTCAGCTACAGCATAGCGTGCACATGTTCAAGAATGGCCCGGCTTGAAATTGCAGCCATTCTTTCCATTCTCTAAATCTGGCAACTGGCCAAGAGGATAACATTTTGGCTGTGCCAGTAAAGTGCTGGCTGGCTGGATACCCTATAACATTTTCAGCCTGATGTCCCCCCCCCCCCTCCAACCGCCAAGAAACTGGAATTGAAATGTTACTGAAGTGCTTGGGATTACATCTTGAAACGAGTTGTTATTGACGCAAGTGAAACCAGCAACAAAATGTTGCAGCGTGGAACGTTCCTGTTCAGCAGCGCCTCCTCAGAGAGTCCTCTGCTCCATGCCTCCTTCCCGCACTGGCGGAGGAAGAGGAATGTGGGGGGAGCGCACTGCCCCCGGAAGCGCTATCCCAGGAGGGTGTCATCGTGGCTGCCCCCCCTGCCTGTGCTGGGCGCCACGCCACTGCAGGCGGCATGCCCTGCCCCCAGGACACGTGACAGCCCCGCCCCCGCCTGCTCTCTGCCCCCCGGTGCCAGAGCATGAAGCTCTGCCACTGCCCTCCCATACACTTTTTGGGGTTTCCTCCCTCAAGCAGTCAGCTAGCAACTGTGTTTATTTGTTGGTCCATCTAGCTGAACCTTGGGCATCATTAGTGGAGGTGTGTCTTCAGGGTTTCAGAGAGAGATTTCACCCAGTCCTACCTGGAGCTGCCAGGGACTGAATCGGGGACCTCCTGCGTGCAAAGCAATGTGAGCCTGCCCACGCCTCACATTCCTCTTTTTTTCAGTGTTTTGCTTGGATTCCAAACTTTAGGAAAGAGTTCTGCCTTGTAGACTGATGCACATCATATTTAGATGTAAATATGTGCTAGTCCAATGATGGCTTGTTGAGAAAAAGATTCAGCTGATTTCTTTTTAAGAATTCACATGAAAGTATATCAGGACTGACTACAAGATAAACACCTGACTGTTGTTGATCTTTCAACCAGATGCAACTGTTTTCTTTTTGTCCCCTCCAGGGCCCGTTTCGCATAACTCCAGCCTAGCGATTCTCTATTTTTCTTTCCTGAGCAAAAGATCTCTGTGTTGTTCAGGCTAATCTCTCCTCTCTGAACCTCCTCAGGGCTGATAACGGGGAACTTTTCCACTGCTTCTGAAATGTTGCTTCTCCAGATTAAGAAATAATCCCTCGCGGAATCCCGGTTTGCAATAACAACGGCAGTTATTAATGAAATGTAATTTGGGAGGAAATCCAGCCTCCCTTTTGGGTGAAACGCTCAGCCGTTTGGGAAAAGGGAGGCAGGGTGTCTTCTCATTGGGAATCCAGTACAATTCCGCAGAAGGATGAAACTGGCTAGCTTGATCCCCTGCCAGGAAACAAATACTCCTCACAATAAAAGGAAATAATAATAAAAAAGACTTTAAAGGAAGTGGTAGCTAGGAGGCTTCTCCTGTAACTTTATGGATCATGCAAGATGTAATTATTTTTCCATTCTGATTTGCAATTTCTGTCCAGTCTTTTTGGCCGTTGTTCATCGCTCCACCTGACCTAAATAAATAAATAATAATAATAATAAACTCTGCATGAGTCACAATACAAAAATTGGCCTTGCTGACTTTAACTCTGTAAATGCACCCAAACCTCAGTCCTCTGTGGATGGTTCCCATCATCTCAGGTGCTGTTTGAGACTTTCCACACTGCGCTTTTAAAAGGGTGACAAGCAAGTGTCTGACTCACCTGTTTGTTACACCTCAAATGCATAAGTTGCGAAGAAGTCCGTACGAATGCCAGTTTAGGTTATGACAGGCATGGGGGAGAATCTGTGGCCCTGCAGAAGCTGGACTACAGCTCCCATCCTCCTTGACTGTCGGCAATGCTGGTCAGGGCTGATGGGAGGTGAGAGTCCAGAAAGTGGTTGCAGAGGATGCAGGTCTCCCATCCTTGGGTTATAGAACGGGTTTGCCCATCAAAGAACAGGAATTAGCTGCAGCTGCATTCAGGGGTAAAGCCAGAATGGTTGCAGGGTAATGTGTAAATCAGTTGTATAGGATTTTTGTTGGAAAGTGAAGACTTGAAGTGGTAGGGGCTGTCACTCTTAGAATTGTAGCATTGGGAGAGACCCCTAAGTGTCATCTAGTCCAAGTCCCTGCATACAGAAGGTCATGTTGTTGTTTAGTCGTTTAGTCGTGTCCGACTCCATGACTCCATGGACCAGAGCACGCCAGGCACTCCTGTCTTCCACTGCCTCCTGCAGTTTGGTCAAACTCATGCTGGTAGCTTCGAGAACACTGTCCAACCATCTCATCCTCTGTCATTCCCTTCTCCTTGTGCCCTCCATCTTTCCCAACATCAGGGTCTTTTCCAGGGAGTCTTCTCTTCTCATGAGGTGGCCAAAGTATTGGAGTCTCAGCTTCAGGATCTGTCCTTCCAGTGAGCACTCAGGACTGATTTCTTTCAGACTAGAACAGAAAGTCATGCAGAAGGTCAATTCATAGCTCCAACAAGGACCAGGAAAGACCCGATGCTAACCATGGTCCTGTCCACACCATACATTTAAAGTACTTGGACAGCCATAGCTTTCCCTTTGGTAGTCTGTTAAGGGAATTGTAGCTCTGGGAGAACCCTCGTCACCCTTAGCAAACTACAGTTCCCAGGATTCTTTGGGGGAAGACATGACTGTTGAAATGCTGTGATACAACTCAACCTGTTGTCTAGTGCAGTGTTTCCCAAAAGTTTTTGGGCAACGGCACACCTGCTTACCGGAAAAAAATCTCGCGGCACACCACCATTAAAGCCCCGCCCCGTGACGTCAGCGCGCAGCGTCACGCGGGGGGGGGGGGACGCACAAAAGTGAACGTTTTTTCCCTTCCCCTTGCCGGGGTGGGAGGAGGCAGCAGAGCGAGGGCAGCTGAGGCGCCGGCGGCGATAGCGGGCGGAGGAGGAGCCGTCGCCGGGAGTTGCTGCTGCTGCTGTTGCTGCTGCTGCCCGGACATGCCGGCCTCCTCCTCCTCCGCTGTCTCGCGCTCCTCCCTTTTGCGCGAGCTGCCCCGCCGCTCGGCACCACCACCGCGGAGCCGCCCCCGGCTCGACGCGGATCCTCGCCGCCGCCGCCGCCGCCTCTCGCCGCCCGACTCGCCCGCCTCCCTCCCACGGCACACCAGCCGGTGTCTCACGGCACAGTAGTGTGCCGCGGCACACCGGTTGGGAAACACTGGTCTAGTGACCATCACCCGGCCTCATGCTAGCAAATTCAATTAAGTTCATAGACTCTTGGGATTCTAGAGTCGGAAGGGACACACAGCTAAGTTAACGGCCGATGAGTAGGGATGCGTGAACCTGGCAGTTTTGGCTTCTTTGTCTCATTTTTTCCTATGTTAAGTTCAGCTCTCTACATTTCCACATCGGTCTGTGTGTGTGGTTTCCTTTTTTTAAGTCCTCATGAAAATTCATCAGTCTTTTAACAGGCATTTCTACTCAAATGCATATTTTTGTAGGGAATCTTGACTTACATGTGCATTTTTGCAAAGCAATTTTCTCATATGTGAGGCACTCTTGTATGCCGTTTTCACTAACGCAGGCTATCTCTAGGCATACTTTGCCCTGGTGTATGCATTTGTGATCACATTACTTGGCTGGAGGGCCTGCACTACAAAATTTGGTGAGAAGAGTGAGGAAATAATGCAGCATGTACCTCTTGCATGGCTTACTCTTCCTCTGAGAGACAGACAGACAGGGTAATGGAGACAGTGTTGAGAAGGATATGGGTCCATGCTAAGGTGGGGGCGGGGAGTGGGGAAGGGGTCTCACTGAGGACATTTTGCCCAAAGTCGCCTCCCTGCAGAAAAAACTTTGATGACCCATGGAAGGCTATCCTTCATGGATCCCATTTCTCAAAGGGGTATTTGCTAATGACCATTGCTACATTTTGTCGCAATGCATTCTCCGAACGGGTTATATTTACCAGTCCTTGGGAAAGCTGTGTTTTCAATGGTATTTTTTTAAAAAAATAAATAAAGATATTTATTTTTACATCAAAGTATTTTTCCGAAAGCTGCTTTTTTTTTTGAAGCTCCCCGCTCCCCCAAAAGTTAAAAGGTTCTGAGTGACACCAAACCAAACATTTCTCCCTTATGTACACACTTGGACCAGTCCTAAGCATGCGGTAAGAAGTAACGGAAAACCTTCTCCTAATAGACAGAGCAGACACAGAAGAACGGTCCAAGTTCCAGGCACAAAGGATTCTGGGAAATGTCAGCATCCCCCCGGTCAGTGCTCTTGCTCCCTGAGAACCATCATTCGGTGTGTTTATTTGTGAAAATGCAGTTCCCGTTTCGTTCTTCATTGCCTTATATAGCAAGGCAGCCGGGGGCCTAGAGTACAAGCAAGGAGGAGGGTTGGGGTGAGGGGAAGCTCATCCAAGTCCCAGCAGTGGAAAGAGGTTCAACGCAACTAAGCTTCCAGGCTTGGAAAATGACAGATATGTGCATTTCTGGAATGGGGATCTCGCTGGCATTTTTTTTTTTTTTTGCAAGTTCCTTTTCAAACAATGGGCTCCCATTGCAGTCACAAAGAAACAGTCCAGTAGGGCTATTCTTGTGTTAGTTGTTTTCAATTGTTTTTATATTGTTTTTGAATGCTGTGATCTGCCCCAGGACTTTAGGGTGAAGGGGTGGGAATGAATGAATGAATGAATGAATGAATGAATGTAATACTGTATCAAGGTATCTATCAAGCACTAAGGTAAAGGTAAAGGGACCCCCTGACCATTAGGTCCAGTTGTGGCCAACTCTGGGGTTGCGGCGCTCATCTCGCTTTATTGGCCGAGGGAGCCGGCATACAGCTTCTGGGTCATGTGGCCAGCATGACTAAGCTGCTTCTGGTGAACCAGAGCTGTGCACAGAAACGCCGTTTACCTTCCCGCTGGAGTGGTACCTATTTATCTACTTGCACTTTGATGTGCTTTTGAACTGCTAGGTTGGCAGGAGCAGGGACCGAACAACGGGAGCTCACCCCGTCGTGGGGATTCAAACCGCCGACCTTCTGATTGGCAAGTCCTAGGCTCTGTGGTTTAACCCACAGCGCCACCCGCGTCCCCTATAAAGCACTATTTTTCTAGAAAATAGATGCTGGAAGTCACCACGAATACCTCACTGGTTCTCCTATAATGGCAATGGCGCCCAACCAAGAGGTGCCAGAACTGAGTTCCGGTGATTCCCGGCTGAAAAAGAGTCCTGTATATTATTATTATTATTATTATTATTATTATTATTATTATTATTATTATTATTATTATTATTCCTAATTTTTGTGAGTGTATGCAGACTACTTTTGTGATGGGGGTTGTAATTAATAAATCCCTTGGGATTACACCCTGTCACACACAGTTACCTTCCCTGCATATAACACAATGTGAGAAAGGAAATTTATTTTCACTGAGAGCAGCAAAAAAATCTCCTGATCGCTTTCAGCCCAGGTTATGGCTGAAGTTCATGACACGTCAGGCGCCTCACTATGGATCTGAATCAAAACATTACAGGCTCCAGTTTACACATGAAGATGTCCAAAGGTTTGCTTTTGATGCAGTCTCCTTCCTTCCTTCCTTTGGGTAACCTGAATCCCCTCCAGGTTCAGGAAGAGAGGGGGGGGAAAGGTGTTTCTGTAGCACTTGCAGGCCACTTTCTCTTTCAAGACGCTCTTCAAAGTGATGTTTCTCATTCATGCTTTTGAAGCCCAGCTCAATCGAATGCTTCCTCACCTCATCAGCTGAGCTTTTGAATCTTGGCACCGTCTTGACCTGCCAAAGGTGGGTTGTCTTTTGAGGAAACGCAGGAGGAAACCTAATCTCTGGATCCAATCTTGCCTCTCATTAGAAGTTCAGAGAATGGCTCCGGCCCAGAACTTAACTCCAGGAAAGGTAAATAAATGGAAACTCAAACAAGGCCCTCGAAAGGCAGCTTCTATCACTAACCACCTCGCCTGACCAGCTTGAGCTCTGTGTTCTCGGTGGTCCTACAGCTGGTCCCTTAGGTGTTCCCACCTCTGGTTTGGCTCCTTGCTTTCTGGCAAGCAAAATGGAGGGTAAATACCCAGAGCTGACCAAAGTATGAGCCAAACTTAAGTGTTTTTAGGCAAAAGATGCATTCATGCAGCTCTCTCTCTTTCAGACGTTCCTCTCAAATGTCAGCCAAGTCAAGATGGTGCTGGTGATAGGGTTTCCCCCTTCCCACTTCAGTGGCACCCCCTCCAATTCAGGGCCTCAGTTTCTCTCAGAGAACTGAACAGCATACAGGGATGTTCAGGGGCCAGAGGTGCCAGCTTCTCAAGTTGATTGAGGGGGCTCTGCTTGACGTCGTGCGATGTCCTGATGACTCCCTCTGGACATTGAGAAGGTCTGGCCCTCTCAGAAGAAATATATTGGGGGCCCGAAGTGCCAAGCCCCCCAGGAGCCAGTGTCTAAGTCAGGGACAATGGGCTGGTGGCTATATCTCTGCCCTGATCTTGTAGACCTAAGTTTCTTAGGATTCACTGGAGCCTTCTGGGGGAAGAAATGATATCCTCGCTGATGGCTGCCATTTGTTCCTAAAACCACAGACCTGGGGACTGAGTGTGGCCCTCCAGAATTCTCAGTCTGGTCCTTAGGACACATTTCTTTTCCATAAGCCACACCCCTCCCTAACCCTGCTTCACACTCAGAGTGTTTTGCCTGGCTGGAAAATGTCCCTGAGCTCTGATCATGCCTCTTCCTTGTCTGGATGGAAGTCGGAGATGAGTGCATGTAGAAACTAGCCTGCTCTACATAGCTTTTGTTTGTTGCTCCACCCCGTTTGGCTTCTGGCCCCACCCACTGCTGACATGTGGCCCTCGCAAGGTTGCCCAGAAGGAAATGTGCCCCCCAGGCAGAAATAGCTTTCCTGCACTATGTGGTGAGGTGGCTTTGCTCACACAGACATTATGGGAAAGAAAGAGAATGGGAGCCACTAGTGAACCTGTAAAGCAGGTGGTGCCGTCTGGCAGAGGGAAAGCGGTAAGTGAATTTCTCCTCCTGCCTCCCCACCAAGCACCCCAAAATTCACCTGAAATCCTTCAGGTTTTAGCCTGGGCTTAGGTCAACGCCTGCTCTTAATGTGATTCAAAAACGGGTACCGCCAACCTGCTCTGCTGACCGGGCCTTTAGCTTCTCAACCTTCAAATCGGCCGTGCCAGGTCTCCTTTGGGGAAACGTGAGATTTGCCTGAACGCTAAGGGAGAAAAATGCATTCATTTGTTCGACTATCAAAGGTGACTTTAAACAAGCCTGATGTGAGTAAACATGGGGGTGGGGAGACTCGATTGCCAGGACTTTGCAGGGTGAGGGATTTATATACATTAGGCAGATGTTTTTGCTTAAACGGAGATCGGCTGCAAGGTTGAAATTATGTGTGATTTGCAGAAGTGAGGAGAAATGAAGGGCTGTGTGTGTGTGTGTGTGTGTGTGTGTGTGTGTGTGTGTGTGTGTGTTGGGGAAGAGGGTGAATACCAGGCCCTCTTCCCCAACACTATTGGACACTAATCACTGGGCTGGCATTTCAAAATCACAACCTTGCACAGACACTTACGGCTGGGGTGATGCAGTTGTTTGGATGTTGGACTCTGGCTGGGGAGAACAAAGTTCTGCATCAGCCATGAAGCTCACTAGATGCCTCTGGGCCAGACGTTATCTCTCCACCTAACCTATCTTGCAGGGCTGTGGTGAAGGTTTCCCACCTTTCTGAGCTCATGATCAGTAACACCATTAAGAAACGGATTCCTTGGGATGCCAAATAATGTGATCTTTGGTGGTTTCAGAACAAACACTGTATGTTGTACTCCAACTCCCACCAGCCACAGTCCACATGGATGATGGGGGTTGTAGTCCATTGACATCTGGAGGACCACAGTCTCTTGGCTCTGTTCTACGAAGTCAACATTTTCTTGTCCATTGTGTATATGCCTATTTTTACATACCTAAAAAGGGATCCACAATTACAGCAATCCCACAATTTATGTGGGGGTTATGTTCCAGGGATCACGCCTAAAGCCAAGATACCATATTTACTAGAAAACAATGTGCACCTTTTGGGGCCAAATTACATAGCAAAAATTATGGTGCACATTAGATTTGATGGCGCATTTACATTTGCCACCAAATACATTTTTTGGGTTTCAAAGTTTCAAAAATTCAGGTGCATGTTAGATAGCATATAGCATTAGGTAGCATATAGTCAAAACACATCGGGTTTGATGATAGGTGGGATTGCTAATGTCATTTCCCCCCAGAACCCTGCCCCCTTTCTGCCCCCTTTTTATTTTTTATCACACCTGTAAAGCTGAATGTGCACAAGTGGAATGCAAGTGGAATGCATGCAAGTTGCAAGCTTATCGTTGACTTTCTCATGGGGAAATGTAGAGGGCTTGAGCTTTGTAGTGAAAAGCAATTAATGTTTAATGTAATTGATACTGGTTTGTACTATGCTTAGTTAAGATTTAGGGTTTCTTGTTTGTTTCTTTTGCCTATTTATAGACCACCCCAGCTTGCAGGATAGGATATTCTAGGTTTTGGGGTGGGGAATTTTTTTTCAGCACAAAGGTGTGTCCTTTGGGGGCAACCTTTTTTTTTGGGGGGGGGGTCACATGTCAATGATGGGCAAGGCCAGATACCAAACTGGGCAGAGCAATGGATTTATTTTACCTTTGTATATACAAACACCCCTCTTTTCCAGGCAACCCCAGAGCCATTCACCTTTCCTTTTAAAAAAAATAACAATTTCATCATAACAAAATATCAAAACATATCGTATTCATTATATCCCCCTTTTTTTCTCCACCTCCCCATCGAACCCTTCCTCCCCTCCCCTCCCCTCCCTGAGACTTCCCTCAGCTCCTCTCTCTGATTTCTCAGCACATATTGTTCTCTGAATACTTTGAAATTGTCTAAATCCTTATATTAACTGTCTACTATGTTAACAATCAATAAATCTGTGTATGTTTATTCAAAACCTGCCAAGGAGTCCAATTCATTTTGTTGTTGTTTTTAAGTAATTTGTAAAAAGTTCCCATCCTTCCTGGAAGTCACAGTTGTCCTTATCTCGCAGTTTGTATGTCAGTTTAGCCAGTTCTGCATAGTTCATCAATTTCTCTTGCCACTGTTCTTTAGTCAGGATTTCCTCATTCTTCCATCCTTGTGCTATCAAGGCTTTTGCCGCTGTTGTTGCATACATAAATAAGTTCTTTATTTTCCTTGGCAGGTCTTGCCCTAAAAATATGGAACGCTTCACGAATTTGTGTGTCATCCTTGTGCAGGGGCCATGCTAATCTTCTCTGTATCGTTCCAGTTTTGGTGTATGTGCTGCCGAAGTGAGCACCAGAGCCATTCACATTTCCAAGTTGCCTTCTAGTCAGGTAAAAGGGCCTGCGGAGGGAATATGTGAACTGGGGAGGGTCATGGCTCTCTCAAGTCCTGAGTGCACATAGAGAGTCCTGTGAGGTTCCACAGTCCTATTCTAGGCATATCAGCAGTGGGGTGTAGTGGTTAGAGATTTGGATTAGCATTGCGGAGAACTGGGTTCAAATCCCCACTCAGCAATGAAGCTCACTGGGTCACCCTAGGGGCTAGTCACTGTGTCTCAGGCTAACCCACCCCACAGGGTTGTGGGGATTAAACGAAGAAGGGGAGAACCATGGGTCCCACACTGCGCTCCTTGAAGGGAAGGGAAGCTGGGATATATGTGTAGTAATAATGGGTTGTTTAATACTTAGAATTAGTTATTATGTATATAATTGTCTGAATTGTAGATTGGAAATTTATTTATTCATAGGATTGTTGTTCTTTCAGTACCCCCCCCAAGAAGGTTTGCAGTGAAATATGTTCGACATTTTATAAAAAAATATATTCCCTCCCCTGGACCATTTTGAGGCTTTCCCTCTGATTTTTTTTCTCCCCCCCCCTTTTTTTTTGCTCCTCTGGGCTGATCTGGAACAGTTCCAGAAAGGAGAAATGTCATTCGTGGCTGAACTCGGTCAGAAATGAAGACTCGCTTGTTCAGTCATGACACCAACCACTTTCTTGCCCTGGATTTTCTGGCCTTTGTCGTCTTCCAAAAGGCAATTAATCAATCAGTTATAACCCCTGAAACCTGCTGACACAATAACCAGATTATGAAAAAGAATACCTCCAGAATCACACGCTTGACTTTTGAGGGTAAGTCTCAAGGCCAAAATTCTGCATTTTCTCCCCTCCCCCCCAAAAAATAAGCAAGTAGAATTTTGTTTCAATTTTAGCTCTGGTCCAGTCGTTCTTGAGAGTATGAAATCAAAAGACGTTTGGGGAGAGGAGTTAAGAATGTGAAAACGTTTTATCGAGACCCAGCCCAAACCAGTTTTGAATATCTGAACTGAAATACCAAAGGCGGTTAATGATCGCTTCCTCAAGGAGAAAGCAGCCCCTGTCCTCCCTCTGTATTAAGACTCCAAGAGCTCATCCTTGCCTGGACCTCCAGCCTTGCTGGACGGATGATCTGAAGCACACAATTAAATTCATTGTCAGAGGCATTTTGAATGGGTGGTTCAGGGCCCCGGGCTATGTCAAAAGGAGCTTTTACCAGCTCCCTTCTTCTTCTCCTTCTCAAAGCCAATCATTCATTGTCTGCAAAGAACAGCAGGCAGTCTATTATACAGTGAGACAAAGTGGAGAGTCAAAACAGGTCATCAGGACAAAAAGGGATGCGTGGGTTTTAATTCACCTTCTCCATCACCAGACAGAAAAGTCACAGAGTACCACAGCCATGCATGTTTACTACAGTCGGTGTGTGGGCCAAGTCATGCCCACATCGAAGGGCAATAATTCATTCACTTTTTTTAAAAGAGTTTAAGAGTTTCTTCTTCATTTTTTTAAAAAAACAAAAACACAGAAAACACAGAACGTAACAGAAAACCCACAAGGGCATTGTAAAAAGACCAGAAAAAATGTTCACAAGCTTCCAACCGGGGTCTCATCTCATACAATGGCCAATGCATCCTGCTTGGTTGTCTCAAAGGATTTAACTTGATTCCCACAAGCTATAAAATGGTCTCAGTTGTTCCCAAAGCAACAAGGATCGGGGGCAGTCTCTTAAAATAGAGCTTTTGACCATCCACAGAGTTTGCTACATTCTCCCCCTTCCCTTTGCCCAATTCCTCCTGAGTAACAGCCAACTTAAGTCATTTCCTGGGTGAAATAGAATGGTTCCATGCCTGTTTCCTAATGGACAAAAGCCAATATGGTCCAGACCTTCCAAGTGTCTCTATTTTCCAGGGACGTACCTGATTTAGAGAAGCTGTCCTGGTTTCTGATTTGATCTTGGAGAGTCCTGTTTTTCCACAGGTAAAGGGTAAAGGAACCCCTGACCATTAGGTCCAGTTGTGACCGACTCTGGGGTTGCGGTGCTCATCTCGCTTTATTGGCCGAGGGAGCCGGTGTACAGCTTCCGGGTCATGTGGCCAGCATGACTAAGCCGCTTCTGGCGAACCAGAGCAGTGCACGGAAACGCCGTTTATCTTACTGCCGGAACAGTACCTATTTATTTACTTGCACTTTGACGTGCTTTCAAACTGCTAGGTTGGCAGGAGCAGGGACCAAGCAACGGGAGCTCACCCCGTCGCAGGGATTCGAATTGCCAACCTTCTGATTGGCAAGTCCTAGGCTTTGTGGTTTAACCCACAGCGCCACCCGTGTCCTTTTGCTTTTCCATAGGATGCCCCTATTTTCATTGGTGAAATTTTGCAGAGTATGGAGTTATCCAACCCCCAAGCCGTCTGAAGGCAATCCTGCATAGGGAAGGTTTTTTTTTTAATGTTGTATATGTTGGAAGCTGCCCAGAGTGGCTGGGGCAGCCCAGTAAGATGTGTGGGGTAATGATAATAGTAAAATTATCATTATGGAATGGGACGTCCCTGTTTTCATCGGAGAAATGTTGAAGGGTATGCCGATCTAGGACCTGGGAGACCAGGGTTCAGATTTCCACTTGGCCATGAAGCTTGGACCAGTCACTGCAATTCCCAGAGTGGTTTAACAATCCATCCATTTCCCCAGGGAACTCTGGGAATTGCATCCCTGCAAAGGGAATAGGAAGGCCTCCTCACAACTCTCACCATCTTTAACAAACCACAGCTCCCAGAATTCCTTGGGGGGGGGAGCCATAAATGTGTATGCTGGCATCACAGCGCTTTCAATGTATGGGGTGAATGTGGGCTAAAATGTCAATTCCACATGCAGTGACCTGGAATTAAGTTCATTAAACTTCTTGGGGCTTAACAGCTGCTGAGAGATGCATAGGACTGTGCTGCCTTATTGAGATGCACTGGACCTCCAACTATCCAGGCAAACAACCAAGGAGGGTCATGGGAAGCTGCTTTACACCCAGCCAGACCATTGGTCCTTCTCATTCAGCATTGTCTGCACCAACTAAAAGTGGCTCTTTAGGGTTTCATGCAGATGCTGGGGATTGAGCCTGGAGACCTTCTGCATTCAAAGCATCTCCTCTGCTACTGAGCTATGGTCCCACTCCGCTGCCTGGCTTGACGAGCAAGGTTTGGTTTTCAAATGGCTCATGGCATGATAAGAAACTAAGGCCATTCTGTTCAAGTTTTCTCCAGTCCTATCTGGAGATGCCAGGGATCAAACCTAGGGCCTTCTGCATGCAGCAGTCCTCCTCATTACAGTGTCCTGTCCAGTTCGTGGGCCCTGGAGGCATCTCTGACTAGCCTCTCTTGGCAACAGAATGTGGACCTAGAACAGTGATTGCGAACCTTTTAGAGACCCAGTGCCCAAACTGCAATCCCAAACCCATTGATTTATCGCAAAATGCCAACACGGCAATTTAACCTGAATACTGAGGTTTTAGTTTAGAAAAAACAACTCCTACATTAACATCTTTTGTCTTAAAAGAAAAACACAATAACAGAGCTTTCAATGATACAAATAATTTTTTATTGAAAGGTAAAAGTTTGCATTTGGCATGCTTCTGAACAATTAATGTCTGGCGAACTCTGTGCTGGGGCAATGGTGTGTGTGCCCACAGAGAAGGCTCTGAGTGCCTCTTCTGGCACGAGTGCAATAGGTTCACCACCACTGACCTAGAAGGATGGTCTGCCTGCATAAGGCCTCTTTGATGCATATTTGAAGCTTTCCATTACAATGTGACCATCTTTCAAATGGGCGTGGGGGGTGGTTGCTGCAACACGCCAGTGACGGAAGAGACACCTCTGGGACTCGGAGTTCTTGAAGGAATAAGCATCTTGTGCTTTTAGCAACAAGGTCAACCTCCTTGAGCCAGTTTGTTCTTTCCCCTCCCGGCTGCTGACCTTACTTCATTGTGAAAGCAGTACAGTCATACCCTGGGTTACAGATGCTTCAGGTTGCATTTTTTCAGGTTATGGATGCTCCAAAACCCGGAAGTACCGGAACTGGTTACTTCCAGGTTTCGGAGGTCGCGCATGCGCAGAAGCACCAAATCGCAACCCACGCATGTGCAGACGTGCCGCTGCGGGTTGTGAACACTGCGGGTTGCGAACGTGCATCCTGCACAGATCACGTTTGCAACCCGAGTGTCCACTGTAAAAGGCATTGCATTGTGTGCAGATACCCACAGTCAGGGGTCTCCTGCCATGTAAGATCATGGAAGTCATACAATCCTCTCCACAAGGAAAACAAGACCTCTCTGAAAATTACAGAGATGTACACTTGATATAGTGATGGTTTGGAATATCTCTAACTCCCATTGTTTTCAACCAACTATAAGTACTTGGTGATAAATGGAACGGAACTATTATTTTTAAACGAATTTTGGCGGCTGCTTCAGCCAAGCTCACCAAAGTCGCTGCTCCCAGTTCCCTTACCTAACAATCCTGTTTGAGAGATAGGGAATAATTTTGCTATAAATTATCTGCAGAGCTTCAACAGCATTGAGATTCTGCTGGGGCCCCGATAAGAGAGAACATGAAGACCCTGTGCTCTGTCTTTCGCTCATGTTGTTCTTTCTGAAGAGATTTCCTTGCAAAAGCCACAGTGTCCCAGCCCTGGTAAGTAGCAGCGGAGGACATTCATAAACAACGAAGCAGAGCTAATGCAAACCAAACCATAATAATGACGATGAAGAAAAGGGAACAGCTAGAGGTCAGCTCAGTGCAAGATTGAAATCTATGAAAGCAACAAAAATAACCAGCTATGGGAGGAGGAGGAGGGGGGGAACAACCTTTATGAGCAGAGAGAAAAGGGCAAATTAGGGCAACCCACTTGGTGTGTGAACATAAGGACATAAGAAAAGCCTGCAGGATCAGGCCAATGGCCCATCTAGTCCAGCGTCCTGTTCTCACAGCAGTCAACCAGATGCCTCTTTTGGGAAACCCACAAGAAGGACCTGGGCACACAAGCCCTCTTCTGCTGCCGTTTCCAGTAACTGGTATTCAGAAGCATTGCTAGCTCTGCCAATGGACGCAGAGTGCAGCCAGCAAGGCTAGCCACTGATAGCCCTCTCCCACATGAATTTGTCCAATCCTCTTTTAAAGCTATTTAGGTTGGTGGCCATCACTGCTTCCTGTGGCAGTCCTGCAGTTTAACTGTGTACTGTCCAAAAAAGGAGAAGTCCTTTTTTGTCTCTGTCCGGAATCTTCCAGCTTCCAGCTTCATTGGATGCCCACGAGCTTGGGTGTTATGAGAGAGGAAGAAAATCTTTTCTCTCTCCACTTTCTCCATGCCACGCAAAACATCTAAACTTCTGTTACATCGTCACTTCCTTGCCTTTTCTCTAAACTAAAACGTCCTCAACACTGCAATCTTCCCTCGCAGGGGATTTGCGATTTTGGTTTTGCTGTTTTCTGAATCCTTTCCAACTCTACAATATCTTTATAATAACCAGAACTGTACACAATATTCCAAACATGGGTCTGTCCATTTCTGTATATCAAGTCTTGCAAGCGATAGAATGACAGCCTTATCCAACCTGGTGGCCTTCAGAAGTTTTGGACTATGACTCCCATTAGCCTGAGCTAGAATGACCCATGGTCACTGCTGATGGGAACTGTAGTCCAAGCACATCTGGAGGGCTGCAAGTTCCCCATGTCTGGTTGACTTCCTGTTCCCAATGCCTTTGAGTGCTTCTCCCTTAATACCTGCAAAGAAAATGGCAGAGGGGGTTTCCAAGATGTCTTGGCAGGTTGGAGGGCAAAACAGGAAGGTCACTCAGCTCTGTTTCCCCTCTCCCAAGCCACTAGATACATTATAAGGCATATTTTCCTCCCACCTGATGCCCTTTCAATTTTTGGGGGACTGCAACTCACATCAGTTCCAGCCAGCATGGCCAATTCTCATGAATGATGGGAGTTGTAGTCTGAAAGGCCTTGGGTAGCAGAAAAGTGCTATGGAAGAACTTTTGGGGGCATGTCCATATAGCTAAGGGGGTCACCCAAAGATCCTGATAAGAAGTGTGTTAAGGACAGACAAAAGAAGGCGCATAAATATAGGGCTGCCATATATCAGAAAGTGAAAATCTGGACACAAAAAGGTTGTTCAGCTAATTTTAAGGAAATTCGCCTAAATCTACACTTCTGACATGGGTTGCCATACATCCAGATTTTCCTGGACATTTCAACAACTTCTGTTCATGGCGGCCAAATTCCAGTTACGTCCAGGAACTTCCAGATGTATGGCAACCCTAAACTGCTTATGGAATTCACAGCCACAAGATGCAGTGAAGGCTGTTAAAAAAGAGGGATGAGATGAGCAGCTGTTGCTTTGAACCAAAGAATCAAAGGACTGTAGAGTTGGAAGGGACACCAAGGGTCATCTAGTCCAACCCCCTGCATCCCTGCATAAAGCATCCCTGATAGATGGCCACCCAGCCTCTGTTTAAAAACCTCCAATAGAGGGGAGGCCACCACCTTCCAAGGGACCTAACTCTCTGGTGAATCACCCAGATTCTTTCTATGCCTCTATAAAAATGCTCTCTCCAAAACATGGAACTTAATCATACAAACAGCTGTAGCTTTTTGCAGCTTCGCCAGTAGATCAGTATCTGTTTCCAGCTAAAATGTGAAATAACTGGGTCAGGATCACAATCGAGTTCAGGCAATCTGTGTAGTGAACCCTCGTTTTGATTTGTTTGCGGAGAGGCCAGACTTCTTTGCAGAAAAACAAGGGCTCTTATCCCACACTTTCCATCCCAAACATTTCCCTGTCACTTTGCTTACTGGAAAAAAAAGTTTGATCTTTTGGGGAATCGAGTTTGTTTTGCAACAGCTTCAGAGTGGCTTTAACTGTGCAGCCTGAATTTGTCAGGGTGTGATTGAATCCCACCCCACAAAATAGTGACCCTAAGAGATGAATTTAAGGCACCTCAAACCGACAAATTGATAAGGTTGCTCAGCGGTGCATATTTCACCAGCCCATTTTTGCCTCTAGTTCAGAATCAGATATCCATTATTTTTTGCTGGATGGGGAATCTTCCTTCCTTCCTTCCTTCCTTCCTTCCTTCCTTCCTTCCTTCCTTCCTTCCTTCCTTCCCCTTCCTTTCCCTTCCTTTCCCTTCCCTTCCCCTCTTTCTTTCTTTCTTTCTTTCTTTCTTTCTTTCTTTCTTTCTTTCTTTCTTTCTTTCTTTCTTTCTTTCTGCATTGGTCCTCACTTTTACCTTCCAAATCCTGCATCCTTGCATTATCCATAAGAACCTAACCCTCCAGACCTCTCTGCCTGATTCTGGGGACACCCCTTCTCTCCATGCCATGCCCCTCACCTGCTTTGCACTACCCTTGACGGTTTCACCCTGCCTAAAATGTCTCCGTGAACTCTGATAAAGCTTCTTGCTTGCCTAGGAGGAAAACAGAGGAGGATTTGCTGATTCTGCTCCTGCCCACCACTGCCACATGGCCCTCAGGGGCTTGCCTAGAAGGCAATGCGGCCCCCCAAGCTGAGAAAGCTTCTCCGCCCCTTCCTTAGGTACCTGAAGCTTGTGTCCATGTTTGCGCCTGCCAGGTTTCCGAGACCTGTTCTTGTCCCTCATATCGTTGCTCATTTTCGGTGACGCTTCTGCAGGCCTCCCTAGGAGGGTGCCTGCTTTCTCACAGGCAGAAGGTGATGCACACTTGTCCCTTCCCCCCACTGAATTGGTCTCCCCTCCCTCGCACTCACCACCCACCATTAGAGAGGAGGGGAAGGGAAGGATGGGGGGAAACCCCGAAACCAAATGCCCTGCCGCAGGCCACAAACTTTTCGCTGCGGCATTCAGGGGTGTGTGTGGTTTTCCCTCCTCTAATCCCACAGTTTACACTGCTGAGCTCCGAGCCAAACCTAAAGGCTGCGTGGACTTGCCAGGAACCTCATCTTTTCCTAACTCCCATATAAACAGTTTCCTGCACCTGCTAGCCTGGTTCTTCCTCAGGTGGCTCGTGTGCCCCGGGAAGGCGCTGAGGGGTGGCAGCGAGATCACAAGGACACAGGAGTGGGGTGGTTGGGAGGGTGGTGGGCTGAGCCGAGCTCTGCCCCCTTTCTTCCTCCTCGGCCTGCACTCTCTGCAGCCGCTTGGCAGGCACCTCGCTCAACACTTGGTTTGCATTGGGGCTGGCTCTCGTGCTGATGGGAAATGAGCTAATTACACAAAAGGCAGCTAGTCCCCCAGGACAATGTCGTTTTTCCTGGCAAGCCGGGCACGCCTCCTTTCCAAAAATACATTCCTCTTTCTTGCTGGTCCTTGAGCTGCTTTTATTTTTAATTTTTTTTAAAAAAACTGTTTTATCTCCCAACTCGCTCCTCGCAGAATTGTCCTCAGAGAGCCGGGTCATCGGAGGTCCAGGATAAATGGAGGCTTTCGGGTGGTTGTTGGACTGCAGTTCCCATCGGCCCTGACCATTTGACATACTGCCTCAGGCTGACGGGAGATGGGAGACCAGCAATGTCTGGCTCCCTATCCCTGGTCGAATCCAGTGGCTCTTAAAGTGGATGGCAGTGTCCCCTGTGGGGCAGTGGGATCACCTGGGGGACACTATGGGGCAGCCGGAAGGGGGGAGGGGCTGGCGGTGTGAATGGCTATCAGATTTTGAAAAACTGGTATCCCTGGATCAAGTTCATCACTTTTGTTTGAATTAATGAAACTGAATAGCTTTGGTTGCATTTTGAATAAATATGCAATTCAAGTCTCTCTGGGAGCCATTTTTGGCTATGAAGTAGTGCATTAATGTTGTTGCTTTTGTTTAGTCATGTCCGACTCTTCATGACCCCATGAACCAGAGCACGCCAGGAACTCCTGTCTTTCACTGCCTCCCGCAGTTTGGTCAAACTCATGCTGGTAGCTTCAAGAACACTGTCCAACCATCTCGTCCTCTGTCGTCCCCTTCTCCTTGTGCCCTCAATCTTTCCCAACATCAGGGTCTTTTCTAAAGACAACTTTAGAAAAGTTGTCTTTAGAAAGACAACTTTTTTAGAAAAGAGATGCTGCATGTTAAATTCTCCACACAGCCCACCCTTCTGTTCTTTTAACACCCTTTGCAGGAGGCAGAGAGGCCTACATATCCAGTCAAGATGAAGCAGCTCCATCTTCAAGCCATACCCTCCAACACAACATGGCCCAAAGCCAGGATTCCATCTTTTGGGGTCACTGCCCCATGCAAATCACATGACCTGAGTAAAATCATGGGCCCCCCAGCACTTTTGGGGGGATGAGATCACAGCCCAAAATCATGTGAGATTGTGGCGGCCATTTTGGTCACTGCCCCAGTTTTTCCGGGACTGTTGAGGGGAATGCTTCAAGCTCGTTTCCTCCTGCTGCTCATTCGCCTCATCCTAACTACATTTCCCCCCAATAAATGTCCAAACTAAACTCTTCTGAAACCGAACACAGTTGTGTGTGTGGAGGGGAGGGATTTCATACAAGCTTTGGGCTGGGGGCTCTTGTTTACAAAGACCATACTTTTATCATTAGTGTCGTGTGATCTGCTTAACAACTCTTAGTTGAAAGCTCACAGGGAGCCGTTGCAAAGACGAACCACATGGAATATGATGCAATATCATTTCCCCTGCCCTGCCATCTCACTTTCTCTGGAGTTCATGGCTTAAAAGCAAATCATATCACAAAGCATGCAGGAAAGGCTTAGATGCAAGGCAATGCATCCGTATGCTTGTATTTTATAGCACCACTATGCCCTTGGTTCTTCTTCCTCAAGGTTGTCTGCAAAGGAGACGGTGATGGCCACCAGCTGAAAGGGCTGGACAATTTCATGGAGGGGAAAAGGGCTAGCGATGGCTTCTAGCCATGATGGGCACACACTGTCTCTACAGGTGGAGGCAGTAATGCTTTTGAATACCAGTTATTAGAAACCACAGGAGGAAAGACTTACTTTAGTGCTCAGGTCCTGCTTGTGAGTTTCCTACAATAGGGATCTGGCTGGCCACTGTGAGAACAGGATGCTGGAGTATGTGGGCCAGTGGCCTAATCCAGCAGGGTCTTATTAATGGCATGGGGTGGGAGAGGAAAAGGGGAAGTGGGGTCACAAGTCTATCAGTTTGAGGTGATTTCCAGTTGCTTCCTTCAGCTGGGGTTGTTGTTGCCGGGTTGTCAATCTATGGTATGTCGGTTTGGTTGAGGCTGGCTTGCCATCATGTGGTGCATGTTCGGTGGGACGGTTCTGTGAGTGGTGCTTGACTGTACTGGTTTGCATTGTCATGTCGTTTCGTCTTCCTCTTTACTGTCGTCCAGTCGCTTGCTGTTGTTTCATCATGGCAGTCCCTTGGTCTATCGACTGCCATTCTGGCCGAGGGTCGAGTCTGAGGTTCTTCAGTGCAGTGGTACCTCGGGTTACAAATGCTTCAGGTTACAGACTCCGCTAGCCCAGAAGTACCTCGGGTTAAGAACTTTACCTCAGGATGAGAACAGAAATTGCATGGCGGTGGTGTGGCAGCAGCGGGAGGCCCAATTAGCTAAAGTGATACCTCAGGTTAAGAACATTTTCAGGTTAAGAATGGACCTCCAGAACGAATTAAGTTCTTAACCAAAGGTACCACTGTAGTTGGAAGGCTTCAGGTATGTTGGTAGCCATGTGCTGTGCTGTGTTGCTTGTTACAATGAGGTGGAAGGGGAAGCCCCATTGGCACTCCAGCCGGCTTTTATGTCCTTAGGGTAAGACCACGTATCTTCAGACCCAGGACTCTTTAACCCAAACATGCATTTAGGGACCCTATTTCTTCATCTTTACCACACATTTGCAAGTTGGTACTGTTGTGATGCACCTTGAATCGGGCTGCAACCCACCAGTGCATCCCAAACCACCAGCTGAAGACCAGTGCTAGGGACTCCATTAAGCCAGTGCAGGCATGTAGGGGTTTTAGAACTGAATGCCCAGTTGAAATAGTGGCTCTAAGGCAGTGTGAATGTGGATTGTCCTCCGATTTCTTGTCTGCAGATTTTTTTGGGTGTGTACGTGCATCAAATATTCTCTGGATATTCAGATGTTACCCAAATAATCATTAAACAACTGATGTCAGCGTTTGGCCCCTGATTGTATTTGATCTTCGTACTTAATATTTGGCCTTAGCTTTGGCCCCTCCCTAAAAAGTAAGGAAAACACATTTCGTTACTGTCAAGATGGGCTGGTTCTTTGTGCATGGAAGCTTAATAGGCAGAGAGCTGACTGTGCGTTTTCAATCTGATAAATGTCCCCAGGTCCCAGGGTTCATTGTTTAGGTTTATTAACCATGCAATATGGTGCATGTCTTCTGAGTAGGGGTGGAGGAGAAATTTGATTCGGTATGCATTTAAACCCAAATCTTTCCAAATTGCACACGGCCATCTTCAAAATCTGCACTGTTCCAAGTTTTGCAATGCTGTTCTCCATCCGAACAACGTTGACCAAATGCATATGTTAGGGGGAAGCGTGCCTGAAAATGAAGATGTTCATAGAAATAACATACAAAACTGCAACATATTAGGAGAAATGGACTTTAGTGGACTGGTGGGCAGCAGACAAACGAAGACAGGACTCTCTCTCTCTCTCTCTCTCTCTCTCTCTCTCTCTCTCTCTCTCTCTCTCTTTCTTCTCTCATTTTCATTTCATTTTTAATTTGTATATTGCCTTTCTAGATTGCTAAACAGGCTGAGTATTACATACCTGCCACATTCTGTAATATATAGTCATGTTACGTTTTACGTTGACACCAACAACTTAGGGACTATTTCCATTTCAGTGCTCATTTGAATTATAATTTTTTGTTTTCATTTTGTAAACCACCCTGTGATCCTTGAATGAAGGGTGGTACAGAAATTTACTGAATAAAGTACATAAACTTTATTAGTATTTTTTAGATCTGAGCTATCCATTCAGGATAGGTAAGAGAGGGGGAAAGTGGGATGTTCAGCTTGTCAACCACCATATATATATATATATATATATATATATATATATATATATATATATATGCTTTCGTAGATTTTCACGGGTACAGGAATGTAGGTTTTGGTGTCTTCGGGTGTCTTCCCGTGTAAGAGTTGGGGTGTCTAGGCGACGTTTCGACGAGGTCTCACTCGTCATCTTCAGGCTGGTGCTTTCGGCTTCTTGTTCCAGTAACAAGAAGCCGAAAGCACCAGCCTGAAGATGACGAGTGAGACCTCGTCGAAACGTCGCCTAGACACCCCAACTCTTACACGGGAAGACACCCGAAGACACCAAAACCTACATATATATATATATATATATGCAGGTTTAGGTGTCTTCGGGTGTCTTCCCGTGTAAGAGTTGGGGTGTCTAGGCGACGTTTCGACGAGGTCTCACTCGTCATCTTCAGGCTGGTGCTTTCGGCTTCTTGTTACTGGAACATATATATATATATATGTGTGTGTGTGTGTGTGTGTGTGTGTGTGTGTGAAATGCAAAGCAGCATGTGCCTTTTTGCATCTATTACAGAATCGCAGAACTATAGAGTTGGAGGTGGTACAAGGGTCATCTAGACCAACCCCCTGCAATGCAGGAACTGAAGCGAAAGAATCCCAGTTTGGGTGTTATAATTTAATATGTTTTGTTTTTATATGCCCTGCCTTTAACTGGATATATTATTAAATTTGTGTGATTGTTTTCTTGTCTCTGTAGGTCCATAATTGTTTGAAAACAAATAAAAAAGTTTTTTAAAAAACTAAAATAATAATAATAATAATACCAGCTTCTAGTTAGTAACAGGAATCTGGATAAGGTGGACTTCTCATCTGCCCCAGCACAGCTCGTCTTATGTTCTCCAGTCACTATGAAGTCTGCATGAAGGCACTTCCTGACTGAAATAATAAATGGAGGCTCAGCTATGCTCAGCCTTTCCAGCACATACAAACCTGAGGACAACTGTGAAAACTTCCAAGCCTTCCCCCCACTACCCGCCATTTGCAGATCAGCCTTAGAGTGTCTATCCCTTATGCAAAGTAAAAACCACATTGTTTTGAAGAAGGTTCGTTAGCCTTTATTGCCAGAATTTGAGAGTCCATTGGAGAGGGACATAAAGCTGTTTCCTCTTCTATAAATCAGCCAAATGTTTTTAAACTCCCTCTAAGGATCTCTGGATCCAGCTTGCGGCTTGGTAAGGCGTGTGGGTAGCTGTCGCCGTAAATCACCGGCAGAGATGGAGAGCCCCCAGTTCGCGAGAAGTGCTGATTTGTTCCTTTGGCCAATAAATCTACATCAAACAATCACACTCCGTTTCCAGCTAATATTTTGACAAATGGAGCACCCCCCCTCCCCACACGAGGAGGAGCAGGGCTCCGCTTGCTATGCTGCTCACAGACTGCTGCAGGTCAGATGTACCGCAATGCACAAAGCGATTGTTGGAGTTGTAACACCATCCGAGAAGGCGTACATTCTGGCCTCGTCCAATAATCCAGATATTCTGGAATGCTACATGTAATCTTATTAGTGAAACCATTTGATATTATAATGCCACAGGATCCCTGAATAATTCTATTAGGCTAGCTGAAAAACACAGTCTTGGAGGGAGATTTAGAAGTGGTGTTAATCTTATTATCTGCTGCAAAATAAAAAAATAAAAACGCATTGTTAAAGCTTGGGGGAAATGTGCAGCTTCTGTCATCTCTGACTGGTTTGAAAACAAAAACAAAAACCACACTCAGATTCTTGGGGGGGAAAGACATGACTGTTTAAAGTGGTATGATACTGTTTTATACCTTCAGTGCGGATGGAGCCCTAGTTTAAAAGGATCTCGGGTCTGGGAAAGACCCCAGAAAGCTGCTGCCAATTCAGACAACCAGTATACTGGGCTGAGTGGGCCAGTGGTCTGAATCAGTAGAACACGGCTTCCAATGTTCATATTGATTGAACTGATAGCTGGTGAACCTACTTCATGGGGTGCAGTGGGATGGAGAGCACAACCTGCTGGCCAGGAGGAGCATGTGAGCAGCACCCGGGGCAAGGCAAGTAATTTGCGCCCCCTAACCCGGTAGGGGCAGAGAGCTGCGAGTGTGAGCGCGCCCCCCCATATGTTGTGCCCGGTGCGGCCGGCCTCCCCTGCACCCCCCCCCGCTACACCACTGCTCCAACCACATTTCCCCAAAGGGAATGCAACCCTTGACCCTGAAGAGATTTCCTCATGTTCTGCCCTACAATTCAGTAATTTCCACACTGCCTTTAAGCATAAAATTCTTCCCAAGGAAGTCAACATGGAATGCAATGAATAAAATACAATAGCTGTGATTCCTCCATTTCTTCTTCTTTGGCGATCACTCATAGCCGAGTAAGATTGTCTTCCATGAACACGGTCTTAACGGTGAGTCCGTAAGTGACTGTGGAGGCCAATTCTGGATCCACACATCCTTCCACAGTGGGGACATTGGTTTCCGGGCAGGAGTTGATCATGGTGAGAGTTTGCCAAGCATGCCTTCCCCTTAGCATGTTTCTCCCTTTCGTCCTGAGTTCGAGTGTCTTCAAAGCCCAGGAGGTTGGACGAGATGAATTTTGGGGTCCCTTCTAACTCTACAATTCTGTGATTTTAAATAAGCAGAATATAATAAAATACAGTGCTGCCTCGGGTTACAGACGCTTCAGGTTACAGATGCTTCAGGTTACAGACTCCACTAATCCAGAAATAGAACCTCGGGTTAAGAAGTTTGCTTCAGGATGAGAACAGAAATCACGCTGCGGCGGTGTGGCAGCAGCAGGAGGCCCCATTAGCTAAAGCGGTGCTTCAGGTTAAGAACTTTGCTTCAGGATGAGAACAGAAATCGCGCAACAGTGGTGCGACAGCAGCGGGAGGCCCCATTAGCTAACGTGGTTCTTCAGGTTAAGAGCAGTTTCAGGTTAAAAATGGACCTCCAGAACGAATTAAGTTCTTAACGCAAGGTACCACTGTATAGTGAATCAAGGCTGTTGTCATAAAATACAGCAATGTAATTGTGATGTAACAATGTTTCTGGCACCTATCTATGCTGAAATATTGCTGGTGTTGTAGGGTTGCCCAATACGTCGAGAATTTTCCAGACATACATGGGATTCAGCAGTCAGAAGCAATGTCTGGGTGGAAATCGCTTAAATGTCTGGGAAAAGTTCATCAACTTTTATGTCCGGATTTTCACTTTTTGAAATGTGACAACCCTAGGTGTTGTTATTTTTCATTTATAATAATAACATTATTTATAATAATAACAAAATATTTTATTTATTCATTGCATTTATATCCCACCTTTTTCTCCAAGGAACTGAAAGTGCCATACATAATTATTCCCCTTATTGTATTTTCCCCACAACAACCCTGTGAGGTAGGTCAGGTGGAGTGGCAGTGACTGGACCCCGAGGTCACCTAGCGAGCTTCATGGCAGGGTGGGGATTTGAACTCTGCTCTCCAAGGTCCTAATCTGACACTCTAACCACTACACCACAGCGGCTCTCTAGTTGGCTTCTAATGGATGAATAGCATATAAAGTTTTTACAAGTATAAAAAGCTATCACAGTAACAAAAATCTAAAAGAGGCAGTGTAAAAGAAATATAAAAGGTAAAGGTAAGGGACCCCTGGACGGTTAAGTTCACTCAAAGGTGACTGTGGGGTTGTGGTGCTCATCTCACTTTCAGGCCGAGGGAGCTGGCGTTTGTCCACAGACAGCCTTCTAGGTCATGTGGCCAGCAGGACTAAACCACTTCTGGTACAACGAGTCACATGATGAGTGCCAGAGCACATGGAAATGCCATTTACCTTCCCGCCAGAGTGGTACCTATTTATCTACTTGCACTGGTGTGCTTTTGAACTGCTAGGTTGGCAGGAGCTGGGACAGAGCAACGGGAGCTCACCCCGTTGTGGGGATTTGAGCCGCTGACCTTCTGATTGGCAAGCCCAAGAGGCTCAGTAGTTTAGACCACTGCGCCACCCGCGTTGCAAACAAAACCAACCAACTCTGATTTTTGTTTTCCGAGGAGGAACATTTTAAGCAGACTATGAAAACTGGGTGCATGGTTGTGTCTGCTAAACTTTATTCCTCCATACATTTCCCCCGTCTTCCATGCCTTTCTGTGGGTGAGGCTTGTGTGTATTTGTCAACTTCAGGCTTTAACAAGGTTATTTCAAAGCTGCTTTGAGCTGCATGATCCAAACTAAAGCCTCCTCATAAACAACCTACCCTCCCAAAAAGGATGTTTGTGTATTTGTGTAAAAAGGAAGCACTGGCTGAAAGGGGCTTACAGGTGAAAACACATGTTTTCCCAGAAGACAATGATGTTTTTAAAGGAAAAAAATCAGAGCGGAAGAATCTGGCGCTAAGGGGTAAGTTCTACAAAGTGCAAAGTCTTCTTCTAATCCCGAATACTTTATCTTAGATTGGAGTTCTGGAGGATGTGATGCAGGTGTCTCTTCTGTGAAGCAAAATAACAGTTGAGGCAGATGGAGAGAGGCAGCAAAAGACACAGAGGGCACTCGAAGACGGTCAGAATTTTGCAGGAGGAATTCCAATGCATGCTAGACATTTAGGTTTGCACAGGTAAAGTGCTCTGCTGCTCTGGCGCCAGAAACCCACCTTGAAAAAGAAAGTGACTTTTTGCATTTAGGAAAGTGATGGGGAAATTCATTGAGAAGTGTGGAATGATGAGAACAGGAAGGCGTATAAACACCCCACGAGCAAATCAAAATGGATGCGCACTGTTGGATAACCTCCCCCCCCCCCACAAAAACCTCAATAAAGGCTGGATAAAGGACACTTCCAGAGGACCTGTTGATTGAGCATTCATTCTGCTTTCCTGGGATATAAAATTACGCTGGCTATTTAAGAGGTATTTATTCTGATTTGCTTACAGAGAGGTTAGATGTTGGTGTGTCAAAACGAGTGCTATCCCACACTTTCCACTGCATCTGCCTGTTGTTTTTCCTTCATGCAAAAACTCCAACCTTTTAGGGAAGTGAGGAGTTTTGTGCAAGGCCTCCCATTAACTGTAATTGTGCCTCCTAAATCTGCCACAGTTGGAGACAGCAATGTTTCTGAATACTCACTGGCACCAAGAATAGGGGGCACCAGGGGCTCCAGCCCCCTCAATATCTTGAATCAGGGGGCCCAGCCCCCCCAATAATGAGGGAGCTGACATCCCCCATCACTACCGGGACCTATAGAGGCCATAAGCACGTAAAAGATTTTGGGGTCCACATATTTATCTAATTCAAAATATAAGCAGTAATAAAGTGTAAAAATAAAATTATTCTTTTTTTAAAAAAAAAGAAACAAAACCTACAGTAATATGGAAAATAATGTTTATTTGTCTATTTGTATAAATAATGTGCATTTTCGTTCAGCTGCACCATATCATACATGGTAAATCTGCCAGTGGAAAATTTCTGGGGTGCCCCCCCATGCTTATTTTGCATGTGATGGAATATCCCACCCCAAAAACAGTGACAGTCTGGAAGTGCCCATAGTCTAACCCCCTCGTAGGCTCTGAACAAGCAAGTCAGGATCAGTACTCAATAGAGGAACCCAAGGAGCTGAATTTTGGCTCTGAGAGCAACTTAGCGTACTGCCTATCTTTGTAAATATTTGAGGGAGGGGACACTTTGATTTCCTATTGGATGTCTAAGCTGTATGTCTACCCACAGTCAGCCTGCATATTTGTAAATGAGAGTTCCCTGCCCTCAGACAGGGCCTTCTCTGTGGTGGCTCCTGAGTTGTGGACCTCTGTCCCCACAGAGGTGTGTCTGGTGCCTTCACTGGACTGCTTTTGGCGAGCGCTGAAGACACACCTCTTCACCCTGGCTTTTGACGTCCGATGTGTATGTTTTTGGGACCCACCTTGTTTTTCTGGGTTGTTTCAAATTGCTTTTAGTGTTGTTTTTAATGCAGTAACCCACCCTGGGACTTTATGGCGAAGGTCAGTGTAATGGATTTAGGGGCTAATCGTGCGTAAGTTGCCGCCACTGCTGGCGAGGTTACCTGGTTAAACCCTTTCTGACTGAACAGCCTCCAGCATCGTGACTGTCTCAGTCGCTGGCAGAATCCGTCAGTGGGCGTTTCTTAAACCTTTTCCAGCATAAAAGTTGTTTGACGCCAAGTCTCCTCCTACTCTCCCCGCGCGGAAGTCTTCTGCGCAGGGAGGGCGTGGGCAGGGGAGTACCCGTACTCTCTCCACTGGTCTCCGGCGAGGAGACTTGGAGCCTCCTCTCCGATTCCCCCATCTGCCCCCCTTCTCTACTGGTGTTACGCTGATTTCCTTCCCCAGCAGATGGGCTGCCTCTCTCCCTACTGGGACCCTCTCCTGCATCCCTTTGGAGCCTTCCCTCCGCCTCTAGCTCCGATGGCAGTTCCCTGACAGTCAGGTAACAAACAAACAACCCTCCCCCCACAGATACAGGATCACAATAATTGGAAGGGGCTCAGACTCTTACACACCCCTTCCAAACTCACAACAGTATGTACCGTATTTTTCGCTCCATAAAGCGCACCTGACCATAAGGTGCACCTACTTTTTTTGGGGGGGGGGGGAATTCAAGAAAAACATATGCAGCTCTTGGGGACTTTTGCAGGAGGTGGGGGAAGTGAGAGAGCCTCGCTCTGTCCCTTCCCCCACCTCCCACAAAAGCCAGGGATAGCAGCGCGAAGCCTCCCCAGGGCAGCGGGATGAAGGCTCCCCGCTGCCCTGCGGAGGCTTCGCAGGCTACCCCAGAGCTGCTCAGGAGCTTGTCGGGGCTGGGGGGGGGAAGCCTGGGTCCCCCCCCCAGCCCCAGGGACCACACATTCACTCCATAAGACTCACAGACATTTCCCCTTAGATTTTAAGAGGAAATAAGTGCGTCTTATGGAGCGAAAAATACGGTATGTGTCTATGTGCTTGTGTGTGAATGGAGTGGGTTGGGCATTTTTTCCCACCAGCCCTGAACAAATGGCAGATTTTCTGGAGGCCAGCAATGGCGCCTCACCCACACCCACTCCAAAGCCACTTCTGCCCCTCCACCCCACCACACCTGCGCTTTGCCAGCATATCCAGCATGCCTGTGTTAATTTTAAAGGCAGAAAAAAGGATGGGGAAGGTGGAGTTTCCTGAGCAGAGTTAATTCCCAGGCTTCCTATCTCCATCTCTGTTGACTCTCCCAACCCTTGTCCTCAGAGGGCAGTGCAGAAACAGCCACATTCCTGCATTATCACACTTCCACATTCCCTCCTTCCCTCCCGCCTCCTCCATCATGCCAGTGCCAGGGAAAACCTCCCAGAGGCCAGTGAGTGGGAACCTCTCCCAGAGAGAATCTTACCCGTTTCGGAAGCTTATCTTCCTGCACCTGCTCTCCCAGTGAAGGGGGGAGGGGAGAGGAAGCAAAGCCTCCCCTCCACCCCACTTTTTTGGGAAGTTAGCCAAAAAGATACTGAGAAACAAGAGTGTCAGGGGCCTGCTGGATCAGGCCAAGGATCCATCTGGCCCAGCTGGATGTCCCCATGTGGAAACCCAACACGCCTCTAAGGCTGCCGCGCCACTAACCCCAGTGATGTGCACAGCAGCCCCTGCAAAGATTGCTGAAGCAACTGAGCACTTTTTCCTTCTTGGAAGCCGGTCAGTAATATCCACAATATACTTTATAGTTTCCAAATACCTGTAACATATAATGATTTATAATCTCCATGAGGAGTTAATAATTTTTGTTTAAAAAAATCAGCAAAGTTCCCCCCCTCCCAGAAAATGAAACAGCCCCCCCCCCCGCCGCCACGGGCTCATTTTCCCAAGCCATTGTGGAAAACAGTTAAGAGCAATTATATTTTCTTGGCAGTCCTCAGGATTCCTCACAGGACGAAACAAGCTTATTCCAGTGAAATGCTGCTCAGTCCCCACCCCCCACCTTGACAAGATGTTCAAAATTAGTGGAAACAAAAGGGGAAACTGCAACAAAATTTTGCAGCGCAGAGCGTTTCTGTTCAGGGTTCCAGCCCTTCTACCCTCACCCTCCCATATTTTCTGTCCACTCCACAGTCAGACAGCATTCCAAGGCGGCTGGAAATGGCCTGTCCCTGTGCATGGAAAGTTCATTTTGAAAAGGAATTAGTTCCAATGTCAATTCATTCCCTCTGAAAAAGGAATTGCCCTTTTCTGAACCTTATCCAACTCTACAATCACCTCCGAGGTGGAATCCTGTACACAGTATTCCAAATGCAGTTGTACTCGTGACCCCACCCATTTTTCTCTGGCCCCACCCTCTTTCCAGCTCTGTTGTCCCACCCCCTTTTGCTTTTGCCCCCCCCCCCATCACTTATCCCCTGAAAGGCTGTCCATGGTGGAGCACAGTCTTTGGCCAGAAAAAATTCCACCCCCGGAATTCAATCTTTGCTACCTATTTATAAAGCTTTGCACATGTAGCAATGCAGTCCGACAGATGGACAAAGCTCCGCGATTTGGCAAATGTTTATCTTTGGAGATCCGTCTAGCTAAAGATCTATGCGCCACATCTCAATCATCTGCCATTTGAGAGGGAGCTGCATGCGCCATTGCATTTGCCTAGGCAGTCGGAACAAGACCACGTTTCCTTGCTCTCTCACGCTGCCTCATTTCCCGGATCACCGTTTGCGGTGATTCAGATGAGAATAAATCTCAGCCATTTGGTGTGTCACAAGCTTAGAGGAACTGTATTTGGGACTTGAGTTACGGGAATAATTGCCCATTGTGGGAGCAACTGGGCATCCCGCCAGCACAGACTGGAAAAAAATAAATAATTGAAAGCAATTGTGCTTGGCCTGAGGGTGAAGTGGGCACTGCCCCACCAACCTCACCCTGCCCTCACCCAGCCCTCACCCACCTGCCTGGTTACTTATAGGTCGACTGGGGTGTGGCACTGCCTGTCAGCCTGCTCTTCTTTCTCCATTGTTGGAGACAGGGTGATTCTAAACACCATTGGCAGGAAGCCTCAGGAGGAGAGAGGATTGTTGCCTCCAAGCCCTGCTTACATGCTCTCCATTGGCATCTGCCTGGTAGTCACAGTGAGAATAGGTCGCTGGGCTGAATGGGCCACCAGCCTGATCCAGCAGGCTCTTCTGACGTCCTTATGTTTCTCCTCCATAGTCTTGGTGTTGTCTTTGGAGAACTCAGCAGGGATGAGGCAGCTGGGGACAAAACAAGAATGAGTTAGCTCTGCCTGTTATGGGCTCTGGCGCCATCTACTGGTGGGCTCCATGCCTTCTGCCCTACCAGTCCCAAGGGGCATTAGCCACCATCAGTGCATGGTGCTCATCCCGATAAACCAATATGGAGCATGGGACAGCCACTTTCTTAGAGGATGGGCTCTTTATAAAACTAGGGCATATCTATGTCACAGGTAAACTGATCAAATGGTCGTTCTCCCACCCTACACAGCAGAGTTCTGCATCAGATCTCTAATAGGAATCACATCCACACTACATTCATACCTCGGGTTACAGATGCTTCGGGTTGCGCATTTTCGGGATGCACACTGCGCCGAACCCGGAAGTACCGGAACAGGTTACTTCCAGGTTTCGGTGCTTGTGCATGTGCAGATGCGCTAAATCATGCTTTGCACATGCGCAGAAGCACAGAAACGCAACCCGCATGTGTGCAGGTGTGGCGCTGCTGGTTGCGAACGCTGCGGGTTGCGAATGTGCCTCCCGCACGGATCACGTTCACAACCCGAGCGTCCACTGTATATACTTTTAAAGTACCAAGGTTCCTGGAAACTGTAGTTTCTTAATGGGGCATTGAATTATAGCTCTGTGAAGGCTAAGCTACGGTTGGTAGGATTCTTAGGGGAAGCCACATGTTTTAAATGTATGGTGTGGGGATGGCCAAAGTTTCGAACACTATCCTCAAACTAACATTCCCAAGGCAGTTGGTGTGTGTGGAGGGGTGAACTATAAGGGTTAAGCTGGTGTATGCCAAGTGGTCATAGTGGTAAACTTTCTTTTAGACCAAGGCTGGGGAACCTCAAGTCTGGGGCCTGAATGTGGTCCCCCACGGCTCACCAACAGGCCCTCGGGACTCTCTCCAGACCACGCACCTCACTGACTCTGCTCAACACCCTCCTCAAATGCTTTTGCCAGGCTGGAATGTGTCCTCTTGCCAGCATAGATGGAGGGTGTGTGTGTGTGTGTGTGTGTGTGTGTGGTGTTAAAGATAATTTAATGAAGAATGTAATGCAACAAACAAAGTTCTCCTTCCATTGATATATAATTTTATGGTATTACTCCAAAAAAGTGGTGTTATGAGCCATCAAACCCCAGAAATACATTTCCCCCCCCCCAAAAAGTTCCCACCATTTGGGCCACTAGTGTATATAGGGAGTGTCGAAATCGCTGACTTCTTCATGGCTGGAATGCAGCTAATTCTACAGCGATAAGGGAAACAATTCCTTACGCCTGTGTTAGATCCTTCTAACCTACCCCTTAAAGACCTACAACTCCCAGGGTACTTTGGGGAAATTCATTCATTAACCCCATTTAAGTCCATGGTATAGATATTCCCTCAGTTTTTCCTGCATAACAGGGTGCAGGATTCCCCGTTCCCTCCAGCCCATTGCTTCGATTTCAGCTTCCCTCTGCTCCACCCAAACCACAATGCAGTTGGATTTCAGAGCCTCCATAATGGATCCATGTAATTCGCCAGAAAAACTAAACTCTGTAGGTTTAACCGATAAGAGAGAAGACTGGTTTACTGTGTTTAGTTTCCCCCCCAAATGGGGAATTGAGTACTTTCTTGAAGGAAGCACCGCCTCGAGGGAAGTATTCTTTAAAAAATTGTGGTTTAGCTGAACTGCAACTGGTGTCTTTAAGTCTCTCGAACGAAGGATTTTCTTGCTTTCCGGTAAATGTCAGTTGCCATGGAGAAGGCCCCTGGAACAAGCCAAACGTGAAACATTGGCCTGACTGAAGCCATATCAAACAGTTAATTAGAACCGCTTTGCCATATGTTTCCCATTCCCTGGAAGGGTTTGAATCAATTGCCCCATGATTTATCACCTGTTTTCTGTGCTAACGTTTCAGCTCGGGTTTGGTGCATGTGTCGGAAAAGGGATTTGTGCAGCACGAGAAGGAGAGGGACAGGGCGAAGGGAGGTCTCCTCTTCCAAACGATTTTGCTTGCCAGCTCCCCCTGCGACAGAGATTAACCTGGTGTGTGGATGACGGAGCATCTTTGCATTCTGGTGGCATCTTGCCGAAACCTTCACCAACTTGGCTTAAGGCAGGCGGATGTCACCTCTGTCCCTCTGATATTGCCATCACACGGGAGCACTGTGACATTGCGAAGGAAGCGGATCGCGCTGCTGAAGATGGGGATTTCAGATGGCCACTTTCCTCCTCCTGAAGCTAATTCATTTCTCACACTGCCTGAGAGTTGTGTGGGGCTGGGACTGTGGGTGAGGGGTCCAACTTTCCATCTTAGCGTCTCTATGTGTGAGGTAGTCTGCCCACCGGCTGCAAAACACCTTGTCTGCCAGCGCAACAGTAGTGGCGAATAATCCGGTGACACGGCTCGGTGTTAGGAGGCATTTGGAGTTTGTGCCGAACTGCCAAGTTCTGAGCTGGATCAACATTTTCCTACTGTATGAAATCAGAGCGGGGCCCTCAATGGCTCTAGAGGTCTCCATTCTACCAGTCCTGCTTCCTTATCAAAGCTGCATCGATTAGCACTGAATGGTGTGTTATATGACCAGGGGAACTTTTCAGAGATTAGGAACAGACAATCCTATTGTGGTTACTCCTTGGTTTCAATTTTTTCCAATCTCAGGTTCAGATCTCCACGTTTCCGCAGTTTGTGATCTTTTTTTTCTTTTTAATTCCTCAGGAAAACCCACCAGCATTTTAGTGTGAAGTTCTCCTAACACACATTTGTATACAATTTTGCAGAATAATACCTATTCCTCCCCCCGAAGGAATACCTCCCAGATGTTTGGAAAGGTGATTCAAGTTTTTTTTAAAATCTATTGTTATTTTAACTTTTCAGAAGTCTTAAATTGCTGTTGTTAATTTTTCTCATTGATAATTTTTTGGTTCAAATCTTTTTTGTAAACCGTTTTGAGGTTGTTGCTTTTTTTTTACACTCAAGCAGTGTATCATTTTCATGACATTAATTACTCAATGATATAACACATTTTTGCATGTCATTTTGCCCCTGTATATACACATTTGTTACTCAGCTGGAGAATGCATTGCAAAATTCGGAGAAGTGTGAATTACGAAGGATTGCTGTGTTTGCGTATTGTTGCAGAAAGTGTGAATGATGTAGGTTTGTCTTTAAATGTGTGCTGAATCAAATTCCTCCCCCGTCCCTACCTGAAATTGGACCTCTCTTTGCTTCTCCTAGTTTTAGCAAAATTTAATAAACTCACTGTGTCATGTTGCCTGTGCCAGAATGACTTAGTAAGTTCATTAAAATAGGACATGCTTTTAACATCCCAGTTCTCAAACTGAAGGATCTTTCCCCAAGAGCTTTCTGCTGCCAACTATTACACATTGTTGAAGGCTCTATTCTAGCGCTCGTATGTGTTGCATTCTCCTGCTTTGCAATTGGTATCCCATGAGTTTAATAGCTAGGTAGGGATCTGTTCTTTCAGTTATGGAGGGACACAGTATTGCCTTAACAATAGGTTTTCAATATATTCCATCGTGGATGGGTGTGAAGTGGCAGGCTCTATGATCCATGAGGACCTTTCTGTTCTTCCATTCTAGATACAAGAGATCCCAAGAGAGGCGGAGCCTGCCAAATTGCTGATTCAACCAGATGGGCGGGGTATATTATTATTATTCATCCCAACAATGGGCATCCCCAAAAGGCAAAAAAGAGAGATCCAATTTTACCAAGAACAGAAATCAGAACAGATGAACAGTTGGCACAACTTATCACTTCTGTGAGGGAGATGTGGCATGATACACTATATATTAATTCTGATGTTCCTCTAGACCAGCCTTTCTCAACCTGTGGGTCCGCAGATGTTGTTGAACTACAACTCCCTTCACCTCTAGCTATCAAGGCCAGAGCTCAGGAATGATGGGAGTTGTAGCCCAAAAACATCTGGGGACCCACAGGTTGAGAAAGGCTGCTCTAGACCATAAGTCTAGCCATGTTGCCCAGTTCAGAGCCATGCATGAGTAGAAAATTGTCAAGAAAGGTCCTAGCCCACATATCTGCAGTATTACATTTCTGCTCGTTTTTCATCCAGACTTCCAGAAGTGGCTTTTACGTCATGTGATAAATCACATAAAATGTGGGCATTTTAGAAAATGGAACGAAGTGCTATCCAAATGCAGCCCAGCTCAGTCAGTAGAGACTCTTGATCTTTGGGTTCTGTGCTCCAGCCCCACCTTGGACGAAAGATTCCTGCACTGCAGGAGGTTGGGCTTGAGGATCCTTGTGGTCCCTTCCAACCCTACAATTCTATGATTCTATAATAGTGTCTACACTGACTGCCAGAGGCTCTTCAGGATTTCAGGCAGGGTTCTCTCCCAGCCCTACCTGGAGATGCCACTGGGGATAGAACCTGGAGCCTTCTGCATGCCAAGCAGATGCTCCACTACTGAGGCATGGCCCTTCACCTGATAGAAAAGTGCAGGACTCTGTCCCACGTGTATAAATGAAAACTAGCAAACTCTGTTTCTATTGTTGTTAAGCAGCCTGCCTAAGATCCAGAAGAGGTCTTTCCGTTTACTTTTCTGCCATGAATAACAGCCAGTGTGTCCCTGGGGTCGGGATCTCACTTAAAGTATTTTGTGACTCTCTTGTTTGCCTTGCTTTAAACAGTGTTTACGTCTAGCAGACAGTCCTCCCAACTCTTTCAATTGCCAGTTTCATGTGGGCAAAGACAACAGCTTCATTATCTTTGATCGATGCCCGCAAGCTGATGTTTCCCTGTCTCCAGTGGATTCCCTCTGTAAACATGACATTGTGGGCATAGCCAACATCCTTAACTAATGTCTACTCTTGTGCAAGACATTACTAGGAGGCACAGATGTTGGGAGAAGTCACTCAGAAACGGGAGGTGAAATTGCTGCGATTTGCATCTTTGCCTGGAAATCATGCAAGTGAATGCTTATGCAAATCACTGCATTAGCTTTTTTTAAGTTTGCAACATGTTGCATAAATAATTACATTATTTTCTACATTGCTGTTGACATTTGCATTTTATTGAAATGCATTGAAATCGACTACATAATTAACTGAGTAATTGAATAGCTTAGTTTTGACCATAGTGTATGTTGTTGTTGCTGTTTAGTTGTTTAGTCGTGTCCGACTCTTCATGAGCCCATGGACCAGAGCACGCCAGGCACTCCTGTCTTCCATTGCCTCGCGCAGTTTGGTCAAACTCATGCTGGTAGCTTCGAGAACACTGTCCAACCATCTTGTCCTCTGTCATCCCCTTCTCCTTGTGCCCTCCATCTTTCCCAACATCAGGGTCCTTTCCAGGGAGTCTTCTCATGAGGTGGCCAAAGTATTGGAGCCTCAGCTTCGTGATCTGTCCTTCCATACATCATTACTGCTAAAACCGTATAGCGAGACAAATAATATAGGTTTTAGTGGAAACTGAACTGTAGCAAAATGGAAACAGTACTGATTGCAATGAATACTGCAATTAGTGGGGAGGATTGTCTGCTTATATCCCTATTAATGTCCATTAAAAACCTTCACTCTCCATTGCACATAAATCAAGCTGCTGATAAATGCATAGGAGCAGTTGGGGCTTCTCTGGTTGTTGGACAGCTCTAGATGCTGCTGCAATGAGTTATAGGAGAACAAAAGGGGAGTCATTACAGTTGTATCATCTATTGTCTTTTCCAGCATGATTTATGAAAATAAATGGAGGGTGAGAATTTGACCCACCTTCATTTTCTCTGGAACATATTCACACAGCTGAGCTTCATGGTCAGCAGACTCATTGGAAGTAACTGTTGCTGGAATGTACCACACCAGATTTCAGCTTGGGGTGGGATCTCCTGTTTGATTGTTCATTTTATAGTAAAAACAAAACACGATGGAAGAAGTGCCCACTTAACTGCTTCGAAACAAATGTTTTAATAATGTTCTTCACACACCTGTCATAAATTGATATTTTAGTGTGGCGGCACCTGATTTCAGTAGAAGGTGTTGCCTGAAGCAAATGATGAAACTGTGATTGAGATTCAAACCAGGTTTAACCCAATCCTGGGCTAAGCTCCTGCAGAATATGGTTCCATTGCCAAAAATAAGGTGCAACCTCCCTCCAGTCTCCACCCAAGAGATGAGTTTCATTATGGGAGAAAGGTGGGATATGTAAAACTAAGTGTGAAATCGTTAAGTGTCTGTCAAGCTGGATTTCATGTAAGGGCTGACCTAAGGTATTTTTCCACCTGAGTTGAAAGACAAGATGGTGGCTCCCATCCCACATTCTTAAGCCAACTGGGCTGGTCATTGATTCTGTCTTCAGCACTGGTGGTGGGACAGCATCTTCCACCACAGGCTTCCACAAACTCGGCCCTCCAGATGTTTTGAGACTACAATTCCCATCATCCCTGACCACTGGTCCTGCTAGCTAGGGATCATTGGATTTGTAGGGCCGAGTTTGAGGAAGCCTGTTCCACCATCTCAGAGAGCAGAGGTCTCACCATATAGTGGACACCACTCCGTCTTCCATCAGAAAGGAGTGTTAAGGGGGGCTCTGAAGCAATGGCTATGGTGGGGAGGCTGCTGCAACCACTACCTATCCACACCCCAGCATTTGCTGCCTGAGGTCACTGCCTCACTCTGCCTAATGATAAGACTGGTCCCAGTTATGAGTACAATAATAGAAAAATTGAACTAATTGCTAAATGGAAGCTTGTGGTGCTTTCTGCAGTAAGTAACACACTTCCTAGGTGGGGTGTGGCATGTCAGAGTCCCGTACTATGCCTCTGAAGTCTTGGGGCTGTGTGTTGCTTTTGAGTTTATTAAGAAGGCTCTGTGGGTCTTATGTTTTATTAATTTTTAACAGGGTATTATGTGCCTCCCCCAGCCCAGCCCTTTCGGCTGTTTATTTCAGAAATCGTTCCCGGGGGGACAGCTCTGTTTTTGAGCTCTTGGATGCTAGACAGAATGACATCAGGCAGAAACTTAAAGGGAAAAGGAGGGAGGCATAGATTTGCCCTTAAAAGCATTCACTGGCAAAATGTATTGAATGAAATGGAACATGGCGCCCAATATCAGCCAGTCAAGTGGTCAGGTGGGAAGGGAATGCGAAGGAACGCCTCAGTATGCAAGGTCTGAGGGTTGTTTCCAATGCTAGCCCTGCTCAGAGTATACCCATTGACATGAAAAGGCATGGCCAACTTACACCCTTTAATCTCAGTGGGTCTACTCTTGTGTAGGGGTTAACTGTGGACAACCCAGAACACCTGACACATAAATGCATTCACGAATCTTTGAAGCAGAGGGGGTTTAACAACCAATCCCTCTTTTGGGAACTGTAGTCCTGTGAGGGGAATAGGGAGGTCTCAGCACCCTTAACAAACTGCAATTTCAAGGAAGCCATAACTGCTAAAGTGGTAGAATGGTGCTTTAACTGTGCGGCGTTCTCTTCTACTAGCAGCCAGGCTCATAATAACCAGATACCGCAAGAATTAGGGGATGTGGGTGGCACTGTGGTCTAAACCACAGAGCCTAGGGCTTGCCGATCAGAAGGTCAGCGGTTCAAATCCCCGCAACGGGGTGAGCTCCCGTTGCTCGGTCCCAGCTCCTGCCAACCTAGCAGTTGGAAAGCACACCAGTGCAAGTAGATAAATAGGTACTGCTCTGGTGGGGAGGTAAATGGTGTTTCCATGCGCTGCTCTGGTTTCGGTGTTCCGTTGCAGCAGAAGTGGCTTAGTCATGCTGGCCACATGACTCGGAAAAAACTGTCCACAGACAAATGCCGGCTCCCTCAGCTAGTAAAGTGAGATGAAAGCCACAACCCCAGAGTTGTCTGCAACTGGACTTAATGGTCAGGGGTCCTTTGTACCAGAAGAATTTAGAAGGTGCTTCCTTGGCAAATTGGCACAACAAAGTGTGACAAATAGTACTTGTAGAAAAATTAAATGACAAAAAGAAATTGTTGCAAGGCCTAAAACACAGAGATTTCTTTGTAATGGAATGGAACAGCTTTATTATATATGTGGCTAAAAATGAAAATGGAGGACTCCCCCCCCCCCCAAGATAAAACATTTTGGTTAACATCAACTGTTTATCGCCTGCTGTACAAAAATAAGTTTGGGATAAGAACTTAGGTTATCTGCCTGTTATTGTGTATGTATTGCCTAAATACCAGCTTCCGGGTTAGGGTGCAATATTTCATTACTTATCCGTATAACATTGTTGTATGTTGAATTAAAAAGAAATGTCACGTGGATGTGGCCTATGTTTCACAATTCATCCATTCTGAAATTCGTTACCTCATGCTATGGCAGGTGTGGGGAGTATCACTCTCCTGAAGTTGTTGGACTCCAACTCCCATAATCCTCTGACCACTGACGATGCTACCTGGGGCTGATGGGAGCTGGAGTCCAACAGTGTCTTGAGGGCCCTCACAGGTTCTCTTCCCCTGTGCCATGGGGGTAAAAAGAAACTTATTTTATTTCACTGTTCTCAGTCTGATTTTCCAGGACATTTCAGCAATTTTCCCCTGGACACTGCTTCCGACTGCCATATTCTGGCAATGTCAGGAAAATTCCAGACATTTGTTGTTTAGTCGTTTAGTTGTGTCTGACTCTTCGTGACCCCATGGACCAGAGCACGCCAGGCACTCCTGTCTTCCACTGCCTCCTGCAGTTTGGTCAAACTCATGCTGGTAGCTTCGAGAACACTGTCCAACCATCTTGTCCTCTGTCGTCCCCTTCTCCTTGTGCCCTCAATCTTTCCCAGGGAAATCTTTCATCAGGGTCTTTTCCAGGGAGTCTTCTCTTCTCATGAGGTGGCCAAAGTATTGGAGCCTCAGCTTCAGGATCTGTCCTTCCAGTGAGCACCCAGGGCTGATTTCCTTAAGAATGGAGAGGTTTGATCTTCTTGCAGTCCATGGGACTCTCAAGAGTCTCCTCCAGCACCATAATTCAAAGGCATCAATTCTTTGGCTATCAGCCTTCTTTATGGTCCAGCTCTCACTTCCATACATCACTACAGTGGTACCTCGGGCTACATACACTTCAGGTTACATACGCTTCAGGTTACAGACTCCGCTAAGCCAGAAATAGTGCTTCAGGTTAAGAACTTTGCTTCAGGATGAGAATGGAAATCATGCTCCGGCGGCGGGGCAGCAGCAGGAAGCCCCATTAACTAAAGTGGTGCTTCAGGTTAAGAACAGTTTCAGGTTAAGTACGGACTTCCGGAACGAATTAAGTATTCAACCCGAGGTACCACTGTATTGGTAAGACCATACCTTTTACTATACGTACCTTTGTTGGCAAGGTGATGTCTCTTAAAAATGTCTAAACATTCAAGTTTCTGGGAAGACAAAATGGCTACTGGAGGTAGTCATGATTTTGAATGCCAGTTGCTGGAAGCCATAGGAGGAGAGACTTGCTCTTGTGCTCAGCTCCTGCTTGTGGGTTTCTCACAATAGGCATCTGGCTGGCCACAGTGAGAACAGGATGGTGGGCCAGATGGGCCCTGGGCCTGATCCAGAAGGCTCTTCTCATGGCCTCAGAATATAGGGAATTTTGCCACCAGAGAGGGATAGTCTGGATGAACCCTGAGGCTGTTCCTCACTTTATGATCCTGCTGGACTGAACAGAGATTGTGAACAAAGAGGACTTTCTCTGCTCGAAGGGTTCCCATGGGAATTTCCCTATGTGCTTCCTTCTTTCTTTCTCTGCGCAAGGATCGCAAAACAATTACGAGCCCCAAGCCAGCATTCCCGACTCCCTGTAAAAAAAGAGAGAGCAAAACCCCTTCCATTGCCATCTAATAAATAATATCGCCATTATGTAAGCAGTCATAAGTCAGGCCAGAGAATGAGTTTGATACAGAGAATGGGGAGTTGTGATTAAAAAAAAACAAAACGCACACACATAAATAATAATAATAAATTCTCCCCACCTCTAAATCCTTTCCGTTGCTTTTTTGGCACAACAGTTCTGTTCCCAGCCTTCAGATAGAGCAGAGGGAAGACTGTTTTGCCAATCCTGTATTATCACCCCGAGTGTTGCATTTGATACAGTGTGATCTCAGTGTGGGAACCGGTTTTGCCACCTTTGTGACAGCAACGGAAGGGGGCGGAGGGAAGAGAGGAGAACAGAGTTTCCTGTCAGAAATTGCATTCAGAACATATTTGGGCAACTGGCAAAGAGATTCGTAATGCCTTCTTCCACATTCAAAGGCCTGGACACATAGAGAGAGTGTGGGTTTTAAAAATTATTATTATTTGAGGCTACAAGTATATGAGGAAAGAGATATGGCCTATGTATACAGATTGGGGGTTTCTTTTCCACTTGGGTAGGGCTACTTAGAGTGGCTTTGGACCCTGGTAACAAAATAATAATTGTGGTCCCCCTCAGCAAGGGTTGACTGGCTATAAATATTTTTTATGAATCTTTAAAAAACAAAAACAAAACAAATCTTTAAAATCTTTCCATATACTGTAAATTCCACATTCCAAATTTGTTATACATTTCTCTTTAAATTTTGACTTCCCACTTTCCCCTCCGTGCTGTTCTTAATCCCATCCCATTTACATAACACTTTCTAATAAACATTTTTAATACATATTCTTCTTTTTCACATATTATCAATTTCCCATCGCTGCTCATATTTCAAATCCTGTTAGTGAGTTCATCTGATTATGGTATTCCCTCCCACCAGATATTCCAAAAAGCGCTTCCATTCTTCCACAAATAGACCATCATGTGGGTTTCTTATTTTAATCTTTACTTTGGATATAAAATAAATGTGCAACCTCATTTTTACATTAATAATAAACACAGTAATATTTGTACCCGTTGATCATATTAAGATCCTAATGATGGGTATCAATAATAGAAGCTCACCCATGAACTAACCATGCACTTGCTAAACTTGTACGTGTAACACAACACAGTGTGTTATCACACAAAAAACCTGTTGTATTCGAATGGTGTTCGCTTAACAAATGAGACAACATTCTGTTCCAGTTTATAGACCACAGAGGAGCTACTGAAGATCACAAGTCCTCCTCAATCACACAAACGAAGTTTACACATATTTTTCTTGCATGTGTGCTTGTCACACATAACCCACTTTCTAATCCAGTTTTCCTCCAAGGAGCTCAAGGTGGCAAATATTTTGCATGGGGTGGGTGGATTGCCCAGAGTTGTTGAACTTTTTCAGGGTAGGATTGCCCAGAGTTCTTCAGCTTTTATTTGTTAACTTTTGGTAAACTTAATTTAATCCCATGACCGACAAGGGTCCCACGATCTACCAGGATCAGCCGGGGATTTACCGGTAGATCGTGATCTACTGGTTGGACATGCCTGATATATAGGGTGGGCCACCTGGCTCTTTTCTATCAAAGGGATTATTCTCTGTGCAAAGCCAGCCATGTGAAGCAGTCCTAGAGCTGGGAGTCATTTCCAAGCATAAAATGCTTCATAGATGGCAGTATTGAGGTTCCTTTAAAAACAAACGCAATGGGGATTGGGTAGACATTGCTAATTCTTAAAAGTGCTGTAGGGTTGCCATGTGTCTGGAATTTCCCGGACATAGCTGGGATTTGGTGGTCAGAAACAGTGTCTGGGTGGAAATCGCTGAAAAGTCTGGGAAAACCTGGACATATAGCAGCCCATGTCAGAAGTGTAGATTTTGGCGATTTTCATCAAAAATAGCTCACCAACTTCTTCTTCTTCTTCTTCTTCTTCTTCTTCTTCTTCTTCTTCTTCTTCTTCTTCTTCTTCTTCTTCTTCCTCTTCCTCTTCCTCTTCCTCTTCCTCTTCTTCTTCTTCTTCTTGTTTTGCAAAAAAAAGGGCTTTGGGCAAAACTTTAAAAAGCTCCATAACTTTGTCCAAAAACCCATAAAAAGCCCTTTGCCAAAGAAATTGTCACTTTTTGAAAAAGGCAACCTTAAAGTGCTGCCTTCTGAAATCCTGGGCTGACAGATGTTTGGCGGTGTCAAAACGTTGCAATATGTTTTCTGTTTTGCAGGGAAGTGTATATTTTGACATAGAAATCTCAGCAATTCACTGGGTGGGGCATCTTGCAGGGTCTTCCCTGAAGAATCTTAGCAGGCTGCTCCCTGCAGCTGAATGAGCTGCTTCTTTTCCAAAGGCACCAGATGGTTACATACTATTGCCATTTATTATTTCTGTATATTTTACTTCCTAAGGATACAGAATGTTCTTTAAAATTTTGCTCATTTAGCATCTCGGGAGGCCCCTAATATGGGAAGGGGGGTGCTATCAGGAATGGAGCCTGAGGCAAATATCGAATCAGTGACCTGAGGATTGGCAGTTAAGGATTGTGCCCCACACCTGGCTGTGGTCAACAGGGGAATTGCAAGGAAAACTAGGCACATAACCTTGCACCCATTCGTCAGGAAAGGTCAGGTGAAATTCAGGCTTTCTGGGTTGATGGGGCCTTTGAAAGGCACTGTTAGGCGGTCTGTGATGAGTCCAGAAGGTGGGGGCTTGTGTTGGTGGAATTGGCAGTATCGGGCAGTGACCTTATTCCTTTTCAGTGGTGCCCTGGAAGGCTTGACACTGGGGACATGGGAGTGCAACACACCAATGCTCCAACATTCACCAGAGTGCATAGTTAAAATGTGGAACTTGCTTAGCCCAGAAATGGAAGCAAGAAGAAATTCTGATGAAAGAAGAATGGCAGACAAAATTAATGGACTATGCAGAATTGGATAAAATGACAGGAAGGATTTGAAACCTGCGGGATTTACAGAAGATTGGAATAAGTATATGAACTATTTGAAGAGCAATTGTAATCAACAGATTACGCAAGTTTTGTAAGGAGAAATATATGAAATGTTACAAAGTAGAAAAAGAATAGAGATATTAGTTATGAGAATTTAAATGTAATAGGGAAAGTAAGAAATGTATACTAAGTGATTAGATTGGAAAATTTTCAGATGTGATTGATGGAAGTCCAAAAATTGTATAAGATGTAAAAGCATGTTTAATTACTGTTAAACTGATATGTTAAAAAACTAATAAAAATTTATATAAAAAATAAAATAAAATATGGAACTTGCTCTCACAGGAAGAAGAGACGGGCACCAACTTGGAGGACTTTAAAAGATGATTAGAAAAATTCATGGGAAACAAGGCTATCAATGGCTACTAACCACGACGGCTATGCTCCGCTACACAGCAGTGCTTCTGAATACCAGTTACTGGAAGCTGCAGAAGGGGAGAGGGCTCATGCACTCAAATCCTGCTTGCTGTTTTCCTATGGAGGCATCTAGTTGGTCAGTGAGAGAGCAGGATGCTGGACTAGATGGGCCATGGGCCTGATCCAAGAGGGCTCTTCTTATTCTCTGATATTGCAAGGCTTTTCTTTATGGGCTGAATTTTGGCAGGGCAGTGAGTTAAACCAACAGAGTAATCTCCCCTGCTCTTCCCCTCCTCCAATAATAATAATATATCTTTGTATGACTGGGTTTCGATTCACTACATGGGACAATTTGATGGAATTCTGTACATGCTTCATATTTTCTCCTCCAGAACTGTGCAGCTTGTGTATTTGTCATTCATCAGCAACCATTGCAGCAATGGAAAGGAGGCCAAAAAGTCCAGCTCCATTGGGCACCACTTGCTGCTGAGATTGTTTCCAGCACAGCTGGTCATTACGGGAACTTCTATTCCACTTCAAGAATTGGTGCCCGGGGTTGCTTTCCTCACCCCACCCCCTCCTCCCTCCTCCTCCCCTTTTCCTTTTGTGCCATGTCTTTTACAGTGTGGGGGGGGGGCTGCCTTGCCTTAAACCGATTGTGTATAAGGCACTTTGGGAGCAGGTTTACAAATGAATTTCCAACCAACCAACCAACCAACCAACCAACCAACCAACCAACCAATCTTGGTCACTGCAGGATGAACAACATATCCCAGATACAAAGGTGTGTGCAGGGAGGGTGAGATGCCTTTCATGCAGAAAGAAAACGACCCCTTTCTCATCACCCATTAAAGCTATCATTCAGAAACAGAAAGTTTGCAACAAGAAAGCTTATGGGCAGATTGTATTCCCTGTCTCTAGTAAATCCAACACTTCTTCCTACTGGCCTTAATGACTATAGGAGCATGCCTTTATTTGGCTGTTTGGGGCCTGAAAGGAATTCCCAGCCCTTGAGACTCTTGGCATTAATGTCTGCTGTTGCCAGTCATCTCTCCGATGCCAGGAGCTAATGGCAGAAACGTCAAGAGATAACAGAACACCCTCCTTTAGTGATGGCTGAAACCCAGGAAACCATTAGCAGTTCAGCCTCAGGAATGACCCCCCCAAAAAAAACCCCATTAAAAACTGGTATATTCCACTCGCTGCAGATAGCAGCAGGCTCAGGGATTGCAAGGCAAGCCTATGAGATTTAAAACTCCAGAGCTCTCTTGCGCCAGTGAGAAATTTTGACATCTGCTTTTTTCTTAACTACCTTCTCTTTTCAAGTGGCTCATAAACTGTTTGCATCGGATTCCTCTGGGGCGAAAAGTTCTCCATGTTTGGACTGAAACCAAGAGTGCGTTTTATTGTTTGAGCAAAGTCACTCCAGCCGTTTTGGGGTTCTTTTAGTGATTTCCCCTCCCCCAAAGCGTTAAACAGCCCAGTATTTATCCTGCATCTAATTCCTTATCTGTAATGCAGCCAGGAATCAAATTCTCGCAATTTATCATCTGGGCGGGGGTTGTTAAAATATGTAAATAAATATCAGGGAATTGCCTGCCAACCTGACAACACAGGGCTGATTCTATACGCATATCTCATAGCTGGGGATAGGCAAATATGTCAATGTAGGTTTCTCTCATTTTCTCTTTCTTTCTTCAAAGCTAAACTTCAGTTTTCCACTTTGGCTGATGAATTTCCTTTAAAATCCTAATGAAAACCCATCTGCCTTTTAGTATTAATTTCTCCTGATACATTCCTCTATGCTCTTTTGCCTAAGATGTTTACAAATATATAGGAATCCCTCATCTTATGCAGGGGTTCGGTTACAAGGGTCACATGTATATGCAAAAATCATGTATGGTCAAACCTTTGGAGCTGCCTCATAGCTAGTGTGTGAGGGGGAGAGAGGGAACAGCCTCAGCTCTCCTGGAGTGGGCACACTGCATAGGTCTTTCCTGTTTTCTGCTAATTCTGATTGTTTTTTAATGCAGCAAAAAGTATGCATGTATTGTATGCAATTTGCAAACAGGTTTTTTTTTAATGCCCTTTGCCTGAAATACATTTTTTTTGTATGCATCTCTTCCATAGAACGAAATGAAACAGCATTACAAAATTTCAAAACGTGGGGAATCTTCTTGATAACGGATCTGCATGTAAGTCTGAGAGCTGTGAATTATTGCATCTCCTCCATGCCTACCTATAAGTATTTCTTTTCTCCTCACCCTAAGACATCCATAGTTGCAGGTTTAGTGTTTGTGGCAGTGGTGGGGGTCATTTCACCCAATGAAAATTAGGGCCCCCCCTCCCCTGAGCATTTAGAGCTGGGGAAAGGGAGACTGCCCACTTGGCTACAGAATGTGATTTGGATTCCAGAAGTCTGGAACTAGAGTTGCTTTTGCACTTGGAACTTCAAACAGAATAGCAATGATGGAGTGTTGCTAAATTGCCTGTGCCTGGAAGCAACCGAAATCAAAGCTGAACAAATCACTTGCCCTGCCTGGCTGATGATGTATATATTTCTTCTTAGAAATGGAGCTAGGGAGGGTGCAATGACCACGCGTGTGCTAGGGCAGAGCCAAAATGTTTGCTGCAGTTTCGCCACCCTTTATGCATGTTGCAAAGTTGAAGTGTTTTTCTTTTTTGGGGGGGGGGAGCTTTTGATAATTTTGAGCGGAATAAAGCTCAAATGATAATGGTGGAATAAAGCTTGGAATTCACCAGTGGTGATCATGTCCCCATGAGTCGCATGGGCAGCGTTTTCTGCCCCATCCAATCAGGCGGTGCACTGAGGACAGGAAGAACTGCACTTCTTGCATCACCATGGAGCCAATCAGAGTGTGGGCAGGGCCAGCCCTATCATTTGGATGTGTGAGGCCACCTCAGGCAGCTTATGCTTCTTGCACTATTTCTCAGGGCCCCCTAAGCTAGCCTACTCTACACTGCTTGAGATAGCCTGATGCCCCAGATGTGGTGGAGAAATACCTCCTGCATTGTTAGTGTTGAAGTAAGATCCATATGCTCGTCTTGGATGCTTCTTGTAGAATGGGAAGGCACCATCTTGCCCTTTGTCTCAGGCAGCAAAATGTCTTGGTCTTGCCCTGAGGAGGTAAGCAGGCATCCCTTTCCATTCTGCCCTCTATTCACCACATGCAGCGCTGCTTCCATTCTGCTGCAGTTCATCTTCCACCGAAAACTGAAAAATTCGTATCGCGGTCTACTGTGGCAAAATTGTGTAACTTAATTCATTACACTGGTCAACAACAAATTTGTTGTCTGTGTTTTTTCAGTTGATTTAGGATGAATCTGATGTCCTGAATCCAAAAATCACATTGGTTTTACTCAATCAGGTCAAGTTTTTGAGCTATAGCCACATGTTGTTTTTTTTACGTTTTTGTTCACATGTACGCTTGTGTGGAGCATTTTAGAAGAAGTTGGTGGGGGTAAAATGCCATGTTGAATAATTGTTTTGATTGGAAATGATTATTTTAATGACAAGAAGTATTCAGGTCCAATAGTTCTGGGTGATTATGTCGAAAAGGGATCAATTTGAAGTCATAAAACCTCGAAATCTTCCATAAATTGGTGTGGCAAAGCATAAAGTTGGGGGATCAAAACTAAGTTAATCCTGATCTTCAATCAGCACGTCGTCCTGTAGCTCATTGTGATGAAATTCCAGTGCCTATCTTTGGAGAACTTCCTGACATTAGTGACGAAGATGCCTCCAGTGTTGAAGGACATGAAGAAGAAGTGGTTCTTGAAGATGATGCTCCACATCCATTTCCCCAAAAGGAGTTGAATGATCTAGTTCACGACCTCAGCTTGTCAAAGGACTCTGCCGAACTGTTGGCATCCAGATTGAAGGAAAAAACCTCCTCTCTGACAGTGCTCGCACCAGCTTCTTCCGCAACAGGCATCAAGAGTACCTCCGTTTTTTCTCGGAAGAGAAGGACTTGGTGTACTGTGCCACAGTACGAACCCAAAGATTGGAGACTGTTCATTGACAGCAACAAGTGATCACTGAAATGTGTTCTGCTACACAACGGCAACCAGTTTGCCTCTATACCCCTGGCTCACTTGACTGCACTGAAGGAGAACTATGAAGCGGTGAAGTATGTGCTGGAGAAAATTGGTTATGATTAGCATAAGTGGTTTATTTGTGTTGACCTGAAGATGGTGAACTTTTTGTTGGGACAACAGTGTGGCTTCACCAAGTACCCATGTTTTCTGTGCATGTGGGATAGTAGGGACCGTGCTCAGCATTACACGAAGAAGGACTGGCTTGTGCGGGAGGAATTGGTGCCTTGCAAAGAAAGGAACGTCATCAACGACCCTCTGGTGGACAGAGACAGACTACTCTTCCCACCGCTGCACATCAAGCTCGGCTTAATCAAGCAGTTCACCAAGGCTCTGGACAAGGATGGTGACTGCTTCACTTACTTGTGCCAGGCTTTTCCAGGATTGACCATGGAGAAGTTGAAAGCTAGCATCTTTGACGGTCCTCAGATCCGTCAGCTCATCAGAGATCCAGAGTTCGGAAACTCAGTGAACGAAGTGGAACTGGAAGCGTGGAAGGCATTTGTTCTGGTAGTGAAGAACTTTCTTGGCAACAATAAGGCCAGAAACTATGCAGAACTTGTCAACAACTTGCTGACTGCTTTCAAAAACCAGGGCTGCAGCATGAGCGTCAAGATGCACTACCTATTTTCACATATGGACTGGTTTCCTGAGAACCTGGGTTCAATGAGTGACGAGCAGGGGGGGAGATTCCATCAGGACATGAAAGAGATGGAGACCAGGTATCAGGGTCGCTGGGACGCAGTCATGATGGCTGACTACTGTTGGACTCTGAAGAGAGACCTCCCTGCCGCTGAGCATTCCAGGAGTTCCATGAAACGGAAGTGCAAGCCCTGAAGATTGAAAAATGGTGAAGCAACATGCAATTTACGTGTACTTACCTTTATCAATGCCCACCATTCAGTTTACAGTAAACCTGACCTGATGGAGAGAAACGGATGCCCTTTCCTGATTCAGCAGTGCAAAAATACCCTAAATCAGTTGTAGAAATCTAGACAACATTCAAAAAGTAAAAAATTGTTGCCCAGTGTTATCTAAACCACATTGTCATTATATTATTCTAGCCCATTCATTTCCGTGCAAAGAATACACAATGCAAATTAGAGGAGGAACCCATCCATCGATTACATATCTTTTTGTATCACTTGTGGATTGAGAAAAGCAATGGCGAATGTCGACCATATTCATTCAAATGATTTATGTTTCAGATAAATAAGCAAACACGAGCAATTTCTACTTCCATTTTCATCAGAAATTTCAGACACCCGCTTGCCCTGAGCGGGGGTATTGATTCCTGCCTCCACCCTGAAGTCAGCTGTGGGCAAGGGGTGGAGTGGTGGTTAGCAGTCACCAGAATTTCTGTAATTGTGTTTGCCACCTTCAGGACCATGAAAAAGGCAATGGCAGCAACAAGAAAAGGCGAGCCAGGGGCAGGGGGTTGGGGAGATCAATTTTATGAAGCTTCCCACCCCTTAGAACTCTCCCAAGTTCATGCCCCAAAAATTGGAGAAGAACTTAGCGCCAATCCCTAGTTAAATAGTTGTCCCGTAGCTGGGGAAATATTTGCTTATAGGCACTGACACCTAACCCTGCCCCCAAAGGTTATTTTGTATGCTGAGTTGATATTCAAGGAAGACAATACTGTACGTACTTGAGAAGTTGACCCAGTTTTGTAGATTAACAGAGATCGGCAAGGAAGTTGGCACCGGCAGAGAAAAGTCAAACTTGAGAGATGAGAGTAAATGATTTTTCAAGTCAACTAATAGAATCCAGCTGCCCACCCTTATGAGCTGGGAAGGTGGAGAGGCACCTAACGCATGGACATATGTAGATGATTGCAACCTACAAAAAGACGATGACTCTGAGATTGAAATGCATCCAGCTGATGCGAATACTACCTCACCTGAATGGCAGGTGCTGGAGAGAAAGAACAGGAGAGGGTTGATGGCTTGTCAGCACCTTTGGAGCAGCCAAGTGGCCATTCGTGCAAACAGAATTCTGGAAGAGATGGGGCTCCAGAGTGGCTTGTAAATGTCCTTATGCTTTATCCAAGGCAAGAGGGCTTTGCACACCCTGAAGCCCTCAGCACTGTATAAAGTGTTCGCTGTGCTGGCAACAATGGGAGTTATTTTGCATTCATGCTGTACGAGCATCGCACAATGAACATACTTGACCTCGGGGGAGCTAGCCTGTGGTACCAGGCTCCTGACATAGAGAAAGAAAAATGGACAGGCTTCATTGAATTCTCACCTCATTCTCACACCATCCACAGTTATTATGTGGGAGACATGATCTGCGCTACCCACATCAAGAGGAGAGTGAAGGGCTCTTTGTTGCTGCCATGGCCCCAGCATGCTGTGATGATGTCACTAGAAAATGGTACTTCTTCACACGGGACCCAGAGAGAGTTTCCATACTGTCACTGTTTTGCAAGAGGGGCTCAAGTGCATATCAGGCTTGTGCAATTAAAGTGGGCTAAAGGCCTCTGGCATCCTTGCACAACAAATGCACTTTAAAAAACACACACAGAGGGTTGTTTAGTGGTTATGAAAGTGATGGGCAATGTATTGATAAGTGGGGAATGAACAAAAGATTAATGGGAAGACATATCAACATCTCACAAGCAAATGATGAAGCATAGTCTAACCTCTGTGTAAGTAAATCAAGACAAAATCTCAATAAACAGGTTATCCGGAAGAGCCCAGAACCACGTACATTGTCTCTATTTCCCAAAGTCATAGGAAGTTTCAAGGATTCCCTTTTACAAAGTCATCCTTCCACAGAGAGAGTTTTGGAGGCATAAGTTGTGTGGTTTTCTGTTTTGCAAAAACTGCTTGTATACTAAACGCCTGTGCATGATGGTCAGGAATAGACAGGGTAAGCGCCCGAACTACCTTTAAAATCAGGATTAGTGCTCCAAAACAAAGCAGCATTCATCAGGAGTCCTCCAAAGGCTCCTTCTTGTGAGCCACATGCAAAACCAACAGGTTAGGCAGGATGGAGGGACTGCAGAATTATGGACTGTACCACTACAGACTGCAGGGAGGAGGAGAGGGAGGAAATGTATTTTCAAATACTCCTCCAGGCAAAAAGTTATTTGCATTGAGTGAACTATATGAAGAAGAGAGGAATGCTAAGCATTTCTCCCAAGTGCGCTACTTTTCTAAACACAGGGAATTTGTTTAGAATCTGGAACTTTTATTGTAAATTTTGCATTTATTTGTGATTCTTTTAAATAATTTTGTAAGCCTATGAGGGTGATGATTCGCTTTGAAGTAAGATGAGGTACAGTACATGAGTTACAGGTACTGTAAGCTGAGTGATTACTGTGCATAACAACCTGTCACTGTGCAAATTCACCAGGCCTTGTGGAGAATGTGCACATAATAAGTTCATGTGTAGAGGGAATAAAAATAAATGGAAAAGCAATAACATTAAATAAAATAGGAATAAAAATAAAAGGGGGGGGGAAGAGAGAACAGGGAATTGTGCACATTTTCTGGTCAATATGCATAATCAACAGGCCTCGGGGAATGTGCATATCTTCACTTTCCTCCTCACAGTGGATGTTTTTTCTCACCATGGATACCCATTTCCTCTTCCCTGAAAAGAGAAAAAGCAGTAGGGGATGAGTGGCTTGAGCAGAAAAAAAAAGGCTCACAGGGAAAGGAATACAAATCCCCCTATCTAATTCCTTTATTGCAAGGATGGGGAACCTGTGGCCCTTCAAATGCTGATGGGCTCCAGCTCCCACCAGCCCTCAAGCCAGCATGGGCAACTGTCAGGGGTGATGAGAGTTGCAGTTCAGCAACATCTGTAGGGCCACCAGTTCGGCACCCCTGCTTTACTCGAGCTCCCAGCCTCTTGGAGAGAGAGATGCACATAGCACCTAGTTTGGGCCTCGTGAGTGAGAGAGGAGTGAGAAGATGGTGCATGAAAGCAGGGTTCCAAGAACAGAGTGAAGACAGGATATTACAGATGAGTGTGATTTCCAGAGAAAGAGGTCTGGAAAAGCAGGGGGAGAGTTAACAACTTTGGAGACAAGGCATCTGGCTCTTTGTTGTATACTGGCTGTGTCTGTGAAGGCTTCCAGGATTGAAGTGCAAAAATATATGTCCATGTGCTTATAATTCGGGTGGGAGGGGGATGGCCCCTGCAAGGAAGAGGAACGTTGTCCAGTTTGCTAAAGCAGGCATATGGAATCAAAGGCAGCCACGTAAAACCAAGGGATGTTATGTAACAAAGACGGCAGCCTATGCCTACTTAATGTAATACGCAACCATGCACATTTACCACCATTCATTTCATAGAACTGTAGAGTGGAAAGGGACCATGAGGGTCACCTAATCCAAGCCCTTGCAACGCAGGACTAAGTTTGCCCAATATGGGGCTCCAACCCACCACTCTGAGATTAAGAGTCTCTCTTCCAATCTTCAACCCAAACCAACCAAACCAAACATTCCCAGAATGACATATGCATATCAGTAACATGCATGCAAGACAGTCCCTGCCTTCAGACTTCCAGTCTAAAAGACATGAGACAAAAGGAAAAGGGAGGAGGAGGGAGGAGGGAAGGAAACAAACTCAGGCACTAATTTTACAGATTTCTTGGAACCAGGGGTGTAGGAAGTGGGGCAGTGGGGGCGGACTACCTCGGGTGCCCTCACTGAAGGGGGTGACATTAGGCGCACCGCATGCCCGCCCACAGCTCCCAAGTCTACCCTGAGCCATCGGGGTAAGGAGGGGAGCTGCGCCATTTTGCCAGCGGCATTCCCTCCTTCCCCCTTTGTTTTGACAGCTTGAGGGAGGCCTGGGAGTCGCGGGTGGGTGGCGCACCGAATGTCCACCATGGCGCCTCGCTCCGTCCCGGGCAGCAGGGAGCACATGCTGCTCCGGACACCCAAGCAGCTATCCCGTGCCTGGGAGGTCACCCTCCACACCACGCCCCCCTCGGGAGCACATCCGCCCTGGGCACTGCGGGCATATGGTCCGCTGCTGCTTGGAACAACCAGCTGGAATGGAGAGGAGGAACCAGTTCAGGCATTAGAAGTCTGATGACATTATAGTATCCTGCACTGTGCCAGAGGCAGCAAACTAGCTTAGGAGGCCAAATCCAGACCCTGTGCATGCACAGTTCTGGTGTCTGACAGAGGAGAATGGCTCAGACTGCTGAGCCATTTGTTGTCTCACTCTACGCTGTCAGCTTGTCCCACATCATGTGTGAATTGTGTGTCCTCTGACTATCCATAAATCCTTCTGTTTGAGTTTACCCTGGGTGATTCTGTCCTTTGCCTATTGACTTTCCTGGCTCTCAGTCATGATGACACTCTTAATTAGCAGCTGATTACTACCATGTGGTGCAAAATGGCATCTGCAATGCAGCACTTTCACCTCTACTGACCCTGCTGTATTATCAAGGTAGCCTTCACTGAGTATGATTTATTACGATCTTCGGGGACCCTGCAGTCCAGAGTCCAGGGAGCTCCTCGCCTCCAAGGCCAGTCACCTTACGGATGTTTCCTGGTGCTGTTTGTTTGCAACATTTGCAGATCTGCAGAACATGTAACTGAAAAACTTGATGGCCTTCAGCTGCGACGGAGCTCTGCTTGGCTCCCATCATAGGGCTTTGTTACATTCTTTCTCTTTTTATAGCTCTTCCTGGAGCTTGCTTATTTGTTTTCACACAAACCGTAAACCCCAGGCAGCCTTTTACTCTGGCATGCCTGACCTGGGTTGTTTCATCACTTTCCTGTCTCTTACTTCATGGAACTATCAAGGCAGCATCGGGAGATCTGGTTCACCCCTGCCACCCCAAACTGCTCAAAATCTGCTCAGGGGTTTGTTAGGGCATCCTGAAGTGGATGGAAGATTCTCCTTTCCATTTATGACACTGACGCTACTCAGAGCAGACATATGCCAGTAGGGATGGGCAAAACTGTCAATTGCCTAATACACACATTTTTGCAAAGCAATTTCCCCTAATATAATGCATTTCTTGTACATTATTTTCCACTAATACTTGCATTGCTTTACCCCACTGTATGCATTTTTGCACACCTGCCTTGGCCGAAGAACTGCACTGCAAAATTCAGAGAAGTGCAAATTTCGCAGGACGGTTCTGTGTTTCAGTTCACATATTGTGTTGGAAAGTGTGACTTATATATGCTTGCCTTTGAATGTGAAATGAATCACATTTATGCCTCATTCCTACTCCAGAGGCTACAACTCCCACCAGCCCTGACTATTGGCCCTGCTGCCTTGGGTTGATGGAAGTTAGGGTCCAACAGTATTGGTGGGGGGCACAGGTTTCCCATCTCTGGGTTCAGTGGATGGATAGATGAGTAGATGATAGAGATAGATGATAGATAGATAGATAGATAGATAGATAGATAGATGATAGATAGACAGACAGATATAGTAGATAATGTGTGTACATAAAAGTAAACTGTGCCCTCAATTTTAATGGAGGAAAAAACCAGGCACTGTGTATGAAATAAGTGGGAAGCTGGTGTAGAAAGTTCTGTACTACATGGACCATTGATGTAACTCATTGTAAGGAAACTCTTTAGACCAAATATCATTTCATGTATTACGTTATTTTATAGGGTGCTTTGAGGCAGTGTCAGTGGATGCTAAACTAATGCAAGGCCAGCTGTTTTTGTTTTTGATCACTTGCAGAACCAGGCTTTGCTTTTTCTCTGGCTTAGCATTTTTAATCAAAACAGTCTTCCTGTGCACATTTGAGCTAACATTAGCTTATTCCTAAAGGTGGTGGGGTTAAGTCACCTTGCCCACTGACTCCCTTCACTCACCCGTCACCGCCGCCTTCCTTCACTTGGTTTTCTAGCTTAGTCCTCTTTGGCTACTTCCAACATCTGCACAGATTATAACTGGGACCTTAATCCCAGCTCTTCCCTTCTGGAATGTGCTAACATGGCAACAAAGAGACACAGAGACATTGTGAAGACTTGGCCCGAGGCTGTGGTAAAGGCAACAGTTGCCTTCTAGGCAATGCTGATGTGATGGGATGAGATCTGCAATGAGGCAGATGAATGGGGCATTCTTAATAAGTTCTGCATAAAGGAAAGAAAGGAAAGGATCAAGAAGGTAGGGCACAGCCGGACCTAGGAATGCCAAAGCACATTTTATCCCCTTCCTTGTGGTTTTAGGCCCCAAACAGGAATTAATCCATGCTTGCTCATGGTTGAGATTCATAAAGCAAATGCTAATTGGCTTGATCCAGAAATTGTTTCAATGCACATTCCGGAGCACATCAAAATGCACTTTTAGAATCACATTCCAGCTGGACTAGAGCTTCTGAGCTTCTGGGAGAGGATATTGTGGCTCTTTTTGTCCTCACTGATGTCACCCTGTGGCCAAGTCATGATGATGTCATATTCACCATGTGATCCCTGATTGTCTGGGCTCATATAGCGAAGAAGAAAGACAAAGCCCTGGGAAAGTTGACAACAAACAAACAACCCTAACCAAAAGGAGGTGTTGAACCAGCAACGGATTATGGGCACAATAGCTATGAATTGGCACACAAAAAAAGGAAAGTTAATTTTAATAATTTTTAGATTTTAAAAAACCTTTTAATTAGATAACAAAAAAGGTAAAGGTACCCCTGACCATTAGGTCCAGTCGCGGATGACTCTGGGGGTTGCAGCGCTCATCTCACTCTATAGGCCAAGGGAGCCGGCGTTTGTCCACAGACAGCTACCGGGTCATGTGGCCAGCATGACTAAGCCGCTTTTGGAGAACCAGAATAAAAACCCTCTAAGCAAATACATAAATCCTTGCTAAGATAGTAGTGCATCTCAGAGAAAAGTTCTATCTCAACCCTCTCCTTGTTTTGCTATTTTTCTATTTGCAGGGACTCTCTCTATATTTATACAAATACATAGGGAAATATTGAAACAGTGTTGCACTTCTGTAAACCGAAGTAGTACAATCCATCTACCACTCATGTCTCTCTACAAGGTTTGGCAATCATTTGGGCCAATGTTAAAATTTGACCTTTTAAGACAGTCCCAAAATGGCCGCTGTCTGTGACATAAAACAAAATGGCTGGGAGGGGTGTGACATAGCACGAAATGGTTGCCACATCTAAAAGAAAGGGGTGGGAATCACAAAATGGTGTGGAGATACCCCCATATCAATCATACCAGAAGTGGGAAAAGTCACCTATATCAATCACTCACTCTAAGAAAGAAGTCCTTTGTACCTCTCCTCTGTTCAGAATGGAAGGGAGGATGGAATGAAATATGGACATTTTTAATAGAGCACTTTCAATGGAGGAGAGGTTAGGCCCATTAAAACAGGAACTGAGTATGGGGGCGGGGAAGTGCATTGTGGATTTTAGAGAGGATATTTACTGAGACATTTCACATGTGCCATAAGAAGTACTTGTGGGAGCACTGACACCCAAGGATGCTGTGCTGGTGACCTTTGCTTCAGCATGTTATAGTAGATCAGGTCCTGCTTCTGTCCTATAGAGCAGGGGTCAGCAACGTGCGGCCCATGGGCTGGATGTGGCCCACGAAGACCCTTTTACCAGCCCATGAGCCGTCCCTGAACTGAGCTGCCTGCTCGGCAAGTCCCCCACACGCTGCGCTAAATCAGCACAGCACGGCACGGGGACTTGCTGAGTGGTGCCGGAAATCATGTTTGCACACGCATAGATACCGGAAATCGCATCTGTGCATGTCCAGACACCGAAAATCCCTTCTGCACAGGTGCGATTTTCGGCATCTGGGCATGCACAGAAGTAATTTACGGCGCCGTGGACATGCACAGACGCAATTTCTAGCATCATGCTGTGCCAGTCCGGCCCATGGATGATCTCCGTGGGAGTGATCCAGCCCATGGCTTGTAAACCTTGCCAACCCCTGCTATAGAGTATAGACAAACAAACCTTAACATTTCAAACTCTAGTGGCAAAGCCAGGAATTGGACTAGATCTCCAGACTTGGCACAACAACACCCCTTATCGTGCTGCTGGATTCTTGTCACACTGGAAAGGCTGCATCATTGTCTGAACATGGGCCCATCCTGGTTGTTTTTCTCCTGTCCCCCACCCCACCCAGCCACTAGTGATGGAGCTGCCTAAAAGATTAAGGCGACATCATTCACTCGGCTGATAGAGGGGGAAATGATTGATCCCTCCTGGCAAAGCAAGACAAGGAGGAAGCAAGCCTCTCCAAAAATATGAGATCAAGAAACTCTCGTCTTTCCCGCACTGGAGTTTAATCAGAAACATGAGTCCTGCACATTCAAATTTCTTCATTTGCTCTGGTGGTATCATTATCCCACCCAGACGAAACCCAACAGAAGGTCTAGGAAATTAAACAGATGACTTTGATGTGACATAACTAGGCAGTTTCCCTCCGTTATGAGGCCCTCTACCTCCTGATCTTACTTCTCATTTGGCAAATTATTCTAATATATACTAATTCCTCAGTCCCATTTTTAAAAAAGATCTCCCCTCCCTCAAATGATAAATCAATCACCTGGATAAATAAGATCCTCAGCCACAAACTGAGAAGACCATGAAGAACATTCATATTATCACATCCACATCACGAGTTTGAAGTGTATGGCTGTCTCCTGTGCTTTATTTGGAAAAAAAGGAGGTGCTGGTATGCACCACTCCGCCTACCCCTTTGTCTGTCTCCTCCATCACCACCACCACTTCCCCAAAAGCGTTTTGGCACAACCCACAAAACAGGTCTACCACGAAGTGGCGCAGCTAGAGCGGCTGTTTCCTTGACATGCAGGCCACTCTAGCTGCGTCACTTTGTGGTAGACCCACTTTGGCCAGCTGTGCCAAAATGGTTCCGGGGGAAGTGGCAGCAGCAGAGGTGAAAAGAGGTGGCAGTATGGTGTAGCGCTGCGTACCACCTCAAAAAATCCCTGGCTGTCTCCAAAGAATCATGAGAATTGTAGTTTATTAGTGGTGCTGGGAATTATAGCTCAGTGAGGGGTAAACTACAGTTCCCAGGTTTCTTTGGGGGAAGCCATGTTTTTCAAATGAGCTTTGAGTGTGCTTTAAATGTATGGTGTGGATACGACATCTCCATCTATGACACATTGGACAGGTAAGGTTATCTTATATTATGCCAGGGTGTGATCCCACCACCACCAATGGGGAATCAGCCAGCAGTGTGCTTGCCCACAGATAGATGCTCCTTCCAGTTCTTGAGAGTGGACTGGAGGGAGGGTGTGTGCCCAATCCTGGTATCCAATGAAATGTGGGCATGTTTAAGGAGTGTGTGTTCTAAGGAGGAGAGGCAGAACCAGTAGAAACAAGAATTGAGCAAGGAGATCAAATAGTTGCTCAGGCATTGTGGATTTTTGAGGGAATATTTACAGGGCACATTCACAGGTGCCATAGGAGGTACTGGTGGGAACATTTGTACTGCAGGTACTGTGCTGGAGACCTGAGGGAGCAAGCAAATCAACTATGTCTAAAGCCCATCTTCGTGCTGCTGCTCCAGGTTGGTATGTAAAGCCCAGCTGAGAAAAAAGTGCAAGAAACATTTAAAAAGCTGACCCAATGTCCAATATATGCATTGCGAACAATGGAAAATCAAATTGGATAGCAGTTTCTAAGAAACAGATTTTTTAAAAAATTAACAACAAAAACCAACCGGCAGCAGAGAAGCCTTTTGCTGCACACCCTTCGGGTCTCTGGTCTCCTCCATTTGGAAAAGATCTGGAATGTCTGTCTTGCGGGGCCAAGTGTGCTTAAGGACACTCTGTCTTCATCCTCTGCAAAGGCACAAATCAACTTTTGAAATATTGGGTTGTTTTGGTTTTGTTTCTTGGTAAATTGTTGCTCTGGCTTGCCACATCTCCCTTAACAATAGTTCATGGAGGGAGGGATGGGGGGAGACATTTGACTCAGGTTGCATTTAAAGGTGAATCTTACAAATTTGCACCTTGCAAAAACAATATGAGAACCGAAACAGAGACAATCTTTGAAATTCACACTTCTGTGAATTTTGCAATGCAGTTCTCCAGCCAGTATTTTTGAAAAGGCGTACTTCAGGTAAAAGTGTGCATTAAAATGAAAAAATAACACACAAATATGCAGCATAGTGGTAGAAATTGCTTGGAAAAATATGTACATTAGTCAAAAATGCATAAGGAATATATTTCTTAGGAGAAATCAACACTAAAATGAGGATGAATTTTCATGAGGATTTTTTGTAAAAAAAATTTTATGCAGACTGCAGCAGAAATGTGAGGAACTGAATTTAAGATTGGAAAAATGAGAAACTGATAGAACTGAAATTGATTGATCCCTCCATCCCTAAATTGGGTCATAGTAAGAAGGTCATTTTCGCTGTCCAAGACGGAAGTTTAAGGCTCCACCAAAGGACTTGCTGCATTTGTATGTGTTTTTCATGAATGCCAAAAATGGTTTCCAGCATTTTTTCAGCAGCCTTCATAATCATCTTCACATGATTCTCCTCATACTTCGGCATTGTGATCTTCTGCCTCATTTGCTCATGCCACACAGCCATTCTGGCTAGCAGGTTCCCTGTCTCTGCGGCAGGAGGGGTCAACTTGGCTTGAACAGTGTGGGGTGGTGCATAGAATGTCAGGATCTGTGCCTGGGAAGCCCAGCTTCAGCTCATTCTCAGGCACAAAGCTCACTGGATGGCCTTGTGTAAGTCGCTGCCATTCAGTCTACATTGCTCTGAGCAACTTGGAGGGTGTGGGTATGACCACGGGGCTGCCGAAGTCTTGCCCAATCTCTGCTTTTTAAAACTCCTTCAGCACTCAGCCTGCTGTCTCCAGGCTGTATGAAAAGGGTAGACAGCCTGTGACAGTCATCTTAACTTCAAGCAGCTCTTTGCCTAATTTCATGAGTGTGGCAAGGGGAAGGATGGTAGAGAGTGAGTTAGGAGTATGAGAGAGAGAGGGAGGGATATGAGTGGTAGGAAGAATTTGAGAAAAGGTGGGTACCACCCCGCTTTGACTCTTGCTTCACTCATTTTTGGCTACCTACCACCGTTATAGGGCTCCCAACCAATTAACCCTGAGGGAATGTGGCCCTGTACAATGTTTTCCTTTACTAACAACCTAAATTAATTGACCCCTGTGGACGTCATGTGACATTTTCTTGGCCCTAGAAAATGTGACACTCTCTTTATAACACAGAAAGGCTGAGAATGATGCCCACAGTTGTTGTTGTTGTTTTGTAGGAGGGAGCACTTGCTTACAATCAAAAGCAGCCCCACTCAAAGCAGCCCCACTCTTTTTTTCAGGTTGAAATCTGTGAGCCAAAAGTTAACATACTCTCATTTCACATTCAACTCAGCCACAACTTCATTCCAATAAATCTCAAAGTGCCAAGAGGGTGGGAGGCTGAAAAAAATCAAAGGTACTTTGAAGGACAAAAAAAGAGAAGGCCTGTAGTATTCCTAAAGGACTACTGGCATGAAGGGCAGACTGGCCCAACCAGGATGGAAATATTTACAATGGTGGTGCCTATAAGGAACCTCATTAGCCTTTCGTAAGGCAGCCATGACCTGTGTTGTACTAATTGCCCCGTTAAGCTCCTTCCCCTGTAAAACCAATTCTATTAATATTCAGACAGGCTCATTAGTGCTGCTTACCAAAAAAGCCCTCACTTCAGAGCACAGCCAAGAATGAGGAGATTGGGAGAACAACAGGGTTGCTATAAGGTAAAAATGGCAGTGGTGGTGAACACACTTCATACGTTGCCTTGGAGGGATTATTTTATTTCTATAAATAAAAAAAAATGAACAATAGTAAAAGTTTTATGCAGAGTCCTGGACTGAAGTGGAGAGGAGGGTTGAAGAGGGGGCCTGAAAAGTGTACCCAAACTCCCAACTTCCCACTTCAAACTATTGTTTGCCTGTTTTCACAACAGTGGCATTTCCCTGGGGACCAGAATGACTGACAGACTTTTTTTTTTTAAAGAATTCTACCCAGAACTCCAGGACGCGGGTGGCTCTGTGGGTTAAACCACAGAGCCTAGGACTTGCCAATCAGAAGGTCGACGGTTTGAATCCCCGCTACGGGGTGAGCTCCCGTTACTCGGTCCTTGCTCTTGCCAACCTAGCAGTTCGAAAGCATGTCAAAATGCAAATAGATAAATGGGCACCGCTCCAGCGGGAAGGTAAACGGCGTTTCCGTGACCTGCTCTGGTTCACCAGAAGCGGCTTAGTCATGCTGGCCACATGACCCAGAAGCTGTACGCCGGCTCCCTTGGCCAATAAAGCGAGATGAGCACCACAACCCCAGAGTCGGCCACGACTGGACCTAATGGTCAGGGGTCCTTTACCTTTACCCAGAACTCCCATCAGGATGACAAGAGCTTGTAATGTAGCATTGTTCTGAGGGGACTTCTGGGTAAAAAAGAAAGATAGATGGCAGCTTCCGCCCTCCAGGACAGCTGCTGGGAAGCTGACTAGTCTTGGGGTGCCATTTTTCCAAAAGAAAATTTCCAAAACGACCCCCAACTTTGCTGCTAGGAAGTGACACTATGCAGGGCCATCTGGGATCAACAATGTCATGTGTGATTAGAATACCCCTCAAGTGTCCTGATAAAATCGATGCACCCCATTTTTCACACAAGAAAGCCACTTTTTAAGGGGCCACAATCTCGCGTGGCACCCCAAAATGTGTTTTTTTGGGACCCACAAGAGCACAGCCCCGAAAAAGTGTCACGTGACTCTCACAGGAGTGCGGCCCCTTGAAGTTGCACATCCTGACTTTTTGCCTCGGCATGTTGGAGGGCATGGATTAGTTCTTGCTGTTAAGAACAGAAGAAGCAGCCTGCTGGATCAGGCCAATGGCCCATCTAAGCCACCCTCCTCATAGTGGCCACCCAGATGCCCCTGTTGCATTTGCCCACAAGCAAATGCAACAGTACTCACACAACTTGTGACTTCCAGTAACTGGCTTTAAGAGGCATACTGCCTCCAACTGTGGAGATAGAACATAGCCATTGTGGCTAGTAGTAGCCATTGATAGCCTTAACCTCCAGGAGTTTGTGTAATCCTGTTTTAAAGGTATCCATGTTGTTCCAAAACTATGCACTGTGTGAAAAAACTACTTTCTTTTATTTGCCCTGAATCTTCCCAGTGTTCATCTTCGTTGTTTATCCATAAGTTCTAGTGTGCTAAGAAAGGGAGAAAAGCCTTTTTCTCTGTACTTTCTCAATAATAATTTTGTAAACTTTTATCATGTCTCTTCTTCCTTGCCTTTTCTCTTAAATTAAAAACTATTAGAGCAGATCAGGGCTACTCAAGAAACAGAAATCAGCTGCAGGTCTCAGGAATGCACTACTGCAATGAACAGAAGTGGAAACGGACTTCGTTATCTGTTGGTAGTGTGTCACCGTTTTATGGAGTGTAAGCTGTAGTGGCGCATCTGCAACCCACATGCTTGCTCGCTTGCTGAAAACGTAACATCGAAGCTTCCTCCAGATTATTTACTTACCAGTTGGAGACAATAAAACTGGTCATGTTTCCTCAGCAGAAGCGGGAGCTGGCTAGGTTTGTGTGCCCTTTAGGTGTCTGAGGAGAAGAGGAAAAAGGGAAGATGTCCATTAACACCCTTTTAACAAGAAGAGGCAGAAACAGATTTATTCTCCTCAGCCTGCAGTCTTGCTCAGGATGGGTTTGCTTTTTGCACTTTCGTTTTATGGAAAGGAAAAAGCCATGCGTATGTGCTGAATAGGTGGGCAAGCTAATGAGGTGCCAACCACAAGCAACCCAACCTACATAAAAAAACCCAGGAGCCTACTAACAAGAGCATTAGTCCTGTTGATCCATTTGTTGTTTGTTGCTTGGATGCCTGATTATCGTCTTCCAAAGCAACTACTCTATTCCAAACTTAAAAATGGAAAGCATATTGCTGGTGGTCAACAAAAGAGGTTTAAAGACTCTCTCAAGGCAAATCTTTAAAAACTAACATAAACACTGACAATTGGGAAACACTGGCCCTGGACAGCTTTTACCAACGGTGTCATGGACTTTGAAGATGCTCGAACTCAAGACGAAAGGGAGAAACATGCTAAGAGGAAGGCACGTTTGGAAAATCTTCACCGTGATCCACTCCTGCCCGGAAACCGATGTCCCCACTGTGGAAGGATGTGTGGATCCAGAACTGGCCTTCACAGTCACTTACGGATTCACGGTTAAGACCATGTTTATGGAAGACAATCTTACTCGACTATGAGGGATCACCAAAGAAGAAGAATCTTGTTTGCTTGGAATCAAGCCTTGCAGAACTACACCACTAAGCAATGGGAAGAATGTACATGTGGAATTACAAAGAACATTATCTTTCTCTCCATCAAACTGTGTCTCGCAACTCAACAGCAGAAATGGTTGTCAGTGCGTTCATTACTACAGGGAGCTGAGGGTGTTGAATATAGAGAGGAGAGATGGCTGAGAGGTGATAGGATAACCATCTTCAAATATCTAAAGCACTGGAAGATGGAGCAAGCTTGTTTTCTGCTGCTCCAGAGGGGAGGACCCAAACTGATGGATTCATATCATAAGAAAGGAGATTCCGACTAAACATTAGGAAGAACTTTTTGTTCAACAGTGGAACTGATTCCCTTGGATGGCCTCTCCTTTTAAGCAGAGGTTGAATGGCTTTTTGTGCTGGGGGTTGGATTAGATGGTCATTACGGTCCCTTCCAACTCTACAATTCTATGATTCTCTGATACCAATATACTGTTACTAAAGTGAAGCTGTCAATCACATTCCATGCATGTTCCAGCTGGAAAGAACTTGCATTGGTTCTATTGACAAATTCCTAGCTGTGCGCTGCCCTTCTTAAAAAAACAAAACAAAATTGCCTTGTGATTCCTGTTATATTCATGAACAAATAATAATCTCTCTGTCGTCCCCCCACCCCCTGTGCTGCCGCCAGGGTCAAGATTGTATCTCTCCCATCACCTCCCCTTAAATTTTAATCAGAGAACAGTAAGCAAGCAGAAAAACAGCAAGACATTTGATGTCTATTTCCTTTCGCCAATGGGGGTGTGTGTGTTTTATCACCCAGAGCTGTGTTTGTTGAAGGAACACAGCAGTCCACATTTCATAGGCTGAGGAGGAAAGACTCCTATTAAATTTGGCAGCTTTATAATGTTACTCCCCTCCCAGCCCCTCTTGCCTTTTGACTCTGGTGAACCAAAAGCAGGGAAGGATGAACCTCAATTCTGAATGCACAGATTTCAGGGTTGCAAAAGCCTTCTTTATGCATGACACTAATTGTGAAGCAGGGCTGGCAAGGTAAGGCAACTGACTTAGGTGGCAGAATCCACATCGAGTTTTATTTTTCCCCACCCCTGTTCCTGATGTAGATCTTCACTCAGACCTTCTTCCCTGGTGGGGATTGGGATGCCATTTTGTGGTTTGCTTCAGGTGCCAAAATGTCTTGGGCCAGCCCTGCAACGAAGTGCAACAGGGGCTGGCACATTAGCTCTGTCTCCCCATCACAATGCCAGGTGACCCATCCCTAACTTGTGGAGGGTGGCTTTTCTAGGGTGAGGAGCTTTCTGTAGTCATAGAAGACCTGATGGATTAGAAACCAGTCAAAGAACAGGAAGCGGAACCATGGTGGTTGATGCCCATTGAGGCTGGTAGGGCAGAAGGCAGGAGGACAAACAAAGGCAGCAAATACAATTCCCTGTAAGCAAGTGTAAAGTGATTCACATTGGGGCGAAACATTCCTATCTCATGTGTACTCTAATGGGGTCCAAACTGGCAATGACTGACCAGGAGTGAGACCTTGGGGTCACGGTAGATGGGGTGATAAACAGCTTGACCCAGTGTGTGGCAGCTACAAAAAGGGTGAAATCCATGCAAGGGATCATTAGGAAAGGAGTCAAAAATGAAACTCCCAGTATCTATCATAGCATATACAAATCTACTGTGCAATTGCACCTAGAATACTGTTTGCAGTTTGGGTAGCCACATCTCAAAAAGGATATTGTAGAGATGGAAGAGGTTCAGAAAAGGGCAACCAAAATGTTCAAAGGGTTAGAGAAATGCCTGTATGAGGAAATTTTGCAAGATTTGGGGCCTTCTACCTTAGAGAAAAGGTGGGTAAGAGGTGACATGAATGAGGTGTACAGATTTATGTATGCTGTGGAGCAAAATGGCTAGAGAAGGTCCCATTACCCCATAATACTAGAATCTGCTGCCATCGAACCTAGCTGGATGTTGGAAGATTCAGGACAGAAAAGAAGAAATGATTTCTTCACACAGCTCACAGTTAAACTATGAGATTCACTATGTTAAGATGTAGTGATTGCTGCCAGCTTGGATGGGAGGGAGGTTAAAAGCCCATTCTGGAACTACAGTGGGATATATTTGTGCTAATTTCTGTGTTATTCGCTTAAAGAAGAGCACGTTTGCAAATAATGTGGAAATGAATGCTAAACTTGCATTATAATCCACCATAGTTTTGCTATGTTCCACTATACTTCCAGAATCAGCTTTTACATCACGTGAAAGCTCAGATATAATGTGGAAATTATCAGTTAGAGAATCGGCATGGAGGTGGAATAAAGAGCCATGTCAATGCAGCCTCATTCTCCACTGATCTAGAACAAAATGTCATGTGCAGGCAGCCTTTGTCTCTCTGGCCCAAGTTTGGACATTTGAGCCCTAAAATCACTGACACATGTATCTTCTCTAGCAGCAGCTGACAACACTTCAGATTGCTTTGTGGCCGGAGAAGAGCGGTTAAGGGAATCTGTGCAGAGAAGACGCAAGGGAGAAGTTGTTGGGAAGGTGAAGCTGGCCAAGATTCGCAGGCTTTGTCTGGACTGTGTGGAGGAAGATCACCCAGTGCTTCTTGGAATTTAACCCTCCTTAGCAGCCGCCACCACCAGTTCCCCCAACCTTCAAAAACACATTCACTTCTTCATCCTCCCTGCAAAAAATGCCTGTGAAAACAAGGCACAGCCTAAAGGCCTTTATCTCTTCTGGCTTGTTTTACTGGGGGCTGGAGCCCCCTCCTGCTTTGGGAAGCCAAATTCTTTCAGCACAGGCTTGCAAAGAACCAGGCGGGTCCTGAGCTGAGAGGCTCGCATTTGCAAAGCTGGGGGAGGGCAGAATTATATATGTATATTATTTGGCCAAGTTGCCATGTTTAGGTTGGCTGGATAGCTTGATGTGGAATTAACACATATGACATGAATCTCGCAGCTCAGCACAGTCAGTCATTCCATACAGGGAGAAAAATATTTAGGAAGGAGTGGGGGGGGGAATCCCGATGCACCTCTGGAGAAGGAGTTTGTGATGGCAGGGTGGGGGGCTGTCAGTGGGGCTTTGAATTAGGGAAGTATCAGTACTGGGCTTTCAGGAGTGCAGCTACCAAGGTATTGAGATGCAAGTTAGGGCAGATTTGGACCAGAGCTGGATAGAAGGCTGAGGGAGATCCACAAGCAGGTCTTAAGAACATAAGAAGAGCTTGCTGGATCATACCAATGATGCTAGTCCAGCATCCTGCTCTCATAGTGGCCAATCAGATGCCCTTTATGGGAAGCCGTCAAACAGCACCTGAGCAAAAGAGCCCTCTCTGCTCCTGCATCGTGGTGTAGGGTTGCCATATACCCTCTTTTCCCAGGACATGTCCTCTTTTTTCACGGGTAGAGCAGTCATAGCGATCCATAGTTAAAAGTAGAAGTTGGCAAATATGTCCTCTTTTTTGCTCTTCAAAATCTAGCAACCCTAATTCCAAGGTCAATCCAAAGCCGAATTGGGAGTAAGGAGGTAAGAAGGCAACCATCTCTGTTCCAAATTGTGTTAATCACAAGCTGTGCTGTTTCCATTATGCTGCAGTTCAGCTTCTGTCAAAAGCTACTTCATTTCTCTTGCCATCTGCTGCGGAGGAATTTTATGTAGTTAATTGCTTTATCATCCTGTTATTCCACACCATTCATTGCAACGCAAACTGAGGGCGTGTTTGTGGAGTGCATATTGCATATTGTTTGTGGACTGAAAACAACATTGTAGTCACTTGATCAATTTCCATTCTGCACGTGGGACGAATAAGCAACCCCTGGCAATTTCCTCTTGCCCTTCCATTTCTGTTGAAATTCTCTGACATCCTTTACCAGGAGTGAGCTTAGTCTGGACAGCCAGGAAACCTGTCTGAACAGGAGTGGGAAAGAGGATATAGGAGCCACCAGACTCTAGCTGTGAAGTGTGGGTGCCCAATTTGTTCCAGTTGCCATTTTGTACATTTGCAACCAATGGCACCATCCCACTGCCAAAGTGCATTGCATCCAAGGCTGGTCAAATTTTGGACACCAGAGGCAGAAAATTCTGCAGGCACTTTCCCTCTTCCTTCTTCCTTGACAGTGCAATTACACTGGCAACAAATTGTATTCCGCAGCCCAGAATTAAAGGAAGAGGGCAGCTTGATCAGCAATTTAGCGGAACCACCTGCTACACCGGGGCCCAGTACGGGCCACATGATCTCCTGCAATGATTTTGCAAAGTTTTTTGCAGATAAAGTCGCTCAGATTCGGGAAGAGGTAGACGCCACCGTGGGAGCAGGGCCGGGGCGGGAGAGTGCTAGAGTCCTGTCTAGTCAAATTGCGTGGGATCAATTCCAATCTGTTACCTCCGAGGATGTGGACAGGCTGCTTGGACGAGTGAAACCAACCACCTGTCTCCTTGATCCTTGCCCATCCTGGCTTATAAAAGCTAGCCGGGAAGGGCTGGGCGATGGGCTTCGTGGGGTGGTGAATGCTTCCCTCCGTGAGGGAGCCTTCCCAGACCCGCTGAAAGAGGCAGTTATTAAACCGCTTCTTAAAAAACCATCTTTAGATGCGGCCACGATGGCCAACTATCGCCCAGTCTCAAATCTTCCATTCTTGGGCAAGGTGATTGAGCGAGTGGTTGCTGAACAACTCCAGGCACGCCTGGAAGAAGCGGACCATTTGGATCCCTTCCAATCGGGATTCAGGCCTCATCACGGGACTGAAACTGCCTTGGTCGCACTGGTTGATGATCTCCGGCGGGCTAGGGACAAAGGTGAGAGCTGTTTCCTAGTTCTGCTGGATCTCTCAGCGGCGTTTGATACCATCGACCATAACATCCTTCTGGACCGTCTTGAGGGGCTGGGAGCTGGGGGCACTGTCATACAGTGGTTCCGCTCCTTCCTCCTGGGCCGTGTTCAGAAAGTGGTGGTGGGGGATGAGTGTTCAGACCCCTGGGCTCTCACTTGTGGGGTGCCTCAGGGTTCTGTCCTCTCCCCCATGCTTTTCAACATCTACATGCAGCCGCTGGGAGAGATCATCAGGGGGTTTGGGCTGGGTGTTCATCAGTATGCGGATGATACCCAGCTCTACCTCTCTTTCAAATCAGAACCAGTGAAGGCGGTGACGGTCCTGTGTGAGTGTCTGGAGGCGGTTGGAGGATGGATGGCGGCAAACAGATTGAGATTGAATCCTGACAAGACAGAAGTACTGTTTCTGGGGGACAGGAGGCGGGCAGGTGTGGGGGATTCCCTGGTCCTGAATGGGGTAACCGTGCCCCTGAAGGACCAGGTGCGCAGCCTGGGAGTCATTTTGGACTCACAGCTGTCCATGGAGGCACAGGTTAAATCCGTGTCCAGGGCAGCTGTGTACCAGCTCCATCTGGTACGTAGGCTGAGACCCTATCTGCCCGCGGACTGCCTTGCCAGAGTGGTGCATGCTCTGGTTATCTCCCGCTTGGACTACTGCAATGCGCTCTACGTGGGGCTACCTTTGAAGGTGACCCGGAAACTACAACTAATCCAGAATGCAGCAGCCAGACTGGTGACTGGGAACGGCCGCCGAGACCATATAACACCGGTCTTGAAAGACCTACATTGGCTCCCAGTACGTTTCCGAGCACAGTTCAAAGTGTTGGTGCTGACCTTTAAAGCCCTAAACGGCCTTGGTCCAGTATACCTGAAGGAGCGTCTCCACCTCCATCGTTCTACCCGGACACTGAGGTCCAGCACCGAGGGCCTTCTGGCGGTTCCCTCACTACGAGAAGCCAAGTTACAGGGAACCAGGCAGAGGGCCTTCTCGGTAGTGGCGCCCTCCCTGTGGAACGCCCTCCCACCAGATGTCAAAGAGAACAACAACTACCAGACTTTTAGAAGACATCTGAAGGCAGCCCTGTTTCGGGAAGCTTTTAATGTTTGATGTATCATTGTATTTTAATATTCTTTTGGAAGCCGCCCAGAGTGGCTGGGGAAACCCAGCCAGATGGGTGGGGTATAAATAATAAATTATTATTATTATATTATTATTAAACTATCCACCATTACCGCCAGGAGTTGACGGGAACAAGTCTAATATGCCAGTCAAACATGAACACCAGCATGAATTCTTAGCTGGAAAGTTATGGCCCCCAGCAAATAGACTCATCCTGTTTATTCAGATGAGAACAATTTTCTCTCACTTGTGCTTTTGACAAGTTATGATCTGGAGGCCTCTTCGGTGTCCCTGCCAACAACAGTAAGTGGGAGGGGCCAACTGGACAAAGAAGGATATCTATTTCCAAGCTGGTTTTAGGATTGACTGGCCTGTACATTGAATTCCCAGTCTGTAGTTTAAAGCTATAGGTTACAGATGTGTGTTTTTTTTGAAAACAAGAAACCTATGCAACCAATCTCTAAATAATTATTAGGTGGTCCATGAGTGGTTTTTGTGTGTGTGTGTGCGTGTGTTTGTGGAGGGGGTGCTGGTAGAAAGAGGAATAAACTTCCCCACGTAACTATTCACTGGGAGTCCCACAGTGTACTGAAGACTCCTCCACTCTCTATGATATTCACCAGTGTAGAGTGCCTTTTCCATATCATGAATCAGAGTGAGCTTTGGGGACACACTGAGGAACTGGGAGGGCCTGGGGACACCTTTACACATCTAAGGAACTTTTGTGGGCTCCAAGAAATACCTGTTCCACAGAAGAAAAACGGACAGTGCTCAAAACCTGGCAGACTGACAAAACACCTACACCTCCAAACCGATAACCAAGTGCAAGGAAATGCACCCCAAAAACTAATTTTAAAAATGTGAGGGGCGGGGGTTCTTGGCAGCTGTGAAGGGCAGTGTTTAAATATACCATGGTGCTCACAGGTGTCACCTTGGGGACCCTAGCCCTGCATAATTAAGAAACAGTCTCCTTGTTTATTTCTTCATCATTAGCACCATCATTTAGTATGCTTTTTTTTATCCTTCTTTGGTGGTGGATGCAGCTCATTGGGACTGCTAGGTTGGGAGACAGGAGGCCAACAGTAGGCGGTGCCAGAGCCAATGAGAGGCAGCGCCAAATTAATCCTAGTTTTGTCCCCATCCTCCCCCTCCCTGATGAGTTATACAAGGACAATGCTGAGACTAAGGAGGAGGAAGCTGATGGACGGTGTCACCCCCTGGACTGAGTGTAAGCAAGGAGGCAGGGAGGTAGGTGCTGGCTGAGGACAGAAGGTGTGTGGGGCAATGTGCCATTTCCCCCAATAAGGCCAGCCTCCATTCCCCTTCTTACAAAAAAACCCTCTCATTGTAAATGGAGCTAATCCCCAGAACCATCTTATGAGGTTCACTCTGCTTTGGGCAGAATTTGGTGGAAGTCTAGGAATGGATATGTGAAATATGTGAGGAAATGTTGCTAGTTATTACAGTGGTACCTTGGTTTACAATCAAGGTCTGGTTGTAAACCAAAACAGGTTGTAACCCAAAGCACACTTTCACCAATGGGGCCTCCAAAAAAAAGAGGGTTGTAATAAACAAACAAACAAACAAACGTTGTAATCCAAAAAAAGGGACACACACACCTGGTTTTGATGTGGTTGTAATCCAAAACGGTTGTAATCCAAAACGGTTGCAAACCAAGGTACCACTGTATAGAGATTCCATTTAAGATTCCTCAGATGTTTTGCTTGATTGGGACCCTGAAAATAGCCCCATGATTTCACCCCATGAGTGCAGCCCTAACTGCTACTGCTGCAGCTGCAAAACATTTCAACCTCTCCTTTCGACTAGTGTCAAGTCAGTTTTCCAACCTTCAGGGAGAAACATGCGTAGCATGTTTACTTGCAAAACAACAGCTGAGGGATTAGATTTCCCCTTAAGTGTAGCCATAATGGGCTCCCAAACCCTTTTTGCTTAGATGGCCCCATTCTAAGATTTGCATTTTTCCCGTGACCCCCAAATAGCAGCGAAGTCTAGAATATCATCCCAAAGTAAAGACGTAGTGCATAATGTCTCATTTAATGGATTTACCATTTTTATGCAATAGGCTCTATGATCTCTGGAGGCTCAATGTTTAATTCTGGGCAGGGGGTCTACCCTAGCTTCTGGATTTAGAAATCACACCCCCGTCCTTTGGGGAAAGATGTCCAACACGTGCTTTAAGCTTAAATTAAAATATCCTGCAGGTTGTTGTTGTTCAGTCGTTTAGTCGTGTCTGACTCTTCGTGACCCCATGGACCAGAGCATGCCAGGCACTTCTGTCTTACACTGCCTCCCATAGTTTGGTCAAACTCATGCTGGTAGCTTCGAGAACACTATCCAACCATCTCATCCTCTGCCGTCCCCTTCTCCTTGTGCCCTCCATCTTTCCCAACATCAGGGTCTTTTCCAGGGAGTCTTCTCTTCTCATGAGGTGGCCAAAGTATTGGAGCCTCCTGCATAGCTTTGATTAAAACAGACACAGACAAAGAGACAGATGTAGGAATGCATTGCAACAACTGTTAAGTGATGTTTTTACATGCTGCTCATCTGCTTGCTGATGATCAGCTGATGTTCTTAAGTGGCATACAATATATTGGCAGTTACTAGTAGCAGGGTGAGGTCTGATGAGTGTTCTTCATTCAAGGGATATGTGCAAGGGACACACAGTTGATTTATTAATTTCTGCCTCTATATAGCTACCCCATAACAAGAGTTCTCTGGGCTCCTCAGCAAGCAACAAACAAGCCAAGCACATCAAAGTATTATTTATTTATTGCAGTTATAGTCCAATTTTCTCTCCAAGTTGCACAAGTTGGCATACATGGTTCGTTCCCTCCTCATTTAATCCCCACAACAACCCTGTGAGATAGGTTAGGCTGAGAGGCAGTAACTGGCCCAAGGTCACCCAATGAGCTTTATGGCCAAGTGGGGATTCAAACCATGGTCTCCCAGGTCCTGGCCTGACACTCTAACTCAGCCTTTCTCAACCTGTGGGTCCCCAGATGTTGTTGAACTACAACTCACATCACCCCTAGCTAGCAAGGCCAGAGCTCAGGGATGATGGGAGTTGTAGTCCAACAACATCTGGGGACCCACAGGTTGAGAACTGCTGGTCTAACTGCTATCTGAATTCCTGGAGAGCTGCTGCCATTCAGTGTAGGTGGTGCTGCGCTAGATGGACCAGTGTTCTGACTCAGCAAAAGAAAGCTACTGTACTTAAGTTCCTAGGACTGCCCTCCCATCGCCCTTTAAGGTAGAGCACTCTCCTCTGCAATCTAGGACACACAACCACCCTAGATGGAGATGTGCCCAAAGACTTAAATGTTTCTGGGAGGGTGAGCATGTATACACAAAGACAGAGATTGGGGAGATGCCGAAGAGATTAAAAAATGCACACAGAGATAACAAACAACGGCAGGGGGTAATTCAGAGCTCTGTGCTGTCTTGGTTTAAGCCAAGTGACATCTTCCCGTGAGAAAGGCTTCGGATGAGCCTACAACAAAACTCAGAAATTGTGTCGTTGGATATGCTTCACTGGGAAAACTGGGAAAGGGGCCTGGGTGGTTCTCTCCACTGGTTGCTTTTCCCCCCCAGGCATTGGGAAGGATAAACATAGGTCTGCGATGGAACCAAGGACAGAGCAGGCTGATTCCCAGGACGACAGGTCAAAACTCCCAGAGTGGGATGAATATAGCAAGCAGCTTAGATTTTTTTGCTGATGAGTCCCCATGGAATATATTTTGGAAAGAGAAGATAGAGGACAGCAGGCAGCGGTAGGCAACTGCATTTTTCTTGATCATGTGCAGCTGAAATGGATTAAAAAGCTATGCAGTCCCTTTGTAACCAGGGAAGGTTATTTACCCACCTGCTCCTCCCTGATCAACACAATGAAGGGTTTCCCAACATGAATGTATGTGGCAAGTGAATTATCATGGCTCCCACTAAGAACCCTGGGAATTGTAGTCTGACAGTGTCCAACATTTGGTCACAGATATCTGTGGTCTCCATTCCAGAATCACAGTTCCCAGAGACCCTTGAGGAGAGGGAATGACCATTAAATCCATTTAAATGCAGATCTGTCTTAATCCCTGACCCGAGGGTGCTGGAATATATGGATCAATTCAGTGTGTTGCATGACCCCAAACTGTGTCCAAACATCTTGGGACATTGTGGTTCATGCAGAAGAAGGATGCCTCTGAAGACCAGTTGCCAGGAATCAAAGTGGGGAGAGTGTTCTTGCACTTGGATCCTGCTTACAGGCTTCACAAACACGTCTAGTTGGTCACTGTGAGGCCAGGATGATCAATGGCCTTTTGGCCTGATCCAGGAGGTCTCTTCTTGGCTCTAGAAGAGAATTAGACAAATTTAAGGCTGTCAATGACTACAAACAGACTATGTCCTGCCTCCGTGGCAAATGCTTCTGAATGCCAATTGCTGGAAACTTGTGGACTTGTGGCCAAGTCCTGCTTGTGGGTTTCCCACAGACATCTAGTTGGCCACTGTGAGAACAGGATGCTGGACTAGAAGGGCCATTGGCCTCATGCAGGAAGCTCTCCTTAAGTTCTTATGTCCTTCTGAACAGCTAAACAGCACAAAAAGGGAGAACAGTCACCTCACCTGGGAGGCAGGATAATACTGTGTGGTGCACAACCTACACTGCCCTCTTTCCTCTAAAACAGCAACTGCCCCTTGTGAGTGACTGTGTTGAGTCCTGTGGTTGAGTCCTGGGACACAGGTGGCACTGTGGTCTAAACCAATGAGCCTTGTGGGCTTGCCGATCGGAAGGTCAGCAGTTCAAATTCTCATGATGGGGTGATCTCTCATTGCTCTGTCCCAGCTTCTGCTAACCTAGCAGTCCAAAAGCATACCAGTGCAAGTAGATAAATAGGTACCTCTGTGGTGGGAAGGCAAGCAGCATTTATGTGCACTCTGGTACTTGTCATTGTCATCTGTTCTACCTTAAAGACAGCTTCTAGAGTGGATTTCCAGACTGGCTTTGAAATCAGATAAGACCTGAATCAACAGACAGAGTAGTACTTCCACACCCCATGAATGCCAGACATTTTAATACAAATTCCCTGAATGGGGAAGATCAGACCCCCAAGCTTACAGGATTGGGGGTGGGAGGGAGAGAAGCTGTAATGTTTGTGGGCGGCCACAAACGGTCCAAAACCAGAGGCTGCTAATTTGAAGCAGAGCGAGTCCAGACCACATTCCAGACTCCAGTCAAATGGTGTGTGTGTGTGTGTGTGTGTGTGTGTGTGTGTGTGTGCCATTGCTAGTTAGTAGATGGGGAAGCTTGAGTGGGCTGAAAGGATGGGTGATCCACTTTCCCATCCTGCATGGGTAATTAAACACAATTATATGTACTTTAGGGATTAACCGGTTCTGTATAAGAGGGAGGTCTCACACTTGATGTGCTGAGTGTTTCCAAGGCAGCTTGCTTCAAAGAGTTGATCAACTGCAGACACTACCATGGGGCCTTCCCCACCTACTTTCATCAGAGAAGAGCACCCTTCGTGCAGAGTGCAAGCACTTTGTATCTCTCTGCCTGTCTGTCTCATTTGGTTAGAACTTGCCTCTTCCAGCCCTTGCTTTCCTCACCTCATCCATTTGTCCACATGACTCCTTTACATGAAAAGGTTTGGGGCTTTCCAATTTAGACAAAAAGCGAGTAAGGGGCGACATGAAAGAAGTTTATAAATTAATGCATGATGGGGAGAAAGTGGATAGGGGAAAGCTTCAGTTCTCCACATTTCCACATCGCTTTGCAAAGTTTCTGTTTCTAAAGCTATCGATAAAATGCACCAGTGTTTCAGTGTAAATTTAATCGAATCTACACATTTTTGTGTGCATTTTTGCCCAGCAAAGAAATTGTTGCAAAGCAATTTTCGTGTGCACTTTTGGCTGCATTGCAAAATTCAGAGAAGTGTGAATTTTGAAAAATGGTTGCATTTTGGTTCATGTTTCAGGCAGTGCAAATTAGGTAGGCTCACCTTTATGCACAAACTGAATCAATATCTTCCCCCAGTCCTACCTCCAACATGCGGGTGGATACTTCCCTCTTTTAAGAAACATATTACCACCCAATACAGCTGCTCCAGGGCTCCATAGGAAATCTTAGATCTCTCAGCTGATGCAACCAAGTTTCTGGTTCCTGGAACATCACGAACCATGGCTCCCCTGGCTATGGAACCATGAAGCATTTCCTCAACAACACTTACCTCCTGCTGCAATTAACGAAGCTGCTCGTCAGCCTTATCCGTTAGCACTTTCCAAACAAAGCTCTCTGGTGGTTAATAAAGCCTAATGAGACCCAGGTTTCAAACTTTCCAGCTGTCTTTAACCTTGTTATGATGACAAGGCTGTGCCTTTACAGCCACAGAGAGGAGCTGTTAAAGGAAAGGTTCCTTCTGATTGATTGCTCCCGATGCTGCAATGCTGGTGGCCCATCAGGCAGAGCATCTGGGCTGAAGTTCAGGCCTGCACGGCTGCCAGCAACCACCACCTTCCGCAGCACAACCATCACTGCTGCAACCAGCTATGCAGGCAACCAGTGCCATCATTATGGCAGATGGAGAACAGCCTGGAACTGGTGCTGAGGTTGTGAAGGACTGTGTCTTGCCAAAGGCCACCTGGCAAGTTGGTTACTCAAGCTGGTTACTCGGGTGGGAACCTGAACTTGAGACTTCCTGGTTCATTGAGACAGTTGCCAGTTTATTTTTGCTCCTCCTTTCCTTGTACGTTTTTTGGAAATGTTAATAAACACTCTTAAAAAAAAATAGAGAGAAAATGGCCAAAGTCACCGTGGAATTGTAGGTGATTGAAAGGCAGGTCTCGTCTTCCTGAAGCTTGAGGTAGAAATTCTGCAAAACCTATGATCAGTGAGACCAGTGTCAGGTATGCAAAAGTGCAGCCGGACCACAAAACTGGTTAGAACCAGTTTAGGAGGAACCAAGCTACAGTGGGAAATGACTCCAAATAGGGGGTAAGGAGAGCTCTACATGTACGGCAAAGAACTTGGGTTGAATAAGTGTTTCCTACGTCTGTGGTGGGATGAGAGATGGTGAAGTGCTATTATTATTATTATTATTATTATTATTATTATTATTATTAAAATTTGTTAGTCACGTTTTCTGGCCCAGGGCAACCCAAAGTGACTTACAACCAAGGCAGGGTGTTAAAGTGTCAGAAAGTGCCCGAAGGTGGTTGGCTAATGAACAACCAAGATGAAGTACATTTCCTGTGTAGGTATGTACTCACACAGACTCTTTTGGACTCTGTCCTGTAATGCATTAGTGAAAAAACTCTAATTGGGAATTTGAAGTGAGCCTCTGTACTGAGTCCCCAAAGAGAATTTTCTTCCACAGGCTTGGAGTGGACTGATGACTTTTCAGATGCCTGAAGGGTCAAGATTTCTGGGTTTTGCAAGCCAGGAGATGGAGACCGGATGGATCGAGAATTTGTCAGTTATTGCAACAGCCTTTTGTGGAACCTCACATGGACGCACTAGATCAGCCCTCCCTAACCTTGTGCCTTCCAGAGGGACTACAACCCCCATCAGCCCTAGAAAGTGTGACCAGTAGTTGAGGGCAGGAGGCACCAGGTTGGGGAAAGCCGTGCTTGACCCAAGAGCAGAATCCCAGCTGAAGCAATGCTTGAGAGTAACCAAAGCCTAGCGATTTTTCTCAGTGTGTGTGTGATGCTGAAGGAGTTTTGCTGAGGGAGGCAGCCTGTCCCTTGGCTGCACCAGAGCCATTGTGGGCTAAGTCTAGTTGGCTGATGACTCTGTGAACAGTGAAGGGACACTTCTTGGGAGGCAACCCAAGGCTCTGCTGTCAAGGCAGCCAAAGAGTCTTGCCTGCCGGGTCAAGGATCTCACCCAAGTTTCATGCATCGTGCTGGGAGGGCCTTTGCTTAACGCAGCTCCGCATCATGAAGAACGTGCTTGGCTATCTTCACAGACCAGGTAGCCAGTTCTTTGAGGTGATTAGCCCAGAGGGTAGGGAAGCGAGGAAGGTTTATACAAAGCAGTACTTGGAACACCCAAACCAGGCTGCCAAGGAGTACCGTGTCCCCTTCCAAAGCAAGCACCTCTCCTTCCAAACACTTGCCTCTTCCTGCAGAGGACATTTGCTCCTGGACACATCAAGCAAACAAAGGATTAGGAATAAAACTGCCTGGGAAACAGCAATGCGTTTCCCAAAAGAAATTGGGGGAAGGCATTTTGCTTAATTTCTCCAGGGAGGAGGAGAGATTCGTCTTACAATTTTTATTGCATTTTTGAAATTATAGACAAATAAATAAATAAATTCAATACCCTTCTCATAATGACACAAATTCGGTTACAATAAGAATGCTAAGCCTAAGTAATGTTAGATAGAGCCTTTCTATAAAATGGGATGGACCAACAGATGGATCTAGAGCCCAAGGCAGCCCTCTTCTCCATGCATTTGTCCAGTCCTCTCTGAAAACCATCTTGGCTGGAGGCCCTCAAGTTCCATAGTTTAGCTCTGCAGCGTGCTTACTTTCTTTTCAATAGGCTCATCTCTTGTCCTCCTCTCCCGTCATGACTGCCAAGAGTGCTCTCAACTTCAGAGCCTAGAATGCTCAAGGTTAATCCAATTTACACAGGTGGAGGGTTGCACATGACAGCTTCACATCCCGGCCCTCTTCTTCTGCTTCATTTCCCTGGCTCTGCCATGAGAGCAAACAAGTCTCACATTCCCGGTGCTCATTTGAGGCTGATCTTGCCACCGTGTTTTACCAAGCCCTGGCACCAGGGAAGATTGGCAAAGCCTTGGATTCAAGATGTTGGGAAGAGGGGGATGTTGTTATTTCAGCTACAATAATGTATGAGATGCAAATTCTATCCTGTCTCAAAACCCCTTCTCCTTTAAAAGAGCAGCTCCTGGGGGACAGCCTGTCATTTAGATGGGAATCAGGCTTCTGCAACATTTCAGGCTGAAGGCATTTAAGACACCAGTCTGGTTTATGTAGCTCAGCTCTGCAAATCAGGAGGTGCGGCGAGGGCAAGAACAGAGACGAGATGAGTCTTTGCAGCAGCATCAAGAAGCATTATGCTGCTATCAGCTTATTCCTTTGTGATGTCACAATAACTGCTATTATCCCCCCCCCCACAATATGGTATTAGAAATTTTGAGTAAAGAACATTCTGATAGTAGAACCCCTTTACACTCCAGTCAGATGAACAGAAGGCAGGAGTGTGTCAGCTGCATGTATTGATGAGCATGTATGAAGAGTACCATAGTTGGATATAGAGCAGCCCTGTTGCTCTCTCTTTCCCTCCATCTGTCTTTCCACTACCTTTCAAGTTTTATAAACTCTCTAATCAGCTTTTAGGGAAAGGGGAGACCTTGAAACGTCTCTTTCCATGGTTTCCAATTGGGCATTTCACTTAATAAGAAGGCTGTGTCACTCTATTAAGTACGAGCATGATTAAAAACATATTTATAGAGGATTAATGACTTTTTAATGGCTACAAAATTGTTCCTCAGCAATTGGTCTTTCAGGGCTATGTACCTAATCAGTGATACAGGAACCCATTTAATCAGTCAGGAATTAAATGCATGTTTGTGAGAGTGTGCAGTGGCGCATTTGCGCTGCACGGAATGGCCCCAAGGGAGATGTCCTACAGGAAAGGGACTTCTACCTTGCTCACTGCCTTTGCATTCAGATCACTTTAGCTGAGCATGGGACTTCTTAGGGTCCCTTTGGATTGTAAGTTCCTCCAAGAAGGGACCTGTTTTCCTTTGTGAGGCACCTTACAACTCCCACTCTACTTTCAAGCTGAGCTGAGAGGCGAGAGTGTCTTTTTCTGGTAAAAGGAAGTACTTATTCATGCAGCACATGCTTAAACAATGGGACTCTCTTCCACAGGAGGTGTGCTGGTCCTGTGGGTTACCTGAGAGGCAAGGTCCAAGTCCGGTCCATGGTCTAAGGTGCGATGTGGAGGCAGTCCGTAGTAGCTGAAGCTGGGTGCTGGGCAGGGAGTCGGGTGAAGTCAGGAACAATCAAGCAAGCAGGGAGCCAGGACAGGTTAGGAGCTCTGGAAGAAAAGCAGGACAGGGTTCAGGCAGGAACTAGCAACCAACAATGTTGCTCCCGCAACTTGGGACTGGGGCTGGCTGGCTTTTATCTGCCCCGAGGCATAGGGCGGCCCCGATCCTCTGGTGACTTGCCTCTCCAGGCCTGGAGGCGAGCACTCCTCCTGTCAGAACTTAGTTCCCTCCGCCTCTCTGCCCTGAGCCTCTGTAGCTCAGGAGAGGCTGGAGGGTTACCGGACCCAGAGACAACGTCCGCTTCCTCTGACGGGGCTGAGAGTGGAGCACCTGCAGGCAATGGGTCCTCCATCATCTCAGGAGCCAGACTCAGCTGGTGCCCGCACCTGAGGACCCAGCACAGGTGAGGACCCTTCAGGCTCATGCCCCAGCCCTGGCTCAGCTGGTTCTGGAGGCGGGGACTCCTGTGCAGGCTGGGATCCCTCCGAGACCGAATCCCAGGCCATCACAGGAGGCAATGATGGCCACCAACCTTTAAAAGACGATTGCACAAATTCATGGAGCAGAGGGCTGTCGATGGCTACCAGCCATGCTGGCCATGTTCTGCCTCCACAGTCAGAGACAATGATACTTCTGAATGCCAGTTGCTGGAAACACCAGGAGGGGAGAGTGTTCTTGTGCTCAAATCCTGCTTGTGAGTTTCCCACAGACATCTGATTGGCCACTGTGAGAACAAGATGCTGAACTAGATGGGCCATTGGCCTAAACCAGCAGGGTCTTCTTATTTTCTTATGCCCTTCACTACTACAGAGACACATGGGGTGGTCCTGGTCTGAGATATATAGGACGCCCCTTTAGATGGATGACTATTGTTACAAATCAAAGCTACCCGGCAAATGTGTGCATCTTGCGCACTTTGTGAAAGTTTGACCTCAAAAGACGTTTCTGGGCCAAGGGCTCACTGACTCAGAAGAGATGTTTAATCCAGAAAGGGATCTTTTTACAGAAAGAAAGCCAGGGGTTATGAGACGGGGCTGAAACTGACCACTATTTGCAGATGATTTTGGCTTCCCCCTTCTGTCCACTCAGAATGCAGTCGAGCTGCCTTTGTGCCAATGAATTTGGGCTCCCTGTAGATAGATAAATAATGAGGCAAAGCTGAAGCATGCAGTTAAAATAAATGCTGGGAGAATGTTTGTTTCCCATCACAGAGCAAGTTGTTCAGCTACCCTGTTTGGTCCTAACAATTCCCTCCCCCTCGCTTTCCTTGCCAAATATGTGGGGAACCAGGGACCCTCCAAATCTTGTTGGGCTATAACTCCTGTAATCTATTATCATTTGCCATGCTGGCAGAAGCAGATGGAAACTGGAGTTCAAGAACATCTGGAGGGCCACAGATCCCTCACCCTGTTCTCCCTGTCATTATCTCTGATGGGCAAAATTTATATAAAGGGGTTAACCACCGATGGGTATTGCAAATTTAATTCACATTCCACAGTGTTTTGATTATTATAACATCTAATCAATGAATCTGGGCACACTGTGCTTTTGTGTGTGTTGATGCATTCTGCAACATGAAATTGATGCCATCATAATGCATTAGGTTCAGTCGTGGCCGACTCTGGGGTTGCGGTGCTCATCTCGCTTCATTGGCCAAGGCATACAGCTTCCGGGTCATGTGGCCAGCATGACTAAGCCGCTTCTGGCGAACCAGAGCAGAGCATGGAAACACTGTTTACCTTCCCACCGGAGTGGTACTTATTTATCTACTTGCCCTTTTGATGCACTTTCAAACTGCTAGGTTGGCAGGAGCAGGGACCAAGCAACAGGAGCTCACCCTGTCAAAGGGATTCAAACCGCCGACCTTCTGATCCTCAAGCCCTCGGCTCTGGGGTTTAACCCACAGTGGTAGATTTATCCTGGATTAGTTGCTCTGAGGGGCTTCCCCAATGTTGCTTCATTATTGCAGTCTGGAGGGGCAAGTCTTGCGCTACAATGCAAAAAAAGCAGGACAAAAAATAAACCAGAACTGGATAGGTTTCAGGAGGAAGTTATGGGACATGCACTGATTGGGAAGGAAGCAGTATGTCTGCCCCAAAATTTTTGCAGGCAGTATTCACATATAACCACCCTGATGCCATCATGATCAGAAATTACATGAAATCTTTGGAGGTAAGAGTGTGAGAACACATTGTTTTCCATTCTTCCCTGTATTCACCACATGCAGAACTGTTTCTGTTTCACTGCAGTTTGTCTTCCACCAAAGACTGTCCACTGCATTGAAATTGCATGTGCAATTGATTCACTGAATTATGAAACTTACTTTACGATTGTGTTAAAGCACACCAACCATTTCAGTGCAAAGGAAACACAAAGCAAATGGGAGGAAAATAATCAGTTAAGTTGACTGAAGGCAATAACAGTGAACACCAACTGGAATTTTATGTAATTGCATCAATTGCATCAATATTACAGTATTCCACACCATTCATTCCAGTTCAAAGGGAACAGAATGCAAAGTGGAGGAAGGAAACAATCAATTACATATCATTTGTAGCTTGAAAATAACACCAGCAAATACTGATCACACTTGCTGGGCTGATTTCCTCCCGGTATATGAGATGAATAAGCAAACACTGGCAATTTCCACTCTCATTTCAGTCCAGCAAATGCGGTTGGGCTGCTGCTGTATTTTCAGTTTGCAAATGATACATAATCAATGACTCCACCCCATTTGCTTTGCATATTCTATACATTGAAACAAATGCTCTTTACATTGAAATAAATTGTGTGGGGAAAAGGTAACAATGATGTAATTAACTGGTGTAATTAATTACATGTAAATCCACCACAGCAGACAGCAAGTCAAATAGCAAAGTTTTTGTTGGACGCTGAACTGTAGTGGTATGGAAACAGCGCCGCATGCAGCAAACAATGGAAAACAATAACTTCTCACATCCCTAATAATAAGCATCAGAACTTACTAGCCAACCATGGAATTTCACAGTTGATAACAACCTCACTAACTTCTTAGAAGCCCAGTATTTGAAGACTGTCTTTGCTGAATACCACAAAACGAGGAGGGGAAAAATACTATCCCCGGCATCGGTGGAAAGCAAAGTTAATTAACTCTGACAAAGATACGCCACCGGGCACCAAGAAAGAGAACCGCAAAGTGAGCGTGATGTGTCCAAAAGCTATTGACGATCACAATAAAGGCACATCTTTATGTGATTGCTAAATGGAGCCTGATTGAAACCATCTTAGCTCTGTAATCAAAGCAGTTCTTTTTATCACTCTCCAAAGAATGGCTGCACCAAGATTCATTTTGACACATTTGCTCCAGCACTGAAGGCGCAAAACTAAGAGAGGGAGGGAACCCTAGAAAAACACAACCTTTCATTTGTATGAAAATGAAAAATAACTCCATATATTATGCATTCTCATTCTGATTCATCCATCTGATATTTTGCTTGGACTCCAAGGCTAACGTTCATGCTCCCCTCCTAACACATTTTTGGGCAGCTTCCACCATTGTTCTTGGGAATGATTATTTTATTCTTGACATACATTTAGATATACAACCAGGTCTTCTGCAGGGAAAGCAATGCAGTCCAGTCAATCATTAAGGAAAAGTCTGGGAGTTTTGCCTCCTTGAAAGAATCGAGCATTCTTTTATGGCTCAGTTTTAAGGCCCAAAGCAGACATATGTTGGGGAGTCTCTGCATTTGCTGCCAACATGTCTTCTTGGCTCTAATTTCTATAGCAAAGGGTGGAAATCGATGGAAGAAGGACCAGCCACCGAGTATAACTGGTAGAGCGTCTATGCAGCATTCTACATGGAGCACTCTATGGTCAGGCAACACAGCTGATGTCAGAGTGTCAGGCAAGGAATGTGCCAGTGATTGGGAAATGGCAAACAGGCTATAAGTCAGTGGGAAGGCAACAGTTTGGCTAGAAATTTTGGTGGTGGGCAGAGGTGATGGGAAAGGAAATCTTGCTGCAGCAAAAGCACAAAAAATGTGGTGGCAGCAAAAATTACCATGCCCCGCATACAAGCTGCTCAACACTGAACATGGCCCTTGACCCAGAAGAGGATGCTCATTAGTAAGATGAGGGACCTCAGCAAAGCAGGGTCAGCAGCACCATGTCAGGCAAGCTAGATCCAAACATTGTGGTTTGAGGAATTGTATGTCCAAATGGACCATGTTTTCTCCAGTCCTGAGATGAACATGGCTGGCTGCTGGCCATGATGGTCAATTGAGGAAGCAGTGCTTCTGAATACCAGGAGAGACCATTCCTGTGCTAGAATCCTGCTTGCCTGCTTCCCACTGGGGCATCTGGTTGGCCAATGTGAGAATAGAAGACTGGACTAGATGGGTCATTGGCCTGATCCAACAGGCACTTGTGTTCTTAGCAATATGTGGAGGATTTCAACTTACGACAAAGCCATGGGGAGCCATTGTTTTGGGCAGCAAATGCCCAAAGTGACCTCATTTGTGAAAGACTGGATCTAATTAATTGAGTCATTTGTTTTGATAGCAGGTTCTAGAGAACAATGAATGCTGTAAAGGAGGGGAGGGAAATAATATGTTAAACAGAAGATTCTCAAAACTATTTGTAGAGTACATATTCTGCTTTTAAAAAAATGTAATCTGAATCCTGAAATGCTGTTTATGAGGGGAGGGGGGATAATTTATCTTTATGTTTATACCTTAATTAATATTACTTTTGTAGTACAGTTTGGTACAGATTTTTTTTTTTTACGTGTTAAGAACCATTTTATATCAGTGCATTTTTTAAAAAGAGAAAAGAGTGCCAGTCTTGGTTAAAGGAGCTATCATTTTGACTGTTTCTCTGTGAAAATGCTTAAGCAAGGAATGTAGCAAAATCATTTATTTGGTTCACCTAATAAGTTGCAGAAGGCAGAGATAGGCTGAATTTGGGTTACCCACCCACCTAAACAAAAGTAGTTGGTTTAGCACAGCTTCCCCACATCTTTCAGAGTAACTCCCATCTTCTTTGACCATTGGCCATGCTGGCTGGAGCTTATGGGAACAGTAATTCAAAATATCTACAGGGCACCAGGTTGGGGAAGGATGATTTAGCACAACCACTCTGCATCCACAGCCCATCTAGTCCAGCATCCTGTTCTCACAGTGGCCAAGCAAATGCCTATTGCGAGAAATCCACAAATAGGAGCTGAGCACAAGGGCAAGTCTCCCCTCTTGTGGTTTCCAGCAGCTGGTATTCAGAAGCATTGCTGCTTCCAGTGCTTTTCTTTTCTAAAAAAAATGTTTAGGGATACTCTCATTTTGACTCAAGAAAATTGCCATTTTATAGTTCAAATTGGGAAAAATAAATACAGTAAATGGACAAAAGTACAAAGATTCACACCATGTTTTAGAAGACATCTGAAGGCAGCCCTGTTGTGGGGAAGCTTTTAATGTTTAACAGACCACTGTATTGTAATACTTTGTTGGAAACCGCCCAGAGTGGCTGGGGAAACCCAGCCAGATGGGTGGGGTATAAATAATAAATTATTGTTATTGTTATTTATTTAGGGGTATGCGTCCCCCTGCATCCCCCCAGAAAAAGCACTGGCTGCCTCCAACTGTAGAGGCAGAACATTGTTGTCATGGCTAGTAGCCCTGGATAGCCCTCTCATCCATGAATTTGTCTAATCGCCTTTTAAAGCCATCCAAGTTGGTGGTCCAAGGGACGCGGGTGGTGCTGTGGGTTAAACCACAGAGCCTAGGACTTGCTGATCAGAAGGTTGGCGGTTCGAATCCCTGCGACGGGGTGAGCTCCTGTTGCTCAGTCCCTGCTCCTGCCAACTTAGCACTTCGAAAGCACGTCAAAATGCAAACAGATAAATAGGTACTGCTCTGGCGGGAAGGTAAATGGTGTTTCCGTGCACTGCTCTGATTCGCCAGAAGCGGCTTAGTCATGCTGGCCACATGACCTGGAAGCTGTACGCTGGCTCCCTTGGCCGATAAAGCGAGATGAGCGCTGCAATCCCAGAGTCGGTCATGACTGGGCCTAATGGTCAGGGGTCCCTTTACCTTTACCTTTAAGTTGCTGGTCATCATGGCCCCTGCAGGAGCAAGTTTCATAGCTTGCTGCCTAAAGAAGGACTATCTTTTATCAGTCCTGAATCTTCCAGCTTTCAGATTCATTGGATGTCTATGAGTTCTAGTGTTATGAGAGAGGGGGGAAAATACAGTTCCCAGCATGCTTAACAAGACACAGTTCCCAGGATTCTATGGAAGAAGGTGTATGCTTTAAATGTAGGGTGGGTACACAACACGAGGTTCAGAAAAGGACAACCAAAATGATCAAGGGGATGGAGTGACTGCCCTGGAAGGAAAGGTTGCAGCACCTGGGACTTTTCAGTTTGGAGAAACGCCAAGTGAGAAGCAACATGATAGAAGTTTATAAAATGATGCAAGGCCTGGAGAGAGAAAAGTTCTGTGATGGGGAGATTGTTGTTCCCAGGATGCTTTGGGAGAAGTCATGTGCTTTCAACATACTGATGTAGCTTCATTGATGCCTTTTTCTGGTCCTAGTTTTATCCAGGTCTAGTTGTCTTTTTCCAGGTCTAGTTGCGTTTTCCAGACCACAGAAGATTAGGTGCCCTTGAGCTGGTATGACAGCAAGCACTTAGCTCCCGAAGCTCAGAAGAACACCTGAAATTTCCCCAGCACAAATTAAATTACCAGACTTCATGGCTCATCCCAGCCACACCACAAGCCACACATCAATCTGGAGCATGAAGTATTTCCCCTTTAGGATGGAAAGACGGAATAGTCAGGTGCAATAAAATGGATTTTTTAATAATCCCTTTATGCAATGGGATTATATGAGGAACATAAGATCAGAGAGATGTAGATATACTCTCTTTCTCCTAGACTTTGAGATCCTGCTGGGACATCCTTAATAGGGATCACATTTAAGTTTCTGGAAGGAAAAAACACACCCCACAACAAGAGTTGAAATGATTCCCCTGCCACGATGACAACCCACCACAATTGGCTCTGCCTCTTTTAACTATGATGCTTGTCCTTCTCCATGGTTAGGAGAGGCAGGCTGGTTGCCATGGAGACACAAGGATACAGGACAGTTTACCGTGGCAGCTGAGAAGCCATTCGTGTGACTCCATCAGAGTTCTCATGGCTCAGCTGGCACCCTTCCCTGGCTGGAATCTGAGCAGCGCTGGGCAGCGCTCCTGCAACAGACCACAAGCCCATTAAGGCCAGGAAACAAGCATGTTTTACTCCGGCAGAAGATTTCCACATTCCATCTCCAGACCGTCCCGCAGGCTTTCCCTCCTCAATTGTTCTCTAATCTCATGCTCTGCGGGATTGCACACTTTCTCATCCGGCCTTTGCTGAGTCTGCTGAGAAACAGAGGCCTCTTCTTCCATTGCACCAGATGATATTTGTCTCCTCCATCTTCTCTGCTAGCATCTTCCATTCTCCCAGGCTTTAGCATCTAAGGCAGGGTGGAGGGGAATGCATGGGCTTGCAAATGTTGCCGGACTACAGCTCCCATCATCCCTTGCCACGCACCAGCTGGGGTTGATGGGAATCGGAGTCCAGCAATGTCTGCAGGGCCACATCATCAGCGACAACATCAATAAGAACACACTCACAAGCCTATATCAATTACCACTACCTTTAAAAACAATATTTTAAGATGATGATGATGATTGTGTCAGTTGTGACAGGTCAGTGGCCAAATTGTCTTATTTTCATGTTCCATCTCTTTCGCTCTACCTTTTAGTTATGTATTTATTGCATCTCTAGCCCAGCCCATTTCTTTTTCTTCAAGGAGCTCATTGTGCCATACATGCTTTTCCTGTTCCTCATTTTACCCCAAAACACCCCCGTGAGGTATCTTAGGCTAAGAGTGCCTGGCTCAAGGTCACCCAGCGAGTGGGGATTTGAGCCCTGGTCTCTTCCTGCCCAGGGTGGCCCTGCACTCTGCCTGCTCCAGAACCGCTGCACCACGAGGGGCTAGGCCTCAATGGCAGAAGCCTCTCCTGCTCTTCGTCTGCTCTCCAGCAGCTGCTACAAGCAGCCTGGCACCAGCACCCATGGAGAGGCAATGGGATGCTCCCTCGCTGCTGCCACTGCCACCACCACTCAGGACAAGCAGCGGCTTATCTTCCTCCCCAAGTTCAGTGGCAGCAGCGAAAGTAGGGGCATTCCAGGATCAAATCAGAATCTGGGTTGGCTTTTGTAATTCCGGGGTTGTCCCTGGAAAACCGGGACACTTGGAGGCTATGCACTTCCCAAGTGATTTCTGAGGGGTTTGGGGAAGAGCTGAAAGGGGATGATTTTCAGTGCTGGGAAAAACAGCATTTTCGCTTGCCTGTAAAAAATAAATAAAACAAGTGCGTTCCGTAACTGACCTCCTTCTTAAGAATATATTAAAAACCTCAATGTTGGTCCTAGACTCAAGCTGTTAGGGCAAAGTACTTCCCTCAGGGCTCCATGTTGGGATCACAATTCCTGGCAGGGAAACTTTATGTGCCTTAGAAGGATTTCATTAAAAGAAAAAGAAAATACTTTTTTTGTTTAAACTGCCTGCCCTGTTCCTCTTGTCACACCCACAAGTTCTGATGCCTGTAAAAGGCAATTGTGCTCAATCTTGACAACGTTGCTTGGCAAAATGTGACCATGTCAGCATGTTTATTTGAAAAAGGAAGTGACTGACACAGATGGAGAAGAGGAGGGAGGAGGCAATAATTATTCAAATATATTGTTCAAGGGGGAATCTTGACCACCAACCTAGATAGCTTTTACAGAGGAGTAGAAAAAATCATGAAGGATTAGGCCATCTATGGCTATATTCTACTTCCTCCGTCAGGGGCATGATGCCTTAGAATGGCATTTGCTGGGAATCACAGGTGAGGAGAGTGGTCCTGCACCCAGACCCTACTTTTGTGTCATTGTGATGTTGTGGTTCAAACCAGTGGTGGTGCAGTGGTTGGAGTGCCAGACTAGGATGTGGGAGGCCAGGGTACAAATTCCCCCTCAGCCATGAAGCTCACTGGATGACCTTGGGCCAGTCACTGCCTCTCAACTTAACCTACTTCACAGGGTTGTTGGGTGGATTAAAATGGGGAGTGGGGAGAACCATGTACACTACCTTGAGCTCCTTGGAGAAAAAAGTGGGATATAAAATGCAATGAAATAACAAAAGCAAAGAAGATTGGACTTCCGTTAGGTATCTGATTGGCCACTGAATGAGAACAGGATGCTGGACTCGATGGGCCATTGGCCTGATTCTGCCCAGGCGTTTCTTATGCTCTCATGGTGTTAGAATCCATTCTTTCTATATTCTCCCAAACTTTGTGACCATAAAATGGGAAGGAGCTTTGGCCACTGGGGAATGCGGTCCTCAGGCAACAACAACAACTAGCAACACACTGAGCCATGTGGAGGAAACCATTTCATGCAACAGAGGTAAGTAACTTTAAAAGAAAGTCCCCAGAGATCCTTAATGTTCAAGTTGCACCCCGACCAAAATAGTACTACCTCTTCTCCAGTGAGTCACACGCACCACTTCTTACACCACAAGTTTATTCTCGACTCACTGTTTCAGATGGAATTACCACATCCTGGGCCACCTATGATGATTTCTTCTGTGACAGTGGAGTGTTCCCTCTGCTGACCAGCCACACCCATAAGAAGATCCCTGCCACATCAGGTCAGTGGCTCATCTACTCCGACATCCTGTTCTTACAGCGGCCACCCAGATGTCTATGGGGAGCCCACAAGCAGGGCATGACCATAAGATAAGCTCTCCAAACTTGCTGCTCCCAGAAACTGATAATCAGAGGCCTACCGCATTAGAATGTAGCCATATTTGCTTGAAACTGGATGAGAACATAAAAGAAGAGCCTTGTGGATCAGGCCAATGACTCACACAGTCTGGCATACTGTCCTCATAGTGGCCAGTCAGATGTCTGTGGGAAACTTGAATGTAAGACTCAAGCACAAGGGCACTTTTCCCTCCTGTGGCTTCCAGCAACTGGTATTCAGAAACATTACTGCCTCTAACTGCGGAGGCCGAGCTAGCAGCTGTCCAATGTCCTCTCCTCCACAAATAAGATTTAAGATTTATAAGTCAGAAGGGAGTTGGTAGGCAAGATCTTGGCCACTGTTTGCGTGTTCAGACCTTAAACCTCCCCCTGAAATAAATTCAGACAAGACTCAAATTTTGGTTTGGTTTTGGTTGGCAGAATTTAGGCCACAACTTTATTGATTACAGCAAGTGAGTGGTTGCATAGGCTCTGGTTTGACTAGCTCCCTGCACCATTGCAGGTAGTGCTGACCCAGGGCACCAGCATAGGTCAGCCTAGGGTGAACACCCGGATAGGCAGAAACCTGGGAACAGGCTATGTGCACCACCCAGATGTCCCCCTGGACTCAAGCACAGGCACAACCCCCTCACAGGGTTGACCAAACCATTGACTCCCTGGATTCCTTTAACGGAATACCCTTCATATAGGGATGGAGAGAGCATTCTCCCATCCCTATCACCTGAACGCCTATCTGCAACCTTCTAAGTTGTGACGATTTGCTACGTGGCAAGTGAAACCCAAATGGCACCAGCCAATCCGCCAAGTGGGGAAAATTCCTGCCATGCCCCTGTCGCAACGACAGACGACACACGGCAGCATAGCAAGGTCAAGCGCACAAGCCCTAAAATTAGGGAGAGGTGGGCGGGCGTTCCGATGCACACACCAAAAGAGGAAGCTCTGGGTCATGTACATAGGTATAAATAGGTCCCTTGATCCATTTAGCCTGCGTCCCATTGGCCTGATTGAACCCTGCATCAAGGGATCTACCAATTGGGCGTTGTGGCTATCCAATCATACCCACCCCCAACACAGGGTGTGGTAGCCAGGTCTCACCGCAACACATGCCCTCTTTAAGGGAGGACCCAAACTTGGGTCTCCAGTGTTTTTGGACTACAATTCATGTCATTCTTGACCACTGGTCCTGCTAGTTAGGGATGATGGAAGTTGTAGTCCAAAAACAGCTGAAGACCCAAGTTTGGGAAACACAGATCTAGGCCCTGCAGCAGTTTTATATTAATCCTGACCTGGTGACTCTCCCTTCTCACTATCAAGCTGTTTACCTGCAACCTCTCTAGTAAGACAAAATATTTTCAAGTGTGTGCAGATACTCTACAGTTCCATATCACTTTTAACCACTTCCAAAATCTCCCTTGGGAGCTCAAATGGAAATGCTATGATTTATTTCAGTTCATTAGCATTCATCATCAGGGTCAGCCACCCCTGAGACAAGCGCACTGACAACCTTCAAGCGCAGATAGCGGTGGACTCCAACTCCCACCAACCCTGTGCAGCAGAGCCAATGGTCAGGGAGGATGGGAGTTGTAGTTTAACAACAGCTGGAAGGCACCACGTTGGCTACCTTTGATAGCCACAAAAGGGAGGTTTGTGTGCCAAAAGTCATTTCTGTTCCTCAGACCACTCACTGGACAGCTGAGTGGCTCCTGAGAACAGTGGAATTGCCTGCCTCTAATTTAATTCAAGGATCTAAGCAGGAAGAAATATATATCCAGGCAGCCAGCTACTTTTGTAGATATCAGGAAGGAACAAAGAGAGGCTTGTTCCTCTTAATCGGTTCATCAATCAACTCCAGATATGATTTCTGCTTAATTCAGAGATGTACTCTAGCCACGACAAACTACGGAAACAGTGCCACATCGTAACTGAAGGCGACAAATCCCAAGGGTGTGTTTGTGTATATAAAATGCAATTCTGTTTTTTGGTATGTTCTGATTTTTGATACCGTGGCTGCGTGTTCCTACCTGCTTTTAAACTCGAAGCCTGTTCAAGAGAAGGAGACCATTGACTTTACACAATAGATGCGCTTGGCTGAACTGATAACAACTTCACGCATACCTGGAACAAATTGGAGCCAAGGGCATGGAAGGAAACATGAGTCCTGGCACCTATATAATGCCTATCGTGTTTTGTCATTGCTTTCTGTGGAGACAGAGTGACATCCACTTTGATCCTTTCCAAAAAGACATGCGCAATCACCAGGGCTATAATTCATTATTGCACAATTTGTTCTTGGTACAAGAGATGCCCAAATGGCGACGGCAGACTGGACAGCTGAGCCAATTGCCCTGTTACGATGATGTTGATGTTAGTGCAAAATCAAAGTTCATAGGGCAGGAGAGTGTTAGTGTGCCGGCTTGTGGCTATTTTGGTTACCATGATCCTGTGCAATTTTGCAGTGCGGTTTTCCCCTGAAAAAAACGTGTGTGTCCCCCCAAGGGCTGCAGTCTTGTGCAGTGCCCCAAAACAGTGCCAAAAAGTGGGGGGGGGGGGTTTGGAGGGGGGGAGCCACAATGCAAAATTGCAAGAGATCACAGCAACCAAAATGGCTTCCATGCTCATGCGATAAAATGCAGGAAGATGGCGTCTGGGAATATGGCGTCTCAGATTTTGGCTTCAAAGTGTTGGAGGGTATGAGATGCCCATGGCCAAATATGGCTCCACAAGCCTCTCTATTTAGCCCTTTGGAGCCTCTGCAGCCCACAACCCTCTCCAGCCCTGCTCTGCTCCCTCCTTGAGTATTTTTTCCTTGGCTGGAATGGGTCCTTGAACTCCAATGATGCTTGCTGCTTGCCTAGATTAAGGTTATCAGATTTTTTCCCCAATGAATCTGGGGACACTTTTCAATTTCCTACTAAATGAATGGATTTTGTCAAGGGACTGATTTGTAAATCCGGGGACTGTCCCCGTGAAACGGGAACGTCTGGTAACCTTAGCCTACATGGAGGACAGGTAGCAATGTGTGTAGAAACCAGCCTGCTATGCAATTTACATTTATTACTCCACACAATTTTTGTCTCAGGTCCTGCCCACTGATATGTGGCTCCTAGAGGGGAATGCAGCTCTCAGACTCACAATAGTTCCCCATCCCTGAGAAAGGCCTTTGGTCAAATCCAGAGGATCTCTTCCTATGTTTCAACACTTGGCATCTCCTAGAATAAGGTCACTAGTGATGATGTTGTCCCTCCCAAAGAATACTCTGTGTATGTTGGGAGAGACCTCATCCCTTGTTTGTGTTTCTATGGTTCTGCATTGCATTCTGGTCTGGCTCCCATCCTCAATTCCCCCATAAACTTGAGAACACGACAAAGTTAATTATCAACGTGAAAAATGGGATGAAAAATAAATAAATACAGTTGATTTGGCAAGGAGGCGGGGAAGGAGAAAGAAGGAAATCTCGGATTCGATGACTAATCCTGGGAGGGCACATTAAATTAGTATTAGCTGATCAGCCACAGAGGAGCAGAGGAAAATTTCTGCTGGACTCTTCCCTTCATGTCCACTCCCTGGCTTCCTTTTCCATCCCTCGGTCCTTCCAGTCCTGAAAAACATACACACTGTTGCCACGGCAACTGAGACGAGATACATGTATATGAGAAAATGAGACAATCTCTTTCCTCGGTAATCACTTGGATGGTGGAAAATGTAAACCTCGGTGTTGCTCGTAAAGAAATATCCACCGCTGATGGAAGACAACAGGCACAGGATTTTCCCACCATTTCACCGAATGCCATATGGCTTTGCACACCTCATTGGGGATTACTTCTCCCTCCCTCCCGCCCCACCATGAAAAATAAAAATGAGCATCCACAACATCGTGGTGCTCAATTTCAGCATCCTCTAGGTGGCTGCTCTTGGAGCGCAGGCTCAGAAAGCCACTTTCCAGCACTGCGGTGATTAAAATTAAAGGTGGGCGAATTTCTCGATTTTGGTTTTCCACTGTCTTATCTCCAGTTGGGATTCTTATTTGTTAGAGGGAGTCCGGAGTGGCAAATATCAAAATGTTACGATGATGTAATTTAAGATAAAACGGAAGCGTGTTGGAAACATCTAATGGCTATTTGAAAGGAATCTTAAAGATGTTAAAATGTTTGGAGCCTCCAAAAATATAAAATATATTAGCAAACACTCATTTTTATTTTTTTTGGAATGTCTACTTTGCCACTTACACTTTGCACACAAAGCTGCCGCTGTTGTTGGTTGGGAGCAGTAAGTCACCAAATAGCAATTTCCTAGGTATTGCAGGTATTGCACATCACTTGGCCAGAGCTCTGCATTACAAAATTTGGATATTCACATACAGTATACAGTGGTACCTCGGGTTACAGGCACTTCAGGTTACAGACGCTTCAGGTTACAGACTCCGCTAATCCAGAAATAGTACCTTGGGTTAAGAACTTTGCTTCAGGATGAAAACAGAAATCATGCGGCGGCAGCGTGACAGCAGCAGGAGGCCCCATTAGCTAAAATGGTACCTCAAGTTAAGAACAGTTTCAGGTTAAGAACGGACCTCCAGAATGAATTAAGTTCTTAACCCAAGGTACTACTGTAGTCGCATCTCTTCTCGAAAAGGCCTGACAAAGACTTTCTCCATCAGAGACCCTAGACAGCTGCTGCCAGCAAAGTACCAATGGTCTGAGCCTTTATTCATTCATTTATTTATTGCGTTTGTATACCAACCTAGCAGTTTGAAAGCATGTCAAAGTGCAAGTAGATAAATAGGTACTGCTCTGGCAGGAAGGTAAACGACGTTTCCGTGCGCTGCTCTGGTTCACATGACCCAGAAGCTGTACGCCGGCTCCCTCGGCCAGTAAAGCAAGATGAGCGCCGCAATCCCAGAGTCGGCCATGACTGGACCTAATGGTCAGGGGTCCCTTTACCTTTATTCCACCTGTTACTCCGCGGAACTCAAGGTTGTGTTCATTGTCCTCCCCCCCTCAGTTAATCCCTCCTGCAAGGTAGCTTAGGTTGAGAGAAGAGAGTGACACCCAGATAGCTTCACAGCTGAGTGCGGATTCGAACCCTGGTTTCCCAGGTCCTAGTCTGATCCTCTAACCACTACACCACACTAGCTCTTTACAGTGGTACCTCGAGTTACAGACGCTTCAGGTTACAGACTCCGCTAACCCAGAAATAGTACCTCTTCAGGATGAGAACAGAAATCGCGCAGCAGCAGCGGCACAGCAGCAGTGGGAGGCCCCATTAGCTAAAGTGGTACCTCAGGTTAAGAACAGTTTCAGGTTAAGAACAGACCTCCAGAACATTTTAAGTTCTTAACCCGAGGTACCACTGTATATTATGTTTATCAGTTCATATGGAGAGGGTGGGGAAAAGAACAGAAAACACCCTGCTCTGGATGGCTGGGGCTCAGCTTTCTTGATGGTTTGCTTTCTAAATAATTTATTTTCCAGTTGGAAAGAAATCGAGAGAGAGAGAGAAATAAAGTTGTTTTAAAAGCCAATTTTCTTTGCTTTGGAATTAATTTTACCCTCTCTCGAAACCCCCTCCACAATTATAGCTTCAGGTGCATTGCAGCCCGATTCAGAAAATAAAGCCGTGCACTGTACTATAAGCCTCCGCTGGGGTTATTTACGAGACACAAGAGCCCCCCTTGGAAGCTGAGAAAGAAATGGGTGGGGGCTGGGGAGGGGGGCATTCCTTCCTTGAGTGCAGAGCAATAACAGCTCCTAAAGAAGGAAGCCCTTTCCCTTTTTCTGTCTGTTTGCTTCCTTCAGCCTGCATGTGTTTCCAATCTGCAGCTAAACATACAAGCGCAGAATGCAGACCCCTCCCACACAGGTCTTACGTGTTTATGTGTGTGTGAGCACACAAATGCAAACACATGCACACAAGCACGGCACCACCACTCTTTCCATTCTTTTATTTATTTTCCCAACAGATAGGTGAGGCCATGTTGTCGAAGGCCCAATTAAGAAGTGCCTCTGCAATTTCAGCAATGGGAAAGCTACTCCCTAATTCTCCCACGTATGTTATCACGTTCTGTGTGCACACTATAGAATCAACCTTCCACACTTCGGTTGCAGGAAGTTTGTGGACGGAGATAATTCATTTACATTTGGGGGATCCTGAGAACAGTCCAGGAGGACCACGCTGGGTGTTCCACGTTGGGGTGGGTGGTGGTTTCGTTCCCATGATCTCAAGCAATGTGAGCAGAGGGTGGGAGATTAAGGATCATTTGAGAGTGTGCATGGGGGCAGGATTCAATTACATTTACATTTGAATGGGAAACATTATTATTATTAATTTTTTATTTTCATTTTTTATTGATTTAAGAACATACAACAACAACACACAATAAAGGAAGGAAAAGAAAGAAAGAAAGAAAGACAATTGAATCAAAACCAAAGTTAAACACACAGACAAAACAAATTTGGGTCATCCCATTCACAATCCCTGAAAAGAATGATTCTTGGCAGTGGCGTAGCATGGGGGTGCAGGGGGGGGCCAGCTGCACCGGGCGCAACATCTGGGGGGGGGCGCGCTCGCATTCTCAGCTCTCTGCCCCTACCTGGCTCACTCACTCTCTCTCACTGCAGTGCTGGCTATGCGAATCCAATCCGAGCCGTCGGGTCGCTGCCCACTGTGGAGGGGGGGGGGTGCCAGGCGTGCGGTGCGGAGAAAGAGCGATGGACTATCTGGGGGAGGGACAGTGCAGTGGCTGCCCAGCGCAGCGCTGAGCGTGGGAGAGAACCACACCAGACCAGACCAGGCAGCAGCAAGAAGAAGCTGGCAGCGGCGGCAGGTTAGGGGTTAGGGGGCACAAATTACTTGCCTTGCCCCGGGTTAGGGGGCGCAAATTACCTGCCTTGCCCCAGGTGCTGACAACCCACACTACGCCACTGATTCTTGGTAGTAACATTTCCCCCTTAAATTTTAATAATTGTATTTCATATAATATCACAAATGTTTGTGAGATGTGGACATAAACAAAGCCTCTTTGATAGCAGATGTTCCACATTTAAAAAAAGAAACGCAGAGCTGTTATTATTTATTTAATTATTATTGTTGTTGTTTATTATTTACTCACCCGTCAGGGCAGGTTGCATAACGCAAGATTAAAAACAATCTAAAACAACTTACAGGCATGTATAGAGTACCTTCTGGCCCTGTGCAGCCTTCTATGTGGGGTTCCTCTGGGTTCAGTTTCCCCCCCCTATGCTGTTTAGTACCTCCATGAAACCACTGTTTCTTTGCAAAGGAGGAGGGTGGGGGAAGAGAACTGGAACAGGTGGGGACCACACAACTCCCAGCCAAGAAGCAGAAAACCAATGAGAAGCAAGTCAGACTTTGTTGACAATCTAGCATCTAAAATAAAACAACACAAGACAACTTCTGAGACAAGTGGTTGAGAAATGGCAAATTCCATAGACGTGTGGCTGGCTGCCTGGTCCCTCTGAGTGGGCTCCCCATTCACTGGTGATGTGCTGGAATGCACAAACAAAGGAGACTTCCGTCTTCCTGCCAGTACATGTGTGCTGGGCAAGAGGATGTGCTGGGAAGACCTCAGCTCTCTGGGACATTGTCTGCTTGACCTTTCAGCAGTTCCAAGTCCTTCTCGCTCAGCTAGAGTGTCTGAGATTTCTGCGGCCTCATTGGCAGATCACAGAGCTGTCAACACCAGCTGGGGAACAGAAAGCTGTCATGAGAGAGAGAGAGAGAGAGAGAGAGAGAGAGAGAGAGAGAGAGAGAGAGAGTCATTTTCTAGACTGATGCATTTTGATTATTGACTCTCTCTTAGGAATCAGAGGAATCCCCCTCCCTCCCTCTGCCCCCATCTCTCTCTCTCTCTCTCTCTCTCTCTCACACACACACACACACACACACAACCTTTATTTGTTTATTTTGCAAAATTCATATACCACTTGATTGCAAGAAAAAGTCAAAGCGGTTTACAAAACAGTTAGAACAATACAATTATCAATAAGGAAGAATTAATGACAATAGTTTAATTTGGAAAAGTTACAATAACAGATTAAAACTTGCACTAGGTTTCCAAGCCCCTGGGTAGGCTTGACTAAACAATACACTGGTACCTCGGGTTACATACACTTCAGGTTACAGACTCTGCTAACCCAGAAATAGTACCTCAGGTTAAGAACTTTGCTTCAGGATGAGAAGAGAAATCGTGCTCCGTCGGCACGGCAGCAGCGGGAGGCTCCATTAGCTAAAGTGGTGCTTCAGGTTAAGAACAGTTTCAGGTTAAGAACGGACCTCCCGAATGAATTAAGTACTTAACCTGAGGTACCACTGTAATGTTTTTAGCAAGTGATAAAAAGGTAACTGCCTTATATCAAGAGGCAGGGAGTTCCAAAATGTAGGTGCTGCCACACTAAAAGATAAAGTTCTTACAGAACAGGAATTATGTGGACAATTCTATTGATCAAAGCAGTTGAGTGGGCACATATGGGGCAGGGCGATCCTTTATATATTATATATGTTTTATATATACTTTATGTACTACATATACTTTTGTAGCTCTGCTTTTCTTTATTTTCTAGGTTGTGGAGTAGATTACGTTCTTTTTAAGCTTCTAAAAATGAGACTGTTGAGAAAACTTAAACTTTGAGGCTTTTACACAGTAGCCTTCATTTTAAATAGCAGTGCTTTTTTTTCTTTTTTAAAAAATAAATCCTATGGGGATACTCTCATTTTCCTACTCATATTGAAATACTGCCCCTCAATGAGGCCAAACTTGGATTCACAAAATGTTTAGGGGTGTGTGTACCCCTGCGTAGCCCCAGAAAAAAGCACTGGTTGGGAGCCTTCTTTGATCATTCCCTTTATTTTGCAGCCCATAACACAAGGACACAGAGCATGTGCAATTCTAGCAGATCTGTACCTGTAGCTACACAGGGAAGTGGCTTTTTCCTTCAATGTTTTCTGCAGCACATACTTAAATGATGGAACTCCCTCCCACAGGAGGCAGGGATGGCTGCCAACCTAGATGGTTTCAAAAGAGGGTTAGACAAATTGATGGAGGAGGGGGCTGTCAATGGTACTAGCCACAATGGCTATACTCCACCTGCACAGGTGGAGGCAGCAATACTTCTGAATGGAAGCATCAAATCCCACCTGCAGGTTTCCCATTGAGGCATCTGGTGGGTCTCTATGAGAGCAGGATGCTGAACTAGATGGGCCCTTAGCAGGCCTGTCCTACGTCCCTAAGTACATACAGGGATGCAGCCTGAATTGTGGAGCCTTAATGGTTCCACTCAGCCTTCAAGACCTTTTCCAGGGAAAAGGAGACAGGGGCAATGGCAGATGAGAAATGCCCCTTTGGTTATGGAGCAAAGGACCCTTTCTTCACCCTGGCAGAGGAGGAGGAACCCCGAGAGTTAGGTGAGGACTTTCTCCCATTCCTCCCAGGGTTCTCTGTGCAGCCATTGTTTGCACATCTGGCTGGACATCTGGAAGGAGGTTTGAATGCACTTTCATTAAAAATTTGTGAGACTTTCCCACCCTCCCTGCCGCTGCCTCCGTCCCTCCCTCTTCCCCTCCAGCCATGCATGGCCTTGTGCATTCTCATCGTGTTTCTCTGCAGAGACTTCCTAGGGGAAGGGTCAATATTCTTAGCTCTGCGCCTTTCTTCGTGTGTGTGTGTGCAAAAGGGCATCTATATTCCTATATCGCTCACGTTTCTGTGTTTGCATTGGCCTCAGATTCTTGGCAGCCCTTGGGTGCTGAGTTTGGAGGCTAGTTAATTGCAAAAGGCCTTTGATTAGCAGGGCGTTCCCCCACCATACTGGCCTCCTCTTCTGTGGTGTCCGGTTCTTGGATTCGCAGTTCTTGGCCAGGATCGTGGAATCGCATGTGCTGTAGACCCAGTCACTCTAGCGGGAGATCGTGGTGATTGCTGTTGCATTCTACACATTCTTTTGAGAGCTTGGCCAACCCTATAGCTCTCCTGCTCCACACAGTCTTTTTTCAGACCACCTACATTGGGGTGGGGAACCCGAGGCCCTCTGAGGCCTCTCTCTGGCCCTCGAGACTCTCCCAGGCTACACCTTGTTGGAAGATTCAGGACAGATTAAAGAATGGACTTCTTCACACGGCGCATAGTTAAACTGTGGAACTCTCTCCCACAGGAGAAGAAGGAGAAGAAGAAGAAGAAGACGAAGAAGAAGAAGAAGAGGAGGAGGAGGAGGAGGAGGAGGAGGAGGAGGAGGAGGAGGAGGAGGAGTTTGGATTTGATATCTCGCTTTATTACTACCTGAAGGAGTCTCAAAGCGGCTAACCATCTCCTTTCCCTTCCTCCCCCACAACAAAGTCTCTGTGAGGTGAGTGAGGCTGAGAGACTTCAGAGAAGTGTGACTAGCCCAAGGTCACCCAGCAGCTGCATGTGGAGGAGCGGAGACGCGAACCCGGTTCACCAGATTACGAGACTACCAATCTTAACCACTACACCACACTGGCTTGGATTGCTTTAAAAGACGATTGGGCCAATTCATAGATGGTTAAGTTCTGCCTCCACAGCTGGAGGCAATGTGATTCTGAATACCAGTATTGGGGAGCCTCAGAAAGTGAGAGTGCTCTTGAGGTTTGCACCCCTGCAAGAGTTTTTTGACCAAGTGCCATGCGTTCTTGAGCACCGACTGCAGCGCTTACTCTCTCCTGGATTGAGGACAGAGCTGGGGGTGTGACTTTGTGTAGAAACTAGCCTACTGCACAATGGTAAAATTTGCATTCTTTGCTCCTCCCACTTTTGCCTCTGGCCTTCCTTGCCACTGACAACATACCCTCCAACATGCCTCAGATGAAAATAGGGACATTTCTCAGTCCCTGCCAACTGACCTTCCTCGACCCCCCCATTTCCCATCAGAAGAAGGACAAGTGCTACCACAGCTACACCAATGGGGCACATCACACATTCCCTCCACTGCCCAGAGAAAACCCCTTAATCCCAATGTTATTTTATTTTGTTCTTTGGTAGATTTAAAAAAAGAAAAACATAGCACCTTGCATGCTGGTTTGAGTTAAATAACAGCCATGTAGATTAGAAAATTCAGGGTTAATATATTTCATGTTAAATGCAGTTTACAATTTTGGTTAGGGGAGACACACACACAAATACACCCGCCCCCCCTCAATGTCATTTCCTGGTGTGTGTGTGTTTTCTTTCCCATGAAGTTCATGAATACACCTGCTTGTTCACAATTTTGTTAATGAATAACCCTGAATTATCCGTGAAATATTTAAGTGGCACCATGATCTCATCAGGCATAAAGCATGCATGAGACAAGCTTAGCAACCAGAAAAGAAACATCAACAGCCCAGGCTAGGGGAGCGGAGACCCCCCCCCAACACACACACACACACACACACACACACTTCTGAAAACTCAGCATGTTGGAAAACAAAAAGATCTCTTTTGGTGATAAGAACATAAACACCAAGAGAGATGAAAGCCTCAGAAACCATGAAATAGGTTCTGTTTGTATTCCCCTCCTGCCAACGAGGCTTATTCTTTTCTGCTGAAATTTGACATTTCTCTTGCATTGGCTTTGCCTCTTTCTTGTGGTCCATGTTCTCTCTCTCTCTCTCTCTTTCTCTCTCTCTCTCTCTCTCTCTGACACACACACTTTTTAAAAAGCACAATCATATGACTGTTCACATGGAAGCTTCTTTGTGTGTGGTATGCCAATGCACAGAAACACATCTGCATATCAGTGAAGGATTTTGCAAAAAACAACAACAAAAAACTGATGCAACTGTACAGGGACACTAAGATGTCTTCCTTGTAGGAGCCAAAGCATGGTTTCACCTGGGCTGTAGCAGTTGTGCAGCAAAGCATTAGTGCACAGATCTGATTTCAGAAATAGAGACACACAGAGAGATTCATTCCTGTTTTTATATGTAGAAGAGATGGATGAAGAGAGCCAAGAGGGTCATATGAGGGTAGAAGGGGACACCCCCACCTCCACTTTGCTTTTAACCTCTTTCATAAGGACAGTATGTGCCCCCTCCAAAGCACTGCACAAATGAAATAGGCATGAAAAGACACACTTTTTAAGGGGAGTGGATGGGAAGTGTGAGACAGAGAAACTGGAGCGTGATGCCATCTTTTTGAATTAAATTTAAAAATAGACGGAGAGTCAATGAGGCAGTGCGGTCCAGGGAGGCCGTTCCAGATGGCACGAGGACTGGAGGATGTTGGCACCAAGTATGGCAAGAGAGTTTGGTGCATGAAGCAAAGAAAGAAAGTTAAACTATGGAACTGGCTCCCTTCGGAGGCAGCGATGACCACCAACTTGAACGGCTTCAAAAGAGGATTGGAGAAATTCATGGAGGAGAAGGCTATCAAATGACCCTTCCAGAGCTAAAAATCTCAGAGGGGTTTAATCCTTCCTTAAAAGGTAAAGGTAAAGGGACCCCTGACCATTAGGTCCAGTCGTGGCTGATTCTGCGGTTGCGGCGCTCATCTCACTTTATTGGCCACGGGAGCCAGTGTACAGCTTCCGGGTCATGTGGCCAGCATGAATAAGCCACTTCTGGCAAACCAGAGCAGCGCACAGAAACACCGCTTACCTTCCCACCGGAGCGGTACCTATTTATCTACTTGCACTTTGACGTGCTTTCGAACTGCTAGGTTGGCAGGAGCAGGGACCGAGCAACGGAAGCTCACCCCGTCGCAGGGATTCGAACCACCAAGCTTCTGATCGGCAAGTCCTAGGCTCTGTGGTTTAACCCACAGCGCCATCAACAAAAATGACTGGCTGGTGTCCCTTTGACACTGTCCTCCATCAGTTGCCACCAGAGATCTGAGTTCAACTCCTTATGCATACAGCACTCATGCAGGGTTGACTACGGACTACACGGATGGCTACCTCGATCCTATTCATTTCCAGATCCTATCCAATTCTTAGCCAAATCTCATGTTGGGTGGGGGAACCCAACCCACCGGGGCTCATATTTCTTAGCTTTCAGCCTCTGATCGACTAATTCTTCTGTGTTCCATTACACAACGCCGCTGCCAATTCCCGTTCTCCAATATGCCTTCTATTTGGCCTTAATAAAGCAGTTGTTGTCGGTTCATTAATAGCTGCTTATTAGAACCACATTGGCTGCATGCGGCACGGGAAGAAAGATCTCACAGAGCTCCTCAAGCTGCAGCTATCCACCTCCATCCCTTTCATAAGAGATGCAGGCACACGGGGCTGCTAATCCTCCGGCAATGTGCTTCTAATAACCACTTGTTATTCGTTTACAGGACCAAATAGTTACAGCTTGTGAGATGCAAATGAAACCTGCATTTGGAAAAGTTTTGCTCTGCAGATCCTGCCAACTGATTGGGAATGGAAGAAGCATTAGGGCCTCTGCCAGGCTGTTCTCGGCTGCATAACAATAACATGGCACTTTTCATCAAACAATTTAACCACTGAGAAGAGGGATGGGGTGAGGAACCATTACTGCTGCCACCACCGCCATCGTGAAGTCCTCTCATTTTTTAGAATGGTGGGGTGGGGGGGGGAGAGATTAAAGTGGGGTGAGAAATCTCAAGCCCAGGGGCCAAATGTGGCCTGACAGCTTTCTTTGTCTGACCCTCAGAACTTCGTCCTATTTTATTTCAAAAACATTATATGTCACATGGCTGTACAGAAACCTCAAAGTAGTTTACAAGAAGAATAACACCATGAAAGTATCACCAAAAACACTTATTTAAACACTTAAAAAAAAATTAAAATCAATGATAAGCTAAAAACAGATTCAAACATATGTCAACATTGTGCATATCTTGGCAGGTTTGTCTGGACAAAGAAGTTTTTAGCAGGGGCTGAAAAGAGTACAGTGAAGGAGCCTGCCTGATGTCAACAGTGTTACAAGACCACGCCCCTTCCCACTGGCCACACCTCTCATTGGCCCTGTTCAATGAGTGGTTGAAATGTAGCACCCCGTAGGAAAGTAAGAGTTTCATCCATGGAACCACCCACTTTTGTCTCTGGCCCTGCCCACCACTACAATTTAGAATCTGGAAGACTCTCCCTTAAGGGAACGCTGGCCTAAAGCAAAAATAGGAAACGCACATGTGAGCTGGATCTGATAGGAGTCCAAAAATTTCATGGGATGGAATAGAGGAATTCTTCTCCGGCTCAGGATAAATTCTGAGCCGGATTAAAATTCAAAGGTCATTAAAAAAAAGTCCACCCTCAAAGCTGAGGCCAGTATTAGAGGCGCTGAAACTCTCCTAAACTCCCACTCAGCTCTGCTCACATGAGCCTTATGGGAGTTGTAGTCCCAAAACATGCACAGGGCACCTTGTTGGTGAAGATTGCCCTTAGCCACGTCCTCTCTTCTTGCTTGAATAACAGGTTAAAAGGGGTAAATAAATCAACGATGTTGCAGCAAACAACAGCAATGCATCTGAGCCAACACTGAATTTGATTCATACCTCTTCTGGTATGCCCCACAGAGGACCTTAAGGTCCACAAATGACAACATTTTGGAGGTCCCAGGTCGCAAGGTGGTTAGATTGGTCTTAACTAAGGCCATGGCCTTTTCAGTACTGTCCCTGACTTGGTGGAACGCTCTGTTACAAGAGACTAGGGCCCTGCTGGACCTGACATCTTTCCACAGGGCCTGCAAGACACAGCTGTTCCGCCTGGCCTTTGGTTTGGACTCAGTCTGACCCTTATGTTTCCCTCCCCTTATGGTCTTGATCTATTGGATACTTTTTAAATGAGGCTGCCTTTTAAATTGCATTTTAACCTGTATTTTAAATTGGTTCTCCCCACCCCCTCCATTATGTTTTTACTGTGATTTTGTGGGTGGGAGGGCGGGGTATAAATAAAATTTGTTATTATTATTTATTTGTTCCCTGAAGGCCACTGTCCTTGGACAATAAGCAGAGACCAACATTGGAATGATTTCTAAAATTCTATGATTTTGTAAAGCTGTTTGAGAGTGGAATGGACTACCTGGGAAGGTGGTGGAATCTCCTTCCTTGACGGTTTTCAAACAAAGGTTGGAGGGCCCTTAGTCAGGAATTCTTCAGCTGTGCTTCAGCTGGACTAGATGAGCCTCAGGACTCCTTCCAATGCTATGATTCTCTGATTTGCATCGTGGATTTCTCTGGGGCCAACCGGTCCACCAGCCCACTCCCCCAATTTATTTCCATACCACTCTGGGGATTGTTGTGTCTTCCAGCATTGGAGAAAAGTTAAACAATTATTCCTCCAAGATGAGCTGTGAGGAGAGTGGGGGTTCTGAGGGGTAGCCCATGTTTCAAAGGCAGCAGTCTCCTATTCTGTTCCGTATGTCCCCCCCCCCCCAACTGAACAAAAAGCATTATGTTGGAGGGACTGGGGCAGGAGGGGAGGAGATGAATTGAGGATGGGGGGGGGGAGAGAGAAACTTCTGCCAGAACTATTCCTAATGACCCTCTTTGGGGAGTGGATTTATACACTCAGCTGTCCCTTGTAACCTAATCTCTGTGTGAGATTTTCCCCAAACCGCTCCGTCCCCCACTCGACTTTCCTCACGCAGCAAGTATGCAAGGGGGAAAAAAAATATTTTTAACAAGAATGTGTGTGTGTGTTTCTTTTGCTGCCAAGCAAATAGCAGTAAAAAAACAAAAAAATGCCACAAAGAGGTTGGAGAAAAGGCGGGCGGAGGGGGAGGTATAAGATTGAATTAGGGTCTAATAAGGCCTCATAATGTGCTTTTTAGCCCAGGGGGCATATTATGGGGCATATCATGTCAAAACACAGCCCCTCCTGTCTCCTGGGGTTGTTTTTTTCCCTGACACCTCTCTGTTTGTTACCATGGCAACATCACAGTCAGGCTGGGGAAGAATAACTGGGAAGGTGGGCCCTTTGAAGCCAAGTTCCCCTTGCCTAATGTTGTTCTTATTTTTTTTTTAAGAGCTGGAGACCCCTAACTGCATTCCTCTGAGCATGTGCAAAGTGCCCATCCCTCTGAGCAGGAGATAGGTTTCAATTTTTTAGAAAGTTTTCACGACCATGTTAAAATGCCTAAAGTGTAATCTCTTGACTCTGCAGAATTGGCAATTTCACACGTGCCACGTGATGTCCATTCCACACTTGTTGAGGAATCAGTTTTTCCGTGTGATGGCATTTATTCTCTGGAACTCCCTGCCCATTGATATCAGGCAGGTGCCATCGCTGTACAGTTCCGGGTGCCTACTAAAAACTTTTTTGTTTAGGCAAGCCCAAAGTTGCTGTGCATTTTAATTGGTGATTTCCATTTCTTTATATATGATTTTAGTTTATTTCCAAACTACTGATTATATGGATGCTTGTTTTTAACTCGGACTTTTACTGATAATCTCAAGGAAAGCATGAAAACTGAATCATGGAATCTGCATGGCCCTGGTCATGGTCTAAGCTTCAGAGCCCCACATGGCCAAGGCTTCCTATTCCTCTACAGTGCTCAGGGCCCTTATCTGGTGTGTATTCCAGTTTGGGCTTCCTGAGTTATCTTGTCCCTATATAGAACCAGAGAGGATGGAGAGTGGATGGAGCTTTGTGTGTCTGCAATGGAACCCCTGTGTATGGCTGTGACCACTGAACTGTGCCTCTTCTAAATACTACTAGTACTACTATTACTAATTTATTTATACCCCGCCCATCCAGCTGGGTTTCCCCAGCCACTCTGGGCAGCTCCCAACAGATTAAAAACAGAATAAAACATCAAACATCAAAAACTTCCCTAAACAGGGCTGCCTTCAGATGTCTTCTAAAAGTCAGATAGTTGTTTATTTCCTTGACATCTGGTGGGAGGGAGTTCCACAGGGCGGGCGCCACCACTGAGAAGGTCCTCTGCCTGGTTCCCTCACATCTCACAGTGAGGGAACCGCCAGAAGGCCCTCGGAGCTGGACCTCAGGCTGAACGATGGGGGTGGAGATGCTCCTTTAGGTATACTGGGCTGAGGCCAGTCATTTTTGGTTGCTAGGCGAAGAGCTGACTGCTCTTTGATGTCCTTCAAGGCAAGTGTCACCTATTTTCAACATGCCCCAGATGCAATTAGCCTTGGGAAATGCTATCAAGATAAAATGGGTGCCCAAACACTGGGTTAAATTTTTATGGGGGCACTCAGTGGGATTTGACAAATCTTTCAATGTCAGTTTCACTTACTTTCTCATTTTTCCAGTCTTGGTTGCCACATTTCCACATCAGTTTGTGATACATTTTTAAATAAATCCTTACAAAACTTTGCCAACACTGTAGTGGGGCTTTCTCCTAATAGACACATTTTTTTTGCAAGCAATTTCCCCTAGTAAAATGCGTTCTTGTACATTATTGCCACAAATATTTTCCCCATGTGCATTGTTGTACATTATTGCCACACACCCCTAATATATGCATTCATGTACGCATTTTGGGGTCTGAGAAATGCATCACAAAGTCTGAAGGTGCCGAATTTAGATGGATAGCTGTGCTTCAGCTCCTGTATTGCTGATGTGAGAAACGGATTTTCTCCCTTGTTCCCGAGTTGTGACATAGGCTCCACCTAGAATCTGATAGGGGTTCCACAATCCCAAGATGCTCCAACTTTCCAGGAGTCAAAAGCAGCACTCCACATCCCCTGCCTCAAGAGTTGATCCTACAGAACATGGGTGGGGTGGTTCTCCTTCTCTTTTTAATTCAGAGCCCCCAAAACAGACGTCTCCCAAATTTTTAACATATCTTTCCCCAGTTTAAGCATTGATTTAGCTCAGTGGTAGAGCATCTACTTTGCATGCAGATGATCCCACTTAATCCCTGGTATCTTCAGGTAGCCCTGCAAAAGGCTAGAAGCCCCGGAGAGATGCTGCCAGTCAGTGCAAACAATATTAAGTTAAATGGGTCAGTAGGGGCTTCCTGAGATCCAGACATGGTTGCTTTGTCCATGCATGGCATTTATATCTGCCAGATATGGGTAAAGATAAAGGGACCCCTGACCATTAGGTCCAGTCGTGACCGACTCTGGGGTTGTGCCGCTCATCTCGCTTTATTGGCTTCTGGGCCATGTGGCCAGCATGACTAAGCCACTTCTGGCGAACCAGAGCAGCGCACGGAAACGCTGTTCACCTTCCTGCCGGAGCGGTACCTATTTATCTACTTGCACTTTGACGTGCTTTTGAACTTCTAGGTTGGCAGGAGCAGGGACCGAGCAACAGGAGCTCACCCTGTTGCAGGGATTCGAACCACCGACCATCTGATCGGCAAGCCTTAGGCTCTGTTGTTTAACCCACAGTGCCACCCACGTCCCTTATCTGCCAGATATACCTATAGATAAAATGCAGATCTGGACTAGGGAGCCTTTGAACTTCCAAGACCCCACCTAGCTCGATGCAGCCCAAGTGATGAATCAGATGCATTTGCTGGACTCTGTGTTGCAGCTGTGAGAATTCCTCTTCACCCTTTCCATCACCATTCCCAATTTCCAATCAAAGAATGAGGGAGGTGGAAAAACCCAGATTTCTCAACCAGCTGGGATCATTTCTTAACTGAGTCTGACCGCAGAATTCGAGGGCAGTGCACAAGAATGTGGTTGCTGCACAACGGTGATGAAATCCTAAACTCCCCTAATCAGACTCTTCTTCATTTGAGGAGATCCCCTCGGCTCTGTTTTGTTGTTTTGGAAAAAAGCACGAGTGAGCAAAGGGAATGAGTCTTTTACCCCAGCAGTAGTGAACTCGTGGCACCCTCTCCCACAAAGCTCCTGGTGGCCTAACCCAGTGTTTCCCAAGAAATATGAGAAACTCGAGAAACCCTGGCAGGCTGCTAGAGAGTTGTAGCAATGTCACAGAACATGACAACATTGCTTGGAGGAGAGGGCTATTGATGGCTATGTCCTGCCGCCCCGGCTGGAGGCAGGAGTGTTTCCGAGGCCACAGGAGAAGAGAGGGCTCTTGTGTTCGAATCCTGCTTGTGGGGTTCCCCACAGACATTACTTGGCCACAGGGAGAACAGGATGCTGGACGAGATGGGCCATTGGCCTAATCCAGCAGGCTCTTCTCATATTCTTATGACTTGTGAGGGGTATTCGGTTTGTAGGGGAGAACATCCTTCCTTCTGCTCAGCAGCTGCCAAGAGAATGACTTGACCTCTCTGACTACAGAAGTTTGCCAACCCTGCCTTAGACCTTTCAGACCTCTCTCTCTCTCTCTCTCTCTCTCTCTCTCTCTCTCTCCAGAGCTGAGTCCTTCAACAGCATCATTCGCTGCTGCTCAGGCAGGCGCAAGCAGCTGCGACACTGAGCTGCCGCCCTTTGCCCAGGTTGGTGCTGACATCCAGGTGATATATGAGCATCATTACTCTCTCGCTGCAGCTGCCGCCCTCCTAGCCCCAGCCCTCTAGAGGTGCCTGGGACCAAACCCAAGAGCCGCTCTCCCTGAGCGAATGGAAACATACATACATATGGTTGGCCTTCCCCCAAAGTCACGCCTGTTGCAGAGATGGAGGTGCTCACTCAAACAATCAGGGTGGAGACTTCAGACATCGTAGGCTGCTTCTCTCCAGAGGCTCACAAACTCACACTTTTTTCCTGTGAGGTCAGACACACATTTCGTCTTTAGCAGTTTCTTCTCGTTGGGGATAACTACAGCACAGATTTAAGCTGATTGAGGAATCGTTGCCCTCTTCTTGGGAACTGTAGTTGGGTGATTGCAGGAGCAAGAGATTTCCAGCAGAATTTGCAAACTCCTCATAAGAATGCAGTTTTCAGGATATATTTTTTTTGGGGGGTGTCACAGCAGTTCCACTTGTGTAAATAGTGAGGTATAATAGTTAGAGTGCCAGACTAGGACCTTGGAGACCAGGGGTTTGAATTCCCATAAGAACATAAAAAGAGCCTTCTGGAAACCAAGCCTTATAAGAATGGTTGAAGGAGCTGGGTATGTTTAGCCTGGAAAAGAGGAGACCTAGAGGAGATATGAGAGCCATCTTCAAATACCTATGTTGTTGTTGTTGTTTAGTCATTTAGTCGTGTCCGACTCTTCATGACCCCATGGACCAGAGCACTCCAGGCACTCCTGTCTTCCACTGCCTCCTGCAGTTTGGTCAAACTCATGCTGGTAGCTTCGAGAACACTATTCAACCATGTCGTCCTCTGTCGTCCCTGTCTCCTTGTGCCCTCCATCTTTCCCAAGATCAGGGTCTTTTCCAGGGAGTCTTCTCTTCTCATGAGGTGGCCAAAGTATTGGAGCCTCAGCTTCAGGATCTGTCCTTCCAGTGAGCACTCAGGGCTGATTATCTATAGGGCTGTCAAAAGATGAAGCAAGCTTGTTTTCTCCTGCTCTGGAAGGTAGGACCTGTACCAATGGATTCAAACTACAAGAAAGGAGATTCCGACTAAACATCAGGAAGAATTTTCTGACAGTAAGAGCTGTTCAACAGTGGAACAAACTCCCATGACAGGTGGTGGATTCTCCTTCCTTGGAGGTTTTTAAGCAGAGGTTGGGTGGCCAGCTGTCATGGATGCTTCCGGTTGAGATTCCTGCAATGCAGGGGGCTCGACTAAATGACCCTCTGGGTCTCTTCCAACTCTACAATTCTATGATTTTATGAATTAGCCACAAAGCTCACTGGGTGTGATCTTGGGCCAGTCACTTCGCCTCAGCCTAATCCACAAACCTATGGTGGTTGTGCAGATTAAATTAGGAGGGGGGAAACCTTGCATGACACCCTGAGCTCATTGAAGGAAAAGGTGGGGGTATCAATTCTATAAAGAAATAATAAAGAAAGCCAATATTGCTTCACAATGAGAGTCCATTGAGCTATTTATTTCCATGGGGCTGGGGATGCCTGGACCAGACATAATCTCTTCTTTTTAGTAGAAGTGTTGCAAGAGGAAAATGTATACCTACATCTTTGTACATGTTCCTAGGCTGGAGAACGGCATCTCAAAATTCGGAGAAGTACAAATTTCAAAGGACAGCTGTGTATCGTTTATTGTTTCGTTAAGTGTGAATTCTGCAGGTTTGCCTTCAAATGTGAATGGAATCAAATTTATCCTCCATTTCTAGAGTTGGGAGTGGAAACAAGACCTGGCTTTTCGTGAGTGACACAATTCTTTTGGCACACTCCTTTGCAGAAATGAGAGAGGCCTATAACCCAAGTTCCTTCGCTCCCCCCCCCCCCCCCGAGAATGACACATACAAGCATGGAATTTTTTTATTTTTTTTACACAAAGTTTATATGTGAATAAAATGAACAAATACAAAGGGGTCTTTTGAAGCCTCAGGAGTTGGCATGAAACCTTGACATTTTTGTGAGGAGGCTGAAGGAAGGCCTCAGAGGGCAAAGAGCTAACTATAGGTGGTGAGGAAAGTTTAGTGTTTTATTTTTAAGTCAGGGAGGCAGAGGTCTAAACCCATTCCGGTGTTTTCATTTTACTGGTTTCAGGCAACATATAGCTGTGTGAGCTGCCTAGAGCCAGTGTGGTGTAGTGGTTAGAGAACCAGACTAAGACTTGGGAGAGACTAGGGTTCAAATCCCCCACTTGGTCATGAAGCTCAATGGGTGACCCTTGGGGGCCAGTCACTGCCTATCAGGCTAACCTACCTCACAGGGTTGTTGTGAGCATAAAATGGGAAGGAGGATCATTATGTGGGTCACCATGAGCTCCTCGGAAGAAGGGTGCAATAAATACATTTTCAATGAAATGTGCCCTAGGCAGTGGTGGTGGTAACAACAACAACAACAACTTATTATTTATACCCCGCCCATCTGGCTGGGCTTCCCCAGCCACTCTGGGCGGCTTCTCCCAAAAAATATTAAAATACTGTAATACATCAAACATTAAAAGGTTCCCTAAACAGGGTTGCCTTCAGATGTCTTCTAAAGGTCTGGTAGTTGTTGTTCTCTTTGACATCTGGTGGGAGGGCATTCCACAGGGCGGGTGCCACCACCGAGAAGGCCCTCTGTCTGGTACCCTGTAACTTGGCTTCTCGCAGTGAGGGAACAGCCAGAAGGCCCTCGGTGCTGGACCTCAGTGTCTGGGTAGAACGATGGGGGTGGAGACGCTCTTTCATATATACTGGACCGAGGCCGTTTAGGGCTTTAAACGGTTTAGCGGTGAACGTTGGCACCTCAAATTTCAGTGGCGTCCTCTGTTATGCTATGGCTGTATCTGCCTCTACAGGTGGTAAAAGCAATGATTCTGAATGCCAGATTTGAATTCTTGCAGTTTTCCCACAGGCATCTGGTCAGCCATTGCGAGAATAGGATGCTGGACTAGATGGGCCACCGGCCTGATCCAGCAATCTCTTCTTATGTTCTTATGATGGGAGGTCAGGCAAGTGGTGGTACCCCACCATGCCATCTCCTACTGCACCTCCTTCTGCCTAATGATAGGGCCGGCTATACCAAACCATGTTGGGCAATCAAAAGAAAAAGAGAGAGGCATAAACACACTGTTTGATGTCAGTCAGTTATTCTGCAAGAGCCGCATTCTCCCAAACTCCTGGGTGTGGCTATTGTGGTGCAAAACTTTCAACCCACCCCCCTGAATATGATTCAGTAGACTTACTCAACCCTTGTGTGGATAAATAGCTTTTGTTTCAGGCTTTTAGAGCTCAGGAATCTAGCGTGGGATAGTGGCTGAGAGTCTCATAAAGCCTCGAGACTTGCCATAAAATCAGCATCCATCTGATCTCCTTGCACTGGTTCTAGGTTGCCCTGAAAACCATAAGCTGGATAAGGACAACTTTGGCTATAACATCAAGGAGGCTTTGGGTTGTTTGTGCTCAGTGGCAGAGAATTACACGGGCAAGGAGGGAGATAAACAGGCAGGAGGACCAGGAAGGGAATGATAAAAGAGTGGATATATATGTTAGCCTCAAAGAGCTCAAACAAAGCAGAATTGCAGGATCCCCCAGGGACTAATAAATCAATGGGAGGAGGTGTGTTGGCACACAGCTTGTGCTCTACAATTAATAAAAGCTGACAAAGTCACTGCAGCAACTCCCAAACATAAAGAGTCTCTGATGCAACTCACTTCAAGGCAGCTGTTTCCGGAAATGTAATCCAGTTGCAAAGCAAACTGCAGCCTTCAGAATACTTAGCAGGCATTAGAGTGGATGAATAGAGTCACAGAATTATGGAGTTGGAAGGGACCCCAAGGACCATCTAGTCCAAGCCCCTGCAAGGCAGGAATCACAGCTAAAGGACCCCTGGCAGATGGCCATCCAACCTCTGAGATAGTCCAGACAGCTCTTACTGTCAGGAAGTTATTCCTAATATTAAGCTGGGGTCTCCTTTCCTGTCATTTGAATTTGTTGGTTTGAATCCCACCTTCTGGAGCAGCAGAAAACCAGCTTGCTGCATCTTCCACATAGCAACCCTTCAGATATTTGAAGATGGCTATCCTATTGCGGGTGACGCGGGTGGCGCTGTGGGTTAAACCACAGAGCCTAGGACTTGCCGATCAGAAGGTCGGCGGTTCGAATCCCCGTGACGGGGGGAGTTCCTGTTGTTCGGTCCCTGCTTCTGCCAACCTAGCAGTTCGAAAGCAAGTCAAAGTGCAAGTAGATAAATAGGTACCACTCTGGCGGGAAGGTAAACAGCATTTCCGTGTGCTGCTCTGGTTCGCCAGAAGCAGCTTAGTCATGCTGGCCACATGACCCGGAAGCTGTACGCCGGCTCCCTTGGCCAATAAAGCAAGATGAGCACCACAACCCCAGAGTCTATCATGACTGGACCTAATGGTCAGGGCTCCCTTTACCCTTTACCTTTATCTTATTGCTTCTCAGTCTTCTTTTCTCCAGGCATCCTCAACCTCATAAGGCTTGGTTTCTGGGCCCTCTCTGTTTCTCATTTTCCCACTCTTCAATTCAGTTCTCCAAAGCGATATGTCATTAATTCCCCCCCCCCCCGTGTTTGTATGATGATGCCAAGAGCCCTTCCTGTCATTAGCATTGCACAGGGCCAGGATCTCTGTAGCTGCAGGAATTCAGGTGCTTGGGTCAATATTCATGGAGTGGTCCAATTTAATCAACAGAGCAACTGCCTTGGGAAGTGCCAAATCACATTTTTGCTCCACAGAGTCTTACTTGATCTCCGCAGGCCTACAAGTAGTCCCACTTGAATGCAGAAATGATTTTCACCCACAGGACCAGCCTGGTCTGTTAGAATTCCTGCTCCATAATTGCAGTCATGGGATTTTTGTCTATCACATGATGGTATATGTTTTGACTCCACAGAGTGGGAAGTGACTGAGACAGGATGTTTGTGTTACTGTGTTCCGTGAAGTGGGACTATTGTCCTTTGTTCTTTTTCTCTTTGCTGTCTGATGGTAGAGAGAGAGAGAGCCATGTTGCAGTGCTCCGTGTGTGTTTATATGTAAATAAAGTAGATTAGCCAAAATGCTGAGTTGCTGAGGTCTGTCATGCAAGTTGCGAAGACTCTGTGGATCCCTAAGTGTGCTGGTGTCTGTTGGCATTGGTCGCTGTGATGTTCGGGTGGAAGAAAGCTTTTGAAGCTCCCGAACAATCGGCCAGGACGGAGGGAACATGCCAGTCAGGCATGTGTCTCTACCAGGGTCCTACTCGAGTGTAGGCTGAGCTCCTGACATGGTCTACATAATTTATCCTAGTGAATGACCAAGCCTGCATGTGGACTTCAGGCCCTGCCATCCTGTTGATTCTCGCTGCATCAACATGAATGGCGGCATGCTCCTAAGGTGATCCGATAGCCTCCAACTCGCAAGCTTGACCGATCGTGAGTGCGCTTGAGAGCCGTCCATCTTGCGCTCAGCAGGGACCAGCTCAGCTTAATTTAGAAAAGTCAGATGTGAGATGACATAGTGCAAAGGGGGTCGAGAATAAGCCACCGGCTGGCGGCTGCCAACAACCGGCCTCCTCTGAACATCTCTGGCTGTGCTTGTGCTTGCAGAGCTGTTAAAGTCTTCCTCGCTGCTCATTAAGATGTGGTTGCTTTGCTGCCAAGCCATCAGAGGCAGGTGATGTAACGCTGGCATGGTGGGTGGCATCACCACTGTAGGTCTGGGTGAGGGCAGAGTTAGTTTTGGACAGCTGGTTCACAAACATAGGAAGGTAGGGGAGCAGTTTATACCCAGCTCCATCTCGTCCAGGAGTGGGGGAGAAATTTGCCCAGGCTGCCTTTTAATGCAAAGTTATGAAATTTGCACTTCCTGAAGCAAAATTTCTTTCTGAATTTCTCGGGATTATGCAACGCCCAGAGAATGTGTGCCCAAATGCATGAAAATAACATGGAATGCATGAAAAATGCATTTGGTTAAGTGTGAATTGCTTGCAAAAAATGCACATACTAGGGAAAACTATGCACAAAACTGGATATATTAGGTTGAGGGTGCAAAAGAAAAAAAGAGCATGAATTTTCATGCACTTAAAAAAAAATCACATATGTGGGTGGAAGTGGGGCAAACGAAACTTAAGGCTGGAAAAATAAGAAACTGAGAGAAACATTTTTGTTTAGACAAGGCTACCCAGACATGCTCAATGCTGATACGTTTTACCGTAATCTGTTCTTAGTTTTCTGCTGATCTTTTTTAAACAAAAAACAAAAAAACTTTAGTTGTTTTTACTGATTATTTTATTCTTTTCTGAAACCATTTTGAGGTTGTTTTCACACTATAAATTTCATGAAATAAAATAATCTGAACCTGACAAATGGGCTCTCCTTCCAGCCTGAGGCACCATGCTTTGATACTCCCTGAAATCCTGGCCTGCCCCTTGGCAACGTGTGTGTGTGTGTTTGTGTGTGTGTGTGTGTGTGTGTGTGTGTGTGTGTGGTGGGGCAGGGCATAATTTCACAGACCTGATTATTTCTTCCCCTGATGTTGAAGTCGCTCTAAGAACCCTGCTTGTCTTTTGCGCATCAAACCTCACCTCCTGGGTCTCAGAAGAATGCAACCAAGCCTTGGCCAGGGAGCCCTGCTCGCTTCCCCATTTCTGAGCTCCTCTGCACTGCTGCCAGGGTACTTCACCTCTTGGCTTGCAGCCTCCGGCAGTTCTGCCAACGCTGGCCCCACACTCTTTCACAAATGGCTGGGTAACACCCTGTTGCTTCGAGCCAAGCTTTAAGCATCCGTGAAGTTGCAAGCAACCCAGGATTATTTTGATAAAGGCAGCCATCCCGCTCTTTGGAGATACTCCCAGTGTGTTCATCCACCCTCATTTGCAAAGAAAGCCCCTGTTCTTTCTCTCATGCTGCCCAGAGGATGCACTTTTGTCCTCTGTTTGGGGGCAGAAGAGTGTAATGCAAGGGCAGAAGGGTGCCAGTTTCACTTCTGCAGAAGGCAATGTTGCAGCCTTGTATTTAGCTCAAGGATGGGGGACTTGTGGTCCTGCAGGTGATGTCAGACTCTAACTCCCATCAGCCCCAGCCAGCATGGCCACTGGTCAGAGATGCTGGGTGCCGTAGCCACCTCTATGTCGTGCCTTTTCTCTCTGTTTATCTACAGCACATATTTGACAAATTCAGTTTTCAAACCCTGTATATTCACTGCACTGTAGCTCTTGAATGGATTGTACAGAAGGACACTTCGGTTTAGCTGCTCATTCAAGAGTTTATCTGGCAGCAATTAGGTTCATGATAGGATATTTGATATTGCCTAATCGCTTCAGAACTCTCTGGGTTTGTATTGCCAGAGAGTTACTGCCGCAGCAAATGAAGTGAGACCTCCAGATATTATACCCCTCGGATGCTTTGAGAGAACACAAAACCCTGCAGATGCCTTCATGTAAGATGACCACAGGTTTTGCTGAAGTTCATCCTGTGGGAGGTGGGGAGGTGGGGTGGATTCTTGAGAAACCTCGCTTCTCAGGGGATCTTCGCCTACGTAACTGAAAGCATTCTGTTTTGTCCAGGGTACTCTACTAAATATTGGGCTTAATTCTGCAAAGTGTAAATCATGCAAGACAAGATAAGCCTGGAATGCGACTTGGCCAGAGACCAGCTTGTAAACTAGTTATCGCCAGAGATCAGTGTGTTAATTCAGTGGAGCAGGAGTCACACAGCAGACCATGAAAGGTCAAGCCATGAGCCATAACCTAGAGCAGGGCAGGATCGCAGCTGGGAGAACGTGCGGGTGGCTGCAGGCACCAGATATTTCACAGTCCTCTGCCTCGCATTTTCTGCACATTATTTCTATGAAACAAGTCCAGCATTTTTAGAGCAGGTGTGAGGAAGCTTTTCCTGTCTGGGGGCCACATTCCCTTCTACGGAGCTTTCCAAGGGCCACATACATGCAGTGGGCAGGGTCAGAGGTAAAAGTGGGTGCAGCAACTATTTCCCCCCAATATTGTTATTGTTTTATTCACATTTTGACAGACACTGTCCCTTAGTGCTGTATGTGTGTGTTTCCTATGGTTGATATGACCACGATGGTCAAAAGAACAATAAACAAAGCAAACCTTTATTGCTTTATTCTTTTTACAAACCACATTCAGGTTATATTGCAATCAATCAACATATAAATCTTGTGAAATAAAACAAAATAAAGATTCCCTGTGCTGTGAGCCACTGGGATGATGGTTTAGGCAGTGGTGGCCAAACTTGGCCCTCTAGCTGTTTTGGGACTACAACTCGCATCATCCCTAGCTAACACGACCAGTGGTCAGGGGGGATGGGAGCTGTAGTCCCAAAACAGCTGGCGGGCCAAGTTTGGCCATCACTGGTTTAGAGCATCCCCCTCCAAACTTGGCAGCAAAGCCCACACCCTGCCGTGACTCCGCCTCTCCAGGCTTGCCATTGGTTCTTGTAAAGAGGAAATGCTGCAGAGGTTTCCTGTTTGGGCTGGGATTTTGCCTGTGCAACCACAATCAATCATCCTTGGCTCTGCCTTTGGGCTTGAGCCCCTTCATCTCTGACACCAACACCCAGACGTATTGTATTTACTGCAAATGCAATATACAAATGGCTGACTAATGGATCTGCTCCTTGATAGCATCATAAGAACCTGCTGGATCAGGCCAACAGCCCATCTAGCACAGCATCCTGTTCTCACAAGCAGGACCTGGGCACTATGTAGAGCTCCCCCTTTCCTTTGATTTCCAGCAACTGGAAAGCATTCAGAAGCATTGTTACCTCCAACTATGGAGGCAGAACACAACCATCATGGCTAGTAGCCTTCAATAGCCCTCTCCTCCATGGGTTTGTCTAATCCTTTTTTTAAGTCATCTAGGTTGGTGGCCATCACTGTGGGAGCGAGTTCCATAGTTTAACTATGCCCTGCATGAAGAAAGATTTTCTTTTCTCTGTCCTGAATCTTCGGTCCTTGAACCCATTTCAGAACAGATGCAAATGAGTGTGGGCAAGCTCTGAGTACCAATGATGGGACACCTTACAATGTTAGTGGCTGTGCAGAGGCACAGATGATTCCTGCATCTGCAAATGTCCATAAAAAGTAACATCCACACAAGACCAAGTACCTGCATAAGAATAATTGTAACTCTCAGTCCTTTTCAGAGTGTCTCATATTCTTCTTCCCCACAGTGCCATAAATGTTTGCCTCTCCTTATTTGTTGTATCACATGTGCCTGTGTTTTTGGCAGGCAAATCTTGCCAAAGGGAGAAATCAGCTGAAGGAAAAAATCCTAGGAAGGCATCGTCTCCAGCTGCCTTTTTGACACACTTGATTGGCCCTCTTGTTGCTTAGACTCTTGTTAACTTATTTGAGAAGCCAGATGACATCACACAGGCCTGGCTTACAAGAGCCTTTCACTTCCTGGCTTGTGGAGCAATGAGACCAACTTATCTGTGCATTACACAGAAAATAAAACACCACCTTTCTGACCTGTATGGAGACATGCAGGGGTCCTTTGGGAGGCCTCTGGCATCCCTCAAAATTGCAAGGACCATACTGGGGTGATACATTTCACAGTTCCCCACCTTCAGAGGCAACTGTTACTGCTATAAAGACACAACGTACAGCCTTTAGTTGATTGAGTTGATGGTTATAACAGCACTGCAAGAATGGATATTTCCAGCATGGGGCCTAGACTTGCCCCTGAAATTCCATCTAAGAAGAGACATCCATGCTATTGCTGTGGAAAGGTCATGATGCTGCAGCATGATTTTGAAGCCAGACCCTGCCCTTACTCTGAGACCAACATGCATCACTTTATGCTTGTTGACGTTGAATTGCATTTGCCATTTTAATGCTCATTCACTCAGTTTGGAGAAACTCTTTGCAATATCTTGTAGCTTTAGCAACCATGAACAATTTAGTATCATCAACAAAGTTGGCCACCACCCTGCTCACTCCTAACTCTAGCTTATGAATGAGCAAGTTAAAAAGGACAGGTCGAAATACTGTTTCTTGTGGGACTTCACTTTCTACATTCCTCCATTTGGAGAATGGTGTCCAACAACAACAACAACAACAACAACAACAACAACAACAACAACAACAACAACATAAATTATTATTTATTCCCACTCTCTGCTTCCTGTTATTTAATGAATTTGTGATGCACAAAAGGACCTTTCCTCTTATTCCATTCCTCCTTAGGAGTCTTTGGTGAGGCTTCTGTGTTACTCTAGCTCCTTCTCAGCTTCACTGAGAGCCAGTTAGAGTAAGGCCAGCCAACATGGTAGCCTCTAGATGTTTTTGGAATACAGCTCCCATCACCCCTGACTGTTGGCCATGCTGGTTGGAGCTGATGGAAGTTGAAGTCCAACAGCATCTTGGGAGAATCATGTTGGCTACCCTTGGGTTAGAGATTGAACATAAAGTGGGGAGACATAGGTTCAAATCTCTACCCAGCCACAAGCTCATAAGGTAAACTTAGACCAATCATTTACTCCAGGTCTAACATCTCTATTATGGAGTTGTCTTGAGGATAAATATTGATGTGGGAGAGCCATGTATGCTGTCCTTATTTCCTTGGAGGAAAGGGTTAGGATATCAATCAAATAAATATATATATGAACTTGTTTGTTTCCCATCAGTGGCATAGCTTCCATATGCTTACTTTTCCATAGTAGCTATGTGCATTGATCTGTGATGTACAGCTAAGGTGTACCTAACTGAGTGTATTAGTTTCCAGGGGAAAGTCAGGCTGGGGCTGTCCTGTCCAGGAAGATCAGACACCATCATTTAGAACTTTTACCCCCAAAATAATGCTTTATATGCAGAGTTGGCTTGACCCCTTGGACAAAGTGAGACAAATGAGATGGGGTGACAGCAGCAAAGTATTGGAGGACAGAGCTGGGTTTGCCAGTTGAGACTTACTGCCCTCAAAATCACTTGTGCTCCTATTGTTGAAGCAATATAACAACAACAACAACAATTTATTTATACCCCGCCCATCTGGCCAGGCTTCCCCAGCCACTCTGGGCGGCTTCCAAGAGGATATTAAGAACACAATAAAACATCAAACATTAAAAACTTCCCTATACAGGGTTGCCTTCAGTTGTCTTCTAAAAGTCAGATAGTTGTTTATTTCCTTGACATCTGATGGGAGGGCATTCCACAGGGCGGGCACCACTACCAAGAAGGTCCACTGCCTGGTTCCCTGTAACTTGGCTTCTCGCAGTGAGGGAACCACCAGAAGGCCCTCAGCACTGGACCTCAGTGTCTGGGCTGAACGATGGGGGTGGAGACGCTCCTTCAGGTATACCAAGGCACTGGGCCAAGGCACTTTAAGCTTTAAACATCAGCACCAACACTTTGAATTGTGCTCAGAAACATACTGAGTGGAAAGTCCAGTTGGCTTCTGTACGTGGAACAGGGTGCAGTGTGTGTGTGTCACCACCTTGCCTTGTACCAGAATCCTAAGAAATGCCTACTGTATCAAGCGACTGGCCCATCTAGTCCAGCATCCTGTGCTCACAGTGGCCACCCAGATGCCTGTGAGAATCCTGTAAGCAGGATTAGAACCCAAGCTTGCTCTCCCCTTCTGTGGTTTCTAGCACCTCGTATTCAGAAGCATTCAGACACTCAGTTGTGGGTCATCTAATGATGAGAAATCAAGCTTTACACATGTGTGAACTGCTTCATAGCTAATTGCAAGCTCCTTTCCCTCTTGAGATCATGGACAAAGATTCCCTTTCATTTCTACAATTTGCCAGGCTCAATTTCTGCTTTTTCTCCATCATGATTGGTTTGTTAGGGTGTGGGGGTGTTCCTTTTCTTTTTTCCCTTTTCTTTAAAAAAAGAGGAGACTCATGCCTCCCTCTGACAATATTTCACAAGTTAGCTGTGTTAATTTTGGACAGCCTCCCCTGAGCTGCTTTCGGATTTTGTGCTGGCACATTCTTGTTATGCCAGCTGCCTAAAGTCAACACACCTGTGTGCAAGATGGGGCTGCTGAGGCAACTGGGCAAGCATCCTAATTATTACAGGAGTGACACAAAAGTTCTGGCATGACCTCATGGGTTTACTTTAGCTGGAGGATCTGACGTGAAGGAGGGTGCTTGTTTTCGCAGCTGTCAGAAACCTCCATCCAGGAGGCAAAGCATACCTGTGTCATACTCTTCCAGGCTCAGAGTAGAGACACCTGTGCAATGAAAAAAGGGGTACTCAGAGATGCTCAGAGATGAGGATGCTTTTTCTTGCCATTTGCCTTTATCTGTATCATATCCGTTTTCAGGAGAGCTTGGATTCTTATAAAGAAATTTAGCATTGCATTCATCCCTACCTTCCTCAATTCCTGTGGAATCTTTGTGCTCACCATATATAGCTCATTTGCTATTGTGAGGATAGGCTGTAGAACAATGTGCTTTCCAGGAGTTGGTTTGGGATTTGAAGAATAGCTCCATGAAACGATGGACAGCAAGTATGTCAAAGAAAAAGGCAGGTGAAGGGACAATTAAGACACATAGGTTTACAGTAAATACAAAGGGTTGTTTCTTGCTTCTGAGGATAATCTTGCTCAGCACAGACCCGCTGAAATTAATGAACCTAAGCTAGTCATGTCTATTAATTTCAATGGCCCTACTCTAAAGAGGGATAGCAATGGCTAGAACCCAAACGTTCTGTCTAATGAAATGAGTGCCTCTGTTGGAGGAACACTTCTTCCATCAGAGAAATGTAGGGTGGTCCCTTACCTTACTCATTGACAGAGGAAAGACATCACCACCACCCCAAAAAACAGAGAGGATAATGGGAGGTGGTTTACAAATTTGTAATTATTATTGTTTTAATCCAAATTTAATTCGTACGCTTGGAAACAAATGTTGAAAGAATTGCTATAATTTAAATGTAAATATAGTACATTTCACCATAGTGGGGGAGGTTGTGATAGGTGATTTATGTTCTTACTCAACCTGGTTTTCATTTATGCAGTGTTAATGTACAACTTCAAGGCCCCTTGTTAGTGTTCCTTATCTTTAAGGAGGACTTGGGCTGCATTCACATGGTGGTTTCTTCTATTTCTCTGTTGTTTCCCTAAGGGCTCATCCACACCTTTGTTTGTCCTGTGATTTCAAGTCAAGGGTCCAAAGGGTTTTCCTTTTGTCCCACTGCTTTCCCCTGAAAAACCTGCTGCTTGATGCTGAATCAGGTTTTCCGCCTATTGACATTTGTACTGATTCATCAGTAAACAATGGGATTCCCCAGGGAAAGTGGTGGGACAAAAGATAAATGTCTCGGACCCATGGCTAATGGCTACCCTAGAGAAAGGGGATTTTTGGGTCTAACCCCTAGAGTAAGGGGATTTTTGGATCTAACCCCAACCATTACTAACTCTGCAAATAAAGTTTCTACTAAGCAGGTGCAAATGAATCCATGGAATTACTCTAGGGTAAGTAGGTTGAGAAGCCTTAGTACATTACTAAACTGGGCAGGGAACTCATGAATTCTGGCTCTGAAGAATCTCTTCCGACCACATTCTCCTCCCTGCATCTGTAGTTATACTAGCTAGGATAAACATTGCAAGAGCAATCAATCTTTTTTGCTTCAGGGAATCACTTGATCATCAGCTGAGGTCAGGAAGAAATTCCCTTTCTCCCCCTGACCTTGACTGAATATTGCACCATTTGCCAAAAGTATGACATGACTTTCGCTTGCCTCTAGGATACAAGAGCCCAGCCAGTGCTGGAGGCAGGAAAACATAATTGCAGAAATTAAAATTAGAGCTTAATGTAAGTCTTCCTCCCCCACCACACACAAAAAATGTTTAGCTCAAGCATATTTCCCTTTGACAAATGCAAAGATACAAATCTGTACACTTTTTAGGGATACGGTGCCAAATTGTCGGCTTTTGAGAACTTGGCTACACATCACCACCATTGCATGGCTGTCTCTGAAGGTAACGGCCTTCTCCTCCCGGTAAAACAATGTAGAACACATGATGGACACCATCACACTGCAAGCTTCTCTTTCTCCATCAGCAGCTTGCAACAAACTGGAATGAGAGCAAGGCCGACTTCACACAAAGCTCTGGTGGATAACTAAAGGACCTCCTTGCCTGGTATGAACCTGCCTGGACCCTGACTTGGTAACCTATGGCATGATTCAGGACAGATAAAAGGAAGCCCTTCTTCATGCAGTGCATAGTTAAACTCCCATAGGAGCCAGGGATGCCAACAACTTGGATGGCTTTAAAAGGACTGGACAAACTCGCAGAGAAGCCAATCAATGACTAGCAGCCACATTGGCTATGCTCTGCCTTCATGGCCATAGGCAGTGATGCTTCTGAATACCAGTTGCTAGAAGCCACAGGAGGGGAGAGGGCTCTTGCACTCATATCCTGCTTGTGGGCTTCCCATGAGCACCATGAGAAGAGGATGCTGGACTAGATGGGCCACCCAGTACTGGTTCTTCCTATGTTCTTACACTTCTGACAGAGGTTCTCGCACTTCTGACAGAGGTTCAGAGAGTGACAAAGAGAGACAGGGACTTCTGTGTGGTAGCCCCTCTGTTTATGGAATGTTCTTCTTGGGAGGAGGCCTGCCTGGTTCCAACTGTGCCATTTTTTCAATGCCAGGCAAAGACACCCCAGCATTCGGATCACACCAGCCATAGGACTGTGCTGCTTATGCGGTTTTATTTGAAATTTTTAAAATGTTGGTTGTTAATAACGTAGAAGCTTTCTCAGAAGCAATGCACAAATTTAATAAACCTAAGCCTATGAAGCCACTTAGAAATTTTATTGACAATTAAGCAGAATATACATTTTGTTAAACAAACACATGCTTCTCCTTCTGTGGCAGAACAAATCAATCACACAGTTACCTTAAAGATTGCCTCTTCCTAAGACATGTTTCCATGTGCTCTGAGATCTCAGAGAAGTCCTTTCCAATGCCCCCTTCCTTTCTGAAGCTTGGCAAAGGGCTAGGAGAGACAGGGCCTTAGCGGTGGCTGCCCCTTTTTGTGGAACTCATTCCCTGATGTCTGTCAGAGTTTCCCTCCATTGCCTTTCAGAGATCTGGTGGAGACATGGCTCCTTAAGAAGTAATTTTCTGTCCAGGTTGTGCTGCCAGGAAGCAGTTTTCATTCATTTCTTCTTTGAGCTGGCTTTTTAAAATTATTATTATATGAGTGACAATTTTATTACCTGGTTCCAAATGATTTGGAAACTGCCTTGGGTTTAAATTTAAAAATGACTTGGATTGCAAACACATTTGCCTGGAGTAACTGAATTCCAGGTGCCAGTTCCTTGCAGGGGGTGGTCTCCTAGGGGAAAGAAGAGCCACATGATATGGGTGACAGATGTACACAATATGTGCAGTCCTTGGTATGCAGGACTAGGCACATGGCATCTGAATAGCAAATTCCTCAAGAGGAAGGAGACACCTAAAGTTGTGTGTACTCTGCTGTTAAAATAGAAATTGCATTCTGTTTGCAATACAAATTCTGTACTAACAAAAGCTGGTCCCCATCTGAAAGCCTGGAGAGCTGCTGTCGGCCAGTGCAGACAGCACTGAGCTCGATGGCCCAATGGGTCTAACTCAGTAGAAGGCAGCTTCCTGTGTTCCAATTTCACCAGTGTAGCCAGGCAGTTGCAGCCTCTTGATTTTTTCCAGAACCCAAACAATACATCATGGCTTGGCTTCCACGTGTGCAATTATTTTTAATCAATAACGGCATGCCAGGCATATTCTGTGATTAAGAAAAGCTGTTTTACAATGAACTGCAATTACAGAATTACTGTCAGCTTTATACCAGTATGGATTTTTTGGTGGCCGGGGAGAGAGGTAGGGAGGGAGAAGGCAGTCCAAAAACAAAACAAGAAGGGAAATGGTTGTTTTTTTATTGCTTGCTAAATGAGCCCAATTGCTCACCTGCATAGCCAGATGTTCTCACTGTCCCCCAATGCAATAAGCTGCAGCACAACTCCCCAATACTTTCCGTCTTTCCACCAAACACAACTAGAAGAAATATATTTTGTAGCCCTGGGATAGGTCTCAGTCCTCTGTATTGGTATCTCTGGTAAACAATGCTCAGCATCATAAAACAAAGCCACCGTATTGCATGTGGTGTAGTGGTTAGAGTGTCAGATTAGGACCTGGGAGACCAGAGTTCAAATCTCCACTCAGTCATGAAGCTCACTGGTTGTACACTTGGGGACCAGGCACTGCCTCTCAGCCTAACCTGCCTTGGGATTAAATGAGGAGAGAACCACATTTGCCACCTTGAGCTCCTTGGGAAAAAGGTGGGCTAGAGATGCACTAAATAAAATAATAAACATTTAATAATAGAATTGTAGAGTTGGAAGGGACCACAGGGGTCACCTCATCTAACCCCCTGCAATGCAGGAATATTTTGTCCAACATGGGGCTCAAACCTATGACCCTGAGATTAAGACCCTCATGCTCTATCAACTGAGCTATCAGCCCTAGGAGTCAGCCACCACTGGAATGACCTGTGTATGCATAAGACCTTTGCTAGCCAATGACTATCCATGTAGACAATCCTGGGTTAGACAGTCAGGAAGTCTCAACTGCACTGGTGCACTTATGTAAATATAGACTCTGGACTCATTGGTCTTTAAGCCAGCACCCCTGTTTAGATGGTGATGTGGAACTCATTACCTACAAAACTCTTACCTACAAAGTTTCTACAGCCCTGTTAGACATTCTTCTAATCAGGAAATGATGAGCACAGAGGAATGGGAACTAGTACCGATTCCCTACCCTTGACTCAAAGGTTCTGTATTGTCTGGAAAGCTGCCCCAAACAATGTAGGTTTCCTGCTTCCAGCAGATCTAGACGTTGAAGTAGATGGTCCCTTGGCCTGATCCTGCAGAGTTCTTATTGTGTTAACTACCTCCCCGCACATTAAAAGCACTGATGTCAGTTGGTGGACCCTCTTGTGGAGGAGAAGGCAACACTGGTCATCATCATTGGGGAAGTCACATGTTCTCAGCAGGCGGGGTATGTCTCTTTCCATCAGATTTCTGAATGGGCATATTTAAAGTCAATGCTACAATGGAGCAAAGCATAGGGCCAACATGCTCATGTGGGGCACAGTTGTGGCTTCCAAACACTTGGCAGCAGAAAAATGAAACGGCCTGTTTGTAGTACCCTCTGTGGCCCAGCTCCCAACGCTGTCCATGTATGTCAACGCATCGACTCAGACCAGTTTCAAAGGAGCTCTGATTTCAAAGCCTGGTTGGTTTGCTCCATCAAGAAACATTCTTTCCATCATAAGTCTTGGCTGTCAAGACAAACCTGGGCCTTTTTGATTAATTTCTGCCCGGGGAATTAGCAGAGGGAGTTTTCTTGGGGCGAGAGAGAGAGAACTCTTGGAGTTCACGTGAGATGGAAAGTGTCACTGCAGCTCAGCTTCTTGGAATTGTTCTCCAGGAAGGTTTTCGCGGAACCCTTAATCTCTTGCCAGCACACTGCTAATTGCACCCAACTGTTAAAGCGTCACCCAGCCAGCGACAGCCAGGGCAGCAAATTTAAAAAGCTGAGAATAACGGAGAGCGGGGCTTGGCCAAGAGGATCCCCAAGGGATCTGACGGAAACCACAAAAACTGCTTACAAGCCATATATGAAAAGACAATCGCTCTGCAAATGCCCCCAGCCGGGCTCACACTCCATTGACACTATCCTGTTTTTATTATTGTCATTTCATTATTGTTTTGTTCCTCTTCCCTCATTGGTGATGAACTCCATATGTCCTCTCCCTCTCTCCCCTGTGTTCCTTTGGCATGGGCGAACGGTTTCCTGATTTATGCTTGTTCCTTCTCGTTATTTGATTATTCAGAGCCACATATAATGGGAAAACATTATGCGAAACTGAAAGCCATCTTGGAGACAAACAAAAACAGAGCTGGGGGTGGGGTGGAGAGGATTTGGGAGAGATTGAAGAAGATCCTATTGCACATTGAGCATCTACTAGGTACAAGTTGGGAACACTAGTTTCTTGGAATTGCAGGTGGAGAGAGTTACTGCTTGAGAGTTTCCTAGAAGAGGCATCTGGTGGGCCACTGTGAGAGCAGAATGCTGGTCTAATGACAGTGATGCTTCTGAATAATTGTTGCTGGAAACATCTGGGGTCTTTCTGGTTGGCTGCTATACAAGCAGGAGGCTGGACTAGTTGGGGCTATTGACCTGATCCCACAGGGGTCTTCCTATCCTATGTCTTTACTGAAGAAGAGGTACAAGTGGAAGAATTTGTGAATGCAGGGCTTGTCATTATAAAACATGGTGCTGCCCTGAATTCATCATGTGAGACTGTTAAGAAGAGGAAGGGTTGATCTTGGGTCCACCGGTGGACAATTATGGCCCCTACAACAAACACAATAGAATGAGGTGGGAATGCACTGGTACAATCCTGACATACTAGAAAGAATGGGTTGACTACAGGCGGAGATGGCCTCTTTTGGTGTTGTTTTTTAAAAATGTTTTTCAAGTATTGGCTAACCTCTAGATGTCTACAAATCCAATCGGTCCTGACTATTGATCAGACTGGCTGGGGCTGATGACACTTGTGGTCAGCGCTCGACCTTTTAGAGGCTCTGAATAACTGAAAAGTTTGTGGTGTCCCCCCCATATGTAATTCAAAAATAAAAACAATACCAAACCACAAAATAAAATCTATTTTTTTGAAATGGCACAAAATTTACATTTATGCTGAAATGGACATACATGAGTGCCATATGCAATACATGACAGGATGTGATTTCTTCGCATTATTTTGGTCAATGTTAGGAGGATGCCCTACCTGGTTTAGATGAAGATAAGTATGGATGGGCAAATCTGCCCACTTCAGTATGTCTCTCCATTTCAGCCCCCCCCCATCTTAAATTCAGCTCTCCACATTTTCATATTATTTTGCATCAAAAATAAAAAGCCCTCCTGAAACTTCAGCAGTATTTCGTTGTGAATTTCTCTTAATATACACATTTTTTGTATACAATTTTCCTTAATGTACACCTATTTTACAAAATGTTTTCCCCTAATATAATGCATGTTTTGTACACATTACTACCAAATTTGGAGAAGTGTGAGTTTCAATTTAGTTCCCCTATTGTTTCGGAATTTGGTAGGTTCACCTTTAAATGTCAACTGAATTGGGGGCTATTGGTTTGTTTTTGTTTTATTTTGTATTTTGTGTTCTCATATTGTACTTTTATGTTGTGAACTGCCCAGTGATCTTCAGATGAGGGCTGGTATACAAATGTATTATAATAATAATAATAATAATAATAACAACAACAACAACAACAACAACAACAACAACAACAATAGTATTCTCCAGGCCCTTCTCAGGCTTAAAATGGTGTCATTCTATGGTGATCCTGGCATTTTGGAGTAACCTAATTTGTGTCCCCAGTTTCTCAGCCATTCCTCTGCTTATCTGTAGACACTATCCAGAACACATGCATCTGTAAGATGTTCAGTAAACTGATTCTGCTATATCTGCATCATCCTAGTATAGGAGAAAGTCAGACAGGGTTGCCTGGTGGATTATGGCAAGCACCGTTGACAGCACACCTCAAACCCCTTTCGACTTAATGCAGAACTGATATATATTTCCATCCATCACAACACAAACCAAATGGCTAACAGCAAAAGGCCTCCTGTCTTAGATTTGTTGAAAGACAGGTGGATCTGTTGGTTGCAGAGGCTTGGAGATTTCTGGGTTCACAGCCTGGCATTCCTTGGATTTTAAACCTTTGGCTCCCTCTGGAATGCAGTGCAATTTGTGGAGCAGCCTTCCAAAAGCAAGAAGTGCATTGCAGAAGCTAAGAGTGTGGGAAACACTCAAGCTGAATGGATGGCCTTCAGCAAGTCATGCTTTCAGGTGCATGATATTACGATGAGGCACAGCATCTTAGCAGGAGAGTGGACTGGAAGTGTCACCAACAATATATTAAAAAGCTGTTTCCCACGGGATATCAGAACACACAGAAACTCAAGATGGAGATGCACCAATGAAAGGGTAGGTGTTTTCATACAAGGGTTGCCTCAGATCTAAGTTGCCTCTGCTCTGTGTCTTGAATAGAGGTCAATGGTATGAGAACAGAGAAGCCAGACTCTTACTCCAATTCTTCACACAACCACTGTGAGAACAGGAAGCAGGACTAGTTAGGGCCATTTGTCGGATCCAGCAGGCTCGTCTTACATTCATCTGTTCTCCAGACAATGAGTGTGGACCATGATTCAATTGTCATTTAAACGCAAACCTACTTAATTCACACTTTCCACAACAATCCACAAACCGAAACACAACCATCCTTTGAAATTACCACTTCCCTGTATGTTACACATCACTGTGTCATTTGGAATTACCTGGTCTTCTGTACAAGATGGAACAGATGTGTTAGCATTCTTCATTGTTGTTTCCTCTGAATTTGACTGACACACACAGTTTGCTTTCAGATCTTTCATCTTATAGACTCTTAGAATCGTAGAGCTGGAAGGGACCCCAAAGGCCACCCAGTCCAAACCCCTGCATCTAAGGAATCACAGTGAAAGAATCCCTGACAGATGGCCACCTGAGCTCTGTTTGAAAACTTCCAAAGAAGGATAGTCCACCACCTTGCAAAGGAGTTCATTCCACTGTCAAACAGTTCTTATCCTCATGAAATTCTTCTTAATATTTATTTGGAATCTCCTCTCTTGCAATTCATTAGTTTGGGTCCTAACCTCTTGAGCAGCAGAAAGCAAGTTTACTCCATCTTCCACATGACATTCCTTCAACACACAATGTCAGAATGAAATGCTCATGGACTGTGCTGTGCTTGCCATATGTTTCTCAGAAGGAAACCCCTATTGACTCCAGCATGTCTTTCTTCCATGCAAGGGAAACAAAAAGCTGGATTTGGGGAGAAGCAGCAATGGTGTGGCTAGTTTCGCAAATCTGGCAGGGATGTAAGGGTAAAGCTAGTGGGTTGATATCTGTCTCTATCACTCCTCCAATGCACTCTTACAACACCAAGATAATGGCAAGACATCACCCCACAGATAAGCAAGACAATTTGAGAAGAGAGGGATAATATTTCTTAATGAAATTGCTGTGCTTGCAGTTTGCAGGAGTTTGTTCTTTCCAGGAAACAAAGCCCTCCAGTGAACTTGGGATCAAACCGATGAATACTTTCTTCTTTTGCAACTCAGCTCTACAATGTCAGACCTGGATGCGATGCCTGACAGCAGCAATACACGACCCAGATCTATTAAGAGGTGATGATATCTTCTTGCATTGCAATAAGTTGCTGCAACCTGCCCTCCAGAAGGAAAGAAGCACCCAGGGACTTCTGAGGAGAACTTAGCAACAGCTGAGCCAAAGAAAAGTAAACCATAAGGAAGGAATTCCATGTGATGCATTCCTTCCTCTGCTGTCCTTCCAGACCACACATCTCATCACAGTCAGATATTAGTGTCGTGTAGTGGTAAGAGTGGCAGACTAGGATCTAGAAGACCAGGGTTTGACCATGAAGCTCACTGGATGACTTTGGGCCAGTCACTGTCTCTTAGCTGCTGAAATTCATGGACCGAAGTTAGCCATGTCTGTAAATTTAAATGAGACCACTCTGAGTATGAGTACCCTTGAATACAACCCATAGGTGATCAGTTTTGGCAGGTAGTACTTCCCTTGTATTGGACAAGCAAAAATCCAACTGCCCCAGGCCCGCCTCTGCATGTGTTCACCATCAAGGGCCCAATCTTGCACAGGCACAGAGGTTGCTTAGGGTCACAGCACCTCTCTCCATGCAAATCGGCTCCTTCTTCGACATCTCTTTTCAAACCCAGCATTACGCCATGCAAAAGGAAGGCAGAGCCCCTCCTGCCAACTCCCTCCCATTGGCGAAGAAGAAGGAAATACCTCCCTAACATTACACTGCTTAATCCTCCACCGCTAATCTAACGAGAAACAATGTTTGACAGCAGCCAAAAGATTATTAAATTGAAAAGTAAAAGGCATCGCCGCCCATTGTGATGGAGCCAAAGGCAACAGCACAGAGGACTGTAAACTTCAGGAAAGCAAGGGGGTTGTCCTGCCAGAAAGCCTGCAGCATCGAGTCGCTGGAAGGAATAAAGGGGTGTCCTCAAGATCACTTAATGCAGATGGGCAACCCTGAAGAAATTTGAACCAGCCTGGTTTACTCATAGACTCACAAAGGGGCAAGGACTGTAGCACAGTGATAGTGTACATGCTTTGTGGGTTCAGCCCCTGGCATCTCCTGTCTCTTTCTGAAACCCTAGAGAGCTGTGCCAGTCAGTGTAGACCAGGGGGAGCCAACATGAGGTCCTTCAGATGTCATTGGACTGCATGCAAGCAACTGCTTCCATGGAAAAGGTTCTCCACACAACCCTCCTTTAGCAGTGTTCCTGATCGCACACAGAAAGCCCTATGCACGAATGTCAGGGTCAGCCAATGCTGTGCTTTCCAGATCCCCTGGGACTCCAACTCCCATCAGCCCCAGCCAGCATGACCAATGGTCGGGCATGATGGGAGCTGAAGCCCAATACCATCAGAGAAATATTAAGTTGGATGAGTCAATAGCCTTAGTAGAAGACAGCTTCCTAAGTCTCCAGAAGGATGGATTTTCTAAAAAAAACTTTCTTTCACTTTAGATGTATCATAATAAAGGGGGATTTGATCCTTCATTAATGAGTGTAACAGCTTAAAAGAGCATGACCTTGGGTGAAGTCATTTATATACTACTTGCCCAGCAAGGGAAAAAGAAAGGAGCACTTGTATCTTTCACCTTCATTTCCCTCTTCTTGCAAACAGTGGTGCAGCCTATTCCTGCATATGCTTAATGGAAGAAGAATATCACTATAATTCAGGGCAAGCAGAAGTGTGGATGAGCCCTCGGTGCATATCTTAATGTTAGCAGATATTAGGAGTATAGCATAGCCATAAAGGAAGATGCCTTATACAAAGTCAAACCATCGGGTCCATCAAGCTCAGTATTGTCCAAATCAACTGGCAATGATTTCATAGAACCAGAGAACTGTAGAGTTGGCAGGAACCCTGAGAGTCATCTAGTTCAACCTCCTGCAATGAAGAAATCACAGCAAAAGAATCACTGACAGGTGCCATCCGTCCTCTGTTTAGAAACCTCCAATGAAGTTTGTTCCACTGTTGAATAGCTCTTACCATCAAAAAGTTATTCCTAATGTTTAGTCAGATTCTCCTTTCTTGTCATTTGAATCCTTTGGTTTGGGACCTACCCTCTGGAGCAGCAGAAAACAAGCTTGCTCCATCATCCACGTGACAGCCCTGTAGATATCTGAAGATGGCTATCACATCTCCTCCCAGTCTCCACTTTACCAAGGAAAATATACTCATTTCCCTCAACCATTCCTCATAAGCCTTGGTCATCCTCCTCTGCATACACTCCAGGTTGTCAAAAGCCTTCTTAAGTGGTGGCGACCCAGAACTGGGGAGGGTTCTCTCTCAACCCTACCTCGAGATGCTGGGGATTGAACCTGGGAGCTTCTGCATGCAGAGTAGATGCTCCTACCATTGACCTCATGTATTGCAATGGCTTTACCTGTTATCTCCTAGAGCCTCTCCTTGATGAGCCTCAACATGTTACTCAGTAGCTCTTGGGTTTCAAGATTCCACCAGAGAGCATGCAGGTAGAATGCGCAGGGTGGGTCTGCAATCTGGTTTCTTCATTTGACATGCAACATTTGCAAGGCAGCTGTAACGCGTTGCCATGGTGGGTGCATTTGCCTGGCTGCAATGCATAAATATGTATGGGTGCTTATGATTACTGATGACAAGGTTTTTAAAAACATTGTTTTTTTGTACAATTTGTTCTCCTGCGCGCGCACACACACAGAGAGAGAGAGAGAGAGAGAGAGAGAGAGAGAGTCAATGAGCACATAGATCTTTGAGTTATAGGTGCCATCCAATTTATTTTTGCTATTTCCAGGCTTTGGCTACGGAGCCATTTGCGGCAGGGAAACATTTTCCTTCTCTTATGGCATGCTGAGTAATTTCCTGTTTTCACTCCCTGTTTTCGGAACGCTGCCACATATTATAACATTCTTTTACACCTCCAGCTCGAGGATCAGCCTGTCCTGGTGAAGTTTTTGAGAGTCAAATGACACAGGCCTGCGGCCCAAGATTTTGGGCTGGTTGTTTTGAAACGATATGCAGTGAATTGCCACAGCCACCTCTTTCAGCTCCCAGACTGTGTAACAAGGCTGGCTCCAGGATTGAGGGGACCCCTCAGCAAGAGTCTTCTCTGGTGGATCTCCTTCTTTGTTAATGGCAGTAGGAGTGCTCCAGTCATCACCAGGTAGCCTCCAGTGGAGATCTGGGGCTGCCACTTTCATTGCCCAGAATGCTCTTAATGTAGTGTTGCTCTTTGACATTGTGGGGTGTTAAAATTGCAACCCAGTGCTGGAGAAACTGCATGCAATGGCACCAGAGGTGAGAGCATGTGAATATAATGTTAGCAGGATGGCACAGGGAAAGCATGATGGGCCCATCACTTTTTAGCAGAGTGACTGGAGTAAAGCAGACAGGAGTCCAGAAAGATAAGAAACTATGGATACTTTACAGAGGTAAGCTGTATAAGAACAGGGTATAACTTGAAGAGAGATTAACAGAGAACTGCTGTATGTCTTTCTCAGGTCAGGGCTATGCAGGGGGAAAAGAAACTCCTTCAGAAACACATTTTCCTATCCCAACTGGTGGCCATCACTGCCTCCTGTGGGAGCAAGTTTCTGTGAACAAAAGCCAGTGCGCTAGGGTTTCTCTGAAAGCAGAATATGGAAAAACACTGTGTTAAGGAACTGAGCTTCCTGTTGTAAGATAAACATCTCATTTTGCCCTACACAAATCTCTAAACTTGGGATTGCACTGGAAATTGCTACTCTCTATGTTTAGGACCATGGAGTAAAACTATCTGTTTAAATGCATATCTCTTACTAACTTACTTATCTACAGTATGTCTGGGGCCTTGGTGGTTTTTTGAAATCCTCCTTATCTCCTAAGAAGCCCCTCTAAATCCCATCGAGAGCTTTCCAGAAATGTTTCAGAAATACCTGTGGCAAACAGCACATCACTCAGTCTGAGCCCTCGTTTATCATTCCCGTCTTTTGCTCAAGTTTGCACACAAAGCGCTGCAAACTGTCCTGCAACACATCATTAAAATCCCTGGGGGGATCCTAAAACGATTACACTGAAAATGGAAAGACTTTTAATGCTTTTTCAACCAAACACAAAACAAAAAAAATCCCGCCCACCCCTGCTTAAATATACTTTACTTAGACGTGTCCAGAAAACAATTTGCAATACACTGACTAGTGCATTCCACAATATTTTGGTATCCTATTCCATACTATTGTGACCATGTTTCCAAACTCTGTTTACTAGATGACACAGCAGAATCAAAGGGAGCGGCCTCTCATCTAAAAGAGAGCTGCAGTCTAATGCTGTTTCAACCTCAGAACCCCCCCCCCCAAGAATGCCACTACAGTGGTACCTCAGGTTACAGACACTTCAGGTTACAGACGCTTCAGGTTACAGAAGCCAGAAATAGTACCTCGGGTTAAGAACTTTGCTGCCAGCGAACAGAAATCGTCCGCTGGCAGCGCGGCAGCAGCGGGAGGCCCCACTAGCTAAAGTGGTGCTTCAGGTTAAGATCAGTTTCAGGTTAAGAACGGACCTCCAGAATGAATTAAGTTCTTAACCAGAGGTACCACTGTACTGAGATCCAGAGCTCCAACTCTATGCAGACAATCTTTTAAAGGTCAGAGAGGAGGGCAGGATCACATGCCCGGAAGAGCTGTTCAGTAATGGAACAGATTACTTTGGAAGGTGGTGGACTCTTCTACATTGGGGGCTTTCAAAACAGAAGTTTTATTACCACCTGCCAGGGATTCTTTAGTTGTGATTTCTGCATTGCAGGGGGTTGGATGACCCTTGGGGTCCTTTCCAACTATAAGTCTATGGTTCTCTGCTCCCAATATAGATATTGTGGCCGAACACTAACATAGAACTTATGCATGTACAACACACACCCAAGGCAGCCAAGGCTGTATCCTCCTGATGTTGTTGGACTATAAATTCCAGCATGCCTGACCATGAGCCACGCTGGCTGGGGCTGATGGGAGTTGTAGTCCAAGAGCACCTGGAAGGCATAGCCTTGGTTGACCCCTGACATCCATTTAGAGGGCTTTCTGCATGCCATCAGCAGCTCTGCTAAATTAGGGTTCCTGATTGTATGGAGAGTGCTTCCATATGCAAGCACTTGTTTGCATGTAGGCTTCATGTAGAACCTCGACCAAGTACGGGCATGTCAGGAGCAGAGGCCTGCTCTCCTCCAGCATTCAAACACAAGAAGAGGGAGCAGGAGTCATGAGTGTAAGCTCAGTATGCTGAGAAACTCAATGCGGAAAGGTCAGGACAGTGGACACATGACATGGGCATTGGAGTCAGGGTTGGTGAGCATCCTCCAACATAACACGCCCCACCCCCCCAGCATGTTGCTGGAATGTACAAATGGGGCATCTTGGAAACCCCACTGAAAGAACGTCTGCACAGAGCTCATGTTCCATCAAGACCCAGGAAAAGTTCTCTTAAACCAGGCATAGACAACCTTGGCCCTCCATCATCCCTAGTTAACAGGACCAGTGGTCAGGGATGATGGGCATTGTAGTCCCAAAACATCTGGAGGGCAAATTTGGGGATGCTTGTCTTAAATAATCAGGATGTTGTTTTGTTGCTATTTTTATTAAGCTATATTCTGTTTTTCACTACTATAAAGACAAGCAGATTGACTTGGAGCCAGTTTAGCAAATTATCCACTGACTTTATGAAATCATTTGCTGGCTGCCGCCCACAGAGTCAGCACTATGCTGAGATCTTGCAAAACGTATTTTGCACAGTGTTATGCAATCTGTATCGAACTATCTCTTGTTGGCGTTCTTTTGCAGAGTGACTCCATTCTTACCACTGAGTTTCTTGCTTTGTATTGTAACAGAAACTTCATATGAACAGGAACATGTGAAGCTGCCTTCTACTGAGTCGGACCCATTGGCCCATTTACACTAGGATCTCATATAGGGGGTACCCCCAACCATATCTGGAGATGCTGGGAACTGGACCTGGGACCTTCTGGGTGCCAAGCATGCACTCTTCCACTGAACTACTGTTCTGCCCCTTTACGGCACCCTAGAAACACTGTGTGTACATTCATTTACTCAGGAACATAGGAAATTTATTTATGTACATATTTATTTATTTATTGCATTAATAGCCCACATTTTCCTCCAATGAACTCAAGGTGATGTGCATGGTTCCCTGTGGGGGTGGGGGGGGGGTGCCACTGGAGGTATAAATGACTATAGGCTTTGAAAAGTTGGTTCATCTAGGGTTGGCATACAGAAATCGCAGAAATGTCCGGGCGCATGGTGGTGTACATTTTAGCAGTTGGAAAAAGAAAGCTCAAAAATTGATTTCTTCTTGAGATTTCATTTAAAAAAGCTCAACAACTTTGGGCAAAAAACACAGAAACTCAACAACTTTGCGCCTCCCCCCCCAAAAAAAAACCTTTTGTGTCCAGATGTTTACTTTTCGAGATATGGCAACCATAGTTCATCATTTTTTGTTGTTGAATTGAACTAAAGAATTTTAACTGGATTTTGAATAAATGTGCAATTAATTGTTACTGTTCTGAATTTTATTGGTCATGCAAGTTGGTCATGCAAGCTGCTATTCAGAATAATGCTTTTTATTGGGTAGGGGGCCTTGGGGATGAGTTTATGAAACCAAGGGAGCGGTAGCCCCAGAAAGTTTGGGAACCACTGAGTTAAACTCTTCAGCGCCCCCCACCCCCAGTTTCTCCATTGATGGAATTTATCCATCTGATCTCTGCTGGATGCGCTCAGCACAGGATCTTCTGGGCATCGGGAAGCATGAAGAGACTAGCATGCGCCAATAATTGATTGGAATCATCTACAGAGAGATTAGGGGATGCCAAGCCTCAAGCATGCGGCGTGTTTCTTTGGGTTTATTATAGGGGATGAATCTGGAGCGGAGAAGAACCTCACCAGGCTGGAATGGGAATGCTGGGTGCTTTTATATTCCTCAAAATAAAAACTAGGAATTCTGTGGAACTTCTCTGATTATAAAACAACAAAAAGGATTCAGCCTGATGATGATGCATAAAGTGGTCACCCTCTGTGATTAGTTTATAAATCAAGACAGGCTCAGGCCAGCCTGGGACTTGTCGCTCCCCAGTCTAGAATCCCCATCTCCTCCTCACACAGATGTAGGGGAACTCTCTGAACTCAATTTGCTAGACAGTCATCTTCACATATCTAAAGGGGAGGTGGAACAAGCTTGTTTTCTCCTTCTCTGGAGGGTAGAAACCAAACCAACGAATTTAAGAAAGGAGATTCTGACTAAACATCAGGAAGAACTTTCTGACTGTAGGAGCTGCTTGACAGAGGAATGGACTCTCTCAGGAAGTTGTGGACTCTCCTTCATTGGAGGTTTATAAGCAGAGGTTGGATGGCCATCTGTCATGGATGCTTTTGTTGGGACCCCTGCATTGCAGGGGGGTTGGACTAGATGACCCCCCAACCAACAGATTTGCCCCTCCCTATGCATGACAATGTTCAAGCTCCCCCCCCCCCATTTTTTCTCTCCTAGTCTTATCTAAATATTTTGAGCTTCTTTCCCAATTCCTGCAATGTTTCACCTAAGGAGAACTTCCAAATTTTCATTGAAATTTTGCTTTAGGCAACATCCAGTGATCACCTCGAGATGCTGTGCACTCTTCTTGTATTTTGCTTTCCTAAACTTTTCCGGTGGGCACTTGAAATGGGGGCCAGATGTACAGGCTGCTATAGGATGGCGAAGCAATCTGCTGCGCTTTCAAATAAGCCAGGAAAACACATCCTGAAATCTGAGCAGAGATGAACCTGCTGTAGTAGTGTTTGCATCGGGAGGTATATACACCGCTGTTATTATAACAACATTAAACTTACTTGCCACGTGAGTTTAATGTTGTTATAATAACAGCGGTGTATATACCTCCCGATGCAAACACTACTACAGCTATGGGCCACCTGCTAACTGCTATTAGCAGACAGCAGCGGGCCCACCCGGATGGAGCACTTGTGGTTGCTGGTGATTTCAACCGAGCCGATTTAAGGACTGTGCTCCCTAAGTTCCACCAGTATGTTGATTGTCCCACTAGGGGGGGAAATACCTTGGACCGAGTATATAGTAACATCATGCATGGATACAAGACCAAGCCCCTGCCCAATTTGGGGCAGTCAGACCACATATCTTTATTTATGATACCATCATATAGACCTCTCGTACGCAGAATCAGACCATCAACTAGAGAGATACGAGTGTGGCCAGTAGGTGCATCTGAGCAACTCCAAGATTGCTTTCGGAGCACCGAGTGGTCGCTTTTTGTGGAGATTAATGTGGACACATATGCTTCAACAGTACTGTTCTACGTTAAAAGCTGCATTGATGTTGTCACTACCACCAAACAAATACGGGTGTTCCCTAACAACAAGCCCTGGCTAAACAGGGATGTGTATCTTCTGTTAAAGGCAAGAAATGCTGCTTTTCACTCTGGTGATGCGCAAGAGTATAGAGAAGCCAGAGCCAAATTGAAAAAGGGCATTAGGAATGCCAAAGCTATGTACTGCCGGAGGATCGAAAAACATTTTGAGAGCTCCGACCCTCGTCGAGTATGGCAAGGCTTGCGACAAATTACAGGGCAAAATATTAAAAACGAACTGGCTAGCAGCAGTGCGCACCTGGCTGACCAACTGAATCAATTTTTTAGTCGCTTTGAGGAGGGAACTGGAACTACCGTCACTACAGCATTGGCCACCAGCACATCATCAGAAACTACTACTGATAGACAACCATTTTCATTACAGACCTGTGACGTACAACGTGCCTTTCAGAGCATTAATATTAGGAAGGCAGCTGGACCAGATGGAATCATGGGACGGGTTATTAGGGACTGCACTGCAGAATTAGCTGGAGTATTTACGGACATTTTTAACCTATCCCTGTTGCAGGGTTTTGTCCCTACCTGCCTGAAGACATCGATTATAGTGCCAGTCCCCAAGCAGTCAGTGGTGGTATCTCTCAATGACTATAGACCAATAGCTCTAACATCTGTCGTTATGAAATGTTTTGAGAGATTGGTGCTAGATCATATTAAGGCTGGTCTTCCATCCACTTTAGACCCGTTCCAGTTTGCATACAGAAGGAGCAGATCTACTGATGATGCTATTTCCATCGCTGTCCATACTGTATTGAGTCATCTAGAACGACAGGGAACCTACGCAAGGCTGTTGTTTGTGGACTACAGTTCTGCCTTCAATACAATTCTGCCAGACAGGTTATTTCTTAAAATGACCAATTTGGGTATACATCAGAAGATCTGTCTGTGGGTAAGGAATTTCCTGACTGATAGGCCGCAGACAGTGAGAATGGGACCTTACTATTCTTCTACTCTAGTATTAAGCACAGGAGTCCCTCAGGGATGTGTGCTAAGTCCCTTTCTCTATTCCCTGTACACATTTGATTGCACCCCACTGTATAAGTCCAACACAATCATCAAATTTGCGGATGATACAACAGTGGTGGGGCTCATCAGTGAGAACGATGAGACTGCTTATAGGAAAGAAGTACAGGGGTTAATTCAATGGTGTAAAGAAAATAATCTTATGCTTAACACCAAAAAAAACAAAGAACTTATAATTGACTTTAGGAGAAAGAAAAGTGTATTTTTACCATTGCACATAAATGGCGAGGAAGTGGAGAGGGTTGGTAGTTTTAAATACCTGGGCATTTATATTTCGGAGGACCTCTCATGGACTGCAAATATTAATATGGTTGTGAGGAAGGTGCAGGGGAGGTTGTATTTCCTGAGAATGCTCAGGAGACTGAATCTATCCCAGCACCTACTTCTGTCCTATTATCACAGTACCATTGAGAGTGTCTTAACCTATAGTATATTATCATGGTATGGGAGCAACTCTGAAACGGATAAAAAAGCTTTACAGAGAACAATTAAAATTGCCCAGAATGTTATTGGGCTCCGACTACCAACCCTGGATGAGATCTTCACGTCTCGCATTTTGAAGAAGTCACATAATATCCTGAGAGATCCCACTCACCCTGCTCACAACTTCTTTGAACTATTGCCTTCGGGCAGAAGATATAGGACAATGAAAACACGAACCACACGCCTTCTGAATCGTTTCTATCCAAGAGCTCTGATTGCATTAAATAATGATCTCAGGGCCAGTTGCAAGGTTTAGCAAGCAGAGAGCAGGAAGGAATGAGATAGGTTTTAGGTTATGCTTTAGGTGTTAGGTTATGTTATGCCTTAACAGGTTATGTTATATTCTGGATTTTATGTTTCTATAGATTATGTTTGAATAGAATGAGAGTGTCGGAGATACGTGCAAATGTATATGTGAATCCGGTCTTTGGGTGGGTGTTTGATTTTCGTTGTTGTGTATACTGTGTATATACGGACAATGACAATAAATTTATCTAAATCTAAACCTAATGGAATTGATTTGTTCCTACTTGCTAAGTGGGACGCTCCAGCCACATCACCTGATGACAAGGAATCCTATAGAGAAAGCAATCAGTTTCTTTAAGAAACAAGTGTGAAAGAAAAAGAGGAGAAAGCTAATTTAAGATTTTACAGCGGAGAAAGTGAAAAAAATATATGACCTAACCCATTAGGAATATGTTTCTATTTTCCTTTCATGTAATATTACTTCCTGGTTTCCAATCTGTATTCCCTGGGCACCCCCTATCAAATATCGGCTGGTATTAAATCACTGGTCCCAGCAGCTCACAGAAAAACATTTGTACTAATGTGTTGGTTTTCCTTAACACAAGGGCCAGAGCAGGTCCGTGAGGACTCAGTTAGCCGAGATCGTTGACAGATGAGGAATGGAAGGGCAAAGAAAGCAAGAGAGACCCCCCTCCATTAAAAGCAGGATTCCATCCTCTGTGCCCTCTGTCTGTTAGACGGGGCAGGGAATCGACAGGTGATGCAGGCTTGTGCCAACATTGTTATGGAGATGGACAAAAAGAAATAAATAAAAAAGCACCTTGCATAACACTCCTGTCTTCTCTTAACACCGCTGCCCAGACTGGCTGGCCGGACTGGGTGGTACAGCGGCTTGAGTTGATGTGAGTACAAAGCAGTCCATGTTGGAGGATGGATTGAGTCAAAGGTAGATGCTGAGTGAAATGAAGGCTATAAATGGGGCGAATCACAGTTCCTTCTTCTTATAAGCAAAAGGCAATGCTCCTTCTGTCAGCAGCCTGCAAGTCATTCTTGGCATGCAGAGATACCTGCAAGTAGGCACCTGCTCCTGCGTTCTGAGAGCTGGTCACAGATAAGCACCTTAACTGGGCCTGCCAAGAGGCCCCACCAACATTGTGGGGGTTAAAGCCTGATGTTGCTCACATCCACACCATGCATTTAAAGCACATGGCATCCCTCCAAAGAACTCCAGGAACTGCAGTTTACCCCTCACAGAGCTACAGCTCCCAGCACCCTTATCCAACCACAGTTCCCAAAGGAAGCCATATGCTTTAAATCTGCATTAAATCTGCATTGATGCATAGCATGAATGTGACTGCTGTCCACAGGGTGCTGATGAATCTTTAACAGAGACAACCATTGGCATATGTGCAGAAGTCCTTAGTGGTTGTGGCCCTTGCAGAACACATCGGGGAGAAGGGTGGGAACAAAGCTAGAATTAGCTGGCTCTGGCTCTCATTGGCTTTGGCACCATCTACTGTTGGGCTCCCTGCCTTCCACCCTACCAGTCCCAATGGGCACCTATCAGCACTCGAGGGAAGAGTTCTGGCACATGCATGGTACCAACTGCTTCTCCAGTTTGCAAACAAGCTCATGGGCCCCCCAAAAGTCGTCAACCCCTGACTTAGCTTGTGATTGATGCCTGAGGGAATGTTGCTTGCTTAAAATCTTGCTGGTGACACCTCCCTCTTGAGATATGGTGCATTCTGAGAGGGCATCAGGAGCCCATAGCCAGGGCAACGCAGTGCTCTCGCATCTCCTCCAAGGGCTACCATCCAATCCCTGAGCTCGCTTGTTTTCAGAACGTTACATCAGCACCAATTTATATCAGGCCAGGCTCTTGCAAAGGGTGTTTTGGCAAGCCGAGGCAATGAATAATTAGCCCATCGTCCCCACCCTGGGGGAAATGATCTATTTTCAGAAGAGGGCAGATTTCACCAAGGAAAGCCACGAGGCCAGAACTCTCCAAACAACTCTTTAAGCTGGTTACGCCAGCAATATAAGGGGGTAGGGGAGTTATTTAAGAGATTTGGCTATCCTAAGAAAGGGCAGTGTTTACTCTGCCCTAGCGCATGTAAAAGCCAGCCTACAAAACCTTTCCTCAGCTCAGGACATCTGTTAGCTGACATCACCCTGAGTTTACCTTAGCAACCCAAGTTCCATTGGAAGGTCTTCTGATGTCACCTCAGTGCCTGGAGTCCCCTCAGGGCAGCAGAAGGAATGGTCCCTGCACCTATACAAACACCCTCCAGCACATGCATAAGCTCATTCTTGTTTGCTCAAGTCACAAGTGTTGAGAAAGTGGGTACACAGAGGAGAAAATCACTCTTTGGGGTTTGAAAAGTGCTCATAGTTCTCTGCCGTCGCAGTCCTCCCACCCATGAACTGGAGAGCTTTCTTTTTTCCTTCTTGGGATGATTGCCCAACTGTAGGGCATGGCTGCTAGGAACCTCTGGCCCCCTTGACCTCTCCGTCTGGTCCTCAGGACTCTCCCCCTGGCCACACCCCTCTCCGCTTTGAGCAAACAGGGAAAAGCATTTATTGAATTAGTCCATAGATGACAGCAGAATAAGCAACGCCATTCCAGCGCAATTGAAACATTCCTAAAAAGTGCTGAAATTACAATTGACATGAATATGTAAAATCTAAATACATCCTTGAGCAAGTATTTTTGCCTGGCTGGAATGTCTCCTATTTACATAAATTGCTCCACACATTTTTGCCTCTGGCCCCACCCAACAGAGGCACGTGGTCTCTGGAAGGCTACCCAGAAGCGAATGCAGCTCTCAGTTAGGTCTGGGAATCGCCGCGTGGATCGCCAGTGCGCACTTTCTTTCCCTCTCCCTCCCTCTCCGTCACATGGCAGTGGTGGCACTGGCGCCTCCTCCCTCCCTCCTCCTGGCTTATTCCTGCCCTACCTAGAGGAGGAAGGGGGCTGAACTTTGTTAGTGCCAGCAGCAGCAGCGCTCAAGCGGCCAACATTTTAAGCAGCCCCTCTCCAGAGCCCTTTCGTGTGCCACTCATCATCCCTTCGCCACCGCCGCCTTCCCCTGCTGCTCGCAAGACACAGGTAAACAGCCACTGGGCTTGTGGTGCTCTTGCATCATCCCCCCACAATGGTCCGGCCCCCCACAAGGTCTGAGGGACAGTGGACCAGCCCCCTGCTGAAAAAGTTTGCTGACCCCTGGATTAGCAGAACAAATCCAGGTGGTTTTCAGAGATCCCATCTGTTGTCCCTACTCTGGAATGCGTGTGTGTGTGTGTGTGTGTGTGTGTGTTTGTGTGCAGCCTAGCATAACAATGACTCAGGACTTTTTTTTCTCTGCCAAGGACAACTCGTCCCAGCCCACAGTTTACATTTTACCTCTCCCCCGCCCCCACAACCCTGGTCCCATGCACTAATTTTTTTTTTTAATAAATAAAAATTGGCATCAAGCCCCAAATTGTGGTGGCATGAACCATTTGCTACGTAGCATGACAACATAATTTCCAGGAATGATACATCAGTGCACATAAGAAACTGCCAGATGTCACTCGCCACGTGGACTGAGACTTAAAGTCTATTATGGAGTCATTTGCTTTTGCAGTACCTCCAAGGATTATGGTACAAATTCATCCACTTGATATGGTCTAATCCTAGAGCCTGCTTTATTTGCTGCTATCCAAGGAAAAGTTTGCAGAGCAACCTTTTCTCTGTGCAAGCAGGGCGGAGTAGTCTTAATTTCCCAGACGCCCCCACCATGACATTTCACGTTTTGCTGCAGTAAAAGATGAGTGGGAGGGTAAATTTTGGGGGTTATAGATTTCAGTGTACCTCCATTTAGGGAGAGACTAGGGTTGGAGGAGAAGGTAGGATTCTCAACAAAGTTTAAAGGCCCCATCCTGGATATGTTCAAGTAAAAACTGCAAGAAAAGGCAGTGTATTTTAAGAACATGAGTTGTGGTTGCTTCTTACTACATATTAATAGCTAGCAGCATTATCCAGAGAAATCAAGTCAAAAACACATTTTATGCCAAGGGATTTTTTTGGGTTTCTGGCATGCACAACTGAAAAGCAACAACATTTAACTGTGTGTAGAACAGTGGTGGGATGCTACGTTTTTGAAGTGCAGAAGCTCATCATGTCAGCCTCAAAGCCTTGCCGACCAAGGAGAGTCCACAGCCATGACCCCCAAAGAAAGTCCATAGCCATGGCTTGGCCCCACATCCATGGGTGCCTGGGGACATGGGTGCCATGCAGTGTGCATGGCCCTGGCACTGAAATTTCTGGGTGCCCAGCACCTTTATGGGGAATTTTGTGGGTGCTCCAGCACCCAGGGTCCCAGGGAGTTGGCACCTATGCCCAGTGGTTTTTAAAGGGTGTGGCATGCCACACTGGTGTGGAGGGAGAGAATGGCAAGTGTGGCAGGAAGATCCAAGGACAATCAAAGAAACAATTGAACATTTCAGTGTAGCATAGCATAGCATAGCGTAGTGTAGTGTAGTATCATATCGTATCAATATATATATATTAATTTGCAGATTATGGCTAGTTATCCTTTCAAAAGGAGAGCAAGAGCATCAAGTGATACTGAGGACAATCCTAGTTGTGATCCAGAATCACCACTTGAACAGAGTGCTAGAGAAGACTCGTTTAATTCCATACCAGCAGCATGCCCAATTCACAGATGAATAGTTAATATGTCAGCTAATATTGAGAAGCATGTTTCCGAAAGAATGAAGAATTCCACATTTGCCATTCAAGCTTGAAGAATCTACTGACATTACTGGAAAAATCATTTGCTTGTCTGGATGGAGGATTAAAAAGTGGTGTGTGAACCTGTGTAGGAACAGGCCCACTACACCAAGGTCTGTTCTTTGCTCTGCCCATTTTACATTTCGTCCCCCCCCCCCCACTGGAATGTACCCCCTTCAGAAGCTTGTCCAGAAGGGAATGTGGCCCTCAGGCTAGAAATGTTTCCCCACCTGGCAGCCCTCAACCGAGAACAAAAAGGTCCCCTCTCCCCTACTGCTAAGGGACGTAAACAGCATCTCTCAGGATGCCCTGCAAGGTGTGTGCAAGAAGTTTATTGAGAGATTTGTCTCCGACCTGCTCAGCACCTGCTCCTCCTAGGCCTGGTTCTAGTCAACAGCTTAAAGCCTTTCTCAGTTCGGAAAAATAAATAAACAGAATCAATCCTTTCCAAGGCCCTCCACGCCTCCCCTCCTCTCTCTCCCGCTTCTCTGAGCTCATTCATGGGTCGGAGTCCAGAGCGGCTGCCGGCTTGCCAAGTCCTCCCTTCCAGCCCCTCCCTGTCGACTTGCTGAGAGCCAAAGCAGCTCGGAGCAACATGATCGGGGCGCTGGTTGGGCCAGCTGTTCGACATCATCTCAGGGCCGAAAACAATTAAAGCTAAGATGAAGGAAGAGGTGGAGTGATGGAAAGGCCTTTGCTCCACTCCTTCGGCCTCTTCGTCACGGTTCCCAGCGGCGCTCTTTCAACCAACTGAGCAGAACATTTGCAACAATTGTAGATGATGAGAACATAATAGGTTTTAAAGTTTGCTTGGTTGGTGTTTGGGGGAAGCAGAGGAATTTGTTGGTGCAGGGAGCTCACACTGATTACAGCATGCCTAAGAGCAGAAGAAGAGCCTGCTGGATCAGGCCAGTGGCCCAACTAGTCCAGCATCCTGTTCTTACAGTGGCCAACCAGATGTTCATTGTGGAAAACCAGCAAGTAGGATTCAAGCACAGCAGCCTTCTCCCCGCCTGTGGTTTCCAGCAACCATTATTCAGAAGTCTTACTGCCTTCAACTGGGAAGGCAGAACATAGCCATCAAGGTTAGCAGCCATCGACAGCCCTTTCCTCCATGAATTTGTCCAAACCTCTTTTAAGGCATTACAGCCCCTGCGGAAGCAAGTTCCATTTGCAGAAATAACTCAATATTGTCCACACCAACCAGCAACTGCTTTCCAAGATTTCAGGCAGGGGTTTCTTCCAGCCCTTACCTGGAGATGCCAGGGGTTGAACCTACAGATGTTCTAACACAGATGTTCCCCAGATGTTCTACCATACAGCTTTCACCCTTCCTCTCACACATTAGGAGACCCCGACTAAACACCAGGATGGTAAGAGCTGTTCAACGGTGGAACAGTTGCCCTCAGAGGGTAGTGGACTCTAGTGTGGTGTAGTGGTTAAGAGTGGTAGTCTCGTAATCTGGGGAACCGGGTTCGTGTCTCCGCTCCTCCACATGCAGCTGCTGGGTGACCTTGGGCTAGTCACACTTCTTTGAAGTCTCTCAGCCCCACTCACCTCACAGAGTGTTTGTTGTGGGGGAGGAAGGGAAAGGAGAACGTTAGCCGCTTTGAGACTCCTTCGGGTAGTGATAAAGTGGGATATCAAATTAAAACTATTCTTCTTCTTTTTCATTGGAGGCTTTTAAGCAGAGCTTGGATGGCCATCTGTCATGGATGCTTTAGTTGAGACCCCTGTATTGCAATGAGTTGGACCAGATGGCCCACGGGATCTCTTCTAACTGTACAATTCTATGATTCTGTGATTACAGTAAATCTGTAGACATTTTTTTCTGCTTGGCCAACTAACATGCAAATGGGGTGAACTGAACTCAGGAATTGTGAAAGGAACAGGTTCGTTGTTGTTGTCCAGCCTCCACTTTGTGGGCAGAAGGCCCCAGGTTCAAACCTTTACATCTCCAGCTAAAAGAATCAGGTTGCAAGCAATAGGAAAGATCACTACCTGCAACCATGGGGAGTGGCTGCCAGTCAAAGTATGCAACAATGATGGACAAATAAACTGACATGTTGTAATGCAGCTCTCTGCAGTCCTGGAGACTGAACATGGGGACTCATGCATGAGAAGAATATATTCTATCACTGACCAGTAGGGATGGAGGAGACATTTGATTCAGTTCACATTTAAAGGCTTATTTATCAAATGTGTTCTTTCCATAACAATGCAACAGCTGTCCTCCAAGATTTGCCCTTTTCCAGACTTTTCTGTGCAGTTCTCCAGCCAAATAACATGTACAGAAATGCATGTCCTGGGGTAAAGCGTGCATATAAATCCATGGATATTTGCAAACAGTATACAAAACAATGAGTTCTATTTGGGGAAACTACATTCCCAAAACATGTCACATTAGGCAAAACTGCATAGAAAAATATGTGCATGGTAGGAAAAATGCACATTAAGATGCTGGTGGATTTTCAAGGGGACTTTAAAAGAAGAATTGAAACTGATGTGGCTGAACTGAAAATACTAGAAAAATGGAAAAGTGTGAGAAACCAAAATTGATGTGGTTGCCCATCCCTGTTTGCTGTCCAGTGACCTTTCCTGGATTTTGCTAGACAGCTGCAATCTGGCAGCTGTGTGTGTGCATGCATGTGTGAGAGAGACAGATCAAAGACTTTTCAACGGGAATAGGAAATGTTGCAACAATCCAGTGTCCTCCAGAGCTTCTGACTGCTATCTGTTCACAGCTGAAGCGAGTCTCTCCCAGGTTCCCTGGCTCTCCCTTCCTGTCTCGCTCCACTCCACCTTTGGCAGACTCCCTTCTGGACATGAGGGATGCCAGACATTACCTCCTTTCCGCTGTCATTTTGTAATAACGAGGCAGAGCATTTATATTGCTGATAATGCAAAGGCAGGGCACCTCTCTAGATCAGGGCAGTCCAACTTTTCATACCAAGTGGGCGGCAAGAGTACTTTCAACACCGGCTGTACACTGGCTTGTTGTGAGGCCAAAATTTGACAACCCCCTCCAGTCCTCGCGCTGCCTTCCCAATGCCAGCTAAGCAAGCGGTCAGGATTGAGAAGGAGGCACAAGGCTCTGGCAGGTCCTAGAGCCCTCCCATCTCCTTCCCAAAGCTAGGAAAGTGCTAACTAGGCTTTGGGAAGGAGGTGGGCAGACTCTAGGACCATGTCAGAGCCCTCATGCTTCCTTCCCAAAGCCTGGCACCTCTCTTATGCAGCTTTGCGAAAGCATTGTGAGGGCCAGGCAGGGGGTCATGAAATGTTGCTGAGGGCCAACAAAAAAGGTCTCAAGGGCTGCATGCAGCTCTTGGGCTGCACATTGGACCGCTCTACTCCAAATGCTGTTGAACTCCAGCTTCCATCATCCCTACCTGTTGGCCATGCTGGCTGGGACTGATGGGAGTTGGAGTCCAAAAACATCTGGAGAAGCCCAGGTTCTCCACTCCCTATTTAGTTATTTAAATGTATACACCTCTTGACTGCAGGCAAAAACTTCAAAGTGATTTACAAAGAAAACTCCACAATATCAAGGCACAGTTATAAACATACAAGTTGAAATACCCAAACAGGCTAAAATTCATGCCAACTTTCTAAGCACCTGGGTAGGCTTGTCTAAATAAGAATGTTTTTAGTAGGATTGTTTTAGGAGAGTGTCTAGGCACCTCTGTGCTTGGCAGCAGGGTGGGGGTAAGAATCAAAATAAATAATGAAGTCGTTCCATTGCCCACGACCAGTGACCTCACAGTTACATCCAAAAGGGATATATGTGCTTAGCCTAGAGACAGAAAATGAGAACAGCTTCTCCAGTTGATGTCCATTTGCATAGCACACACAAAATCTCTGTCTAGCAAGGTAGCTGCGATGAAGAATGTAAGAGCGAAAGGAGCGCCTGATCTGGATCAGGCCCATGGCCCATCTAGAACAGCATCTTATTCTTCTCACAGTGGCTACCCAGATGCTTGTGGGAAGCCTGCAAACAGGACCCCCCTCCTCTCCTGTGGTTCCCAGCAACTGGTATTCAGGAGCATTGCTGCCTCCAACCATGTAGGCAGAGCAGAGCCGTTGTGCCTAGCAGCCATTCATAGCCTTCTCCTCCATGAATTTGCCCAATCTTTTTTTTTTTTTTTAAGCCATCCGATTCAATTTTGAAGGTTATACAAACATACAGGGCAGCCTTCCTTAAGCTGGTGCCCTCCAGATGTTGCTGAATCCCAGCTCCCATCATCCCCAACCATTGGCCATGCTAGCTGTGACTGATAGGAGTCCCAACAACATGTGTAAGGCTACAGGTTCCCCATTCCTTTACTAAACCCTGATTTTTAATTTTTTAATACCTTGTATTCACAGCCTAGCACTTTGCCATTACCTAGAGGAGGCTCTGGAAGCTATTGAGTTTTATTTTGTACTGTGCCATAGGAGTGATGATCTATTGAAATAATTGCCTCTAAGCATGTACAGAGTGTGTTGTCCTTGCCTCTTGTTAGCCCCGACTAATATTGTGTGAGCTGGAAGTCCCAGAGGTGCAGTAACAAAACTGATGACAATGTTTTGGGGATTTGAGGGGGCCACCTGGCTAAGAAGTTAATTTCTTCTCAGGGTATCACCTTTCGGCTCTTCCACAACATCCAGTCTTCTCATTCTTGTAGCTCCTCCGCCTGTTTGGGACTGCTGAGTCAAAGGCCTGCAGCTGATTTCAATTTGGACACATCATTTGGGGATAATATTATTGTTCCACTTGTGCACTAGGTCTTTTAAGATTATTCCCCCCCCCCTTTCCCCTTTGTTTTGCTGCTGCCCTGGACAATATAATCTCTGTTTCCATAGCAATGCAACATTACTGCCTCCCATCTCTTTCCTCTCCTCCTAGCACCTGATGAAAGCCCTTGTTAGAAACAAATTGAGGGAAAGGATGCTCGTAGGTGATGATAATCAGAAAGAGCACCAGGAACCTGATCATTTTCCAAGTGCCAAAAACGAAGGCAGAGAAATGCTCCAGTTGGACCTCTTTGCCAGAGAAATATCCTTCTTTTTCCCTTTTGCTACCTGTCCTGATAAATCACTGCCTCTGTTTCTGCCTTTGGGAGATGCCTAGCTATATGTGTGTGTTTGTGTGTGATTTTTGGCTCTGATTTCCACTGCACATGTATAAATGCATCCTCATTTAGCATGCATGGCACAGCCTGCCATACATCTCAACACTGCTCCGAAGAGATATTTTCAGTGCTGATAGCATGCTGTTGCAGGCAATTATATTTATCTAATGGGATTCTGCAAGAGCTACCTCTTAAAAAAACAAAACAAAAACCTTTTTGCCTGAAGAAAGACAGTCAAAAAGGCAGAATAAATAGCCTTGTGCTTTTAGTTCATACTCAGTGGTGAATTTGGTGTGAATTATGAATTCTAAACTGCCGCATGGAAGGGATGTGGGAGAAATTTGATGTGGTTTGCATTTAAAGGTAGGCCTACGTGCCTATTTTGCATTTTGCAGAACAATATACAAACCCAAAATGCAGCCGTCTTATTTGAAATTTGAATTTTACAATGCAATTCCCTAGCCAAGTAATGTATACAAAAATGCATATACTATGTTGCTGCACACCACCCCTATCTCTGAGCAGTGAGAGGTACTTGCTCAGGCTCCAGTTTCCTTGGAATGAGGGACAGAGGATGCTGTGGTGTATTTATAATATATGGTTTATTTACACTGGTATACAACCTGAGCCTAAGATGGAGGGGCTCACAGCATTAATGCCCCAGAAGGTATTGCTTCTTCCATAGTCAAGCAGAAATCAAACATAGCTGATATAGGGTGGGATAATAATAATAATAATAATAATAATAATAATAATTGCTCTCACTCTCTGGCTTCTTCCTGCTTTTAGCCCAGCTCACAGCTCACACACATCACCAGCCAGGTGAGAGAGGAGGCCCACCAATTTGCCCTCTGGCAAAAAGCAAATTCCTTTTTCAGATTAATGCCCATGCTTAGTCCCATTAACCCACCAAGAAGCTGGTTTAGCTACTTCAACAATGGACTCATTCATTAGATTTTAACCCTTGCTTGATCCAGGACACCAAGAATTGCAGGGGACTCAGGCCTCATGAAGGATAACATCCCCTGCCCCCATTCAGTCACAACAATATAAATGCAAAGGTTAATGAAAATGTCATATAAAAATGCACCGTATTAAGGAAAAGTGCTTTGCAGAAATGTGTATGCTAGGCAAAGTTGGATTAAAAAACGTGCATGTTATAATAAGTTTGCACTAAAATGCTGATCAATTTCCATGAAGACCATATCTATAGTGATTATCAAACTTATACGGAAATATGGAGAAATGAATTTAAAATGGGGAAACTGAGAAAAAACAAAACTGATGAATTTGCCCCTCCCTATGCATGAGGATTTACTGCCTTCGACCCATTTACCCAAATTCCTAGTCTTATCTGAAATTTCTGATATTCTTTCCCAATTCTCATGATGTTGCACTTAAGAATGACCTCCAAATTTTCTTTGAAATTTTGTTTCAGGCAATATCTGGTGGTCACTCCTTGATGTGTGCCATGCCCTCATATATTTAGCTTTCTTAAGCTTTTACACTGTACACTAGAAACATGGGGACATAAGAAGAGACCTGTTGGATCAGGCCATGGCCCATCTAGTCCAACATCCTCTTCTCACAGCGGCCAGCCAGAAGCCGATGGGAACCTGGACATGAGCCCAACAACACTCTGCCTACCTGTGATTCCCAGCAACTGATATTCTGATAGGGTTGCCATATCACAAAGTGAAAATCCAGACAAAAAAGCTTTTTTTGGCAAAGTTGTTGAGCTATTTTTAATGAAATCCGCCAAAATCTACACTTCCGGCATGGGCTGCCATATGTCCAGACATTTCAGCCATTTCCATCCGAACGCTGTTTTAAGAGGGCCAAATACTGGCTTTGTCCAGGAAATTCCAGACGTGTGGCAACCCTAATTCAGAGCTATAAAGCCTCTGTTGGTGGAGGTGTAGCATAGGCATCATGGCTAGTAGCTGATGACATGTTTGTCCTCAATGAATTTGTCTAATCCTCTTTTGACACCATCCAAATTGGTGGCCACCACTGCCTCTTGTGGCAGCAAGTTCCATAGTTTAACTATGCACTGCATGAAGGACTTTGTTTTATCTGTCCAGAACCTTCCAAGATTCAGCTTCGCTGGATGTCCATGACTGCTAACATTAGATTCCTAACAGATGAAGGTGAGGGCCAAAATGTTTTGCTATATAAATTTAAAATTTCTTTCTTCTTCTTCTTCTTCTTCTTCTTCTTCTTCTTCTTCTTCTTCTTCTTCTTCTTCTTCTTCTTCTTGTTTAGTCGTTTAGTCATGTCCGACTCTTCATGACCCCATGGACCAGAGCACACCAGACACTTCTGTCTTCCACTGCCTCCCGCAGTTTGGTCAGACTCATGTTTGTACCTTCGAGAACACTGTCTAACCATCTCATCCTCTGTCGTCCCCTTCTCCTTATGCCCCCCATCTTTCCCAGCATCAGGGTCTTTTCCAGGGAGTCTTCTCTTCTCATGAGGTGGCCAAAGTATTGGAGCCTCAGCTTCATGATCTGTCCTTCCAGTGAGCACTCAGGGCTGATTTCCTTAAGAATGCAGAGGTTTGATCTTCTTGCAGTCCATGGGACTCTCAAGAGTCTCCTCCAGCACCAGAATTCAAAAGCATCAATTCTTCGGCGATCAGCCTTCTTTATGGTCCAGCTTTCACTTCCATACATCACTACTGGGAAAACCATAGCTTTTACAATACGGACCTTTGTTGGCAAGGTGATGTCTCTGCTTTTTAAGATGCTGTCTTGTTAGTCACTATCAATACTATGAATTTTTTTGTTGTTGTGTTTTGTCAGTGCACCTATCCACCTTGGTAAGTGAACCTGTCCTAAGAAGTTCACAGACAGACACAAACATCCTAATAAATTAGGAAACAAAACCCCAGGCAGTCATGCATATTTGTGCTCCAATCCTCCTCCTTCCCCTTGTATTATATTTATTTTGGCTGCACGGGATCCTTGCAGTCTGCTTAGCCAACAGATATCTGGGCTGTGATAAGTGCAAGACAGCTGTTGAGGGCCAACACTTTCTTTCCCCTTTCTTTTCTTTTGCAATGAACATCTGTTTGAGGCTGACAAATGTGGGGTATGATGACATCCCATTCAGCCCCAGGTCTCGTTGCAACAGGGCATTTTTTGCTGGGAGGGGGGGCATTTGTTTCTTGGGCAAAACCGAACAGACATTTGAAAATGAGACTTTTTTTATATAAAAAAAGAAGTCCCTAATGAAAAGAAAAGAAAAACCCTGAATTACATCTGTTGGGATCCTGTTAGGAAAATATATGTGGGATAATGGCTCTTCGATTTGGAAAGGATCTGCTCAGAAGTGAACGTCACTGAAAGCATGTTCCCACGAAATTGATGGGGCTTCATTCCAATGGGATGGTCTTGATACAAAGTTAGTTAGTTTCCGGCAGAAAGTCAGAGGGCTGAATGGAAACTGACTATGGAGGGAGGAGGAATCTGCTTTGAACCAATTCATACGCAGAATATGGTGGTTTTGATCCAATCTGAATGCATTGGCATTAGACCACCTTTTGTACCGTGTGCTTGCTTATGTCTGAGCTACTAATAAATTGCCATTTTTTAAAAAAAGGCTAATTATTCGTATGCAAAATTATACACAAAAAATACATTTAATAAATATCAAATAGTCAAGCCCCATGCTTGTACTAAATTCTGCTTGTACTGAAACTCAAGCAAAAAGTAAAGTTCGCAGGGTTCTTTGGGGAGGGGAGCCATGACTGTTTACCTGGTAAGATACATGCAGTGCTTTTTTTCTTAAAAAATGTTTAGGGGTACCTTCATTTTCCTACTCATATTGAAATACTGCCCCTCAATGAGGCCAAACTCCGATTTACAAAATGTTTAGGTGTATGCATACCCCTGCATCCCCCCAGAAAAAAGCTCCCTCCCTCCCTCTCTCTCTCTCTGTCTGTCTGTCTGTCTGTGTGTGTGTGTGTGTATTCAGTACCTGTGATCTTATGGTGACGGGCAGGTAAGAAATAATAATAATAATAATAATGGCAGAAAAATGTGTTCCTCCTGTCTCTTCCTGCTCACACTTTTAGATTTTTTGCCAGCCGTTCTCAGAAACCCGTTCCCTCCTTATAGCTTTGAATTGAAAATACTGTTTGACCAAACTGTTTTAAAACCAACAATCAAATAGGAAATCACTCACAATGGTATAGTAAAATTGAAAGCTAAAGATTAGCTAATAACCTTGGGGTTTTATTTAAAGATATTTTTTCAGACCTTAACACACCAGCCCAGAAAGGCCCTCTGACAAATAAACGTGGGTTGTTGTTAAATTCCACCAGCTGCACGTCTGTTTTCCACTGGGCCCTGCATGAGGCTTTAAAGGGGCCACAGAGGAAAGGAAAATCTTTTCCATAGTTTCATAACTAGGGCAAAGTGTGGGAGTCTTTGCAATGTAAACAGAGGCTGTGAATTGGAACCAACTCTGTGCAATATGTGTCTTAAAAAAACAAACAAATGTTCACGTATTGCTCATTCTCCAGAATTTAGCAATCTTATTTCCATATTTTATTTTATTTTATTTTATTTTATTTTAGAGCAAGGAACGGGTTAGTTATTAGTATACTGTCTGGACCTTGCTAAGCGTTTCTCTGTCTCCTAGGATCCCACTCATCTTTCCCAACAGTGTTAAAGTTGAAATGGCGGGGGATAATGTGGTGGACACTCCTTGGCACTGCCTAGAAAGTCTTGGAGGAAGACTGGAGTGCAGCCCACTCATGCCAACTTCTCTGCTTGGGTCACACTTTCAAAGCTAATTTCAGCCCACAGAGGCTTGCAATCCGATAATGAAGTGATTCAAGCCAAGCTCCACCCCATAAGCTGAATGGATAGCTACCATTTCAAGCAGTCCCACACTGTCTCTTAAGAGCGCAGGGAAATAACAGAGGTCCCATTGTGGAGCAAGACGAGAGGCTAAGAGCTGGACTCTACATGAGGACTCCTTTGAAACACAAAAGCACCCATCATACCAAAGTAAGAAGAATTGCAGGCTATCCCCAGCTAGCTTTATTCTTAGGTGAGGGGTGTCAGCTTGACAAACATCTCAAACATTAGCAACACTTAAAGTTCATGTAACTTTTAAAGTGAGAGAGGTTTGCATATATGAAAGCCTCACATGTGAAACTGCTCTAAAGCTGCAGCCCCAAGCATACTTAACTAGGAAGTATTACTTCTGAAGTACAAGGGTTAAACTACTTGAAAACTTTAAGCACATGGCTTAGAAATGTGCTAAAATTTGTCATGTCTTTTTGTGTGCAAAAAGGAGCTGCGGGGCTCCTAATCTGGATTAGGGTCACTTTTCTCTAACAGATCAATCCAGCTACCTGTAATTAATTTTTTTAATGTTGGACACTCTCCTAGGAGTTTCACAGAAGTTTCTGGTGATTAAGATTTGGTTGACAAGGCTTTGCTGTTCAATGGAGACGAAACAAATCCTGGGATTTGAGCAGGGAATCATCCCTCATGAGAAGCATTGTTTTGGGCAATAAGTTCAAGATAACAGGAGAGAGTTCTACAGGACCTTGGACAGCTCTTGTTGGGAAGTAGATGTTGCTCCAACAAGATTCCATTGAGCTCTTACATCCCCAGGCAGGACCTAATGATGTCAAGAACTCTGACCTGCAAGGGATTGCAGGGATCTTAAAGGGCTAGCGCTCTGACTTACAGCTGTGCATAAAAACTTCTAGTGAAGGAGAGTCTACCCACCACCTTCTCAGGAAGCCCATTCCACCATCAAATGGCTTTTACTGTCAGAAAGTTCTTCCTAATATTTAAACAGAATCTCCTTTCTTGCAATTTGCATCTATCATTTTGAGTCCTACCCTCTGGGGCAACAGAAAGCAAGCTTTCGCCATCTTCCAGGTGACAGCCCTTCAAATATTTAAAGATGGCTATTCTATCACGTCTCAGTCTAAACATACCCAGCTCCCTCAACTGTTCCTCATCAGGATTAGTTTCCAGTCCCTTTATCATTTTGGCAGCCCTCCTACACATGTTCCATCTTGTCAATATATATCTTAAACTGTGTTGCCCATAAGTGGATACAGTGCACCAGAAAGATGTTTCCAAAATCCCACCTCCACCATCCAAGTTCTCTGCTGAATCTCTAAGTTCTGAAATACCTGAAGGGGAAATGTTGTGCCAGGAGTGCACGCTCATTTCATTAGAACTTCAATAAAACACTGCTCTCACACAGAATTTACATGCAATCACATGCTTTGGGGGTTGGGGGTTGGGGAGTTTATTAAGTGATATGGAGGAGGAGAGGGGTGTAAATGAATAAAAGAAACTGGAAACTGCATCAGGCCAACCAGACCCCACTTCCGGAACTCATGTTAGAAATTCTCTGAAAATTATCAGATAAGGCAAGAAGCGATACTCAAGTCAGGATACGATATGTACGAAAAAGGAAATGGATGTATATCCCAAAGAGAGATGATTCAGACCACATGTATGCTTAGAACATGGGCAATGACAGGACTTTTGTATCTTCCTGCATGTGCCTGAGTGCTATGAAATATGTAAACACTTGCAACAAGTATGAGAACATTTAAATGGTGCGTGTCTTCATGGGTAGAGCATGTTCATGCTACTGATTTGGGGAAATTTGTTTTGATTGCTGGATAAGCTTCAAGAGGACATACTATATATATATATATATATATATATATATATATATATATATATATATATCCATCCAATTTTTCCATTCCTAGACAGTAATCCGTACAAATGAGTTACATTTCTCTTCTTTTCTGCACTTTCTCATTTAGTGTCCATCTTTGAGAGCGTTTGTATCACCCTCTTTCACTCTACTACAACCAGTGTTTTCCTCAGTCTGACTTGCGGGTGTACAGTTAAGCAATTCTGCCTCTTCATAATACAGTGGTACCTCGGGTTACATACACTTCAGGTTACATACACTTCAGGTTACAGACTCCGGTAACCCAGAAACAGTGCTTCAGGTTAAGAACTTTGCTTCAGGATGAGAACAGAAATCGTGCTCCGGCTGCGCGGCAGCAGCAGGAGGCCCCATTAGCTAAAGTGGTGCTTCAGGTTAAGAACAGTTTCAGGTTAAGAACAGACCTCTGGAATGAATTAAGTACTTAACCCGAGGTACCACTGTATCCAAAATCTGCTTGTTGCCCTAACTATGTAGAATTTGACTGCGGGGGTGGGGGGTGGGGGAATAGGTGGGGCCATGGACCAGCGTCTTCAATCTAGACCCAAACAGTGTGCACTTCCCTAAAAATAAAAAAATGCTTCTGAATACCAGTTGCTGGAAACCAGAGGAGAGGAGAGGGCTTTTGTGCGCTAGTCCTTCTTTCAAGTTTCCCACAGGTTGGACACTGTGAGAACAGGGTGCTGGCCTAGATGGGCCATTGATCTGATCCAGCAGGCTCTTCGTTTGTTCTTAGGTGGGGGCTGATTGAGGGAAGACTGAACTGAGTGAAAGAGCATCCCATTTGCCCATATGGACCAGCCTTCAGTGAGTAAATGACAGAATCCACTTTCAGGGTGTTATCTAAACCCCTTCTCCACCCATTACAATATCCCCATCATTTCCAGAGGGCCTGGCTTGCCCCGTTAGACTAGTGAACTGCTCTGCTGTCCAAGACGGGAAGACTGAAGGTGCTGCCCAGGGGCAGAGTTTGCAAACTGTCTCGCAAATCTTCCCTTGCAGGGCTCAGCATTCTGGATCAAGTCCCACCTGTCCAGTAGGTGGGCTGGCCTCAGTAAAATGACACCTGAAAGTGCTCTTTTGGAAGGGATAAGATTCCTTCCTAACCACTGCAGAGATTAAGTGATGCCCTAAAGCATGAAAATTAATAGCAAGGCCTCTCTGGTTTCACCCCGTGTAAGATAATCCAAAGCAAAACAAAGCCCTATCAGGATGTTCTTTTTCCTCCCCACCCCCAACCTGCCTCCAGCCATCTACTGCAAGCCTTTATGTATATTATGCAAAACTACATTTGAAAGCAGAGAAAAGAAACAGGAACCGGTCCGAGAGGTGTGTGGAACTAATCGCTCAGCTAATCTTCTTTGGCACTGAAAGATGTTCAGCCAGAGGATTTTTCGAGCCCACAACTCAGCGGGTAATTTAAGCTTTAAGGAAACAAGAGTCAAAAGGGGACTCAGATTCCCATACAAGCCTATGCAGATCCAAAGGGCTGGGACCCCGGAGCCAAAACCCAGAGCAGCCTTCCAGACATAACAGCCGAGATTGCAAGACCCTCCGAGGGAGCGGCTGTGCTCCGCTGGCGAGACAGGCAGCCCGACAAATATCCAGGATAAAGGCAAGGAAGCCGTCAAACCAACAAGGAGTGGCTAATTAAGGGGTGATGTGGTTTAGCACGAGCTCTGTTAAATAGCATTAGAGTCGAGGAAAATGGCTGCCATCAAACTGAGTTTATGTGGCCATTAGGAAGGGCCCTAGCGCAGCAGTAGAGCCTCTGCCCTGCAAGTGGAAGGTTCCAGTTTCAGTCCCTGATGGCTTCTCCAAATAGGGCTGGGAATGCCCCCAGCCTGAAATCTGTAAAGCTACTGCCAGCCAGTGTAGGCAATACTGAGCTACGTAGACCATGGGTCTGACTCAGTGTAAGGCAGTGCCAGTCCAGCATCCTGTTCTCACAGTGGCCAACCAGATGCCTGTGGGAAACTTGCAAGCAGGATTCGAGCACAAGAGCCCTCCCCCTCCCCCCTGTGGTCTGCAGCAACTGGTATTCAGAAGCAACCATCAATAGCCCTCTCCTCTGTGAATTTGTCTAATCCTCTTTTATAGCCATAAGAGTTGGTGGTCATCACTGCCTCTGGTGGAAGTGAGTTCCATAGTTTAGCTCTGCTCTGTGTGAAGGACTTTCTTATATCTGTCCTGAATCTTCCCACATTCAGATTCATTGGATGACTACGAGTTCTTGTGAGAGAGGGAGATAAAAATGTTCCTCTGTCCACTTTCTCCAGGGCCATGCATAGTTTTATACACTTCTGTCATGCTGCCTCTTACTCGCCTTTTCTCTAAACTAGAGTCCCAAACACTGTAACCCATATTTACAGAGCAGCATGTATAACCTGAGTCAGGGACACGGGTGGCGCTGTGGGTTAAACCACAGAGCCTAGAACTTGCTGATCAGAAGGTCAGTGGTTCGAATCCCCGTGACGGGGTGAGCTCCCATTGCTCGGCCCCTGCTCCTGCCAACCTAGCACGTCAAAGTGCAAGTAGATAAATAGGTACCACTCTGGCGGGAAGGTAAATGGCATTTCTGTGCACTGCTCTGGTTCACCAGAAGCGGCTTAGTCATGCTGGCCACATGACCTGGAAGCTGTATGCCGGCTACCTTGGCCAGTAAAGCAAGATGAGCGCCGCAACCCCAGAGTCGGTCACAATGGGACCTAATGGTCAGGGGTCCCTTTACCTTTATGTATAACACATGATCCTATCTCTTGCCTTGGCTGCACCGCCAGGGAAGAAAGTGCCACTGAAGTCGTAAGCGGAGCCTCACCGGATCACACCCAAAGGTTCACCCTTGAGAGTTAAAAGGGCATGCTTTTAAATAAGGGTGTTTTATGATGGCGCTTCAAATGTATGCTCACAATCTACAAAGATGTGAACCCAACTGATGCTAATGCACTAAGAAAGAGGCAATGTGTGAGGTCTAGCACTGACATCAGTGATGTGCAGCCCATCCCTTGAGGCTTGATTAGACAAGAAAGAGGGAACAAGCAGCAATCAGAGGAAACTGTCAACAGCTGGCGGCAGGTGTAGCTTCCACACTTACAAGGCTGCATCTGAGGTGGATAATGGCTGCTATGTGTCAATCCCAAAGAACACGAAGCATGAAATGAAATGGGGTATCTGTCAACTTTTCCCTTTTCTTGCGAGGAATCCTATTCAGAATAAGGGAATTTCCCTTTTAAAAAGGGAAACGTTGACAGCTATGGTGAGAGAGTAAATCAAACATTCTCAGCATTTAGGAATATAAGCTCTTTAGTCGACAGGAAGGAAGTTGACCGTGTCCCTTGTGCACGCAGAGTCATAACTCGGTGGCTGCATTTGCAGTGCTACATCCGTATTTGTTTAGTTATTTAAAGCATCTTCTGCCAAAAGGGCTCCCAGAGCTGCTCATGTAAGATCAGGAGAAAGAAGACAACACCTGCCTTCAGGGTGACAATTTGGAAGTGGACCCTGCTGGGTCTCTTCTGCGGACTGACGGAATGGCTTCTGCCAAGGGACAGTTGAGAGAAAGAGGCATTTGATGGAGCTGGTCCTTCAAAAGACTAATGGTGTGGCCCTGCTTCCCTGTTCTCTCCCTCTTCTGCAGCCTGATGGAATGGTTGCTGCCAGGGGGCAGTTAAGGGAAGGAGAAACCTGATGGAGATGCTCTCGGCATATCCAGTGGGGTGGCTTTGCTTGCCATTATACAATCTGAGGAGTTTTCCTATTATTATCTCACCTTGTCTCACTCAGACCTTCTCAGCAAAGACAATTCACTCATAGGAAGCTGCTTCAAGCCAGGTCAAACTGTTTCTCCATCTAGCCCAAGATTGTTTAATTTGACAGAGAGCAGCTCTCCAGGCAGAGATCTTTTCAGGCACCTGCTATCTGATCCTTGAACTGGAGATGCCAGGATTTAACCTCTTGCCTGCAAAGTCTGTGTTATGCGTCTGATCTGTGATACCTGCCCACATTCAACAGCATATTGTCATGTAACTGGCAACATCATGAATATAATGCAATGCACATCCATGTGTGGACCAGTCATCATTTTTGGCTATATATATAAAGGCAAAGGGACCCCTGACCATTAGGTCCAGTCGTGGCCGACTCTGGGGTTGCGGCATTCAGAAAAAGAAAAACACCTGGTGCAGTCCTCCACAACAAAATGCAGGTGGACTGAAGGGTTGCCTTTATAACTTCCCATCACACAATTCAATTAAACTCCTGCATTTTCTGTTCAGCCTTCCTTCTGGAAAGCGCATCAAATGCACTGACTTCATCTTCAGTCCTCACCTTCATTCCTTTGCTGACCACTTGTGCCCTCTGGCTGTACAGATCGCAATGGCAGCTTCCGGCATACTGAATAATTTGAAGAGACTCCATGCTGACTAATCAAGAGGGCTTTCAACCAATTAATGGATTTTCAGTTGACTAATTCTCTGCCTTTTATCTACCTCATGGTTCGTGAATTGCATATATATTCATATATCACTAAAGCCTTAATATAGACTCCTTTTAAAAAAAAATATTGCAAGGAAACGGAGAATTTGCAAAGGTAACAGTAAGAGATAGGTCACCTTGTTAATCCACACACTCCTTGCTGCAACAAATGTGAACCTCCAATAAACAATGGGGGTGTTCTTTAACTTTCAGCCCCAGGAGTCAAAACTGGTCCTGGCAACTGATTTACCAGTTTAAGTCATGGAAAGCCTGCAGCCACAGTAATCAAAGTGGCGGCATACCAATAATACTCAAGCTGTCCTTAGCATCAGTGAAAATGGCAATGAAAACAGAATGTGGGCTCACCTTAAACTTAAATTTTTCTTACAGCACTGTGTTTGTGTGAGAGTTATGGGGGGAGGCTGTGTGTGTTCTTATGTGTATGAGAGGGAGTGTGAGGAGGGCTACACCTAGCATCAAGAAATAGAACACAAAAATGGGTGCATGAAGATGTGGTTTTAACATTGTTAAAACCCATGCCAGAGTTGTCTTCTTCAACAGGAGATGTGGCAAGTGAAGGTCCTCCTGCCAAAGGGTAGATGAAAGGGAGGGTTGATATATCTGAGAAAGCAATGCCAAAATGCATCCCACAATATTAGGTCTACTTTCCACTCTTTAAGTATTATTTGTTTATTTAGATTAATGACCGTATTATCAAAATAGCTCTCCAAGAGCTTTTACGAATAAATTTGGAGCTAGAACGCAGCTAAAACCACACTCCGATTAAAGCAAATATACACAGAACCAGCACCATTAAAAATAAAAAAAATCAAGGTTTTTAAAGCAGACATAGTTGAAAAAATTAGAAATAGATTTTTGTGCTCCCATTGGTTTGGCATTGTTGTTGTTGTGGAAGATGCAGGTGAAAGGCAAAGGGGAGAGGAAATGACAGGAGATGGCTAAAATATATGTTATGGGACAGGTATGAAATATGTGGAATCGAAACTTTTTAAAAGACTTCTTAGTTTCTGGATCTCCAAATTCTGCAAAAAAAGGGAGGCTGCGTCACTCTACCACTTCCATCACCCTTCATTTTATTAATGCTATTTTGAGATTAGTAGGTCTCTCTTAATTTTTAGCCATCTCAAGTGGGCCCTTGGGGTGGAAAGTATGAAAATTCCTGATTTTGATTGTAATCTTCTTGGGCTCAGGGCAGAGATATGTGGGTTGGCACTGATGGCCATTCATTTATTATTATTATTGATGGTGATTTATTTATTTATTTATTTGTTTGTTTATTCATTCATTCATTCATTTATTTATTTTCATTAGAATTTTTATACTATCCTTTATCCGAAGAACACAGGGCTGTTTAAAATATAGATATATAATAAACACAAAAAATAACATTCAACAACAGTATTAAGTGTCACAAGTACCTTAATTCTTAAGGTACTTCTTAATTCACAAATACCTTCACCATTCTTTGCCTGATTTCTTTGGAAGGTTCTAGAAGATATATTCAAAGCTAAGGTAAAGCATAACTATCAGTCTTTTGCCCCACTAACATGAGGTGTATTTGCTGTTTATAGCCCTGATAACTTCTGGATATGACAAAATTGGGTGGCTGTTGCGATGACTGAGGCAACAGCACCACCAAGTGTCCTTCACACTGCCCACTGCATTTCCGATGAGGAGGCAGACAGATCCCTCTAGCGGTTCACACTGAGAGTGACTCGGAGTGCAGAAGTGATGCAGGCACAATGAAAATGGTTCTCTGTCAGACATTTATTTCATTCTACCTTCCTGCAAGCATCTTTAGCATGAGGGCCCAAGCCTACCAAGAGGAGAAAATGCATCTCTGCCGCCTGCAGTTACTTAAGCAGTGAACAAAAGCAGACAATTTATTCGGTGGAAATATGACGTTTCTTTGTAGTCAATTCTTAACCTTTTTTCCCTGCAAGTGTAGGATTCTGCTTCTAGCATGTGGTTCGAAACCCTACTCAGCCATGAATCTCTGCATTGGACACCAACTTTCAGACTAGCTTACCTCACAGGGTTCTTGTACTGAGGATAAAATGGGTGGCAGGAGACCATGTACGCTGCCTTGGGCTCTGTTGCGGAAGGGCAGGATAAAAATATAATAATGAACTGAATGCTCACTAAAAAAGCTAAAATGCCCCCTCATAAGAAGAGCCCAGCTGGATCAGGCCAGAGTTCCATCTAGTCTAACATAATATTATATTATTTGATTATTTTAGAACAGAGTTCTCTACCCCCGGGATAACTTAGTGAGAACTTTGCACCTCAAAAGCTCAGATATCCCATTATTATTCCATGAGTGAGGTCTACACCCCATCTTTCCATTTCTTAGCCTCTGTCCTTCTATGTGTTTTTGCCAGTTTCCCCCCTTTTTGCACATTCTGTTACAGTGAAGCTCCTAAAATGTTCAGCTGATTGCAAAACCGTCTCATGAAGTGGTTCTAAGAATCAAATTTAGTCAAAGTTGTGAAGCGATGGTGGAATAATTTTACAGCCTTTTTGCATCTACTTCTGCTTCCTCTTACATTTTATTTCATGGATGCATGGCTGCATTGCTTGCTATCATTAATATTATTATTATTACTACTACTGCTGCTGCTACTACTACTTTATACTCATGTATATCTGCTTCATGCATCTGACAATGTGCGCTCTTGTTATGAAAGCTTTTGCCCCAATAAATCTTTAAGGTACCGCTGAACTGTTTACTGCTACAGATCAACACAGTTAACCTGTTGACATTTGATAAAGATAAGCTAAAACTATTTCCCAGCAACTTCATTCAGCACATATTGTTCTCTCAGGATTTTTAATCAAATGGAACCATCTTTGGAAGCTATATTCTGAAACCATTTTAGAAAATGGCCGTTTTAGAGGGCTATAACTGGGGAAACAATTTATTTCAAATTCCTTTAGAACGGAGCAGGTACAGCAGAATAATAATAATAATAAAAAGCATTACGGGTTTGATTTGCCCAAGTTGCAGGGAAAAGACTAAGCTAGCCTCTTCCTCTGGACATCTTATTTTCTACATGGAGGAATATATCAAGCTGAAGCCATGCTGTCTCTCTGTTACAGTTTATGATGGTTTACTGCATAAAGTTTTACAACCTCATCAGACTATTGGTTATGATAGGGGTGGGGAACCTCAGGCCTGGGGGTCAAATGTGGCCCTTTGGGCCTCTCTAGCTGGCCCTTAGAACTCTCCCCAGGCCACACCCTTCCCTGGCCTTCCTTTGCATCCTGGGGTTTTATTGCCTGGCTTGAATTTGCCCTTGAGCTAAGAATGCCTTTTGCTTGTCTATATGCAGGATAAAGAGGGATCTGTATGTATGCTTAGAAGTAAGCCCACCACACGAAGATCACATTTCTATTAATTGCCATGCCTACATTTGCCTCTGGACCCACCCACCACTGGCATGTGGCCCTTGAAAGGTTGTCCAGAATGAAATGTGGCCCTAGGGCTGGAAAAGGTTCTCTGTTCTTGGTTTATGGGCACTAGGATGCATCCAGGACATCATATGAAATACAGATGCTTCCTTCAGTTAGGGCAGGTTTCTTGCTTTTATGGATTACAGCAATGTTTCCCAAACTTGGGTCTCCAGCTGTTGTTGGACTACAACTCCCATCATCCCTAGCTAGCATGACCAGTGGTCAGGGATGATGGGAACTGTAGTCCAAAAACAGCCGGACACCTTGGGAAGAAACACTGGACTAGGGCATCCATAAACCTCAATGCCAGCAACTTCTGAGCAAATTTAAGAGTTTCTGTATATACACTATATTTGATATGTTAAGGTATGCTGGTCCCTGTTGGTTGCTTGCCCTCTTCTCCCTGGAGAGATGTCAACCCTATATCTCTAGTGATGCCACTTTTGCCAACGAGTACATTTTGGAGAACTTCAACCACTGCCATATGCAAGATTTTTTCATGTAGCTCTGAATAGACCTGTGCTCTAACAAGACCCAATAATTCCATGCAACAAGCGTGCTGGATGGGGCTCCGCTCGCCCCGTGGAGGATGTGGATGTCAGTGACTGCGCTAATCAATTAACGCTATTAAATATCAAGTATTTCCCATGAAGCTGACATTTCTAATCCCCTTTGCTGCCTTCTCTTTTCACACACCATTGACTGGGGCCTTTCCCCACTGAGAGGGGTCTTTTTTTCCAATTTCTCCGGGCTTATTGCTCCCTCCAACTTCCAAGATTAAAGTCATAATAAAGGGGTCCTTTAACAAGAGGAGGGAAACGTAGCTTCGGGCAGGGGGGAAGACACACATACAAAAAAAGGCAGGCCCCTTGTTTGAGCTCAAACCCTCATCTACCTCTCCCTGTGGAGAATAAAGAGGCCTTTTCACCCCAGCAACCAGAAGGCGTGAGTTGGATATGTGGTTTCTAGATAGGCCATAGCTGGAAGCTGCCAGCCCGGGGCCGACTTGTGGTGACATTTTTACTTCAGATTAGACAGCGAGCCTCAAAACTCATTAGAGACATGGTTGCTGGGGAGACTGGCCCTTCATACAGTCACAAGTTTGACGGAGGCCCTGCTGTATCTATGAAACCAGCCCTCCGTGTGGCTTCAATGGCTGCCTTTCTTCAGACACTAGACCTAAATGGAGGTCGGAGCCTAACGCTTCTAATATCCCCCACCGGAGGGGCCTGCCCCTTAGCCTGCTTTTGTGTTCTACTTATTTTTCATTATAAACATCCTCCCTCATAATGCGAACGTGGGGAGAGGAGCGGAGGGCAGCGGGAAGGAGGGGTGGCTTTGGCCCACACAATGAGAACGAAAGGCCTCACGAGCTGGGGAACCAATGGTCGCGAGAAACCCAGTTTCCTTAGCTCCAGAGGCATGGTGGGATAGAGTAAACATGGAATATAGCCATTATGGAGAAAGTAATGGAGGAGCCCAAAGGCGATTTCAAAACTGTGTTATGACATATGTTGGACAATGTTGCTCACTCTAGGACAGTCTGTTAAGATGGAGAGTAGAAGATACCTTATGCAACCAACTCTCTCTCTCTCTCTTTGTATATAATTTTTATTTCGTTTTCTGTTTTACATTTTAAAATACTCATTTTACATCCTTCAGATATCAATGACTTCCCTTCTTTTCTTCCCACGGTTCATTTTACATATCATAAATCCCTGCATATTTTACAAAAACTATACCATTCAGCATTCCATTATTACATCCAGCAAAACTTGTTTATGCTGTTGAATCTATATTAATGCTGCCAGCGTTTTCAGCTGTACACAGTTACTTCCCATATAGTCAATAAACGCTTTCCAATCTCCTCTAAACGTTTGCTCTTCTTGTTTTCTTATTCTATATGTTAAGTTTGCAAGCTGCGCATATTCTGCCAACTATCCATGGCTCACTCTAGGACAATCTGTTAAGATGGCGAGTAGAAGACACCTAATGCAACCAACTCTCAACTATTTACAAACTTGAAGTTTGACCGTATATTATTTACGTAGTATATGCATGGAAAGTTTCCTGGGAGTGAGGTTATATGGAAATTGTTTGTTACACTGTATGTATTTTCAAAAAATAAAGCTAATGAGATTTTTTTTAAAAAAAAAAGAGAGAAAAGAAACTGATTTTTAAAAAATTATTCATATATATATTGGACATGACTATGCTCTGTTGCCAAGATGTGGTCCTTCCCACAGAACCATCATCAAAATGCTATTAGCCCGATCATATGTGTGTATACTTACTTGGAATAAGCCTACTTGAGAGTAAGCTCCTCACCAAATTCATAGGACTTAACTCCTAAGTAAGTGTTTAAAGTATTGTAGCAAAACTTTCTCTCAATGATTTCCTCCGATCAAAAGTGGACAGAATCACTGTGATATGTTTTGAATACTCCAATGTGTGTCTTTAGATTACAGCGAGCAAATAAAAGACATACCAAACTGCTACTCTGGGTAGCCAGTAACAGAAAACTTCCATCCATCCGATTAATAGGTTTAAATACCTTCAACCCATTTTGGAATAAACGATCAAGAATATTGGACTTCAGATAGCTTCAACAAGGTCTTTCTGAAACCATATTGGCTCCATTTTGGATTAACTGTGATGAATTTGCATTGATTTAGTACTGTCCCAATCCTCATCCAGTGTTTCAATCAAGAGCTCAGTGGGAACTTGCCCTCCTAGTGAGACCTTGATTCACTGAGAACCTTAGACATCTCCTTACTGCCATCACAAGCTTCAAATGGAAAATATGGGGCTGGGAGAACTCCCTTCCCTCACCCCCAGTGTGTTGTCCATGTGGGAAGCAGTGCGGAGGAGAACAACTGGGAAAGGTCATTGCTTTCATTCTTGATGTTCTCAAATGAGGAATGAAAATGGCCCTCCAGATTCTAGAGACAGTCATACGAAGAAAATCAATGGCATTGCTAGGAATCCTTGGTACTGGACTACCAAAAAGATCAAATACAGCAAGACTTGGCATTTCGGCAGTAGCTGAACTATCTGTTGGATTGAAACACCTTCCACGGCTCTTACAAATGCAAACTCTCATCAAATGTGGATCCTAGAATTTTGGGATTCAGACCCTAGGCACTAATTGTAGAATTTAGCCCATTTCTCTCTCTCTCTCTCCCCCCCTTTGTCGTGTTCATTTTCACCTGGCTTTTAATAGCCTATGGCTTAAGAGTTACATTTCACAAGCTTTCAGTTGCTGGGAACCACATTAGGGGAAAGTGCTCTTGCACTCGGGTCCTGCTTGTTGGTTTCTGACAGGTATCTGGTTGGCAACTGCAAGAACAGGATGTTGGACTAGATGGGCCATTGGCTATGAAACTAATGAAGCTTAAGCCTCAGGGCCTCTAATACCAGAGGACTTTAGTCCACATTGCTTAAAAATGTTTGGTCTAGTACACCCAATTTGAGTCACATGTCTTAAATTGATTGATTTCTTGTTGTATTTCAACAATTCCCTAGTTTTAGTAGCACATGTGTTGTAAAGGTATGGTGATCTGTCATGGAACAACCCCAGTGAAGAAGTTAACAGTGGTTACTCAGACCTCAGTTGCTGGTTGCTAAGGGCCACCCGTGACAGTGGACCCCCAAATGTAGGTCCACCACTGATTCTACATGGTCAGGTTCCACACACCCTTGGGTAGGGAAGTGATCCCATGTGGACATTTAGCATTCAGCAAATAAAAGCAGGAACAGAGACCTTGGAAACTACTTGAAAGTTTCTGGCTGTGAACTTCCCTTGAGAAAATGTCCGTTTTGGGGTGGGGTGGGCAGCTATAAATAGACAGTCTGCAATACAAGGGGATTAAAACAACTTTCTCACAGGTGCACATTATTATTATTATTAGGAGAAGGGGGCATGTGTGCAATCTAGAGGTGGAAAGAATAGGGACTGTGTGTGGGCGTGGAGAGTTAAAAGCCCCCAAATAGAGTGCTGAGGTTTTGAGAGCCGCAGCTTGTCTTGTATGAAATCTGAAGTGGTTTGCATTGAAAAGTAGCCTTGGAGAGCAAACAGCTTTGACTTTTATGCTAAACACCCATCCACTTCCTTCTGCCATCTTTGGCCAAGGTAGTCTCCTTTGCTAAGTTCTGTTGATTTTGAAAGCTGAAGGATGGCCAAGGAGGTTCTATAAGAGCCACGGCACTTGAGAGAAAATATGCACGCTGTGCTAAAAGGGGGTTTTAAATAAAGAAGTTTATGGTCTTTGATCCTCACCACTTTCGCCCTCTTCAAAAACAGGTGTCGAGTGCCCCTCTTTTCCGTTCGACCCAAGAGAGCCTTGGGAACAGGAAGGAAGATGGATTTGGCCAAGTGATACTTGACGGCTCTTTTGCCGTGAAATGAGATGGGGATAGAAGGAATCTGACAGAAAGTGGCAACATGCTAGAAGTTTATAAAATTATATTGGACATGGAGAAAGTGGAGGGAGAAAGCTTTTTCTGCCTCTTCTTAGAACACTAGAATTTGTGGACATCCAATTAAGCGGAATGTTGGGAGATTCAGGACAGATAAAAGTAAGTAGTCCCAGCTACTCCCACAGGAGGCAGTGATGGGCACTACCTTGCATGACTTTAAGATAGGATTGGACGATTTCATGGAGGAGAAGGTTATCAATGGCTACTAGCCGTGATGGCTATACTCTGCCTCCATGGTTGGGGGCAGGAATACTTCTGAATACCAAAACCACAGGAGACCTTCTCCAGGCCTACTCAATGGCCACGTGATAGACACAATTTTTGCTTAAGGCTTACACATGGAAAATGCATCTGATGTGGGACTGCACCCTCAGCAAAAAGAATGGGGCACTTGGAGCCAATACCATCGTTGTGCGCTGTGCATGTAACTGGGCTTGGAGTGAGATCTCTGCTTAGCCCAAAAACTCACTGGGTGTCCTTGCATGTTGCATGCTCTAATCCATCTCAGAGATTGTTGATGGGATGTGTGCAGGGGGCAGATGTTCTGTACACTCACATATACCCTTCAACATTTCTCCGATGAAAATAAGGATGTTCTATTCAATAACAACATTTATACCCAACCCATCTGACTGGGTTGCCTGAGCTACTCTGGGCAGCTTCCAACATAGATAAAAACATTAAACATATAAAAACTTCCCTATACAGAGCTGCCTTCGGATGTCTTCTAAACGTTGTGTCTCCTTGGCTCAGGGGTCGCATAACTCCATTCCCTCCAACGTTTGTCCTGTGGAAATACAGTGGTGCCTCGCAAGACGAAAAGAATTCATTCCGCGAGTCTTTTCGTCTTGCAATGTTTTTCATCTTGCGAAGCACGGTCCGTCGCAACTGAGCCTCTTCAAGCGGCTTTAAAAAAAAAGTGCAAGATGTTTTCGTCTTGCGAAGCAAGCCCATAGGGAAATTCGTCTAGCGAAGCAACGCAAAAACGGAAAACCCTTTCGTCTAGCGAGTTTTTCGTCTTGCGAGGCATTCGTCTTGCGGGGCACCACTGTAAGGACGTCCTAAGTAAAAGTAGGACATTCCAGGATCCAATCAGAAACCGTTACACCTTCTGCAAATCCAGGACTGTCCCTGGAAAATAGCGACACTTGGAGGGTATGTACTCATCTAACCTCCTTGGAGGAAGGGTAAGATAAAAATATAATAAAATATAGACTTCCCATGTATAGGACATAGGTAACTATTATTGCATGATGGTCATGTAGGTCTGGTTGCTGTCATTCCCAGTGGACAGGAGAATGCGTTCTTGTTCATCTGTTGCACGCAAGCGGTACACTGTGAACCAACCCACAAACAGTCTTTGGACTGCAAACTAGCAACCTCAAGAACAAGAGGGGCAGCACAGAGGTACAATTAAAATGTAGGTGCTATTTTACTGTATCATTGATTGCAGTGTTCATTTATCTTAGCAAAGCTAAGCCTCCCGGTATGGAGATGTTTGGGAAATCTTATTAGGGCTACACATGATCTATTTTTATATATATATATATATATATATATATTTGTTTTCGTAGATTTTCACGGGTACAGGAATGCAGGTTTTGGTGTCCTCGGGTGTCTTCCCGTGTAAAAGTTGGGGTGTCTAGGCGACGTTTCGACGAGGTCTCACTCGTCATCTTCAGGCTGGTGCTTTCGGCTTCTTGTTACTGGAACAGAGCGGGATCTCAGTGTTTGAGTTCCTATAAATACTGTAGAGGGGTGTGGTGTATTGCCTCAAAAGTTCTGGGCAGAGGGGAAGTTCCCAGGCTAGTGTTCTTTTCTTCTTTTGTTCCTTAATTACTTGAGGGATATCTTGAGTGATTTCTTGAGTGATATTCTGAGTACCACTTAGGTGGGTCATTAGGTGTGGATTAGTTGCTAAAGCCTTCGTGTCTTGACCTCTTGAATTTGTGAAGAGTTTTTCTGGGAAGATGGCTGTACTGCACTTAGTTGTGCTTTGGCTTGGCTTCGTGTATAGGGGCGAGCTGTGGTTTTGTGCCCTGTGCCAGCCAGATCTGTGTAGGGATTGCAGGGGGGTGCAGCATCCGGAGGTGCCACTATGGTTTGGTTACTGGATGGTGTCTGTAATTTATCTGTGGAGAGGGTCTGGGTTTGGGTCTGGTGTGGTTGATTGGTGGTGGCGTTCTGTGTGCCTCTGGATCTGGTGTCGGTTTTTTGTGGGGAGGGCTAATTTCCAGATGTCTGGCAGGCGGGACGTGTCGTCACGCTTGTTCATGTTGTGAGGGTGTTTCTCTATCTCGATGGCTTCCATGATTATTCTCTTGTGGTGATGTTCCATGTTAAAGAGCAATTTGGAATCTGCAAAATTAATTTCGTGTCCTGTTTCTTTCATGTGTTGGAAAAGAGAGGAAGATTTTTCTTCTTTTTTGACGGCATTCTTGTGTTCTGCGATACGTGCATTTATTCGTCTGTTTGTTTGTCCAATGTACGTGGCTGGGCAGACTTTGCAGGGTATTTCATAGACCCCTTGGTTTTCCAACTGGATTTTATCTTTGGGGTTTCTGAGGATATTGGCTATTTTTTGGTTGGTGCAAAAGGCTGTTTTGATATTGTGTTTATGGAGGATTTTGCTAATTTTATCTGTAGTGCCCTTGATATAAGGAAGGAGGGCCATGCCATTGTTTTCTTCCGTGTCTTGGTTTTTGGGGGGTGTTTCTTTTTGGATTAGCTTCTTAACCCTGTTTTGCTGGTATCCATTGGCGATTAACACATTTGAGAGATTCTGTAACTCAGTTGTCAAGTGGTCTTTGTCAGCCAGGCGTTTGGTTCTGGAGATGAGGGTCTTGGCTACGGAGTTTATTTGTGCAGGGTGGTGGTGTGATTGAGCATGTAAGTAGCGGTTGGTGTGTGTTTTTTTCCGGTAGATAGTGTGTCCTAGGGAGCCATCAGGTTTTTTGTAGATTAGGACGTCAAGGAAGGG